>NC_134265.1:122975357-123579524 GCF_031893055.1 Leptodactylus fuscus
TAAAGGAAGCTATTCAGAAAGTTGCTTAACTTTGCATTCAGGAAGTAGATAGGCCTAGTAAATTTGTGGGTGTTAGCAGGCATTATGAGCAATTTGGACATAGAGTGTAGTAAAAAAAAAAAAAAAAAAGGTTAAGGTTATGTCCACACAGAGTTTTATGCAGGCTGAAAAAAATCAGGAATTAGGAAGAATGGCTGTCAGTCAGTATTTGTATGTTCATTCATCTATTTGTCCTCTTATTCAGGCCTCTGATGTGCAGAGACTATTCTCTTTGCATAAAACGTGTCAGCTGCAAATACATATGTGTTTGTGACAGCTTGTGCATGTTTTCTAGCTAGATTATTTGGGAGAGTGTAATGTAAGCTCTCTAGTTAGCAAGCTAGTTAGCACTTCTCGGATTCGGTCTTTTACTGACCCGTAAGCCAGTTTTTGTTTGCGCTATATGTATGTGAGTGGTGGGAACAAACTGCCAAGTGTGAGTTGGTTAAACCGTATGGTGAGACTCTGCACGTTATTGTTTGGGACATAGAATAGATTGATCACTGTTTATTATTAAGTAGCAGGTCAATTGTGAACATATACCTGGACATCTGTTTTGCTCTAGATCAAGGATCGATACCAGCAAAGTGATATGCTTTTTTTCGGTCCTCATCTTTCCTAGCTAGGTTAATTGAAGTTTTATATGGAACAGAACAGATACAAAATGTAAAACACAAGAAAGAGCTTAAAGGGGCTCTATCAGCAAAATTATGCTGTATGAGCCCCACATATGCCTGAATAGCCTTTAAAAAGGCTATACAGGCACCGCTAATCTTATTTTAATCTCCCCCCCCCCCCGTTCTTCTGGCGTGTTTGGTTCAAATCGTGTGCAGTAGCGCTCCTGCACACGCTCCGGGGCCATTTGTGTAGTAGTTCTAAGTTCCCTTTAGAACTACGCGAGCGTACTGTGAACCTCTTCATTCCGGAAGAACAGAAGATCTAGGCGGGGAAGAGCCAGGACAGGAGGGCGCCACTGGAAGAAGAAAAAAGAGGAAGGCGTGACAGCAAGATGACGTTGGACAGTGCAGGACCGCCCACTGTGCACGGTAAGTATCATTTTCATATTTGTTTTTAGGGTATTATTTTAAAACGGGGGGGGGGGGGGTGTTAAAATAAGATTAGCGGTGCCTGAATAGCCTTTTTAAAGGCTATCCAGGCATATGTGGGGCTCATACAGCAAAATTTTGCTGATAGAGTCCCTTTAAACAATACCATTAGCTAGTGTATAAGTAAACGATCTAACCTGAAAACGGGCATGTCAAGGGGAAAACAGGTATGAAAAAGAAAAGAAAAAGGAAAAAATAAAAAGACACCAGGGGTGACAAAAAAGGAGGAGACAAGAGAAGGGGGGTGAGTGTGGGGGGAGGTGGGGAGGGGGCTCACCATTGCAGTGGGAGGGGGGCCAGGTAGTCTTATGAGAAGAGGCTGGTAAACTCTGAGAATTCCTGAAAACTTTTTTAAATATTTATTATCGACTTTTAAAGAATTTTATTCAAAGTTAATTTTTAGTGTGTTTCAAAATCATTTCTGGAATGAGAGCCCAGTATGGTTGTGAACCTAGCCTTATGTGTATGACCAACGCAACTTTCTCCTTTGTTTAACACTAAGTAGCTATTATATCCGTAATATATCAATGATTTACTGCCTACGCAGTTTATATAGAAAGTGTAATCTGTACCCTAAAAAGAAAAAAGTTCAAAATTTCAGAATGCAAAAAAGTCAAACATTTGTGTAGTCCTCAAGACTAAAAGTAGGCCCTGAAATGGTTCATGGGACATCCATTGTCTAAGGTACATAAATCTCCAGAATTTGTGATTATGACTCCTGATCAAGACCTGTTTCCACTGGGGTGTTCCCATCAAATATATCTGTGGCATATTCAGAGCATGCTATGCTATTTCTATAATTCTCATTTCACATGGCACAACCTAATTCTATCTGTGCCAGGATGCTGTCACAACTATTCTCATGTTAGGCAAGATTTGCAGAGTTGAGAGCTCACAAATCACAAATTTAAGGCATTTTCTGTGGATACGCCAGTCTAACATGAAAAACCCCTCTAGCTTTACTTTAAACTAGCAATATACTATGTATATTTATTGTGCTAATTTTTTGTATAAATGTAATTTTACCAACAGTAGTTTATAAGAAATAGTGCAAAGTAAATGCTCATTGAAATTTGAAATTGTATATTATATCTTGCATCTGCAATGTGCTCTTGGTCTGGCCAAGTTCTAACCTGATAGCTGTCTAACATATGGAAATAGCATTGGGCCCTAGTGCAAATCTGTGATATTTATGTAGCAGTGGAACTTGTCATTAGGCACCAAAACTCAGATCAGACAACCAGACCCTTTTAGTACAGCCACCAGCTATGTCTCCCCAATAGTTAAGCCATTTTCTACAAATGCCTGTGAATGTTTCCATTGTGTTTGAGGCTTTTGCTTACTGTAGATTTTACATTTCTAAAGATAAAAGAGAGGAGGTATAATGTTTTCTTGCTGAATTAGTTCCCATTATACCAGCAGTAGCATATTTCTGTAATACTTGTAAAGAATGCCCTGAATATATTGGGTCACGGCCTTCATCATTTCACAAGCAGATGATTATTATAGTGAGCGCATAAGGGTTGGTTTGGTATTTGCAGCATTTCAACATTTATTAAAATGTATTGGAATTGCTTTTAATTTTATAATTAACCCTATCTTCATTCATTATACCAGGTATAAATACTAAACCCTTTGGAATTCAGTTTGTTCTCTGTGTACAATAGAGATTATATAAGGCATGAGACAGATTTATGACAACAAGGGCCGTTTAATTGAAAGTGGTGCAGTTGTCAGTAGCAGCTGAAAAGGTTCATTTCCCAAAAGGGCTGTAGAGAGAGAAGATGGAAATTTACTTGGGCAACCACTCGGGTCTCCACTTTTTATTTGCACTAGTTTTTATAAATCATCTCCATTTTATGCTCCTGTATATTGTATTGTGAAATGTATCGGAATATTGTGTGTGAAATAAATATATACTTTTGTGATATTTGTAAAAACATTTTTCATGGTACACTTCATCTGAATAGAACCAGATGTTCAGGATTTAAGGCTTTAAATATAGTCTTTCTATACTAAATTGGCCCCAGCATGGGTAATATCAAGTAATGATCTTTCCTATGGCGTCCCTGGCTAAGCTTTTTTTTCTTTTCCCTATCAGTATGTCTTTGGAGTGTGGAAGGAAACCCACGCAAACACAGGGAGAACATACAAACTCCTTGCAGATATTGCCCTAGGCAGGATTTGAATCCCGGGCTCCAGCACTGCAAGGATTTTAGAACAATAGCTTGGTATTCATGGATCTAAGACACACCCAGTGAGGACAGTAGTTATGGGTAGGATATCAGGCTCACCACGGACAATGAGGGGAGTGATCTAGTATAATGGCTACATGACTAGACAAAGCTGCTTCCTACCCCTGTCCCTAGAAAAGGTAAATTTTCACCTGATAGGTTCCCTTTGAGTAGTTTTCTTTTTTCATATAACTTGAATAATAAATTTTCTAAAATCTATAGCAATTACTATAGAATTACTCATGAAAATGTGCCAGAATGTACCAAAAACTGGCATACATGCTTTGCGCCATATTTATTAAGTGTTGTAGCCTCTTTTTGCACCTTTCTGACAAAGTGTGGGGTTTTCAATGAAATGGAAAGACGGCGCTCTCAGGTCACAACAGGATTTTATTCAAAAAGACAATGATGCACAACGCTAAAAAATCGCCGCGTTTCGGGCACACCTGCCCTTTCTCAAGTGCGTAACTAATTAGAAAATAGATAAAACAAGTATTCACTTCAACGTTTTTTTGGCCAGAGAAGCACTTAGGCCTAAGTTAAAATATACAATGAATTCAAAAAATAATAATACATGATTTATAAAACAATAGTAAAACAAATCTCATATACCAACCTTATCATTTAAAATATAAAAAAATCTATATATACATAATAACAAGTAAATGTGCCAAATCATCTCAATCTCATGATAGAAAGCCATTGCATATCAAACACTGATCGTTAGCATGCATCATTGTGTTGTTATTTATATCAATGTGGCTACCAATAATCCCTAGTTTACAACTACAGCAAAAAAAGGGGGAGCATAGAGAGTCTTACCTTCACACAAAGCTCGGTCAGTCTGGAAGATGTATACAAATTGTATGCCGTGTGCTCCTAGGTTTAAATATAGTGGAGCTCGTTTGGCTCCCTACATTCCTTGGAGTGTTGCCAGATGGTGCGATTCAGGTTGGAGAACATATATGTCCGCGCAAAATATTAAAGCTACACAACAATGTGCTCTAAGTTGTAGCGCATATGTGACTCACGCGTGCGTGGTATAGTTAGCATTATTAAGCGCATAGCTAAGTGCTCATACGTGATATGCATATTCATGGTATGATTACCATTACGGAGCACGTGACTGAGTGCTCATACATAATTCGCGCATGCGTGGTGTATTTAACATCGCGGGACACATGACTGAGCGCTCATATGGTAAATAAAAGGTATTGATGTTTTTTCGGATTTCTCCCTAATATTACAAATGAATTGGAGCAACTCATAATGAAAACAATTGTTCCAAAAAACAACAGATATAGTAAGAAAAAATATATATACATACATATAAACACATATATACACATATATACATACACACACACACATATATATATATATATATATATATATACATACACACATACATACATACATACATACATACACACATACATACACATACATACACACACATACACACATGCTACAGACTGGGACTTATATATTTTCAGCGTTTTGAAACGCGGCGATTTTTTAGCGTTGTGCATCATTGTCTTTTTGAATAAAATCCTGTTGTGACCTGAGAGCGCCGTCTTTCCATTTCATTGAAAACTCTATCTTCCCTGGCCTTGGCCGGTGTCCATCAGACGTGCTGCCTCCTCCACCTGGCGGTAAACCCCAAACGTAGTTGTGAGCGATTGTCACAACCTCATCAGGTGAGAGGCCATTTGGTCCTTTTAAATCTTCTGGTTATTTCCACCAAAATTTATCAGACATTCTACACTATATAGTGTGCTCGGTGTCTCTTTTGTTTTTTATTAAAGTGTGGGGTTTAGCAGACGAAGACAACCTCGTCTGAAAAGGGTGAAGATTAAGATGCAAAACTGTGTCCCAAAGAAATGTGCCAAAAGTCTGGCTTTTTCCTTGTTTGTTGCACTATTTAGTAATATGTGGTGTGAATTTAGGGGGAAACAGTGAAGATATACCCAATTTATTAAGAAGCACATGGCTGTCAATAAATTTGGTGTATCACTGGACCGCCATGAAACAGAAACTCAAATTTAGATCTGAGCTAAACTTTACATAGCACCATAGTAGGTGAGGTTGGATGAAGACAGGTCCATCAAGTCCAACCTATAAATTTACAGTGTTCATCCAGAGAAAAGCAAAAAACTCAATGAGGCTGATGCCAATTGTCCCATGTCAGGGGAAAAATTCCAAAGGCAGCAAAAGAGTACAAAACCCTGGATCAATTTTTCTGACCTGAATGATATTTAATCTGTTAGATAGAGGAGGCTAAGCCCTGTCCCATGTTAGAAAATTGATTTTTGTAGTGTAAAATACCAGAATAAGCTATGCGGTAAGAAATTCAACTTTTTACAGCAATTAGTGGAGTTATGGCTAGATGGTGCAATGTCTGTGTGTTTTAGTTCCTCACCATTATCAAGATGTCTGTTTTCTGCTAAGGCATAGGAATATTCCGATTACATACTGAAAGCCTGTATATGCCATACTTCAGACATTAAAGAGATTTTTTCTGGGTTAAAATTTTATTTTTTGATGAGGCCGGGAGAGGTGGAAAAACAAAAAAAACAACCCATACTCACCTATTCCCACTCTAGTATCTCCCAGCGCAGTCCAGTTCTGCAACTCTGTTGTTGTCTTTCGGTAGAAGCCCCACTGCACGTGACTAGTGAGGCCAATGAGCGTCCTCAGCAGAAGGGACCCAGGAAGTCAAAGCTGCTGAGGAATTTCACTGCAAGAAGACAGCTGAGCAGAAGGACTGGACCTCGTGCGGAGGGCACCGGACCACTAGGGACAGGTGAGTATGTTTAAAAAAATAAAATAAAAAAATAAATCACCTTCCCTGGACTAATTTAAAAAAAATATTTTAGCCTGGCCAACCTCTTTAAGGTTGAGGTGTAATTTAAGCCACATTAAAAACCAAATCTTAAAAGCTGTCTGAAGTTTTGATGCAGTTGTGAATTTTACCCATGAAGTTTTTAAACTAAATGTTTTACCTGTAACAAGTGCACTCTTTAAGTATCTAGGGGTTTGGATCTCCTGTGAACTGGGAGAGTTCTTCTCTAGGAACTACCTGTCGCTCATGTGGACAGTTACAACTAACTTGCAGAGATGGTGAACGGCATCTAGTCTCATTTTGTCAATATCATAAAACCCTCTCCATATGAGTCCCCACCCCGCATTTTTTACGTTTCTGTATTAAGATCTAACTTTCTCAATATGGACAAATAGATTGACACTGTTTTCGTCCTGACAAAATGAATGGAGGTGAAGTGCACTTTCTCTGCTACTCCCCTCTATGGATTCATCTTCTACTGCAGCTTTAAGGCCTCACCCTACCATTGGGCCGAAACTCCTAATTTGTAAGGTGTTATTTCTGAGGCACTCTATATGTTATACGCCTTCTCCCATGTACCCTATTACTGGGTAACCCTGAGTTCCTGACAGTCATGTCATGTAGCACCTTTAAGCCATGGCCTATGGTGGGAAAGTTTATGACAGTGCTTTTCCATGTGGATGACTGGTGACCCTCCCCTAGGGAGCTACTCAACATTTTCCAATCTGACCTCTTTGGGACCCTGGAGGGCACTTAACTTTCTTGTTGGTCCTGTCAACCCCAGAGGGTTATGACAAGCCTCTAACATCATTTGAAAAGTCCTACAGCAGAATTAGCCATGTTCGACATTCCCTGTCAGACTTCTGCACTTCTTATCCCTCCCCCACTGGCTACAGACTTCCATTTCTGGATATATGAGAAAATGATCTAGTGCCCCTCAGTGCTCCATAACTTTGGAATTTACTCATAACTCCTCAATCGCAAGTAAGTACCAAGAAGACATTTATAATCTGCTAACTAGATGGTACCATGTGTCATCTAAACTTCACAAGATTTTTCTGACTGCCTTCCCACATTGTTGTTGTCATGGTGTGGAGGAGGGAACACTGCTACATATCTTTAGGGTCTGTGTTGGGGTTAGGAGCTTTTAGAAAAGATGTTTTCACCATCTTTCTACCTTATACACCTGTCTAATCTTTCTTTGCACACTTACCGTAAGTCGTCACTTCAACACTTTGTCAGTGCTGCCAGTGCCTGCACCCCAGGTTTCTGGAAGGCTACCACCCTACCTCTCTTGTTCACTGGATACATAAAGTATATACATGGTGGAGCTTACCACTTTTCTTAGGAACACTCATGACTCATTTATTACTGCCTGGACTCCTTGGATTCTTTTCCAGAATAGCATGACCTCATGAGTAAGAATTGAGGGGCTGGACCTGTTTTTTAGTGTCCTCTTTCCTTGGTAGGTTGCTGGAATTCACTCTTTCCCCTCTTTGGCTATTTTGCAAAAATAAAATTATAGTTTGATCACAAATTTCCCTCTTTTCCTCCTACCCTTTCCCTGTATACTCAATTGTTATGCTCAGTGGCATAAATATTAGGGTAGCAGCGGTAGCAGCTACCACAGGACTCGGGACCTTAGGGGTCTTAATAGGCCGTTACCTGCTGTAGTAACCCCAGTAGATAACGGGTCCTATTTATCTACTGATTCCCGCTCCTGCTCGCAACTGCCTCTGTTTCTCCTTCTGTGCCCCATACCATGCCCTGGAGGAGAGAAGGGGAAGCAGAGGCAGCAGTGAGCAGGATCAGGGATTGGTAAGTGAGGCTGCGGATCCACAAACTCCAACAAACACTGCTATCATTATACACTGTCTACCAATAAGTATTTGGACACTCATACAAATGAAGATATCTGCGGTCGTGATGTAAGTCACGCCTTCCATCGTTAAATAGGAAACAGCAATGGCAACAGTGCATTGGCATTAGTCGCATTCAAGATGCCACGAAGTGCAGAGTTGCCCGATTCTGAGAAAGGGGTAATTGTGGGGTTCCACAGAAATGCTCGATCCTTAAGGGATATAGCAAGCGAACTGAATTACCCAAAATCAACAGTGGCCTATGTGATTACAAAGTGGAAGGATGAATGGTGATTGTTGGAATGTGCCCCAAGTCGTCAGACCTCCGAAACTGGGAGATAGAGACAGACAAGTGCTGGCCAGAGAAACCGCACCCAACCGATGGCTCACATACACCAGGAGTTTCAACATCCGGGAGTATTGTGTCAATCAATATCATCTGTAAGGAAGCATCTGCTGAGTTCTACCAACTATTGGATATGAATAAATGTTGTTTTTCTATTCTACCACCGGTGTCCAAATACTTATTGGTAGACAGTGTACTCTGGAGTTTTTTCAGACCTCCGAGTATACTAATTGAAGGCCCTCCAGCATTTGCAGGCAGTCTTCGGGCCTGTTTGGTGATGTCCCAGACCTCACGTGGACCAGGCCAGCATCATTACGTGTCACGACTAGAGATGAGCGAACACTAAAATGTTCGAGGTTCGAAATTCGATTCGAACAGCCGCTCACTGTTCGAGTGTTCGAATGGGTTTCGAACCCCATTATAGTCTATGGGGAACATAAACTCGTTAAGGGGGAAACCCAAATTCGTGTCTGGAGGGTCACCAAGTCCACTATGACACCCCAGGAAATGATACCAACACCCTGGAATGACACTGGGACAGCAGGGGAAGCATGTCTGGGGGCATAAAAGTCACTTTATTTCATGGAAATCCCTGTCAGTTTGCGATTTTCGCAAGCTAACTTTTCCCCATAGAAATGCATTGGCCAGTGCTGATTGGCCAGAGTACGGAACTCGACCAATCAGCGCTGGCTCTGCTGGAGGAGGCGGAGTCTAAGATCGCTCCACACCAGTCTCCATTCAGGTCCGACCTTAGACTCCGCCTACTCCGGCAGAGCCAGCGCTGATTGGCCGAAGGCTGGCCAATGCATTCCTATGCGAATGCAGAGACTTAGCAGTGCTGAGTCAGTTTTGCTCAACTACACATCTGATGCACACTCGGCACTGCTACATCAGATGTAGCAATCTGATGTAGCAGAGCCGAGGGTGCACTAGAACCCCTGTGCAAACTCAGTTCACGCTAATAGAATGCATTGGCCAGCGCTGATTGGCCAATGCATTCTATTAGCCCGATGAAGTAGAGCTGAATGTGTGTGCTAAGCACACTCATTCAGCACTGCTTCATCACGCCAATACAATGCATTAGCCAGTGCTGATTGGCCAGAGTACGGAATTCGGCCAATCAGCGCTGGCCAATGCATTCTATTAGCCCGATGAAGTAGAGCTGAATGTGTGTGCTAAGCACACACATTCAGCACTGCTTCATCACGCCAATACAATGCATTAGCCAGTGCTGATTGGCCAGAGTACGGAATTCGGCCAATCAGCGCTGGCCAATGCATTCTATTAGCCCGATGAAGTAGAGCTGAATGTGTGTGCTAAGCACACACATTCAGCACTGCTTCATCGGGCTAATAGAATGCATTGGCCAGCGCTGATTGGCCGAATTCCTTACTCTGGCCAATCAGCACTGGCTAATGCATTGTATTGGCGTGATGAAGCAGTGCTGAATGTGTGTGCTAAGCACACACATTCAGCACTGCTTCATCACGCCAATACAATGCATTAGCCAGTGCTGATTGGCCAGAGTAAGGAATTCGGCCAATCAGCGCTGGCCAATGCATTCTATTAGCCCGATGAAGCAGAGCTGAATGTGTGTGCTAAGCACACACATTCAGCACTGCTTCATCACGCCAATACAATGCATTAGCCAGTGCTGATTGGCCAGAGTATGGAATTCGGCCAATCAGCGCTGGCCAATGCATTCTATTAGCCCGATGAAGTAGAGCTGAATGTGTGTGCTAAGCACACACATTCAGCACTGCTTCATCACGCCAATACAATGCATTAGCCAGTGCTGATTGGCCAGAGTACGGAATTCGGCCAATCAGCGCTGGCCAATGCATTCTATTAGCCCGATGAAGTAGAGCTGAATGTGTGTGCTAAGCACACACATTCAGCACTGCTTCATCACGCCAATACAATGCATTAGCCAGTGCTGATTGGCCAGAGTACGGAATTCGGCCAATCAGCGCTGGCTCTGCTGGAGGAGGCGGAGTCTAAGATCGCTCCACACCAGTCTCCATTCAGGTCCGACCTTAGACTCCGCCTCCTCCAGCAGAGCCAGCGCTGATTGGCCGAATTCCGTACTCTGGCCAATCAGCACTGGCTAATGCATTGTATTGGCGTGATGAAGCAGTGCTGAATGTGTGTGCTTAGCACACACATTCAGCTCTACTTCATCGGGCTAATAGAATGCATTGGCCAGCGCTGATTGGCCAGAGTACGGAATTCGGCCAATCAGCGCTGGCTCTGCTGGAGGAGGCGGAGTCTAAGATCGCTCCACACCAGTCTCCATTCAGGTCCGACCTTAGACTCCGCCTCCTCCAGCAGAGCCAGCGCTGATTGGCCAGAGTACGGAATTCGGCCAATCAGCACTGGCTAATGCATTGTATTGGCGTGATGAAGCAGTGCTGAATGTGTGTGCTTAGCACACACATTCAGCTCTACTTCATCGGGCTAATAGAATGCATTGGCCAGCGCTGATTGGCCGAATTCCGTACTCTGGCCAATCAGCACTGGCTAATGCATTGTATTGGCGTGATGAAGCAGTGCTGAATGTGTGTGCTTAGCACACACATTCAGCTCTACTTCATCGGGCTAATAGAATGCATTGGCCAATCAGCGCTGGCCAATGCATTCTATTAGCATGAACTGAGTTTGCACAGGGGTTCTAGTGCACCCTCGGCTCTGCTACATCAGATTGCTACATCTGATGTAGCAGTGCCGAGTGTGCATCAGATGTGTAGTTGAGCAAAACTGACTCAGCACTGCTAAGTCTCTGCATTCGCATAGGAATGCATTGGCCAGCCTTCGGCCAATCAGCGCTGGCTCTGCCGGAGGAGGCGGAGTCTAAGGTCGGACCTGAATAGAGACTGGTGTGGAGCGATCTTAGACTCCGCCTCCTCCAGCAGAGCCAGCGCTGATTGGTCGAGTTCCGTACTCTGGCCAATCAGCGCTGGCCAATGCATTCTATTAGCCCGATGAAGTAGAGCTGAATGTGTGTGCTTAGCACACACATTCAGCTCTACTTCATCAGGCTAATAGAATACATTGGCCAATCAGCGCTGGCCAATGCATTCTATTAGCTTGATGAAGCAGAGTGTGCACAAGGGTTCAAGCGCACCCTCGGCTCTGATGTAGCAGAGCTGAGGGTGCACAAGGGTTCAAGTGCACCCTCGGCTCTCCTACATCAGAGCCGAGGGTGCGCTTGAACCCTTGTGCAGCCTCGGCTCTGCTACATCAGAGCCGAGGGTGCGCTTGAACCCTTGTGCACACTCTGCTTCATCAAGCTAATAGAATGCATTGGCCAGCACTGATTGGCCAGAGTACGGAATTCGGCCAATCAGCGCTGGCCAATGCATCCCTATGGGAAAAAGTTTATCTCACAAAAATCACAATTACACACCCGATAGAGCCCCAAAAAGTTATTTTTAATAACATTCCCCCCTAAATAAAGGTTATCCCTAGCTATCCCTGCCTGTACAGCTATCCCTGTCTCATAGTCACAAAGTTCACATTCTCATATGACCCGGATTTGAAATCCACTATTCGTCTAAAATGGAGGTCACCTGATTTCGGCAGCCAATGACTTTTTCCAATTTTTTTCAATGCCCCCGGTGTCGTAGTTCCTGTCCCACCTCCCCTGCGCTGTTATTGGTGCAAAAAAGGCGCCAGGGAAGGTGGGAGGGGAATCGAATTTTGGCGCACTTTACCACGCGGTGTTCGATTCGATTCGAACATGGCGAACACCCTGATATCCGATCGAACATGTGTTCGATAGAACACTGTTCGCTCATCTCTAGTCACGACCCCTTCCTGGCTCATGTGATGTCTGTACCAACATTTAAGAGGGCCGAAAATAGCGGGGAGTGCAGCGGAAACCGGGATAGGTGAGTAACATTGATTTTTATGTTTGTCACCTCCCCTGGGTCTCTGATCATTATATTCTGGGGTCTGAAATGATAATATAATAATTGTTAATGGGTGGTCCAGCATGGGGCCTAATACTGTGTGCAGAGGCCACTATTGTGCATAATACTCTGTGCAGGGCCCACTGTGGGACATAATAGTGTGTGCGGGGGCCACTATGGGGCATAATAGTCTGTGTTCAGGTTCCATTACGGGGCATAATAGTGTGTGAAGCGGCAACAGTGGGACATTATACTGTGTGGACAGGCCACTATGGAACATTACACTGTTTGGAGAGGCTGCTATAGGACATTACATTGTGTGGAGGGGCCGCAGTGGTACATTATACTACCAACAACAAGAAGAAATGACTGAGGCCATCAAATATAATCCAAAATACAAATACTTTATTTAAACAACAATTTTTAAAAGAATACACCAGGGAGGAAAACGTACCATCAGACTGGAGTCCCGGTTAAGGTAGGTACTGTATATAAGAGTATACATGGGAAAATGTAGACAACATAGAAAAACTTCAAATATAAATACACTTGTATATGTACACCCCAATGACAGAGTCAAATCAGATGGATATAACATATAAATTCTCATAAGGTGTTTGAATCCTCAATAGAAAAATCTGTGTGCTACATAGTACATTATACTGTCTGGAGGCCACTTTGGGACATTATAGTTTGTGTTAATAGGGCGTTATACTGTGTGGTGGTTAGGAAAGGGGGCGCTGCCGTGGGGGCCCCAAGTCAAAAGTTTTCTGAGGGGGCCCAGTCTATGCTAGTTGCACCACTGGTTATGGTTTATGTTAGAATTGTTTTGGCTATAGTTTTGATGATCTCGTTTCTTTCATTTGGTTATGTTTAGGCTGTATTCACACAGAGTAATGCCAGGTGTTTTTTGTGTGTTTTTTGCACATAGCGCCGCGTATACGCTGCGTTAACGCCGGGCAACGCCACCGCAAAATAGCGCGGTGTTAACGCGGCGTACACGCGGCGTTAACGCGGCGCTATGTGCAAAAAGCACACAAAAAACGCCTGGCGTTACTCTGTGTGAATACAGCCTAACTCTGTATTTTAATTCAAAATTGCCTTGGTTTGTCCTAGTGTCTTTCCTTATGATTTGGCAGTGATTTGTTATTTCCTTGTTACTGTGCCATCTCCAAAATCAATAAATAAAGAATTTAAGAAGAAGGAAAAAAAAGTGCAACCTCAGCAAAAAAAAAAAAAAAAAAAAAGAGAGAAAAAAGCAGCTTTGGACAATTTCATTTGTTTGAAGATTCTCTGAAAATGAGCTAGTCGCTGGTTCTTCCAGAAAATCAGCACTATATCTCTTATTTGCACGAGAACCTGATAAGTGCCATACAAGAGAAAAAAAACAACATGACATGGTACCCACTCCAATTAATGTGCTGCCCATTCCCCAAAAGAAAAAGATGTTCTTTATAGCCACTATCTGCCACATTCAGTAGGGGTCTTGAATGACCTTGAAAGATTATTATTTAGAATCTGAAAATAGAATATTTTAATCTTGTTTTCAGGAGGTCTGTTAAATATATCATAAATAAAATGTATAATAATAGAATAATATATATTAAAGTTTCTCTTTACAGTGTTGTCAAATTCCGTCGAACTGGAGAAAGTGCCAGATCAGAAGAAGACAACATCTCTGGGGAGCATGAGATTCAAATTGGAACTGTCCACACAGATTTGGAGGCAGTGGAACTGGAAGATGGAACCACCGTGCCCAAGGAATTTGCCAATCCTACTGATGGTAAGAATACTACTTCCATTTATAATTGGTAACAAGTATGTAATAAGTATTAATTAAACGAATGTTCCCCTTCCTGGTAACGGACCAACCTCCTAGTTGGTCTACCTTTCGCTCGCCCCCCCCCCCATTCACACCTCCATGATTACGCTCCCTATCCTTCCCCCTTCAGTTTGTTCCCATCCCCCCTTTTTTTTTTTCTCCTTGTCCCCTTCTATCCCCAACCCCCCTCCCCCGGCATTCCTCCTCTTCCTTTCCTGCCTCTGTCTATTTCTTTCTCCTTCTTTTTCTGCCCTCTAAGATCTTGTGTGGCTGAACCACTCTAGGGGCCTCTCTGGCAGTCCAGTGATGTTTTGTTTTATTTGTGTTGTCTGTATTATTGTATTTCTTTCCTGTGTTTTTTATGTTTTTGGGTCTGATTCATACCCTGTTGTATTGTTAAAAATTTGTGATGAAAACCAAAATTTAAATGCATGCATTCTACTTACAAGTGTCAATGACCTAAAAGATGATTTTTACTAGATTTGTTACATAAAGACTAAACCCACCAAAACACATTAAAGGACTTTATGCCACATACCAACAATATTTTTTTCTACCAACGGTATTTTTAGCATGTGTTCTCTCTCAATTTATGCCATGAAAGGGCAACCTCTCTAAGTGTTCTGTGCCCAGTGCTGCACAAAATGAGTACCCGTAACAACCATTATAATACCTAGTATATGTGTAGTGTAGGAATGCACATATGCATTGTTCAATGTATTTTATTGTTATTAGTTTGCAGAAATATAATTTATGCTATAAAACAAAGTCTTGTATGTGAGCAATTTATCTAATACATTGACGATTATATTTCACACACACCCCTTCCCGTTTATTTGCCTGTATCCTTATTTAGAGTTTTCTTTGTTCTGTTTTACAGATACATTTATGGTGGAAGATGCTGTGGAAGCAATTGGATTTGGAAAATTCCAGTGGAAATTGTCAATCCTTACTGGACTGGCCTGGGCAAGTAACTTGGATATATGAAGATATAAAAAGTATTTAAAGGAGTTGTCCAGGACATTGGAGTGGTGGCACTGGAGCGTTGGGATAATGACCAGACTATTATAAGTTATAGTTTTATTATAACACATTTCAGCCTTTAGTAATTAAAAAAATAGACAACCCCTTTAAAGCAAGTGTTTTTGTTCCTGTCTATTTTAATCTCTATGTGTTATTATTTTTAAAGATACAAACAATAGAAAATATTATGTGGCCATACTTACAAAAAAAAATAAAAATAATAATAATAATAATAATCAGCAGATAGCTTCCATTCATTTAACACAGTGGTATCTAACCAGTGGCTCACCATAGGAGCCCTTAGTTATGACCATATAAACAGGTTATAGCACAACAACCACCCTGGCAATATTGCAGACATATCCTATTCCCTAAACAGTGGCAATATGGATGATATAAATAATAATAAATCAAAGATTTCACATGAAAATATCTGCAAATGTTTGCAGTTTCAAGATTTCTTATTTCACTACGTTTATTGGGGGGGGGGGTTTGTTCAGCATTGCTATAAGTTTTGGGGTATTTAGACTAGATTCACATGAAAGAGGGGAAAGGGAAAAAGTCAATTTTTCACAACTGTCTTGAACCCCAGGGGCGCCTGTTTTCATGGATCCTCCATATATTCAGTGCATAGAGGGATCCATGAAAAAGGACAAAACTAGGACATGACCTATATTTTGACGGTCCGTGACAATGTACTACAGAAATAACAGTCATGTGTATAGCCCCCATTCACTTACATTGAATTTAATGATGCTGTGTGATGTCTGTTAACAAAATGGACGTTACAGGCCATTAACCACTGTTGTGTGAACGTAGCCTTAGTCTCACTTGAAATACTTTCAAACATAGTGATAACGGTTGCAGTGATTCCACACTTAGGCTCAATAGAATCTATAAAGTAGTACAGTGCTACTTGGTCACTGATATTTCCCTCTGTCTTACAAAAGACTGTCATTACTACAATGGTTAGGAAAATCTCTAAGACTGCAATTTTTTTAAATTATTTACCGTATATTTGCAAAAGTGTTTAACTTTTAATTGTCTACAAACTTAAATATGGTTATGTTTATAGGAAAAACTCTTTAAGTATCCTGCCCATCTATATGTCATGTAGTAACTATCTAGACCTATAGATTCCATGGGAGCAAATTTGGATGAGTTTTTCACATTTTTTTTTATTTATTCAAATTTGTTACGATTACTGTTACCCCTAGTGTTACTTTTATCACCTTTCCACAGGATGCCCTTGGTTATCTCCAGCAGTCCCACAGATCTTGAATCTATATCTTAAGATCCAGCACCCTATTTAAACTCCTAGCTGTGGTCACACAGTGAGGGGGAACAGGGGGCTTGGAGTCCCTGTTGTAATCAGAAATGTATCATCTAGAAAGTAAAGGTCAATGAATGTTGATTCTGTGTGATTTCTTGTATCTTTGAGCTATGAATACTTTCCTCTTTTTTCCATTTTCATGAATTCTTTGCGTCTTGATTTGTTTAGATGGCTGATGCAATGGAAATGATGATTCTTAGCATCCTAGCTCCCCAGCTCCACTGTGAATGGAGACTTCCCAGTTGGCAGGTTGCTTTGCTCACATCGGTAAGCAGATACACTGACCACTTCTTGGATTGAATTCCAGGTGTTGCATTGACGTAATATGTGCCCAAGGACTTGCACTTATCCCGTGTAAGCACAAAGCTTTGCTGGCACAGTTATTGAATATAAAATTGTCGGCTGCAGTATCTGCTCCGTGATAAATTTATACTACAATGCCCTTGGTAATTGAATCTGTTTAGAGTTACCATAAAAGATTAATATTTGACTACAGTAAATCTTCAGAAGTGGTTATAAAACATATCGATTTCTTCTAGTGTCAACCTCACATCTGTAGAAGGTTCACTCTGTAAGATGTTTCTAAACTTTATTGAGGATGCCAATATATATCGTGCTAGTTACAGTGACTATGCCCTTTTATGTTTGAGAAATGACAATAAAATGTGATGTTAGTGTAACATGAATAAAATATTATATTATAATCCTAATCTTATTATATTTCATCTCAGACTTTCTGTGTTTTTGACATTTCCTTCATGATAACTTAGCATATAAGCATCTAAGAGCTGTCTTTTTCAGATCTTCAGTTATAGGATGATGCCACCTTCAGTGACTAAAGGACACTGCGACACAAAGATTTGCTGATGTTCATGTTCTGCTTTTCTCAACAGGTTGTGTTTATTGGGATGATGTCCAGCTCATCCCTTTGGGGAAATCTCTCAGACCAGTATGGCAGGAAAACGGTAAATTATACAAAGTCATATTATGAAGTATATTGGATTATGTCACATTTAATTGGGATTTGCTTCCCTTGACATCTGCTGTTGCCTTTACTTTCCAGGGCCTGAAGATCAGTGTGTTTTGGACATTATATTATGGAATCCTCAGTGCATTTGCGCCAGTCTACAGCTGGATTATTGTGCTCAGAGGACTAGTTGGTTTCGGGATTGGTGGCGTTCCTCAGTCGTAAGTGTCCTACTGATCTCCTTTCTAGTGACTGTTCATAATTCTTTGTCATTTACATGGTTGTTTATAGTTTGTACACCATGTAACCCTGTACGATATAACTTCTCTTTTGGGGTTTTGGGTATTAACAAGAATTTGTCTACTATGAAAGCAGACACTTATACTAGTTTATTAGTTTGCCCATTCCACATTTTTGTCACTTAGAAATTCAACTTAGGGCTCGTTCACATCTGCGCCCGGGTCTCCGTTCTGCAGGTTTCCGTTTCCTGCACAAAACTGGCCAGGAGACAGAAACCTGCTGACATCTTTCAAACCCATTCATTTGAATGGGTTTGAAAAGTGTCCGGCCGTGAGCGCCGGTGAGCCTTTTATGCTCTCCGCGGCGAAACCGTTTTATTTTAACTGGACACAGTCAGAGATGCAGTACTCTTTGTCCGGTTTTTAAAAATCCGGTTTCGCCGTGGAGAGCTCAAAACGCTCACCAGCACTCACGGCCAAACTCGGCATGACAGGTTTCCATTTTCTGCTGGCAGAAGAGGGAAACCTAATACGGAGTGCTGAACGCTGGTGTGAACCCAGCATAAATATTATTTATCTCCTTTTTGAGAAAACGTACAGGCATGTTCTGGCCTATCAAAAGACCACTGGCGTAACGATAGGGTTTGCAATTGTCGCTGACTGGGCCCAGAAGCCAATGGGGCCCACTGGTCATGCTCAATTTTTTTTATCTCCTTTCTGATTTCCTTTGATGGTTGTTGTAAATTTAAGACCCTTGCCCTCTGCTGAACTAGAATGAGAAGATTTTCCATATGCAGCCCTCCACTCTCAGAAAGAAGAAAATTAACCCTTTAAAGGCAAAAAAAAAAAATAACAGTTGGAAAAGAAAAAGTAAATGCTGCAAAAATGTATCCAGGGGATGCAGGTGCTGGCTGTGAGGAGAAGTTCCTCGACCAACCGACATCCCCCCCTGCATTCCTGCACGCACTGTTATGCCCCATAGTGGCCCCTGCACACAGTATTATGCCCCGTAGTGGCCCCTGCACACAGTATTATACCCTATAGTGGTCCCGAGTGACCCCCGAGTATAATAGCACTTTTGAGGCCCACGGCGTCACTTACCGATCCTGGCCCCTGCCAGCTCACCCTGGGTTAGCACGGTGCCCTCACTGTATTTTATACAGATTCTCATTGTACAGCATCTCAGCCAGGCTATGCATTGGTATAATATACTGAATAGATTATTTAAAGAGGACCTTTCATCAGATTGGGCACAGGCAGTTCTATATACTGCTGGAAAGCTGACAGTGCGCTGAATTCAGCGCACTGTCGGCTTTCCCGATCTGTGCCCCGGGTAAAGCGCTATCGGTCCCGGTACCGTAGCGCTTTAGTGTCAGAAGGGCATTTCTGACAGTTAGCCAGGGACGCCCTTCTGCCCAGCAGCGCCTATCGTGCTGTACTGTGGAGTGGGGAGGAACGCCCCCTCCACTCCTGATAATACTCGTCTATGGACGAGCAGAGGGAGGGGTGTTCCTCCCCACTCCACAGTACAGCACTATAGGCGCTGCTGGGCAGAAGAGCGCCCCTGGCTAAGTGTCAGAAATGCCCTTCTGACTGTAAAGCACTATGGTACCGGGACCGATAGCGCTTTCACCGGCGCACAGATTGGGAAAGCCGACAGTGCACTGAATTCAGCGCACTGTCAGCTTTCCAGCAGTATATAAAACTGCCTGTGCCCAATCTGATGAAAGGTCCTCTTTAGGAGACTACCCAGTTTATTTGTAGACACATTGGGTGGGAGATGACATCTAGATTCAGAGTCAGGCCAACCCGTATCTTTACTCTTCTCTGTTACTGCATGGGCACCAATCACCTTGCAATGTCTTTCTGCTGTGTGAGGCCCGTCATTGTGTGAGTACATATTGCCAACTCACTAAAAGGTCTCTAGTTCAAGGAAAGAAACCAGCTTCAGGCTACTGACAGGAACAATCAAAGGCAGGGGCTAGACAGACGACCAATACAGAAAAATAAATTTATGTTGCCAACATTTTAGGAATTGAGAACAAGTACCAGCTAATATTTACATGTAGCTGTGCCCCCAGAATGAATTGAATTAGTGGGCCCCAGGCACCTTAGTCCAACAATGTCTTAGGGGTATGCAATTTGACCACACAATGTGAATGAACCCTAAGGCTACATGCACACGACCGAGTGTGCTGTACAAAGGTTTGGTCCATTTCCAATAATTATAGTACAAGTCCTATGTGACATTTGAACAAAATGTAACAGAACCCCCATCCCAACCAATGAAACCAATGAGGGGTAGAAGGCACTTGGGTCTCACCCAAAAGTCATTTAAAAGATTCCGCTTTACAATCGCCTCTGGCCTGCACACTTGGTCATGTGCATGAGGCCGTAATCTCTTATTTACTGTTATTTGCAGTCATTTTTTTTTACCTATTAACTAGAGTGACACTGTATGCAGAGTTTCTTCCTATGAAAGCAAGAGCAAAGTGCATACTTCTGATAGAGGTAAGAACATACATTTTACTCTAACTTTTTATTTAGAGTCCTTTGCTTATTATTAGAACAACTTGTGCACTGTTTTGCTCTACCAAGGTTTAGTAAAGGTTATGCCATTCAGGGCTGATTTTCAATAGTTAGAATCAATGTTTTTAAAAAATCTGTTTTTTCAAATGTTTATTGTACAAAATTTCTTGTTTTTAACAAGTAAAATCCCTTCTATTATCAGAATTATTCTTGGTCAGTACAGTATATTTACAAGAAATCTGTAGGTTGATGTCCAAAAACAGAGCAGGTTCCTCCAGGATCAGCATGTGAGCTATACAATACATAATGCCCTGGTGAGCTTGTGGCAACAGTAGTTTCAGCCTCTGATGGCACAGGAAGTAGATTTCAGACTTTCAACAGATGGTGTCGCTAAAATGCAGTCGCTGGATATAGCTGTACCTTGAAGGAGTAAATAATCCAACAAAGCAAATCTACAAAGAAGCCAACTGAAAAAAAAATAGTTTGTAAGCATTACCCAAAGGTAACTGCAGTTCAGCAAATGTGACATAACTGTGTCACCAAACTGATTTAATTCATGGCCACTCCTGAGGATCTTGTCTTGTTTTCACCCTCTAACCAGCTATGCGAATCTGGTCCCTGTTGCAGGGAACTAACAGGCCATTTCCTCAGAAGTAGGTCCAATTTCGTGGTGGCTGATCTGGATGAGCCAAGAAACATTGGAGTATGGCACCAAAATGAGAGGTAAGGCCTGGTTCACATCTGCGTTTGGTATTCTATTTGGGGAGTCTGCTTGGGGACCCCTGAACGTTATACCGAACACATTAAAAAGTGGTGAGCAATGAAAACACACGGACCCCATAGACTATAAAGTTGTCCTTACGAGTCATGCGGAGAGGAAACTACTTCAAAAACTACTTTCCTCTCTGCATGACTCGTGCAGACACTGTGCAGAAAACACACAGACATCATTATAGTCTATGGGGTCCATGTGCTTTCATTCCTCACCGCTTTTTAATGCATTTGGAATTCTGTTCAGGGGTCCCCAAGTGGACTGCCCGAACGGAATACCGAACACAGATGTGAACTGGGCCTGAGGACATGATTAGTGGATAAGCTGAGGTCAGGGAAGGTAGTGTTCTTTTGTGACAGGGTGCTGGGTTATAACCTGTAATAACAATTCTTCAAGCTTTAGCGCTAGATCACTCTACGTTCCTTTCTGACTTAATATTAGCAAAGACTTTATGTTGGTCAGTTGCCTTCTGGAAAATGTCGTTTTCACTTTAGACATTGCACAGTGATATCCATTAAGGGTGTTTTCCCATCTCCCTGTTTAAGCAGTTTGCCTGCAGTCTCTTCTTTTCACTTCCTATATTCCCCCCTCCATCCCAGCTTGTTGAACAGGACACTATGAAGTATCACAATACTTATGCAGATCAGATAATTTGAAGAGACTGGACTCAGTATTATTTGTGTGTTTACATATAGAGATAACAGACTTGACTTTATTAGCAAACTGCAATTAGCTGAACTGATTGTCCTGCAGAGCTGTGGATAACAATGAGAGCAGTGAGTGACGTCACTTGTCCAATCACACAGGTCCGGTGTTATAGAAATGCTGCGTATACAATGGGAGGAATAATTTCACATAGCAGGAAAACAAAGTAGCATTACAAAAGCAATATATTTAGGAAAAGTCTTTAATTTACATAATCTACCTGTATAGATAGGATCCTTGAGATGGGACAACTCCTTTAAAGGAACAGAAGAGTCACTGGTTTCCAACCAATACAAAGTATTTAAAAATGTTTAACTGTAACCATTAAGCTCATATCCATCATTTCCCAACGTACAACTATAGCATTATTTTAACTAAAATCTTGTATAAGATCTGGATGATGGGAAAAGACCCTGTTTTCAAGAACAGATCCTGGGTAAGATCTCCTTTTCTGAATAGTAATTTTGTGTTTTTTAGATGAACATTTTCTCCTCAAATAATCATGGAGCACCATCCTGTAAGCAGAGCTCTGTGCAGTCAACTAAACTTTCCAATACAGCTACAGATAAACTAGAAAGCGTATACACAATGGCATATGTTCCTGCATTATACGCTATGGATATGTATATGTGTTTCTCATTTATTTCCCATTCCTTTTGAAGTAATGGCTTTGGTTTAGGTAAACAAAGCATATTCTACACCAAAAACAGCTTTTCTGCAACATGTGGTCTCAAGGGAGCTGTTCTTGAATTATATACATTTAGACCAGAGGCATAGCTAGTGGGCGGGCAGAGGAAGCAATTGCCCCTGGCCACTGATTCTGTGGGGCCCACCCCAGGGCCGACATTAATGCTTTACTTTTAACTAGATTGGTGTCTGCAGACAATGAGCTAGTTAAAACCTATGCTTGCTTTGTAAACCTGCAAGACACCTCAGGTCTGCAGTTTACATAACATCGAGAACAGACAAAACTCTGTTCTTGGTACAGGCCGGCGCAATGACATCAGCGCACCTCCTGCGTCGGGACGCAAATGTCCTATGCATGGACCCTGCGCATAGAACAGAGGAGAAGAGAAGAGGAGGCGGCTGCAGCGGCAGCTCCATTCAGTAAAGTATTTTAGGTAGGTGAGTATAACTTTTTTTAGTGCAGTTGTGGGTGTTTTAATAGTATAAGGGGTTGTTAGGAGGGGGAAACATAAGGGAGGATTCATTAGAGAGCATTACAACGATAGCAAGGGGCCATTTATTTAAGGGCTATTAGGGGGGAGGTCATTTATATGAGGGGTCATTAGAAGCGCAGTATTTATGTCAGGGGGATTCAGGGGCATAATATAAGGGTGCAATTCATTTAATTAAGGTGGCACTTGGTCTTTATTACGGCTTGGCCCCAAGTAGCGGGCTATAGCAAAAAAAAAAAACACTGCAGCAAAAAACATGGCAGAAACAAAACACAGTTTTTCCAGAAGCACTTTTCACAGAAAGTCCGCAGAGGTTTTCTATGCACACTTTCTGCTTCCATTATACCTATAGGGAAACCGCCAGCGTATAACCGCTAGATATAATTGACTTACTGCGATTTCCAAAACGCAACAGTTTTGGAAATCGCAGCATGTCCACTCTGCATATTTTTCTGCAATGTGTGGATTGAATTCGCTAAATTCCCATCCACTTTGCAGGAACTGTAAAACGCTGCATTTTTTATGCGGCGTCTACACCGTGGCCACACCACAGCATTTATGCAGAAATGCAGATTTTTTTGTTGCAGATTTTGCTCCAGTTTTTTTTTTAGCCAAACCTAGGAGTGGCTACAAAAGGAATGGTAAATATATAGCAAGCTCTTATACTTCTAACTTCTGCTCAATCTAGTCCTGGCTGTGGCTCAAAAAAACGCAACAAAATCTGCAACAAAAAAAGCTGTGTTTCCACAACATGGGGCCTTAGACTTAGGCTGAGGCCCCACATTGTGGAAATGTGGCTTTTTTTGTTTCAGATTTTGCTGCGGTTTTTTGAGCCAAAGTTAGGAGTGGATTGAGAAGAAGTTAGAAGTATAATAACTTCCTATATATTTACCATTCCTTTTGTAGCCACTCCTTGCTGCTTTTCCACAATGTGGGGCCTCAGCCTTAGCCCTGGGCCCCATGAGCTGGAAACGCTGCAGTAAAAATCGCGGCATTTTACAGTACTTGCAATGTGGATGGGATTCATGCGAATCCCATGCCCACTTTGCAAAAAAAATTGCAGTGCGGACACACTGCGATTTCCAAAACCGTCACAGTTTTAAAAATCGCAGCATATCAATTATATCGACGGAAACGCTGGCAGCTTTCCCATAGATATAATTGCAACAGAAAGTCCGCGGAGGAAAACTCAGTGAACTTTCTGTTCAAAGTGTTTCGGGAAGAACCGCAATGCATTCATGCCGCGGTTGTTCCCGCAGTGCTTTACCGCGGCGGTTCCGGCTTTAGCCTTAAGGAGTTTTCCAGCTTACCATTTTTATTGATGATCTCTCCTCAGAATAGATCAATAAGAGATCAGTGACTCTCCACTGATCAGCTGTATGAATGGGACATGGTCCCTGTTTATATCACACATTGTCTTTTTTATAAGTGACCGTTTGATGTAATTCCAGCCTTGTCACATAGACGTGTATAGGATGAGGCTGTAGTTACATTACATGGCTCCTATCAAATGAATGACACTTTGTAAACGGAGAAGGGTTCATGGCGCAGGTACCACCATTCATTCAAACAGCTGATCCTGGGGGTCTCAAGTATTTGAACCCCATTAGTTTTATTCTTTTACTTTTTAATTAGGAAACACCTGGGGCATTATTAATGTGGGGCACTATTTAACGGAGGTACACAGGGGGTATTAATTTAAAGATGCATTTGTGGGTATTATTCATTATGGGGGGAGTTACTGTATATACATTTTATAATTGGGGGTAGCAGCAGGATGGGTGTGCAGGTAAGAACGATGTCGGCCAGGTGCCTGGATAAGTAAGGAGCCAAAGATGTCGGTGTTGCAAACTTTGCAGAGACTGAAAGAAGTGATCATAGCGGTCCAGGTGGAAGAGGAATGGAAAGGAAGTATGAACGATTAGATGAGACGTCACCTGTAAGTCACTAAATGTTACTGCACTGTATACACCTAAATGGTCTGCAGAGCCCTGTCTAGAGCCGATATCTACCACTATACGTTCACCCTATAGTGATAATCCGTATACCTAAGTTGGGGGCCCACTTGGACATGTCCCCCCCACACACACACACACTTGTGCTCAACCCCTGGCTATGCCTCTAATTTAGACTTTTAGCATATTTTCGAAAATGTGAGTATATGAATAAAATGTTTTTCCATTGACAGATATTCTGGGCAGTGGGTACAGTGTTTGAAGTTCTACTGGCTATCTTTGTGATGCCCACCTTAGGATGGCGTTGGCTCCTGATCCTTTCTGCACTGCCACTAATGCTGTTTGCAGTTTTATGTTTTGTAAGTATCTAGCATATACAGTACATACTAAAATAGACAGGGTCATAACTGCCCATTCCAAAGTACGGACCTGCTTGTTCATTAATAATTTACATCTCACTTAAATCATTGCAAATTATTTACTTTGGGGCAGTTCAATTTTACACATCTAAATGCCCCCAAATTCTTGCATAATTTGCAATAAAGAAAAATTGGCCTATGTGATGTGCAACAACTGTATGTGTTTTAGACACTGATACTGTCTAACAAAGTGCTGGAGTTCATTGAGTAAGTTTGTCAGAAAGTTAGGTGTTAAAATATGTGAATGTGTGTTTGAATTGAGCCAGAATTGAGATAAAATTTCTGTTGCTAAGTAAGCCAAATAGTAGATTCGCTAGAATCCCATCCTCTTTGCTGTGACTGTAAAACACCGCTTTTTTTTTTTTGCAAACTGCGGTGTTTACACCACATGGTCCCCGGTCTCAGGGTTTGTTCACACACACAGGAATTTGAAACTAATTATGTTGCAGATTCTGTCTCAAAATCAGCTCTAAATTCTGCCTAAACTGCTATCAAAGGCTGTGTTCACATGGAGGAATTTGCCGCAGATTTGAGGGCGGATTTCGCAGGACACGGCAAAAAGAAGCGTCCTGTTCGATCTTCCGCGGACACTGTGGCTTGAGACTCCCTGCTGACTAGGCTCATTCATCTGGGCCTAATCAGCAGCGGGATGCCGCGATGGAATGCCAGTGCACTGCATCAGCATCCCATCATGGCTAGACCGCAGCGAATATGCTGGCGGCAGAAAATGAAGAGGAATTCCTCTTCATTTTCCGCCATGTGAACATACCCAAAGGCAGGCAGAAGCAATTTTTTTCTGCTTGCTGATTTTTTCAGCTAGCAGAAAAGAGAAGCATCCTGCTTGTTCTTCAGGCTGAATCTGTCTGAAATTCTATTTGGAAAGAATAGGAGGCAGATTATGGAGCTCTTTTTCAGAATCAACTTCCAAAATCTGCTTGAAATTCTTGAAACAGAAATTTTCTGTGTAAAGGTCAATGCACACAGAGTCTTTTGGCAAGGATTTTTTTTTTTAATGTAGATTGTGAGCCCCACATAGAGCTCACAATGTACATTTTTCCCTATCAGTATGTCTTTTTGGAATATGGGATGGAAATCCATGCAAACAAGGGGAGAACATACAAGCGCCTTGCAGATGTTTTTTTGCTCTTAACAAGATTTGAACACCAGGACCCAGTGCTGCAAGGCTGCAGTGCTAACCACTGAGCCACCGTGTGGCCCCCTTCTTGGTGAGGATTTTGAGGCTGATTCCATCTCAAAATCAACCTTCAAAAAAGTCTCCCAATAGAACTAATCCTCGCCAAAAACTCAGTGTGATCCGACCCTAACAAATCAGCATCAAATTCCTCTGTGTGAACCAGCCCTTGCAGAGCTCACTATACTAAAGTGGTTGGGAAGTAGGTGTGATCAGCCTATTGATTTGATGTACACCAGATTAGTCAAATGCAACTAACGCCCCTTGCCGACAACCGTATGAAAGGTCATTGTGCAATCTTGGTTTTTCCTGGATGGCACATTGACCCATTCATTTCTATGGTCCCATGCAGATGACCATGAAATACACAGTCCCATGTGCAGGCCACCAGTCCAGACCTGAAAATCGCCCATGCGCCAGCTGTGCCATTCTTTCACGGACGGCAGTAAGCACACAGTCATGTACAACTAGGCTTTGACACATAAAACTGTAGCCACCTTCCACCAAAATAGCGGTGTAGTAGAAAGTAGAGTTACATTGCAGGACAGAATTGTTACCCTGCATTTACATGACCAAATTTCATCCATGAAACTTGCTCTATGTGTTCGTCGCATTTATCGGCCTGTATCCTATCCCGGCAGAGGGACTCCTAGCATGATAGATATCTATGATGCTAGGAGTCCCTCTCCCAATTATAGTACGGGACAGTATGGCACTGGGATGCAGGGACTTTTAACATCATAGAGAATTATACTACTATGAGTCCCTCTTCTGGCATACCGTTCAGGCTGGTAAATCCAGCCAATACACAGGCCGAGTTACATGTGTGAAACTAGGTCATGTGAAAGCTGGGTGAGACTGAGATGTGCCAGATTTATCTTCGTCTGATAAATTATACACAAATTACGGCACAGCAGGATCCAACAAAACGGCCTTTAACATGTACCCTGATGATAAATCATCCAGTGTGTTTACTGATAATGTTACTTGACTTATCTATGCATATTATTATTATTATAGTGGTTACCAGAGAGTGCTAGATATGATGTTCTGTCTGGAAATCAAGAGAAAGCCCTTGCAACCTTAAAGCGTATAGCAACAGAGAATGGTGCTCCAATGCCTTTGGGAAAACTTATTTTATCCAGGCAGGTAAGTGTTCATGTTTGCTCCCCATATAAGTTGTTCCAGTTCTACTCATACGGTCAGTGGTGATGTCTATTCAATACCATTGTGTATAGTAAAATAATAATGTTTATTGAATCCAACTTAATAAAATGTTTTTGTACATTGACGCTAATGAGCAAACAGGTAAAATTCCGCATATACAGCGTCTAGTGTAGCTTTTAATCCTCGCATTGGCTTTAACATAATATGAAGTAATCAAAATTGTATCAAAAATGATAGCAAAGAATACAAAGGATGACGAGGAAAATTGATTAAATTAACTTAATAACTTATACATTTAGCATCAGGTTTGGCAATAATTATTTTTACAGGATTGGCCAATCTATGTTTTGTACATTCTGTAGCCCAACAAGTAAACCTATTGCCCATGTCCTGCTGTATGCACAATGACACAAATCCTCTAGACATAGAACGGACATTGGGGTTATCAAGTGTAACTGATTTCCATATTCATAGGAGGATCGTGGTAAAATACGGGACCTTTTTTCACCTCAGTTCAGATGCACAACTCTGTTGCTTTGGTTTATATGGTAAGTAGTTATGTTACCTATTCATCTGAGAATAAATCATCTTCAGCCATTATAGCAGATGTGCAATACAATAATGTCTTGTCTATCGGAAATTAACCATTTGAACATTCTCTTATAAAATAGACCTCATTTCATATTACAGGTTTTCCAATGCCTTTTCATACTATGGGCTGGTTCTCTTAACAACAGAACTTTTCCAGGCTGGAGATGCATGTAGTAGTAAGTAGCAAATTCATCATATAACTTTTTCAATGAATGGAACTAGAATCTTTCAATATCGAAGGATTCCAGCTTTTGCTGCTCTAGTTTCCACCAAATTCAAACATGGCTCCTCTAGACATAATCAATATTGTTATCAGTAATGGCTAATATATATTTTGCAGTTTTCTTAAGCCTGGTTGACATCTGCATTCAGCCTGCTTGGTTACTCCCCTGCGAACGGAGACCTATATGCATTAAAAAGTGGCTACCTAAAGGAAACCCACGGACACAATAGACTATAATAAGGTCTGTGTTGTTTTCGCTAGGTGTCCACACGATATATGCGGAGAGAAAATTCCTGCAAGCAGCACTTTTCCTCCGCATGTTTCGTGCGGAAACCACACGGACGTCATTGTAGTTTATGGAGACCTCAGGTTTCCTTTAGGTAACCACTTTTTAATGCGTACAGGTTTCCGTTTAGGGGAGTCCCCAAGCAGACTCCCCAAATGGAAACCTGAACGCAGATGGGAACCGGACCTTAGGCTGGATTCATACTGTTACGCTTTTCAAAAACACAGCATAAATGCATAGTGTGAACTCAGCCTTACATCAGTTAGTCATTCCAAAATTATGCCCACAAAATGTATGTTTACCACAAAACAGTTATCATATAGAAACTGAACTATTTCACATTTGATGTTACTACTAGTCTACTAGTAGATTTTACATGTTACAACACAGATAATGAACAGATGGCATGCACTGTTTTTAACTATTGCTAGGCAATAGGGCAGATCTACAATTGAAAACCCACAAAAATTCTGATACAATTTGCACCAAAACTGTCACAAAACTCATTTATTAACTGTTTTAGGCCCGGACCGGAGTGGGGCCAAACACCGCAGAAAAAACTTGGTATTTTACAGTCCCTGCATAATAGAAGGGAATCCCATCAACACACTGCAAAAAAATACGGGCAGCGGACACATTGCGTTTTCCAAAATCATTGCAGTTTTGGAAATCGCAGCATGTCAATTATACCTATGGAAACACTGGCGGTTTCTCTATAGGTATAATGGAAACAACGTATTAGTGCACTTCTCTGTTGGAAACTAAACCAACTCATGGGCATTTTAAACCTATACTATGCAGTCTAACAACGTGCCAAATTTATCATCCTGAAAAAGTCGCTGTGATAAATCTGGTGCATTTTAAAACTGTCTAAGTTTGCACTGTCTAAAACAGCGGTTCTCAACCTGTGGGTCGCGACCCCAGCGGGGGTCGAACGACCAAAACACAGGGGTCGCCACATACCTCCCAACTGTCCCGGTCGGTGGGAGGTATATCCCGGTTTCAACTGATCGGCGCCCAGAGGACGCCGATAAGTTGAAAACACAGGCGATTAAAGCAGGAGCTGACACAGCCAGCTCCTGCTTTAACGCTGTGCTGCGGCTTCTGTATGTGTAGCCGCGATGTGATGACGTCACATTGCGGCTACAACTATCTGAGTGAGCGGGCAGCGAGGGAGCGTTGGAAGGTGAGTGTAAGTGTTTTTTTTTGTTTTAAACATTAAGGTGGAACATAATGAAGGGGCAGATGAAGGGGGGGGGACATGACATTGGGGGCAGAGATGGAGGGACATGAAACTGTGGGAAGATGAAGGGGGGGGACAGCATGACACTGGGGGCAGAGATGGAGGGACATGAAGCTCTGGGCAGAGATGGGGGAACATGAAACTGGGGAACAGATGGGGACATGAAACTGGGGGAAGAGATGGGGGGACATGAAACTGTGGGCAGATGAAGGGGGGGTACGGCTTGACACTGGAGGCAGAGATGGGGGACATGAAACTGGGGGCAGAGATAGGGGGACATGAAACTGGGGGCAGAGATGGAGGGACATGAAACTGTGGGAAGATGAAGGGGGGGACAGCATGACACTGGGGGCAGAGATGGAGGGACATGAAACTGTGGGCAGATGAAGGGGGGGACGGCATGACACTGGGGGCAGAGATGGAGGGACATGAAGCTTTGGGCAGAGATGGGGGAACATGAAACTGGGGAACAGATGGGGACATGAAACTGGGGGAAGAGATGGGGGGACATGAAACTGTGGGCAGATGAAGGGGGGTACAGCTTGACACTGGAGGCAGAGATGGGGGACATGAAACTGGGGGCAGAGATAGGGGGACATGAAACTGGGGGCAGAGATGGAGGGGGGACATAAAACTGGGGGCAGATGAAGGGGTTATATGAAACTGGGGGAGAGATGGCGGGGGACATATAATGTACGGGTGACTGTAGGAGGATTATACTGTGTGGGAGCACATGAAAAATGAATGAGAATGGGCGGAGTCAACATAAAAGTGGGTGGAGCTAGATTCACACGCCGCATATTTTCTCCCTCTTTCTAATCTTCAAAAGTTGGGAGGTATGCCTAAAGCCATCAGAAAATACATATTTCTGATGGCTTTAGCCACTGAGAAGCCGCGCTACTGTCTGCAGCAGCGCTATTTAGCTGGAACGCACGCCGTTATGGACGCGTGTTCCAAACTGAATGGGGTCACCGCAACATGAGGAACTGTATTGTGGGGTCACGCCATTAGAAAGGTTGAGAACCACTGGTCTAAAAGCTAGAAATAGTAAATCTGCCTCAACATGTTTATCAATATTCATTGATTGTTTTGAGTATTTACAGCAGGAGGTCAAGTGACAAGATAACTACAGTTACATATGAGGGAGAGCCGAACTGCTAATACAGCAGTTACACATGGAGCCCGGCGGACACCATTGACTATAACAGGGTCTGTTGTATGTCCGCCACTTTGAAACTGAAAGCAGCAGAGAAAAAAGTCCTCAGCGCAGGACATTTTTCTTACCAACTTCTGGCAGTCTCTACATTGGAGACTCCGAAACAGATGTAAACCCTGCCTAAGTAGTAGTTAGTTATTAAATTATTATTATGTATCCATTATGAATCTAACCTCATCATGCAGCTATGTTGCTGTGGTTTCTGAATAGCAAATACTTTATATCTTCTATTAATATTGTTTTTCCCAGTTTCCAGCCGCAGAAAAGCAGTAAAGCCAAAATGTAGTCTCTCCTGTGAATATTTAACTGTGGAGGATTACACAGATTTATTATGGACCACACTATCTGAATTTCCAGGTGAGTGAGACAACAGGTGTTGACTGAGTATGCATTGGCAATATCCATTCTAGTGGTATTTCATTGGACCTCTTTCTTCTCCCCATGATTCATGTTCTCAGTCATTTCCAGGGTTTCCCTTTACGTCAAATATCAAATATATACAATTAATATCCACATCATGTACAAATGCTATCACTATAAAAACATAGCCTACCTGCATTAAACACTGAACTGTTTTTATGTTTTTGTTTGAGTCTTTTCTGTTATATTATTTCTTATTTTCTATATGGTATACTGTATATTTTATATTATATACATTATTTAATACAGTCTTTTTATATTTTGAAAAACATTTGATATCCAACATTTGATGGATGCATAATTCAACTTTATTTTTATATACCTATTTTGAGTGGTAATGTGTTTTTAGTGTCTGTCCCATTAGAAAAGTTCATGATGTAAGTTGTAGTTGTAGTACAGGTAATCTTGTTCTGGTGGTTGTGTTGCTGTTGTGTTGTCTTGCTCTTTTCTGGTCCTCTGCTCTGCCATGTGACCAATATTCAGATTCTAAAAATGAAACAGCATTGTATGTGTGGACAGGAAGTTAGTTTCTCCATTCATTCCTATGAGACTTACGTGAGGCTTATTGCTGGTCACATGACATAAATGAGGACCAGAAAAGAGTGGATATCTCACAAATGCAGCCACCATTAATACAATTTACATCATGTGCCTTTCTAATGGGCCAGAGAATAATATTTTTTTATGGGAGTTCAACTTTAATACAAAAGTTTAGTGTTGAAAATATAACTCATACCAAATTTGCGCTAAAAATTTCAGTGCCCAAGAAGGATGATAACGAAAAAACTAATTCACTTACAAAACCTGTCCTGTACTTTCAGTATGCCTATGGTTTATTACCCTTTAGTAAATAGTTGGGAACTGCCCTAGTCTGGGGTGATTGCCCCAGAAAGGGAAGCCCTGAAACTGTGACAGGAACCTGTTTTGTATATACCATATCAACAATGTGAACTGGGATTGCAATGATTTGACTCGTCTTATTATTTTTTTTTATACTTTTCTCCATACAAGGTGTGTTGGTGACATTATGGATCATTGACCGACTAGGCCGGAAAAAGACAATGGCCATCTGTTTCTTTGTTTTCTCGCTGTGTGCCCTTCTTCTTTTTCTTTGTGTTGGACGGTATGTGAAGTATTTTTAACATTTTTCTAATAGTAAAAAAGATCAGAATAATAAAAATCTGTATTTCCTTGTGCAGGTATCTACTGGCACAAGCCATTATCCAAATGACCTGCTGCTGAAAATATTCTAAATGTAACTGTGATTTTGTAGTAGATCTGTATAGGTAATTGCCTTTGTATTTGTTGCATTTCAGGAATGTCCTTACTGTTTTACTCTTCATTGCAAGAGCCTTCATTTCGGGTGGATTCCAAGCTGCCTATGTTTACACACCGGAGGTAGGTCCATGGCCACCTTTGTATACCCATCTGAACATTTTAACGAGATTGAATGCAGAGGTATTACTTGAAGTTCCTAAACCCCAATGCAAAATTGGTAGAACTTGGACTTGTAGGGAGATACAGCACTGTGGAGAGATTTGTGGGAAAAAAAGTTATATTCTGTGGTGGACAGGCAACCAGTGCAGCGACTAGCACAAGGTAGATGCATCTATGTAGCAGTTAAACAGAACAAAAAAAAGGTAGATGGACAAGATTAGTAAGTGGAAGATCAATTAGTACAGAATTTTAAAAGTCAAGACGAGTGGTAATCAGAGGAATAATGACAATGAAATAATGAATTAGAGAGTCCATTGCATTGAGACGATGGACATGCTACCTCAGACTTGGTAAATCCACAAATGGAAATGGAGATAATAGGGTTAGGTCGGTTAGTAGATGATGGAAACACAAGATGTCCAGTTTTTGGGAGATTCAGTTTCAGTCAAAGAGAAGATATGATATTAGAGACAGCAGAGAGACAGTCACTGGTGTTCTGTAGTAGAGCAGGGGTGATGTCTTGGGAGACGTTATAGAGAGAAGAGAAGAGGGGGCCTAGGACTGAGCCCTAACAAGTTGCAACAGCAAGGGCAAGTGGTGAAGTAGTGAAAGAGAACGATACACTAGATCAGGGATGCTCACACTTTGTCAGCATGTGAGCTACTTCTTTAAATGACCAAGCCCTAAGTTCGACTACCCACTTCTTGTGGGTGGGGCGGGGGCAGGTCTGTGGGCGGGGGCCGGGACGGGCCTGTAGTTGGGGTGGGGCGTGTCTGTGGGCAGGGCGGGGCATGTGGGCGGGCAGATCATGAGTGGTGGCCGCCCAGGCATCCCCGCTGTCTGCTTCTTCACAGCGCAGGCTGAGAGTTATCTCTGGACACTGGCAGGCTGGGGCTGCAGCAGCCCCGCCTGTCAGTGTCAGTAGATGACTCTCAGCCTGCGCTGTGAAGAAGCAGCACCCCGGCCCCCTCCATCCCTAAGAGCGGCCTGCAAGTGCTTGTTCACAGCGCAGGCTGAGAGTCATCTACGGACACTGGCAGGCGGGACTGCCGCAGCCTCAGCCTGCCAGTGTCCAGAGATAACTCTCAGCCTGCGCTGTGAAGAAGCATCCCGTGATCGACCCATACGTCCATTGCGATCGACCGGTAGATCGTGATCGACGTATTGGGCACCCCTGCACTAGATGAATAGTCTGAAAGATAGAAAGAAAAAAAGTGATCTCAGTGTCTTTAAGGCCAATAGAGTGGAACATACTGAAGAGATGTTGGTGGACTAGGGTGTCAAAAGCTGCCGAGAAATCCAGAAAAATAAGAAAAGAATTGTTCTATTTAGATTTAGCTGTCAGGAGACTTTAGAGCAGGGGTCCTCAAACTACGGCCCACAGGCCACATGCGGCCCGCCGAGCACATCTGTTCCGGCCCGCCGGCACCACCGGCAGGCGCGCATTTATGATGAAGCTCCTGGGGCGCTCGGTCCAGGCCATGTAGCGCTCTTCACTTCACCTATTGGAGGGCACCGCTCCTGATGTCTGCGCGATCTGCTCTGCCTCCGGTGTCCGCCTGTGTCCTCCTGTCACATCGCATGTATGCGATGTAAGGAGGATACCGGTGATCTGCCTCCGGTATCCTCCTTACATCGCATACTTGCGATGTGACAGAAGGACACAGGCGGACACCGGAGACAGAGCAGATCGCGCAGACATCAGGAGCAGTGCCCTCCAATCAGTAAAGTGAAGCGCGCTGTCTCCATGACCTGTCCCGGTATAGTCAATTGTACCCCTCTGCCTATGCCCCTCCGCGTCACTTCGTCAGTCAGGTCACCATAGCAACGTGACCTGACCTGAGGCAGCCCAAATTACAGTGGTCAAAGCCACCTCACTGGTTTGGTTTAGTGCCTGCTGACTTCCTGGATCCCAGACCCTATCTGTGCCCCCTGAAGTAAGCACTATAATATCTTACTGTAGGATTAATAACACCTCGGGGGCATTCACACTTATGCTCGGTGTGTGCATTCCGCTGGGTCAGCTTTAAAGGGATTCTACCATTAAAAACTGTTTTTGTCGTTGACACGTCAGAATAGCCTTAAGAAAGGCTATTCTTCTCTGCACCACCGTTCAGTTAAAATTCTGTTTTCTGTCGGTATGCAAATGAGTTCTCTTGCAGCACTGGGAGCGTCCCCAATGCTGCGAGAGAACTCTCCAGCGCCACCTCTATCTTCTTCTGGAACGTCATCTTCATGCGTCTTCTTCCGGCGCAGGCAGTGAAACTTGTATGCCTTGGGCCTCGCTCAGAGCCAACTGCACATGCCCGCGGCCACAAGAAAAATGGCCGCTTGAACAGTAAGTAAGCAGCATTTTCTTGTGGCCTGTGGGCATGCTCAGTCGGCTCTGCCTGCACCAGAAGAAGACGTATAAAGACGACCCAAAACGAAAAAGATCCATAACCTCCCGACGTCTTAAAAACTTCCAATCTTTATTTTCAATTCATTAAAATGGAAACATGGCAACCACAGTAGGGCGTAATACGGCTACGCGTTTCAGGACACGTCCGGTCCCTTCCTCATGGCATACTCTAATGATTTCCAACTTCCTTTATATAGACACTCACTACCTTTTAAAAACTCCTCCCATAAGAACAATTAACCCCTAAATACATATACATATTTCATACATAACAAATAACAACAACTTCATACATGTGTTTCCATGGTCCACTGTACCTTGACAACTTCAGTTATTACATTTTGTTCTTACAATCGTATATTATTTTATATTCCCCCACTGTTACTCCGTACACATTATGCGATTCCCTTCCTCTACTATGCGTTTTTATCGCGATTTATCTTTCAATATTATAAATACACTCAAATAACATTCCCAAAATATTCCATACAGTTACTGCCTTTCCCGCTCAGAAATTCTACCGATTATGCAAAAATTCAACCAACTATAGAATGTTCTATGGAGTTACCTTATTTAGTTTCCCCTAATTCTTCCTTTTCAGGCACTGACATTTCCTTCGGTCATGTGACCTCCCATAATACGTCATTCTGAGATCACCTGACTTCCCATGTTGCCTCACTCTAAACCACAAACCACATGACCTCATGGTATTACCCATAAGGTACATATGGAAGAATTCCTCCGGTCATGTGATATATGGTCACATGACCGGACCCAATTCATCATGTGATCATTTAATCCCTAGTAAATATCAATATCGCCTGTTCCGTGATATGTTACTTTTTAACAATGTTACTTGTTTTTAACTGCTACTTTTTTATTAAGTGTCAGTATCGTCTGTTCCGTGGTATGTTACTTTTAACTCCTTCTATCGAAACCAGATCTTACAGGTAATTGATTCTATGTCACTGAAAAACTAAAATCTATTTTGCATAAAGACGACGTTCCAGAAGAAGTTGGAGGCGGCGCTGGAGAGTTCTCTTGCAGCATTGGGGATGCCCCCAGTGCTGCAAGATAACTCATTTGCATACCGACAGAAAACGGAATTTTAACCAAACGGCGGGGCAAAGAAGACATCGAAAGGTAGGAGAAGAAGAGGCTTTCTTAAGGTTTTTCCTATGTGTTATCGAGAAAAAATGTGATTTTAATGGTAGAATCCCTTTAAACTATATTCCGGCCCTCCAATGGTCCGAGGGACAGTGACCTGGCCCACCTTTTAAAAAGTTTGAGGACCCCTGCTTTAGAGACTTGTGTAAGGGCCATGTAATGCACAAAAAATAACATATTGTAAGGGGTCCAGAAGGGTTAGCAGAAGATAGTGGATTAGGTGAGAATAGACCAAGCATTCCAGGAGTTTTGAGATGAAGGGAAGCTTAGAAATGGATCTGTAGTTATCAATAAAGGATAGGTAAAGCAACATAAGACAATACCAGTATTGTAGATAGCACATGGTAAGTGGGGTCCCATTATAGATTTTGCATTAGGGCCCAGGAGCTTCATGTTACGACTCTGGGGTTTGACAGTGGTGTGTAAAAAAGAACGTTCACAGCCCTGTGGTTTTTCTCGTGGTCTTGGTGCGACAAAATATTCTTTTCTGTGCTACTACCAGTGCACGGATAACCATGGAATCCTGCCGGTGCAGGTACCAATACAAATTTCAAGAAAAAATCCAAAAGTAATCCAGCAACCAGTTTTGCATTAGATTAAAACATTATGTTTTATTAGTCCATTTAAAAAAAGGGAGTAATTCCTTTGCTTTGACAGTAAACCAGTGACAATAATTATGAAAAAATGACACAGCACTTACATGAAAAAACGTGTTCGGATTACATAGGACAATAGACACACGATGCTTAACCGCCTACGCGTTTCAGGGTCCAAGCCCCTTCCTCATGGCGAAGTGGGACAGTGGTGGGTGATGAAAGCATGTTTAACCCCTTCCTGAAATCCACAGTACTATTATGGTGGATGTGGGGTATTTAAGTATGGCAGCCGCTCAGGAACTGACCAGCCACCATATCTGCCAGGTCTCTGCTGTAATCTACTGATCTACTTCAATCCCATTGAAGTCAATGGGAGCAGCGGATTTTAAGGCGGATTCCACGTCATAATCCGCTGCCAACTTGCCTTGTGTGAACTAGCCCTAAGAGATATTAACCTTGAAACTCATAAGCTGTGTATCCTCATGTGCTCCAGGTTTGTATTTAAAAAAAAAGAGTTGTTTGGTGCTGGACTCCATCATTTGTTGATACTGCAATACTGACATCTACCTCCTTGGATCTGGGAAGCCATCTTGGCATCAGTTTCTATGGTTTTGGATTTACATTTAAGACATTTGGGAGATGTGTAACAAATCTTTTTCCATTCATTATTAGGAAAAGGAAACAGCAAACAGCATTTATGTCACTGTAATTTCTACTTCTATTTGCAAAAGACAATTGTTTTCATCTTTTCTTTTGGAGAATATTTTAAATAATCTTGAGAGAATCTCTTCAGTTGTATCTTGGTATATTATCATTTACATTTGTATCTTTTACCTTTGCAGGTTTACCCAACAGCTACACGAGCCCTAGGTCTAGGAACATGCAGTGGGATGGCTCGTGTGGGGGCATTAGTTACACCTTTTATTGCACAGGTAACACTTTATAGTTTTTACTGTTGGAATTAAAACTTGAGGATTTATGGAATCAATCAATAGTGATCTGGTTTGATTATTGCCCTTGTGGTCAATAATCTTTGGGGTTTATTTACACAGTGAGGTTATGCTGCAGTTTATGTAGTGCAGGTAAGAACCACACAGCAAAAATCAGAAGCATTTTTACTGTGAATTACAACATTTACAACATTTGGTGCAACAACTTAGACAATACACCATAGATAATTGTCATTGTATTCTATTAATGTTGACTCAATCTAAAGTCTAATGTGTGTAAGGTAAATCTAGCCGTCTTCTGATGTCTACTATTGGGGGAATCAAGGGGCAAGATTACTGGATTTTAATTCTTTGTTGCCCTTAGTATTAGTTACCACCAAATATGCCTGGCAGCCATTTTCTCCCAGGAAATAAGCAGGTCAGAGGAGATAGCTGTTGACCAGATAAGCAATATCTTAAACTATCCCCGTAACTTTGCTCTTCTGCCCAATCTTGCATTTATCATTGAGAGTTGGTGGTAACAGGTAGGATATAGTTGACACTCCGGTGTTGTGCAGTTGACCATTGTACTGCCCAATGTGTTACTAGCTATGTAATATTAGGCAGAAGAGACAAATTATGGGCAGCATGATGGCTTAGTGGTTATTACCGCAGCCTTTCAGTGCTTACGTTTGATTCTGACCAAAGACAACATCTACAAGGAGTTTACATGTTCTCCCTGTGTTTGCGTGGGTTTCTTTTGGGTACTCTGCCCACCACACACACACACACACACACACACACACACTCTTCCCCACACGCCAAAGGCATACTGCCTATGTGGTATAATGATTCACAATGTCTGCTAAACCCTGCAGAATATTATGGCACTATATAAGTAAGCAAAATAAAAGAATTATGTTCATATCTATGTTCTTACATAGGCTATGAACATGTATGTAAATTCACACACATCTCTATTTATCATTTATATTGCTATATAATTGTCATTATAAAGAGAGGTTCTTGGCTCAAGCATAATATATATATATATATATATATATATATATATATATATTACATTTTGTACTTAATATCTGACATTAAATAATAACTAACATTTTTACACACAATTCTTATGATGCATCCTTTTGTCTGTTTGCAGGTGATGCTTGAGTCTTCTATATATCTCACAGTGTTGGTATACAGTGGCTGTTGTCTCCTGGCAGCATTGGCTTCTTGTTTTCTCCCCATTGAAACCAAAGGCCGAGGTCTTCAAGAGTCTAGCCACAGAGAATGGGGTCAAGAGATGGTGGGAAGAGGTGCACACAATTCTGGAGTCACTCCCTCAAACTCTGGCTCACAAGAGTGACCCCTCACTTTACCCATTGCTCACACACCACACACGGACAGCCTTTCAGTCTCACATCTACCATTACATGGATGAATTAAAGAACAGTCAGCAACGGTCAGTGTGCTGCAATAAACAGCACTGCTATGGTAATGGGATAAGGATGTGTTTAAAATCTTGTGAAGGGTTAAAAATGTGCAGAACTGATCTTACGGGATACGGGGATAGAAATGGACGCTGGTAATTACCATTCATTTAGGAAAAGAGTCAAATAACAAGTTGTATTTTTAGCTCTAACAACAAAAGCAGTAGTCAGCACTGGATGTGATTCTACCCCGAAATGACTCAGTAGCTTTGAATGTGTCATGGCTTCTCAATGCTGATGTGTTCGAGGTCAACACATTAGTTACAGAGTAACCTAGAGAACTGCTGGATGCTGAACAATACCTATTATTTCTATCTGAAGACAAATAAATCGATACGTTGCATCTACAGATTATAATCCTGATAACCTTTAATTTATAGACTATAAAATATTATGGTCCACTTACCTAATAAGATGCTCCCTTTATCTACAGCCTCTACTAAATTACATTGTATCATAATGAATTTCATTTATACTTGTAAAGTAGATTACCTTTAGCCATATTTGATGGAAGGCATATCAAAATTGAACCACATTTTAAGACTAATCTGGTCCATTTTATCAGACGTTATTACAGGAATCCAGTCATTTTCTATACAAAGGTCACATGTTACCTAGAAGTATACTGAGGGCATTTTTGTATTCCCATGGCAGGATCTTGACAGATTATTTGTGACAACCAACATATTCAGATGACTTTGATGCAATGACCAACTTATAGATTCATTATTCTCTGCAGATGCAATTGAAAGCCAAGAGTGCATACTTTTCACAGGAAAATTTGATGTTGAGGATACTGGTTTATACAGAACAATGAAGTGGACCATATCATTTCATACTAATGGTCTAGCCCAGGTTAGCTAGAAACTGGGTTTGAATCATTGCTTGTTTCTGCTTGGCACTGTATGTATGATGTCAGCAGATGCAACAGAGCAGACAGAAAAGTGAATGTTAGTGTGTCTGAATGTACAGACTTTTGATGAATGCACTTAAATGTTTGAACGTCTCTGTGTAAGATGCTTGTTGTATGACCTCTTCTGTCCACAATGCCTTGTTGACTTGGATTTTACTGTAAGTTGAATATTTTATGTTGAATAAAATTTTTACATTAACCAGGGTGTTTCTTTTTTTATTTTTACAAGTCTCTTTAAAGGGATTCTATCATTAAAATGCATTTTTTCTCAATCACATGTAGGAATAGCCTTAAAGGGGTTGTCCCATTACAAGGATCCTATCTATATCTCTTGTTAATGTGGATTTAAGACTTTTCCTAAATACACTGCTTCAGCAAAACTGCTTTGTTTTTCCACTATCTTACTTTATTCAATTCATTGTTGACATAGCCCTTGACTTATCTGCTCAAAAGTCAAGTGATGTATCTGCCTGCTCTCAGGGGGGAGGGAGGAGGGGCTAAGTGCAGGGAGCGAGCCTGTGTATCTAGCTATTCCTGTGTCTACACCTAACTTCCTGCTTTCAGATAGGGGAGAGGAGCTGCTTTCATTTCTTCTGTTCTCCCAGTTATCAGGCTAGCTAATTCAGTTGTGTTCATTATGGCAGAGACAGGCAGTGTCTGTATGTAACACAGAATGGAGTTGCTGCTGCCTGTACTTCATAGTCCAATATGGGTGGGCAGAGGTACACGGTAATTTGGGGGCGGAGCTAAATGGCAGGTTGCATGTGGAACCCCACCCACCAAATGATGCAAGAAACCAGGAAGAAAGAAGATTTTACAGCAGTGAAGACTGTGACATGGGAATACCCCTTTAAGAAAGGCTATTCTTCTCCTACCTTTAGATGTGTTCTCCACACCGCCGTTCGATAGAAATCCCATTTTTCTTCAGCATGCAAATGAGTTCTCTCACAGCACTGGAGGCGGTCTCCAGCGCTCAAACAGTACTGAAGGCGTCCCCAATGCTGCGAGAGAAATCTCCAGTGCCGCCTCCATCTTGTTAAGGACCGGCCTCTCTGTGCGTTTTCTTCCGGCGTTTCTACGCATGCGCAGTCGGCTCTGCCATCATGCATCGGACAGAGCCAACTGCACATGCGCACAGCAATTTTTTTGTGGCCGCTTATGCGAGTACAGCGCATACTGAGTATGCCAGGCATTGTGCAGTCAGCTCTGCCCGAGGACTGAGCTGACTGCGCATGCGTAGAAGTTTGAACACAGCGCCAGAAGAAGACGCGCTATTTGAGCGCTGGGGACCACCCCCAGTGCTGCAAGAGAATTCATTTGCATACAGACGAAAACCAGGATTTCTACCAAATGGCGATGGAGAGAAGACATCTAAAGGTAGGAGAAGAATAGCCTTTCTTAAGGCTATTCCTACGTGTGATCGAGAAAAAATGTGATTTTAATGATAGAATCCCTTTAAGAAAAAAATGCGTGAGCTCTCTTCCCTTTCTTACTCACAAAGAGAAACTTAGATAACTTCATATAAAGAATTAAACAAGGTACATAATACTAGATGTTCACTAATATTTTAGATGTTGGGATATTCCCTTGACATTAAAGGGGCTCTATCAGCAAAATCATGCTGATAGAGCCCCACATATGCGTGAATAGCCTTTAAAATGGCTATTCAGGCACCGCTAAAGTTATATTAAACTACCCCCCCATGTTTTAAAATAATACCCTAAAAAAGAATGATCAACTTACCCATTGTGCACGGTGGGCGGGCATTCAGGGTCCGCCGTCTTCTTCATCCACGCCTCCTCTTCCTGTGATGTCCTCGGGTCCCGTCTTCCTCCAACGCTCGCGAACTGACATTGCTAAAAATAAAATGGCCTGGGCACATGCACAGTAGCCGTAGTAGAAGCAACATGCTACTGCGCATGTGCCCAGGCCATTTTTTTTTTTTAGCAATGTCAGTTCGCGAGCGCCGGAGGAAGACGGGACTCGAGGACATCGAAGGAAGAGGAGGCGTGGATGAAGAAGACGGCGGACCCTGAATGCCCGCCCACCGTGCATGATGGGTAAGTAGATCACATTCTTTTTTAGGGTATTATTTTAAAACTGGGGGGTAGTTTAATATAACTTTAGCGGTGCCTGAATAGCCTTTTTAAAGGCTATTCACGCATATGTGGGGCTCTATCAGGATGATTTTGCTGATAGAGCCCCTTTAAGCTGATGATACAGGATCCCAGTTTTCATTAAAGGAAATCTGTCACCATGAGTCATTCCCGTAGATAGATAGGTTAGGGTCACCTGAATTAAAAAGTGTTTTCCACTTGTGAGTCTGACTCTTTTGCCGTGAAAATACTGTTTTGCCAATATGCAAATGAAATCTTTGGAGTAACAAGGCAAGGCCATTGCTGCAAAGAGGTAGGCGGCGACGGAGGCCCTGATTCATAGGGGGAAAGCACTGTTTCATTCAGGTGATCTTAACCTATCTATCTGTGGGGCTGGGTTGATATGCTGGGTTATGGTGACAGACTCACTTTAAACAGGTTGTCCAGAATAAAAAACAAAATGAGGCAGCGGTGCGAAAATGCATTAAATAAATAAACAAGCCGTACTTGCCTTTTAGCTCCCCTGCTGATCCAGCACCACAGTTCTAGCAATGCAGGCAAGACAACATTACGATCTTTAGCCACATGACATGTTGCAGCCAAAGCTGCCATATACTGTATCCCAAGCCTAATTGTAACTGGTCAAGGGACAGATATTAGTTATGGAACTGTATTCAGATTAATAGTAAATGTCTTGGGATATAGTATAGAGGTTATTATTCTTATTACTGCTTTCTACTTGATATGGTTGCAGCAATCTCTGGTTTGGAAACATAATTAAGGGTGCATTCACACGGAGTAACGTGCCGCGTGATGTGGCACGTATACGGCGTGTGAGACTTTGCACTCCGTAAAAGCTCCCATTGATTTCAATGGGAGCCTGGATCGTATACGCCGCGTTATTTTGCAGCTGTGATCATATATCGGCGTATACGATCCAGGCTCCCATTGAAATCAATGGGAGCTTTTATGGCGCGCAAAGTCTCACATGCCGTATACGTGCCACATCACGTGGCACGTTACTCCGTGTGGATGCACCCAAATACATATTTGTGTGTATTTTATAGTATTATTCTTCTGTTGGGTTTTGGAGATAAATGGTAAGATAAATTGAGGTCTTTTTTGCAAACTTTGATATGGACTACAGCCAATTATGAGGTTCAAGTATCACTTTATTCAGGCTGGTGAGACCCAGCAAAAGAATATTCATTCCAAAGCAGTTGTTCTTAACCTATGGTATGTGTCCCAGGATGTACTCCCCGTGGCTAAGAACCACTGGTTTATATTAAATGCATGTAATGTGCTGTATGTAGTGCAGCATGTAATATAAACATCACTGAATGTTGGGACCATTATTTTTCATATGGAGGCCATAATGTTTCATGTGTAGGTTCTGTGGGGCACTATGTTACACATGGGGGCCATTATGTGATTTCCAATGTGGCCCGAGTATGGCTGCAATATCTCCAAGTCCAATCTGCCCTTTACTCCTCATCTGTCCCCCCTCTGTCCCTGCCCTCAAGCGTTGGCTGATGTTTGATACCCACACCTGACCTGCTCTTGCATCTACCCCAGTGTGCCTCACAAATCACACAAATGGCCTGCGTCCCTGTCGTTCCTATCCCCTTGGGCCACTGGTGGTGAACCTAGCCTCTTTGCTGCCTCTTGGGTGGGGGTGGGGGGGGGAGTGTTGTTCATCTTTTGATCGTCCGCCTCAGGCAGTGGGTTTTTTTTGGGGGGGGGCTAGCGGTAACATTACAATAAATACAATGCAGTAATATTTTGTGCAGTAATACTCACAGGCAGTGGAGTAACTACCGTGGTAGCAGCTGCCACAGGGCCCGGGACATTAGGGGCCCCGCGACAGCCGCTACCCCTGCAGGTTTTTTTCCCCTAATAGGCTCCTTAATATCCCCACACCCTCAAGGGCCCCATACCTTCCCTACCATAAGTAGAAGAACGGCAGTAGACGCAGGGCTGCAGATGCTTCTTGTAAAAGCTTCCGCACACAGCAGCTTCCTGTTCCACCCCTGCCCCTCCTCAGTATCGGAGTGTGAAGGGAGACATCCTGTGCGATGTATCTGCTCTCTTCACTGCTAGACAGAGCTGCACAGCCACATGTAAGTATATTTTTGGATAAAATATGCATAGATGTGTATATGTGTTTACATTATGTGTCATATACTGTGTGAGTCCTGTATGTGTGTAGATAGGTGTGTGTATATGTTGTATATGAATGTATGTGTGTGAGTGGATGTGTATATGTGTAAGTATATACAGCATATCAATGTCTATCTATCTATCTATCTATCTATCTATCTATCTATCTATCTATCTATCTGTATTTGCTTCTATACATGTCTACAATAATATACTAGAATTGTATTTTATAATGTGATGTTTAGGCCCGGTTCACATCTGCGTTCAGGTTTCCATTCATGGAGTCTGCTTTGGACCCCCCAAACAGAAACCTATATGCATTAAAAAGTGGTTACTTTCACGGTCTCCAATTATTATACTCTGGGGTATGAAAAGACCCAAGAATATAATAATTATTCATGGGTGTTCATTATGGGGCATAATGATGTGTGTAGGGGCCACTATGGGCTATAATAGAGCGCGCAGGAATGCGGCGGAGTTCGGTCGGTGGAGGTCTTTAGTGTCAGTAAGGAAGGGGGGGCCATGTCAAAAGTTCGCCACGGGGCCCCGCCATTCCTAGTTACGCCTCTGCTCACAGGAGACGTCTTCCCCCATTTCCTGTCTCTTCCCTTTGGACCGCCATGACCACTTCATCCAGCTGTGTCTGTAAAGTTTTTTTCTCTCTCTCTCTCGCTCTCTCTCTCTCTCTATATATATATGTATATACAGTGTATATATCCCACAGCGGCCCCTGCAGCCTATATTATGCCCCGCAGTGGCACAATAGATTGTGGGGCATAATAGAGGTTGCAGGGGGACCGCTGTGGGGCCTGAAAAGACCCCTGAGTATAATAATAGCGGTAGTGGGATCGCGGCCTGGGCTCTTGCCTATTCACTACCGCCCTCCACGGCCTATAGTACAAGGGGAAGTGGGGGTGTCAGTGACCCGCTGTCATCTCCTCTTCACCCGGCAGTAAGACTTTAGTTTAGGCAAAAAAAGTTTTTAAAAAATAATAAATCGCCGGGGCTGCCGCCCCCCTCTGGAGAACCACCTGAGGATGTCGCCTCACCTCGCCTAATTAGAGGTGCAGCGCTGACTGGGATATATTCCTGCTTTCTCATGTCAACCCTTGCTGAGAACTAACAATTAGGGAACAGTCCAGAAATGGGCCTGGCTCTCACCTGAACCCTGTTAGTTGCAGAACCACCATAGGATGAGCAGAGGAGTGCTGTCACCACTGAGGTTGGAGAAAGAAGTCTGCTACTCACATTGAAGGATAACAAATAGGAAAATGGTCTAGGTGCCACTCTGACTCCTGGCACGGTCTTCTACTTCACCTGGAGGACTACTTAGTACAATTTTTGTATGTGCTGATGACTGGGCCAGTATCTACCCCAGGTGGTGGGCAGCTAAGCGGGTCATTTGGTCTGGCATATTCCCTGATGACGAAGGTCTCCCAGGGGTTCCACTGCTACCCTGATATCAAGGTTTGTGACCCGAGTGTCCCTGTGTCTACAAACTAGCCTAAAAACCCAAAATGGAGAGCAAACTGGCTATTAATGACTTGAAACGAAGTCAGGGCTAAAAACCATAGGGGGCCTCAAGACTTGAGACAATCCTACTGTTGGTGACAGAGAGTAAGCCAACGCCCTGAAATTCAAATTCTTCAATCGATTTCGTAATGCTGACCTGGTTGACAATGGAGATGCTATCATGGAGGTCTTAGGGCCCACAGTTTGCAATGGGATGGAGGTGCTGACTGCACCATGGCAGATCTTGGATAGTGAGATTAGGAAAGTGCTGTGTCCAGTGAAAGTGGGCAAGTCAGCTGGGTCGACTGCATTGCCTCCAGGGTCCTGAGGTGCTGCAGTTCCCAACTGGACAATGTGTTTACGTACCTGTACAATATGAGCCGAAAGGCACAGAAGGTCCCTACCCTATGGAAGACTTACTGGCTAATTCCTGTTCCCAAGAAGTCTAAAATTAGCTATAAGGCCAACTACCATCCAATTGCGCTTATCTCTCAAGTTATGAAGGTCTTTGAGAGAATTGAGCTAGCTCTCCAAATGGAGTGCATTGGTACCCCCTCCCTCCCTGGACCACATACAGTTTGCATACGGTTTCAAAGTTGGGGTGGAGGATGCAATCATCATTTATTACAGTGTGTATATTAATCTTAAGGGTCGTGGGCAGTGTTCAGGAAAATACTTTGGGAAAATATTTTAAATACAAAATACTTATGACTGAAGTATTTTAAATACAAATACTAAATATTTTCATCCCGAAGTATTTTAAATAGAAATACTAAATACTACTTGAAAAGTATTTTAAAAATACTAAAATACTTGAAAAATGTAAACAAAAAATGTAATAAAAACAAAAAATGGAACAATTGAACGTAGGCTAAATGGAAAAAGACCTTTAAGTTTATTTCCAAAACTCGAAAAGTTATTATACATTATTTATGTTATGTGCTTGTTTGCATTCAGAAGAACAAGGATTTCAAATGTTTTGTCCGACAGGCGGTTTCTTCTCGGTGAGAGAATTATTCCTGCTCGAGAAAATAAGCATTCGACTGGAACCAATGAGGGTAACGCACTGATTTAGTCAGAAAAATTTGCTTCAGGTTGGGGATTGTAAAATAAAAACCAAACCATGATGTAATTAAATAACTTACCCTTACGTCAGACCTGGGCAATGTATGGCCCACAGGCCACATCTGGCTCTCTGCCTTGTTTTGTACGGCATATCTTTTGGAAGTTCGTTCTAGGACCTGTGAAGACGTCATCACAGCCTATCACCAGGATAGGCTATGACTTATTAGTGGGCGGAGCCACACAGGACAGTGTGAAACAGCAAGCTGTTGGCAATGGAGGCTGCTGGATGATAAAGAAGAGAGAAGAGACAGCATGTGTGAGCAAGAGGGGGGAACTAGGGGCAGATGTAGGGGGGCAGTTACACTGAAGGCAGATGGAGGGGGGAGATTAAACTAAGGGGCAGATGGAGGAGGATATTAAACCATGGGGGGTAGCTGGAGGGGGACATATCTGCCTCTAGTTGCCCCCAGTTTAATGTCCCCCTACAGCTGCCCCAGCTTCATGTCCCCTCTAGTTTCCCCCAGTTTAAACTGGGGCACCAGGAGAGGGACGTAACACTCTGGGACATTTGGAGGGGAACATTATAATGTGGTGGCATATAATGTACAGATGACTGTAGGAGGATTATACTGTGTGGGGTCAGCGTATAAGTGGGTGGAGCTAAATTTGCCACAGCACGCATAGCCCTCTATAACCATTTCAATTTCTCATGTGGCCCCATGGGAAAACTAATTGCCCACCCCTGCCTTAGGTGCTTAAGGAAGTTGGATGTTGAGTTTATTTGACCCGTGATTAACTTGTTTGGACAGGCCTTGCAGTAAGCATACACTTTTTGTCCTACCCCTGCCGCTTTGGATTTAGTCTTGTTAATTTTGAAAAAAGTTCCGTCCAAAATTGCAGGGAGATGTGGATCTTTGAGATCTGAATCATTGTCAGTTGCTTCCCCTTCACTGGAATTACGATTTTCCTCCATTTTTGAAGTAATTTTACGGAATGGATTACGCGATCGGGATGATTAAAAACTAAAAATACATCACGCTTCACTACAAGGCGGATTTGCGTTGCTGGAACGCGCTGGAATTTTCCTGCCTCTCGTCGCACCTCGCACGAGATACGAGAGTAATGACTTGACTCGCGCTGTTGTTGTTTTTTTTTTAAGTGCGGTGAGGCGGGTTATTTAAATTACAACATTTGTTTTGAATTTAGACAGTAATTAAAATACGTAAAATACTTCCTAAAAGTATTTTAATTACAAATACCAGACAAGTATTTTAAATACTATTTTAATTACTTGTATTTTAAATACTCCCAAACACTGGTCATGCGGCATCAGTCAGACTTACTGTCTTCAACCTCAGCAGTGCATTCAACACCATCGACACCTCCTTGGCCATAAAATGAAACAGATGGAAGTGTACAATCCTCTGGTGAACTGTATTACTGACTATCTCTTGAACAGACAACAGCTGGTTGGGGGCTTATTGGACTGTTTGGTAGGGTTGAGCCGATCTTGACTTTTCAGGATCAATTTTAAAATCCGATTTCCGATCATTTTTCATTCGAACCCGATCTCGATCCCAATTCCGATCCCAATGCAAGTCAATGGGATTTTTTTATTAGTCGGAGATCGGATTTTAAAAGCAATCCTATTCACTATACAGCATGGAATCTAACAATTGTTAGAATCCACGCTGTGTAGTGAATCACTAAAGTAGCCAGAGGATTTTTTTTTTAATCCTCTGGCTATTTAGTCCCCCCTGGTGTCCACTTACCTCCAGAGATGGCTGGTCCTGTGCCCCGTGCCTTCATTCTTCACCTCACTGCTGCTCCATGCTGCTTTTCTTCCTTCGCTGCCCCCTCCCTGCCAGGTTAGGAGAGTGTGGGTGAGTTAGGAGAGTGTGGGCGGGTACTGGGAGGGGAGACGTCACGTCTCCCCGCCCTGTACCCGCCCACACTCTAAGCCACAAGCCCCGCCTACCTAGCGCTTTAAACACTAACCTGGGAGGTGGAGCAGCGAGGCAAGAAGAAGGAGGGCACCAGAGCAGCCATCTCTAGAGGTAAGTAGCTGCTAGAGATTTAGTTTAGCCTTCCATTCGAATGAATGGAGGCAGCCGGCGCGCAGGGGGTTAAGGCTGTGTGTCGGCTGCTTCCATTCATTCCTATGGAACTGAAGCGGAGCCTTCACACTGAATATACAGCGTATACTCAGAGTGAAGGCTAAGCAAAGCATTGTGGGAAAAATCACCGATCTCGATCCCACATAAAAAGATCATGTTTGGAATTCCGATGGCGATCGTGAAATTTTCTCGATTGCCGATCGGAATCCGATCTTTTCCGAACACGATCGCTCAACCCTACTGTTTGGTGAGTGGGATGGGCACTGTTTTAGCCCAATTTATGATCCCCTTGTACACATCTGACTTTCTGTACAACTTGGAATCCTTTTTCTTGCAAAAGTAATCAACAACGTGGTGGTGATTGACTGTATCACTGATGGCGATGACAAGGATTATAGGGGGTTGGTAGACCAGTTCTCATGGTGGAGGGCCTGAATAGCCTCCTCTTGAACACAAAAAACCCCAAAAAGATGGTAATTGATTTTGGCAGGAAGTGTACTGATGCCCATGGTATGGAAATAGGGGGGCAAGTAGTCAAATGAGTTTTGTCCTACAGGTACCTTGGGGTACTCTTGGACAATAAATTGGACTGACAGTTAAATGTGGAGAAGTTGTTCAAGGAGGGCAAAAGGAGACTGTTCTTCCTGCAACAACTGTGGCCCTTTGACATCTGCAGCTGATTCTTGGAAACGCTCTACCACTCGGCAAAGGCTGGTGTCCATTTCTCAGCTGAAATTGTTTGGAGTGGCAATGTCAGAGTGTTTGACGTCAGAAAGGTGGATAAACTGATAAGGAGAGTCAGTGCTATAATTGGGACCCTGCTGGCAGGTCTTAATGCAAAGGTTCCTCTCCACAACCAATAGAGTAAATTCAAGGCAAGGTTTTCCAGGTACACTGCTGCAGCAAAAGACTTATTCATCCCTGCTGCCATTAGATGCTTCAATGGTGCTGTTAAATCTGGGTCACAGGGGGTTGTCTAAGCGCTTGTAGACCTATTGACCCTAACTGATGCAAGTGTTTTCAAATCCATTTATATATATATATCCATGTGTCTCTATGTATCCCCCAATGTACTGACTGTGAACTGTTAGACAATGAATTTCCTGTGCAGATCAATAAAGTATTCTATTTTATTCTATTCTACTTCATGTGGGGGCCATTATGTTATATGTGGGGGTACTGTGTAGGCCAAGTTTGTTTTTCAGCCATGCACCTCATTTACTTATTTGCCTGTTTGTAGTTCTGTGATATGAGTTTGTTACGAAAACAACACATTATATATATAATGTATAAAATAGATAAACTTTTAATAAAATTAGCATATTTGTTAATCATGATACATGGTGAGATGTCAGCCCTGGAGAGCTGGGTGGCTGTTTGTCAGTTACTCAACAACACTATTCAAGGCCATTAAAATCGAGCTTGCTCTAATCTTGGCACTTGACTGGTTAATTTATTATTTAATAGTATTCAGTGAAGAATCCAACAACCAAGCAAATTACAATGTAGATCTATAGGTTTTATTGTTCCTAGAAAATCAAGATAATAGATTTACGCCTATGGATCAGAAGGTGATGAGGAAAGAAAATAATGTATATACGACATCACTGGTGAGTCCTGGGTATTTAAGGGCTCCTGAGCTGGCAGCTTATGGGTGAAACTAAAGAACATATATTAATGGAGAGAGGCAAATGCCCTCAAATAACATAGCTGCCTCCTAGTTAGAAGTAGGTCTTTCTGTACCTAAAGTGCTATCTGAAATAGCAAAGTGTTACCATTAGGCCAGCAGCAGTCATTTGTCTCCTAACCTAGACAAAACTATTTAGTTGTAGTATTAGTTATTACAGTTACAGCTCTCATGAGCATTGCCTTTAAGAGAGTCTGTCAGCAGTAAATTGGTTATAAACCTAATCACAGCACCTTGTAGAGGTCATTCTACTCTTTCCAAGTATACCTCTGTTATTCAGCATTGGAGCCCCATTTTCATGTAAATTGTTCTTTTTAATTCATATGCAAGTAAGGGATTTTGCTTTGTGGGATTGTCTTAGGCTGCATTCACACGGAGTAAACGCTGGCGTTTTTTGTGTGTTTTTTGCACATAGCGCCGCGTTTACGCCGCGTAGCGTCGCGTTAACGCCGCGTATACGCCGCGTTAACGCCGGGCAACGCCACCGCTAAATAGCGCGGCGTTAACGCGGCGTATACGCGGCGTTAACGCGACGCTATGTGCAAAAAACACACAAAAAACGCCAGCGTTTACTCCGTGTGAATGCAGCCTTAGCTTGTCTCAGTTGTGGTCTCAGCTGCAGATTCCCAGGCAAAGCACTTTACAATTCATTTACATATAAATAAAATTGTGATTTTCATTAAAGTGGCGGTTCAAAGCTGCATAACAAAGGAATGTTTGGAAACTTAATTGGTCACGCTGAGCACGATCACAGAGAGGATTTAGGTATTCCTTTTCTTCTTTCTCCAACGATTTGTCCAAAAATTTTGGCAGCTTCCATAGCACACCCCCAGTGGATGGTGAGGCCATATCCACCATGGCCATAGTTGTGTATTATCTATGGAGAAAAGGGTATGTATAGTAAAGGAACAGGTCAAATTAACAGAATAAATTAAGGCTAAATGTAGAGAGGTCATTTAATATAGCAGAATATATTATGGAAGCTTTATACCATGTAGAACATAAGGGCCTTGTGTTTGTTTACTTTCCACCATCTATATAAGTCATTGGGCCTTTACCTGCAGTTCAGCTATAGGGGGAAGTTCTGTTTGTAAAGGGTCCCCATGTCACAGAAATTGCAAACACACAATAGACACAGACTTAGTTGGTCACTAACTATTCATTAAACATTGTAAAAGCAAGATATACTAATACTGTCTTCTACAGTCAACTTCAATAGTTGAAGGGACTATAAACATTATATACATTTCCAGATTGTTAGTAACATCTTTGGACAATGTGTATAACAATGTATAATGTGCATAACAATATTGGAATTTGTTTCCCAATGCATTATTGGCTGCAGTATGTACTTACATTACACTTTGAGGATCCAGACACAAAGGGTTCTCTCTCCAGCCTTACTTTGCTGCGTGCTGGTCTCAGTCCTGCCCAGTCATGTACAATTTTTGCATTCTACAACAAAGATAGTGGTCAGTACTCTTATCCGTATTCAGATCACACAACAGTAAGGCTACTCAAACATAAAACTGGCTATATACCTCGCTAAATTAGCAGGGTTAGGTAAAAACATGTAAATGCTAAATATGTATGGGGTAAACCTAATTGTGCCTTCACGTTTGCCCTTGGGGGGCATGCTGAATTTAGATATACTGCTAGGAATATGTGTCCATATCTTTCATTTAGCATTTATAATGAACGCAGATGATCATATATGTTATCTATGTAGGCAGCAAGGTGAGGGGCTACTGACCTTCTTCAGTTGCTCTCATCCCCAAAATGAACAAAAGAGGATCAGTACAAAAAAAATCCAGCATGACTGACCCTCTTTTGTACTGACAATGGATGCCATATACATTATATTTGCTTGTTCTTGCTCCCTGGTAATATAATTCTACATGTATAATCTGTATGGTAGATAACTTTAATGAGTGGTCAAGTCTAAGGGCTAGTTCACACGTGAACAAAGGGGCGGATTTTGACAGCGGATTTCACTTCAAAATCCGCCCCTTTACAATGGTGGTCTATGTAGACCACCGGGCTTTTTTTTTCCGCTAGCGGCGGGCTGCCGCTAGCGGAGAAAAGAAAGGACATGTCCTTTCTTCAGGCGGAAGCCGCGCTGTCTCAGTCGCGCGGCTTCCGCCCCCGGCAGCTCCCTCCTATGTCGGCTCATTCATTTGAGCCGACAGCAGAGGGTTAAGCCGCGACAGCGATGGTCGCGGCAGGCGGGTTTTGACAAGAGAGAGACGCGGCTCACCGCGTCTCTCTCCGTGTCAAAACCCGCGCGGGCAGTTCACGTGTGAACTGACCCTAAGTCTCTTACCTTTAGGCTAGGCACCAGTTTACAGCATTCTTCCCAAATCCATTCATGATCACTGGATACTTCCTCTTCATTCCAGTTTCCCAGCTGATATATGCCTCCTAATGTCACCATCTGAGACCTGCATGCACATAAGATGGGAATATACAGTAGGTAAGTGTTGTTATCCAGCATTACACATTGAAACCTACACATTTGATTATGGGTTTAAATTTTTGGATTCTAAATCGAATATTATTTATTACAAATTTCCCATACGACGCACCCTGGAATGATATAAGGTGTGGTATATACTCCTGTCTTCAGATCATGGGTCAGTATAAAATGTTTCATCCAAGGAGCAACCACCTATGACACAAAGTAAAGTAAATAAGCAAATAAATAAGATGATCACATTTACTTGGTAAGCTAAGTAAAAGTTTGGTACAACTTGTCATTGATTTTATTTTATTATATCATGCTACCATCAATTGGACTAAGTGCGGTATTCGCTACAAGGACAATGCCATATCTTGCTTTTTTCAAAGAACCCTAGCTTTTACCTGTGAATGGAGCAGTTTCCCTGCAAACTGGCTGGGGGGACACTGTGCAGGAGATACAATGAAGGGGAAGCAGCTCTAAACCTACACTGTAACCCCTTCATTCTAAGCATTGGTGGTCCCTAAGATCAGAACTGTAACTGTAAATGTAACCTAGCACAGCTGGCCACAGCACTGGAGTTGGCATGGCTCAACATCCCAGTGAACATCATCACAACATCCCCTCTCTTCCTGCATGTCTCACAGCAATCCGTTTTGCGAATGGTGGTTATTCTGGATTTTGACCAGTGGTCACATTAATGTGACTGGACTGTGTATAAAGCTGCTTTTCTGAAACGTGGGGCCTTAGCCTTACGTTGCTATTAGGCTTAGTGTACATAGTGAATATTGCAAGATATTGTACTTTTTCTTTAACTATAGATAGTGACATGGAAAATTAAAAGTAAAATCATAAAAAATTATGTATTTCCCATAAAAACTTAGTTTAAAAAATAGGCTGTTTTTGATGACGCATTCAATTTAAGCATGTAACTGACATAACCCACTGAAGATAGGTCTGTGTAAGATTATGTGCACTCCATTATGTCCCTTGCATTTTCTGTGTGTGTAATGTAAGGTTTGCTAAAGTGAATGCTAATAACTCATTTCTGTGCTGTGTATTTTGTATGCCACTGCCACTTATAAGGGCAAGCATAAAGAGAGGGATTTGGAGCTCATTTTGAGGTAAATTCCACCCTGTATCTGCCTCCCATTGTATTCATGGGAGGCAAAGACGAAGGACTCTGGAAAGATAAGCATCCTGCTTGATATAGCCATGAATTCTGTGGCTGATTCAGCTGCTGAACCCTTGACACGAGTCACAACTGCCATAAACATATATTAAAAAATAAAAGGGGGCTACATGGTGGCTCAGTGGTTAGCACTGCAACCTTGCAGCGCTGGAGTCCTGGTGTTCAAATCCCGCCAAGGGCAAAAAACCATCTGCATGGAGTTTGTATGTTCTCCCCGTGTTTGCATGGATTTCCATCCCATATTCCAAAGACATACTGATAGAGAAAAAATGTACATTGTGAGCTCTATGTGAGGCTCACAATCTACATTAAAAAAAAAAAATAATAATCAGCACAGAGTGTGATCTATTTAGATTAAAAACTGAATATTCTATAATATCCAAAGCATCTCCCAAACTAGTACTGAGTGGGACCTTTAATAAGATCAGAAATATATGGTGCTTTTATGGCTACAAATCATGGAAGCAATACAGAGATATTAATTTTATTGTGGCTATGCAAATGAGCTAGAAAGTGCATTGGGGCGGGATCTGATTTGCCAAAATTGCCTACAGGCACAGTCTGAAAATTCACCGCTACAGTGGTAGCTTTGAGTGTTGATTCCATAGGAAAGTTAGAACTTTTCTGCTTTCTGTATTCAATTCTGGTATATTGGACCTGCCAAAGGTGCACTTGCAGGCATAGGAAAACATGAAAAGTATAGATTACTACTAGATCACCTAGGATCACCTTACCTTCAGGATCTGACCTCTTCCTGGTTTTAATTCTGGGTCAGGCTGTAGCTGTCCTGAACGTATGCCTGTACAGTTAATGATGACATCTGCCCCTAGTTTAGCCAACTAGGGATTAAAAATGAGAATCAATGACAACTTCATCAGGAGATCACTTCTTAAATATGTATATAGTCATAGCAATATGACCTAGTACACTTACCTCATCAAAGCTTTTAACTGTCTTGTGGATAAATTTGACTCCTCGCTCTTCAAGTCTATAGAATAATCCCAGACAGAATGACACAACCACGTTGCTAAACTTGCCTCTCTACAGCAAACACTCACATTATTGAGAGTCACTTACAGGAACATTGCCACAGCCAGGAGTACAAACTGGATCAGAGGTCTATCTATTCTGCTTTGTATATATTTATATACATATTCAGACTTTTTAATGCAATTTAATTTAATCAACCAGGTAAATAAGAAAATAAGCAGAGGTAGGAGAAATAAAATAGGTCACAACCAGGAGGTACTATAAATACATGAATACCGTAATAAGTGCAGGAGTCTCAGGAGTCAGTCCTCATGTATTGAACTGTGCTGAATACTACTCATGTTTATGGTCAGAATTAACACATGCAGAGGTATAACTTGAAGCTCCTGGGCCCCAATACAAAATCTGTAGTTGGGTCCCTACCGATCCTGTGCAATTTAAAATAGTAGTATATTTTAAGTAGAAGACCCTGGGACTCCCTCAGGGTCCAGATCCAGGTAAATACTGCTACTGCAGCCCCCCCCCTCCCCCATATATCTATGTATAATAGGACATGTTTTTTCCACAAAATCATAGTGTCTTATTTTTGTGATGTGACGGGGTTAATGTCTTGCTGATCAGTCTATATGTATGATAACGCTGTATTTCTGTCTGTTACTGGTCAGTATTTAGGCATTTATTCAAATTCCTGTACAATAAATGGTCATGTTAAAAACAGTAGGGGCTATTGTTTGGTAGTCTCAGTATAGATCATGAAATAGATGCCATATACCCATCGAACATTACGTTTATATCAGTGTATGATATACAAAGGGCTCCCCATCCAAACACTTATTTTATTATGTTCTAGTGTGAAAAGAGTTATTCTTTGACCATCCTTGCAATAACCTGTTCTAAAAAAAAACAAAAAAAAAACCCATTTGCCTGCACTACGACCCTGGACACATGTATATCCAGCAATGTGTTTAATCAAAGTGTTCTGATCTGATGCAAATATATTCACAGAAACTGACATTTCACACAGTTCTGACCTACACCGAAAAATAGTACAAATTAACACAATATAAGTGATTGTACATTGCAACAAAGGTTTCATCATGTGTTAGATATTTGTGAAGGAGGATTCTGGACATCTACCGTAGCTGCTTGTACTGGGTGTACATTCATACTCACTAATAGACCAGGTTCAGACAGGTACATTAAGGTCTGGCACCTCTACTATTGACACATAGTGGGAAAATCTACAGCAGAATGCAAACAACAGAGCAGGATGTGGTTGAAAGCAATACAATAGGACCTAATAAGGTATATACAGCACACTGTGACAGGACAACTGCTGGAGTGACAGAATTATGTCGCTGAAGTACTATATTACAAACAATCATGGAAAGGAACATTTATGTACACTAGGTTAGGTGTAAATGGTTCTCCAGTATATGATATGGAACACTGAGTAATTCCATCATTAAGTCCAATTTGAGACACAAAGGGGTTAAACAAATATCCACCTACCGGTCCCAAATTTTGGCGCCAAGGTGTGTATGTTGTAAAATGTGTGACTTTTGGTGCATTTGCACTTAATAAATTAGGTGTATTTTACTCCAGCACAGGGAAGAATAAGGCAGACGTAGGAAAGGTCTTGGACTAACATTTGTTCATGTGCCTAGAATATAGCAATCACATGAGCTGTCCCCATGTCATTGCTAGTGTCACAGCACTAATGCATTGTATTATTAGGCAGTCATCATTTATTCACTGCCCTGTTTAGAAATGGCCTCCCAGCAACATACAAGACTATGTCAATGATGGAAACTTACTTTTTGGTCAGCCATGGTAAGTAGCTCTTCCCCTCTATCATCAATGCAGTGTTGAACCAGCCATAACTGTAAAAAAACAAGATATAAAAACTTACAAGCAGATAAAGTAAGTGTACAGTGTGGTCTATCTATGGCGTGCGGCAGCACAGAACCACCATGCTCACATGTCTCATATCACTGCGAAGTCACTATAATGAAAAGCCTTGCAGGATCCCAGTCTGTCTTTACTATCAAATTTTCACATGCTGTACTAAGTTCCATTATTGCTGGCAAAATGACCTTAGTTTTCATAACTGTGCCCTGTACAGTAATATTTATGCAATTATAAAGTTTTTATTTCTGTTTATGAAAGATTAAATAAATATTATGTTATTATAATTAATTAATATATATGGATTCTTTTTCTGGACAGAATGAAAAAAAGAATCAGAAAAATGCCTCACACAGTCCACTAGATGGCACCCATTCTCCAAAACAGACTAGCTTGGGTCTTGACAACAGACATCCTGAATTACAATACATTACACCCACTGCAATAAACAATAGGTAAATGCACTTCATCAGCCCCAAGGCATAAAGCTTTGCATTTCTACTACATGAGAAGGCTTTTGTTTTCAATATTTTTTCATGTGTAGGTTTATGCCTCTAGCACTTACAACAGGGGTCTCAAACTCAACTCAGCATGTGGGCCGCAGAGCAAGATCCCAGCCAGTCGGCGGTCCGCACCGCGGCAAATTTAGCTCCACCCACTTTTATGTTGACTCCGCCCATTCATTTTCATGTGCCCCCACACTGTATAATCCTCCTACAGTCACCCGTAAACTATATGTCCCCCCTCCATCTTTCCCCCAGTTACATATACACCCTTCATCTGCCCCCAGATTCATGTCCCCCCATCTCTGCCCTCAGATTCATGTCCCCCCATCTCTGCCCCCAGATTCATGTCCCTCCATTTCTGCCCCCAGTTTCATGTCCCCCCATCTCTGCCCCCAGATTCATGTCCCTCCATTTCTGCCCCAGTGTCATGCCGTTCTCCCCCCTCCCTTCGTCTGCCCCCAGTGTCATGAGCCCCTTCATTCCACCTCAATGTTTAAAGAGGACCTTCCACCATTTTGCCCACAGGCAGTTCTATATACTGCCGGAAAGCTGACACTCAGTCAGAGACGTCCTTCTTCACAGCACAGCCAATCGCGCTGTGCTGTGAGAGCCGGGAGGAACGCCCCCTCCCTCTGCTCGGCTGTGCTGTGAAGAAGGACGTCTCTGACTGAGTGTCGGAGACGCTCTTCTGACCATAGAAGAGCTACGGTACCGGACCGTAAGCTCTTCACACTGGGCCCACATCGGGAAAGCCGACAGTGTGCTGAACTCAGCGCACTGTCAGCTTTCCGGCAGTATATAAAACTGCCTGTGGGCAAAATGGTGAAACGTCCGGATTCAACTTGGATCCGGCGTCCCTAGGCTTGTGCGGGCCGCACAAAATTGTTCGGGGGGCCGCTTGCGGCCCGCGGGCCGTGAGTTTGAGACCCCTGACTTACAACATACTCTCTCTGAGCTCATGTTGTTCATATCAAAAACATCAGCTAAACTAAATCTGTAACATTAAAGGGATGCCATGAAATATATTACCATGATATATATCCATAGGATAGAGGATAAATTGTTGATTGGTAGGGTTCTGACCACTAAGACCATACTTCCCATTGTTCAAAGGACAGAATGCGTGTCACAGCAAATTTAGCCCCACCCACTTCTACTTTGACCCCACCTATTCTCTATTTTTCTATGTGTGCCTACACAGTATAATCCTCCTACAGTCACCCTAACATTATATGCCCCCACATTATAATGTTCCCCTCCAATTGCCCCACAGTATGAAGTCCCCTCTCCCGATGTCCCAAGTTTAAATTAAGCTGGGGCAACTGAAGAGGGGCATTAAAATGTAGAGGTAGCTGGAGGGTGACACTAAACTAGGGGCAACTAGAAGCATACATGTCCCCCTCCAGCTACCCCCACAGTTTAATGCCCTCCTCCAGTTGCCCCCAGTTTAATGTTACCATTCATCTGCCCCTACAGTTTAATGTTCCTCTTCATCTCTCTCCAGTTTAATATCACCCTCCACCTGCCCCCCAGTTTAATGTTCCTCTTCATCTCCCCCAAGTTTAATGTCACCCCTTCATCTGCCCCCCTCCATCTGCCCCCAGTTTAATGTCCCTCCTTCATCTGCCACCAGATTAACATAATAAAACAGAGATACTCATCTCACCTCGCTCCCCTGCCACTCTGTGAAGTCTGTTCTCCCGGACTGTACAGGGAGCTGTAGGCGCAATTTGAGTGACATCATCACATTGGGGCTACAGCTCCTGGGGGCAGAGCACACAGGGATGGGCTTCAAACAGAGCGGTGAAGCAGGAGTTGATACTGAGACATACCTCCTTCTTACTGAGACAGAGGGACAGGACCTGGAATTCAGGACTGTCCTGCTGAAACCGGGATGGTTGGAAGGTATGCTAAGACCACAACTGATCCTGAGCAAAGGGGTGCTTTACTCTTGTTGTAAATATAGTCAAGGCAAAGGCTGTCAAATCCCCTGTGGAAGCCAACACTCCCCACTCCCATTCACTTCACTGAAAGTATTAGAGATAATACAGTTCTGTACTATGGCTAGCTCTAGATATGAATGAGAGGTTGGGGATTCTTTGTATTTGTATCTGCTTCTAGCTGCTTGTGTGGTTACAGATGGGATATTATTCACAGAGAGCAAGCAGCTTTACTGTTTTTTTTTTCTTGTGTTTTATCTGCTTGGTTGCATGTATTTGCCCTTTATTTGCAGTCCAGTGTTCCTGTATCTCCTATATTAAGGTCACTTGAGCTTTTGTCAGCTATTTGTTTGCAATTGTATAGTTACTCCTTCCAGAATGGCAGAACATTATCAGCAATGGATGGGGAGAGGGACATCCTGCTTCTTAGGGGGCGTTCACACTACCGTCGGTGTCCGACATGTAGTGTCCGCTCCTAGTGTCCGCTCAAAATCTGTCACGGACACTAGGAGCGGACACTAGATGTGTCCGTGACACCTGTCATTTAGTTGAATGGGCATCGGGTGCGTTCTTTTGCACTCCGTGCCCATCCTTTCCTGTCCGCAAGAGAAGATGTCCGACTTCACAAGCGGACAGAGTAACCCTGCATGCAGGGTCACTGTATTAGACCCAGCTGTAATACTCTATGATTGTGGTTATTACAAGGAAAATATCGCCATTTTTTTCGCCATGTAGCTTCTCATAATAAATTAAACAAAAAGCAATCAAAGCAACAGACTTTCCCCAAAATAGTATATCTAAAAAGTATATCTGGCTCTACAAACAAAGACGCCATATGCATGAAAGTCTATAGGTCCATGAAGTAAAACATTGTATCTGTGTGTCATCCGATTTTCACAGACCCAGAGACATGCAAAGTATAGAAAATTAAACTATAAAAAATTGTATCTACTTTTCACAGATGTGAAAAGTGGATCAGCCATGGATAGCGCACCATCCAAAAATGAGCAAGGTGGGGTGTTGTCTATGGAAAGCACGGACCTCACACATCCGCGATTGCGTCTAACGTGTGAATGAGGGCTAGAAGAGTAACATAATGTATACTACTATACCAATAAATATATTCTAATAATAATACAGGTATCATGCTGTGACTAGACTGACAAACCTATATCCAGGAAATAATTCCAACTCTCTTTGTGTAAGGTGTCGAAACCCAAGGACATCATCTTTCCATGAAGGTTCCTAGAAAAACACAAAATCACATGTATGAGCCTAGTGTCACATACAAGACTTTTATTTGCAGCTGCTTTTGCTGCCAAAATTTAGTTATTTAAGACAGAAGTGACATCTTAGTGATATGAATAAGGAGTACACTCACATTGAGACATCATTTGGCAATGGATATGTCTACATAAACTGTTCAAATATATTGCATTATTTATTTTATACTAACCCATGGTATATAGCAAAGCTACATTTATACTTCTGGTTACTACTCACTGCTGCAGGTGGCAACTAAATGATGATTTAGCCCTTAGATTTTAAGCCAAGGCTCCTTGGCACATTGCTGCATAGACATAGATTAAGGTCGAGGTCCCACATGGCAGAAAAAATACACAGAGTTTTCCAGTCACAGCCTTGCCTGGTAAGGCTATTGGTCACATATTTGACTCTACTTTATGGACCTGCAGTAGAAGAAGTGTGACTTAGGTGACGTCACAGCCAGCCAGAGCTGCAGCAGGTAACACAGCCTGCACAGCCTTCTGACACCCTCTTTGCTGTGCAAATGTAATAACTGAAGTTCGGGGAGATTTGCATACATATTAGTAAGAGAGCTTATTCAGTGCAGGGAATCCACTGGTGAGCTTTCTTTTTTTCTGAATAATTAATTTAAAAGACATTGTATGAGAGCACTAAGGAGCATTATACTCTATGGGGGCACTAATGGGGAATTAGTGCCTCCCACATAGTTTAATGCAACATTAGTGGTCTTTACATGTAATAATTCCATTGTTGGTGTCCCCTACACAGTATCATTTATCACTACATATCCCAATTGTTATCCCCTTAGTCCTAATACATTACAATAACGGCAGGAGCACAGCTACATTACTCCCATGTCAGCAGCATGGACTATTACCAATTCCTGCAGCCATTATTGTAATGTAATGTATTAAAATCGAGCCGTCAATCTGGCGAGAGAGGTGGTCTGCAACCTAGGAAACCAGCTGTAAACACTGAGGAGGCATTTTAGCTGTATCTGGCAAGATAGATAAAGCAATGTAACGTCACACTCAAGTACTAGTTGGAATGACCCTTTAACTTATCCTGTGAATTCCATCTTTTTCTTGATATCCACATTGGGTTGGCATTGGGAAATCTCCATACACATTAGTTAGTTGGCTTACACCCAGAAATAGCCATGTTTAGCCATTATTAATATAATGTGTATAGTCAGCTTAAAAACAATGGGAGGCGTTTTCCGGGGGAAATCTGCTCTGGATTCCGGGGCATAATCCATCCCTAAATACATGGCAAATTCCTCTGTGTGAACACAGCCTAAGTGTGCTATCTGCAGTTTTCTCGCACAGCACAGCTACACATTTTTACAAATTTTTATGCCTTCATTCAACCGAAGCACGTCCTTCTTTTCACAGATGCATCACACCAATGAAAATCTATGGTTCCACAAAAAAAAATAAAAAAATGACCATCTGTGTGTTATCTTATCTGTTTTCACTGACCTTGAGACTCACAATATATACAAGAAAAAATTTGATCTGCTTTACACAGATGTAAATATTGGATCAACCAGGGACAAGACACCACCCGCAGATGAGCAGGCAGGGGTGATATCAGTGAAAAGCACGAACCACACATGTCCACAGATGTGGACATGTGAATAAGGCTTAAAACATATGCCCACTGGCCCCCAATATGATTACAAGCCCACTGTGACTCCGTGGCCATTAAGATATGCACTTGGAGAGCCCAGTGCTTAAACAGGTTGTCCAGTATATAAAATGTTTCTTTATATTAGGCCAGGGTAGGTGGAAAAAACAAAACAAAAACCATACTCAGCTATCACTGGAGTTCTGGTGTTTCCCAGTGCAGTCAGGTACTGCTTCTGCACTGCGACATCCTGTGTCTTTTCCTTAGGCTTCTGAGGCTGCTGATTGGCCTCAGTGGCCTAAGGAAAGGACACGGGACATCACAGGTAATGACATCACTTGATTGGCCTCAGCAGTCACGTGTGGCGGGGACTTCCACGAAAACAAAACACCAAAGCTGCAGGACTGGGTTGGACCACACTGGGAGACACTGGAGCATCCAAACATAATACTTTTTTTTTTTGTATCCTGGACAACCCCTTTAACTGCAAGGCCAGTGTCTTACGGTTGTTTTCAGGCTGGTTTCTTGCTTTGTTGTTTTACTACAATGTAGTATCCTTTGAAAAGGGGGATCTTCTGTAATGTTGTGTTTCTATTATAGGTGTAGCACCTAATTGGGCATGATCTCTTTGGAGACTTAATCTAGGTCACTGGTTAAATACTTACATGAGCAATAGGAGATAAGCTTCCACTGAATGGAATTTGTACAATGTATGTTATTAAACCTATAGCTACTAAGCAGGGGCATAACTACCGGGGTAGCAGCGGTAGCGGCTGACACAGGGCCCGGGACATTAGGGGGCCTGGCGACAGCAGCTACCGCTGTGGTTTTTTGTTTTTGTTAATAGGCTGTTACTGGCTGGAGTTACTCCAGCCAGTAACAGGCCCTACTTACTTACCGTTCCTGGCAGGGCCCCACAAGCACTATTATACTCAGGGGGTCTTTCGGACCTCCGAGTATAATGATTGGAGGCCCAAGAGAGGTAAGGAACATAAAAAACAGTGTTACTTACCTCTCCGGGCAGGCTTTGGGCCTACTTGCATGACGTCCCATGACTGGGACCTGTGTCCATATGCATCGCGACGCAGGCCCCCCGGTCACATGACGTCTCAGAGGTCATTGAAGATGAGCGCAGGGATAGGTAAGTAACAGAAAAAAAAGCATAACAAAATACTGTCTGTTTACATACAGGCGCAGGTTCTTTCAGCAAATTGTATCCAGATTGTAGAAATATTCCCATGTTCTGGGCTTCAGCGGAGTGTACAAATTTTAGCAAATAGTCAAAAGTTTCCTTGTTCCACCGACTAAAAAACAAACAAAAAAACCTCATTTACCATGAGTTGAACTTTTCATGAAATGTAGAAAATCCATAGCTTAGATATGAATTGTCTGAATAGATGCCGAACATTTAGAATTTTTTTGTAATATCTTATTTAAGAGGAGTCTATCACCTCACCAACCATATTCAACCGCCACCACCATGTTTCTGAGCACATTATAGTGATAAACAATATTTGTTATGTATGTCACCTTTGTAGATTTGGAGAAAAACAACTTTGAAGTCTTATGCAATGATGCAGTTGGTGCCCTGGGGACAGGTCTTCAGCTCTCTGTAACATTGTGGTGATGGCTGAGGAAGGTACTATGAGTGCAGAGAAATTGCCAACACAAAAAAAACATCCAAAAAACATAACAACAAATACACAATTGGTGGTATAAGTACACGGTCATGCAGAGATAGTTGCAAGTAGGACAATATACCAGGATAGACCATAGGTTTTTAATGCTATTTTGGAGGCAAACCTAATTTCAAAAGGAAGGGGCAATATAAAGAAAAGACTTAACATTTTTCCTTCCTGTTGCATCCACTTCTGACTGTGTTATGACACCATACATAAAAAATAAAAAGCCATTGCTTCTTGACATGTCCCCGTGAAAATGAATTTGCACTAAGGGGGAGTTCATACTCGTGTTGCTAATGTCCGTTGCCATAGAATGACAGCAACGGACATTAAACTGTTGCCGAGAACGGTTAAACCGTTTCCATTGACACTAACGTAAACAACATGACGGAAGACAGCAACGGACATTAGCAACTGTAGCGTGAACTCCTCCTGATTCCAGCTAGCATCTGCACAGACAGTTTATTATAATTAAACTTTGGAGGAAAGAGAGGTCAAAGGTAGAGTTAAAGAACTTACGTCTCCTGCTTGTTGCCATTGTCATATAGATATGGCTGCCACAGACCCGCTGCTCCATCACTTGTGGTGAGTGGGGTAAACTTGTCTGCATATACTTCAATCTTCAGAGGATGAACTGAATGTTGGTACTGGTCGTGAATACATAGGGCTGTGGAGAGTCCAATCACTCCAGCTCCTATTACAGCGACATGCATATTCCTGGCTACTACGACCCTGCTGGACAAAGCAAGGAACAGGTCAAATAGAGATAACTCAGATACGAAAACTCAAATTATTATTAGTCGAAGGGTCTTGTGGTTATCCTGTGTTATCAGTAAGACATACACATTAAAGAGAACACGATTCAATTTCTTCTTTACCTAATAACAATAATTTTATTTATATAGTGCAGTCATATTCCGCAGCACATTGCAAATCAATGTATATATGACAGACAGTATTTGACATTACAATGTGCCAAAAAATTAATGTATCAAACAAGTGATTCTCTTGTGCGAGTTTATAATCTATGACAGCGGTTCTCAACCTGTGGGTCGCGACCCCGGCGGGGGTCGAACGACCAAAACACAGGGGTCGCCTAAAGCATACCTCCCAACCGTCCTGGTCGGTGGGAGGTATGTCCTGGTTTCAACTTATCGGCGCCTGGAGGACGCCGATGAGTTGAACATACAGGCGATTAAAGCAGGAGCTGTCACAGCCAGCTCCTGCTTTAACGCTGTGCTGCGGCTTCTGTATGTGTAGCCGCGATGTGATGACGTCACATCGCGCCTACAATTATATGAGTGAGCGAGACTGCGGAGAGAGTGGCAGGGGAGCGTTGGAAGGTGAGTATAAGAGGTTTTTTTTGTTTTAAACATTAAGGTGGAACATAATGAAGGGGCAGATGAAGGGGGGGGAACGGCATGACACTGGGGACAGAGATGGCGGGACATGAAACTGTGGGAAGATGAAGCGGGGGGGACGGCATGACACTGGGGGCAGAGATGGAGGGACATGAAGCTCTGGGCAGAGATGGGGGAACATGAAACTGGGGAACAGATGGGGACATGAAACTGGGGGAAGAGATGGGGGACATGAAACTGTGGGCAGATGAAGGGGGGTACGGCATGACACTGGGGGCAGAGATGTGGGGACATGAAACTGGGGCAGAGATGGAGGTAGATATGAAACTGGGGGCAGATGAAGGGGTTATATGAAACTGGGGGACATATAATGTACGGGTGTTTGTAGGAGGATTATACCGATGGCTTTAGCCACTGAGAAGCCACGCTACTGTCTGCAGCAGCGCTATTCAGCTGGAACGCATGCCGTTATGGACGCGTGTTCCAAACTGAATGGGGGTCACCGCAACATGAGGAACTGTATTACGGGGTCACGGCATTAGAAAGGTTGAGAACCACTGATCTATGAGGACCTAAGGCACTGAATCATACTGTAATATATTATAATATAACAATACTTTTGTTGCAATCAATCTTACCTTCAGTGACCAACACTGGTGTGAGTTGTCATCTATGTGTATTGTCTGACTATAATAAAACACCGCTGACTATCCCCATGTTTGGTAATTTAAAGAAGCATTACCACAAAATGTTTATTCTCTGGCTTGGTACACGATATAAATGGTGCAGGTAATCTTTTTACCCAGGACTGTATTTGTGAGTTATCCACTACCTTATGGTCCTCGGCTGTATCATGTGACCAGCAATAAGACTTTCCAATTTACACAGTGACTTTCCAATTTACAAGTGACTTTCCAATTGTGAACAAGAAGTCAGATTTTATATCCATTTCCATCAGACTCATGGCAGTCCTGGAAAAAACTAATTTTCCCAGGGCCCCCCATACCAAATAATATTTACCAAAAGACAAAAAACCCTAAAGATGCAGATAACATTGCATGAAGGCACGATCTTCCCAACCAGAGTGTTGCAGCTCCCTGGCGGGTTTCTAAGGCACCCCGTTAGGAATCAATGCGAGTCTCATAGGAATGAATAGAGAAATTGTTTTTAACAGGAATGAAAGAACTGGGGCCTGAAACCTCCACTGAATGCTTCATGTCACTGGAGTGCTGGTGTGTATAGAATGATAGATCTCCATCCACTTTTATAGGGCTGTAGGGTTGGCGATCTCCGACAGCCCCCCATAAATATAAGACCTGCAGTTAATGAATTATTCTTAGACTTAGGAAAACCTGTAAGAATCTTTCATTCTAAAGTAAAACTTTATGTCAAACTACTCAGCTGGACACTAAAAAGAAACCTCATTTAACTTGTGACAATATACTGTCACATTGCATTGCCTGTAACTCGATAGCTCTGCCCTGTTAGATCCACTAGGGCAGGGCTGTGATCAGTGACTATAGATTGGCTACAGTACTTATAAGAAGTCTAAGGCTGCGGTCCCACGTTGTGAACGCACTGCATTTTGGTCAAGGTGGAAATGCTGCGGCAAAAAATGCTGCATTTTACATTACCAGCAACCGTTGCAGTTTTGGAAATTGCAGCATGTCAGTTATACTTGTGGAAATGCTGGCAGTTTCTCTATAGGTATAATGGAAATAGAAGGTGCTGCACGAAAAACTGTGATGCGTTGCCAAGGTTTTCCCCACATCGCTTTTTTGCTGTGGCCTGCTACTTGAAGCCGTAGCTTTAGGCTGTATTCACACTGAGTAACGCTGGCGTTTTTTGTGCTTATTTTTGCACATAGCGCCGCATTAAAGCCGCGTAGCGCCGCGTTAACGCCGCGTGTACGCCGCGTGTACGCCGCGCTATTTTGCGGTGGTGTTGCCCGGCGTTAACACGGCGCTACGCGGCGTTAACGCGGCGCTATGTGCAAAAATATGCACAAAAAACGCCAGCGTTACTCAGTGTGAATACAGCCTTAAACCGCAAACACACAAGGTAATTAGGGCAACATTTATGGGGCTACTTCCTTACACATATTGCAGCAAATGTTGCTCAGTAGTCAGGGAGTTTCCCTATGACAAATTAATACAATATATGTATTAATGTAAAGTAAATTCCTAAACCTGAAGAAACCAATACAGGATGGTATTAATACTGTAATCAGGTCACAAAAACCAACATAAATGTTATAATTAACTATAATGACACTTAATATTTCAGATCTGTTTTCATTGATCTTCCGTGTTCCTATGTAAACAAACAACAAAGTATCTTTTCATATAGCAGTCGATAAAACTGGGCCATGCAAATGAGAGGAGATGATATGCTTTTGAAATTCTTTTTCTTTTCCCACCATATATATAGATTGAACAGCGGCCAAGCATTACATAGAAATGACATTAGTGCTATTATTGATCTCATATTTATGACCTTCTTTAGAGAAGGCTTAGGAGGGGTTAGGAAAACGGTTTCTGCTTTCACTAAAAACAAGCCTCATCACCATAAGGAGCATTATACCTTGCTCACTGTCACACCATAAGCATATGTTTGTTAGGGTTATAATATATTAGGAATATCTACCAGCAAGCAGGAACCATATGCCATGTCTTGAGCATAACTTATCCAATTACTCTTGGATCGAAACGGCAAGCAAAGAAAGAGCGGCTGCCTTGTAATGCACTGACATCAGGATGGCCTAACCTACACAGCTCCTTGGTTCTGGTAACAGTGAGCTTCTTCAATAGCTTATTAGGTACCTATTATTGTTCCACATAATGGGTATCCAGATAGGACATAGTTGTTAGCTGTAGTATTACGGCTAAACTGGGAGAATTGTTTTGTATTATATTGAGGTCTGAGAGAGACCTAGTGATGGGGTATGATAATAAGGGAAAGATAAGTGCTATCACTATGGAAATGCACTGTAGAGGTTTTTGTAGAATTTATCTAAAGGGAACTTGCAGAAATTCATACATTGTGCTGGGACTAGTTTTATAACCAATTTACTGCTGACAGACTCCCTTTAAGTATACAATGTGATGCGGACAGACTAATATAAACAGTGAAAAAGCTGCAGTTTTTGCATGGGTTCCATGACCCTTTCAATAGCTGGTTGATGGGCATGCAGAGAGTGAGGCCTTTACCAATCCCTAAGTATGGCGCGTCACTATCCTGATCTCCTTTAAAGGAATTCTACCACTAAAACAACATTTTTTGCTATTTATCACGTCAGAATAGCCTTAAGAAAGGCTATTCGTCTCCTACCTTCCTCAGTCACCTCCGGCCCACCATTCTGTAGAAATACCGTTTTTTACCGGTATGCAAATGAGTTCTTTTGCAGCAATGAGGGCGAGCCCCAGCGTTCAAACGGCAATGGGGGCGTCCCCACTGCTGCCAGAGAACTCTCTCCAGTGATGCCTCCATCTTCAGATGCATCCTCCCCTTCCCTCGTCGTCTTCTGTCTGGGTCAACTCCGACACCTGCGCTGTCAGCTCTGCCATTGAGACACAAGTAGAGCCGACTGCGCATGCCAGCCTGCGGCCATTTTTTCGAGGTCGCAAATGTGCGCATGCAGAGCGTACTGCACATGCTCAGTATGGTCTGTAGTATGGTCTGTACAGACCCTCTGAAAGCCTGGATGACTTCACTCGCATTGAAGGGCTGTACAGACCATACTGAGCATGCGCAGTATGCTCTGTTCAGCGTAGAATTAGAGGAGCATACTGCGCAATTGCGGCCTCGAAAAAATGGTATTTCTACGGAACGGCGGGCCGGAGGCGACTGAGCAAGGTAAGAGACGAATGGCCTTTCTTAAGGCTATTCGGACGTGGTAAATAGAAAAAATGTTGTTTTAGTGGTAGAATCCCTTTAAGGGATAACAAGGCAGTTGTTCATTGAATGATAATTGGCCGCCCCTGCGGATACCGTTTAGAGGAGGAAGAATGTATAAAAACAGCAGGTTGAAAAAAAAAGAAAAGAAAACTTTGGTTGCCTATAGTAACTACAAATATATCTCCAGTAAGTATTCTAATAGCTGTGTAACTATATACATAATATTAAAGTCTGCCGAATTACAACCTATTACTACCTTATGTATGCAACTTGCATCTTAGTTATATTGTACCTTTGCATTCTAGTGAGAAGCCCAATATTGTAAACATACAGTGTAACATTGAACAATGGAAATTCAGTACCTGGCCGTGTAAACCAGACACGAAGAAGCGGATTTCCAAAACATAGCTCACACTGAACAAGTTCAGCTCCCCACAGGCATGCAACTAGCAGTTTGCACACCAGGAAGTGTTTCTACAAAGTTTCACTTTCTGTTGTGTAACTCGATGGTGTGCACAGAATACACCCGAACGTCAGGGTGTGCAGCACTACAGTGGCCAAAATAAAAACTGCAATTTGTTTGGAGCTACAGCTTGCCTTTAGGAGGATTGTCGGGCTGTAATTGGGTCATGTGGGGGCAATCTGTAGCAAACTAAACTGTAGAGGGACATGTATGACAGTCAAGCACTGGTTTCTTTATAGGCATATTGCATTACTTCTAATTATTTGTGTATTAATCGTAAGTTATATTGCAATAGTTGAGACACAGATGCAAACAAAATTCTCTTACTCCCCAATGGAAACAAACAACCTTTAATTTCACAACCTTTAATAGCCAAGATAGCTCCTGCATTCAGTGGGACAGTTACTTTCCAATATTATATTGTAATATAGTATATGGCACAGAAACTGCAGAATGGAATCTGTGTGTATAGAAATCTGTGTGTATAGAAATCCCAGAAGAAATGCAGAGATTTTTCCTTTGAGACCTTCAGAATTGTGAAGCTGTGTTGACTATTCTCCAAGCTGTGATTTGGACTGTATGAATAATAATTAATAAATACCATAATGTAGTTACACAAGTAAAAATTTTGTGTATGTACATTTTTAAATGCAGCTTGAAGCTGAGACCCCATGTGGCATAAATACCACTGAATAAAATGCAGCTTTTTGCAGTCCCCACAAGGCGGATGGGATTTTTATACATACAGCCCCAGTTGCAGGAGGAATGCAGCCTCCTATACTGTACTCCAGAACTGATCTGGGTCCTCATTGAGACCTGTGTACACAATAATCGGGATATTTGGCTATAGTAACAGCTGGCATCCCTTTTCTAAAGCCGCACTATCTTGTGCAGTAGGCCAACCTAGCAAGAATTTATATATTTATATCCTTGAGGGGTAGAGGTAGACCACCTGGACATATATAGTCTATGGGCAGTCCGGAACTGGTTAAGAACCCATTACCTACATGCAGGGGTGAACCTACCCTTTTGCCGCCCAAGGAGAACTACAGAAAGCCGCCCCCCGGGGGAGGGGGCGGAGTGAAGGGGCGTGGCCGAGTGGTGAGGTGAAGGGGGCGTGGTGAGGTGAAGGGGGCGGGGTTTAGCGCCGTTCGCAGGCAGAGAGCAGGCACGGAGATGACCTGCTCTCTGCCTGAGCGTGAGGGGAAGCTGCTGGAGCAGTGCTGCTCCAGTGGCCTCCCCAAACCACCACTCGGTGCTAAGCCAGTCCAAGACAGCATGTCCTGGACTGGCTTAGGTAATCAAAAATGCCGCCCTCCCTGGGGTCCTGACATAGTGCCGCCTGAAGCGCTCGCTTCAGGTCGCCTCATGGGAGGTGCGGCGCTGCCTACATGCTATGAAACCACTGTGGAGCTGCCATGTAATTGCTATCACCTGCTGTAAAGTCCTGCAACAACTGACAACTACTTCCAAGTAACGTGCAACATTGAAATCATTGCCTTTATGTTTGCTATGTGATTTTTTTGGCCTAATCTTTAGAAGCACTGACATATGCTAAAGCAAATGAGAGAACACAGCATAGCGTCATGGCTCTGTCACTCAAAGAAGGTATGGAGTGAGGAGCGTGTATTAGGGCAGTTCAGAGCAATAACCACTCTTGGTGCTCCAGATTGCTCAATTACATATTGTGAAAAATAATGAATACCATGGCAACAGAGGCACAAATTTTCATCAGGAAAAAGGCAATACGATCAATGAGCCTGATCTATCTGTTTTGCTGGCTTAATATCCTTCAACCTGGCGGCAGACTCCCTTTAAGGAGTACTTTTCTTTTACTTGTCATACCCAAGATATATTTCATTATTTTTTTTGGCAGAGATCTTGTTTTAACTTGCATGCTCACTTTGCATACGTAGATGAACACGTACATGGGAAATTCCCATGTGTATGTTCCCCACATGAACTCTGTTTAGTGGGTGTGGAAGAAATTACTGGAACACTTTGGCACTTTTAGGGTGAGTTCACACTACGTACACGGCGGCGTATAAAGCAGTTCCATTCATTTCTATGGGAGCCGGCATATGTGCGGTCCCCATAGAAATAAATGAGCTGCTTTTTTTACTACGAAAACTCCTATTGAAGTGACTGGGAAGTGGCGGAGTGTACGGTAAGCTCTGCTCATGCCGGAGCGTACACGCCAGCACATCCCATTCACTTCAATGGGAGTACTCGTAGTGAAAAAAGCAGCCCATTCATTTCTATGGGGTGCGCTTGTATGCCGGCTCCCATAGAAATGAATGGAACTGCTTTATACGCCGCTGATTCTGTACGTGTTTTACGTTCAGAATAAGCTGCCGTTTACGTAGTGTGAATTCACCCTTACTTATTGTGTAGATTTTAATTCTAATTTCTCTTAGATATCCTGCATTTTACCAGTGTAACAATAAAGTTTAAAGTGTAAGGGCTTGTTCACACGGGACAAGAGGAGGCGGATTATGGCACTGAATCCACGTCATAATTCGCCCCCTCACAATGGAGGTCTATGTAGACCACCAGCAAAATGCCACTCACGGAAAAAAGAAGCAAACTGCCCTTTCTTCAGGCGGACTACATGGCTGATTCAGCCTCGGTGTCCGCCTCACAGCAGCACCCTCCGGCCTAGGCCCATTCATTTAAGCCTACTCCGGAGGGGGAAGCCGTGACTGTTGGAAGCCACGACAGTCGTGGCAGGCGCATTGTGGCCTTATTGTGATGCGGCTTCCCGCGTCACTCTCAGGATCAAAATCCGCTCCCCATGTTAACGGGGCCTAAGTAAACTTTTTTTTTTTTTTTTTTTTATAAACAAATAGAGCAGATGAAGGGAACAAACTTTCCAATATACTTCGAAAAAGTGACTGTGTTTCATGTCTTCAGGCACGTGGTTTTATATATCGCTATCCCGTTATGTGCCCCGGTGGAAGAACTATTGCTGCATTTACCGATAACTCTTCTATTTCAGAGAGTTCCTGACAGTCTAGCTGGGAACTCTCCTCCTGACAGTACAGCATCATTGCTGGGCAATAAGGAATGCCCCCTCACAGTATAGCGCTGCATACAGTACTGTTAGGAGGGGAGTTCCCAGCTAGATTGTCAGGAACGCCCTTCTGACAGTGAAGAGCTATCGGTAACGGCACTGATAGCTCTTCCCTGGGGCACACAATGGGAAAGCCAACAGTGCGCTGAATTCAGTGCACTGTCGGCTTTCTAGTGGTATATAAAACTGAGCTGAGTCTCTATATGTTGCTGATGTCACTCAGGAGCTTCAGGAGCTCTCCTTTCCATCCCGCTCTACTTTCCGTAGACTTCTATTGTGCAGATCTGACTTTTCCTTAATAAAGTAAATTACAAAGTGCAATAAAACTATAACAGGCAGAAGGCTATGGACCGACACTGGAGAGATGTCCTTCCCCCACAAGGTCTGAATTGATCACCCGCATGAATGGTACTCGCAGCCTTGGATATCTGACTGCTACATTGAACCACATAGTTGAGGCTTTTAGCTCTATTTGGTCACACTGGGACACCTACTGCACTACGCACGGTTTTTGACTTTGTCTGAACCGTCCGATCCCGCTTTTCCGGCTTTTCTCTCCCCCCTCTTTCCTTTGTCCAGTCCTGTGTCTTTTCTTTTTTCTTTGTTTTTTTAGTATTTAGGATTATATTGTTCTTTCCATGCTCATTTTACCACATGTTGTGGTTTCTTTTCTTGTTATATAACTTTTTGTGAAAGCTTAATAAAGATTACAGTTAAAAAAAAGAAAAAAAGAAAAGAAACAGGAGCACACATAGAGGTAGCCAGTTGGCTAGATCTGCAAGGAAACAATGTATGCCAGCAAGTGCAGAGCATTACAGTCAGACTAAGTGCAAACTGTAACTGCATGTACCACTAAAAGTACCGTATATACATTAAGTCTAAGGCCCCATGGAGCGGAAGTGCAGTGTATTTTGGCTGCTCTGTATTACAGTACTGTCAAACTGTACGAGATTTTGTTTAATTTCATCCAAACACTGTGGGGAAAAGAAAAGCTGCGGAAAAGCTGTGTTTTGAAAAATGCAGTATGTTAAAATTAGCTGCAGAATTGCAAGTGTTTTCCCTATATAAGTAATAGGGGAAGAAAAAAAAAAACGCAGCGGAAAAACACAGTAAAAACACAATAAGGCTGGGGCCCCACGGACTGGAAACACAGTGATTTGCCCGACACTGGGGAAAAAATCGCGGCATTGTACAGTGCAGGCAAAGTGGATGCGAAACCCATCACAACTTTGCGGAAAAGATCGCAGCGCGGACATGCTGCGATTTGCAAAGCCGTTGCAGCTTTACAAATCGCAGCATGTGAATTATATCTACGGAAACGCGGCTTTCCCATAGATATAATGTTAAAAGAAAGTTCGCAGAGGAAAACTCAGTGAACTTTCACCTAAAAGCACTGCGAAAAGAACCGCATTGTGTTCACGCAGCAGTTCTTCCCGCAGCGTTTTAGTGCTGCGGATACGGCCTTAGGGGGCATTCACAGAGAGTAACGTGGCGCTGGCATGATAACTCGCGTAAGAATCAGCGCTGCAAAACAGAATCCGATTGAGTACAATGGGTTCTGTTTAACGCCCGTAACACATTGAAATCAATGGGTTAAAAAGCCTCCCATTGATTTCAATGTGTTACACGTGTTAAACGGAACCCATTGAACTCAATAGGATTCCGTTTTGCAGCGCTGATTCTTACGCAAGTTATTGTGCCAGCGTTACTCCGTGTGAATGCCCCCTAAGGCTATGGCACCATGGGCCGGAAACGGCGTGCTAGTTTTCCTCCTATGACTTTCTATTACAATTATATCTACGGGAAAGCCGCCTGCGTTTCAGTAGATATACGGTAAATAATATGCTGCGATTTCCAAAACTGCGCCGGTTTTGGAAATTACAGCATGTTCGTGCTGCGGATTTTAACGCAAAGTGGGCATAGGATTCGCATGAATCCCAACTACTTTGCTGTTACTGTATAACGCCGCAATTTTTCCCAAGGTGTTTCTGGCGCAGATGAATTGCGGCATTTCTGGCCCCTACCTAAAAGACAATGAAAAAAATTCTGAGAAAAAACCCCAGGAAAATCTCAATGAAAAACACTTTAGGAAAAAAAAACAGGCAACACATTTTTGCAGTGTTTTTTTTTCTGCATTTTTAGCTGCGTTTCACTATGTGGGGCCTTAACTTAAAAAGGTTTTTTTTAGGATTATGATATTAATGATCTATACTTAGGAATAGGTCATCAATATCAGATCACTGAAGGTCAGCTGACATCAGCTGTTTTATGAGGCATCATTCAGATGCATGCTGTGGCCTCTTGACTGCCTACCTAGTACAGCACTGTACATTGCATAATAGCTGAGTTTTGCAATGTAGTTCATCCCCATTAACTTCAATGTGACTGAATTGCAAACAAGCCATGTGTTGAATGTATGCACCCAGTGCACCAACTGAACTTTCTATTCATTTAAAGGTTATTTTTCTCCAAATCCACAGTATAAAAGTTACACGCATAACTAAGATATGTTGTTTACCACCGTAAGTGTTCTGTACTGTAAATGGATGAGAGGGGCATAACAGTAGTAATAAGTATATATGAAGTATTCAATTGACAACTCAAACTATATTCTTGTATGTATTCTTATTTTATGCCATATTTTATTATTGTGCTGTATTTGTAAATTCTAAATCACTGTTCACATTTTAACTGTATACCATGCAAAGTAAGAACAAAAAAATTGAGCACAGAGAGAAAATCCACTTAGGTACAAATAATGAAGACCTGCCATACATTACTGCCTGGGAAGGGACTGTGGCCACAGCTTCTAAATCAATAAACTGAGCAAGCTATTGCATAATCCTACAAATACTGTCTAAGAACAAGACAAGCATTCACTGGACACAAAGGATACGGTACACTGAAAATGACAAGCATACTGCCCATGATGTCTCGTTTATAGTTCACAAGGTAATAATAAATCACTTACTTCACTCTCCACTAGGTTTGGATGCTTTGCTGTGAAACTCTATCACTGGATGTTGTATAAGATTAATTATTTATAACAGGGAAATCCACATTCCTCCACCCTAATGCAACAGTGAATCAGATCCTGACTCCTGGTATACATGCAAATGATAAAGGAACTACAAACATAAAGTGAGTTGTAGTAGGAACTGTTAGTGAGTGCCCTCGCTGCTCAGAAAATCAACTTTTAATCCACATGTAGATAAACTGTTCAGTGCACTTGTGGTGTGTTACATCTGCTAGAGCATCCTCCCCCCCCCCCCCCATCAGTATGTCTTTGGAGTGTGGGAGTAAACCCACACAAACACGGGGAGAACATACAAACTTCTTGCAGATGTTGTCCTTGGTAGGATTTGAACCCAGGACTCCAGCACTGCAAGGCTATCTCGTCTTCATGACTTTTTCCTGAGACACTGTAACCTCTTGAGTCTCAGGACTGGTATGGGTCTTTGCAGCTGGGGCACAACTAAAGGTCCATCTTCACAACCACTTTTTGTCCCAGTGCATCTAAAATGAAAACTGGAGGGATTTGGGGGATTTTGTAAATAGTCTTAGTAGAATTCACTATTGTATTCTTTGTATAGCTCCTATGTAAACCTATATGTCTCTAAAGTAAGGCTGCCTTCACACGGAGTTTACGCTCCGCTCATTCTGACTCGTAAACTCGCGCGTATCACATTGAAAGCAATAGGTAAAAAAGCCTCCCATTGATTTCAATGGGTAGCGTGCGTAAGCCGGCACCCATTGAAGTCAATGGGATCTGTTTTACGCCGCTCACTCTGAACGAGTTTACGAGTTAGAATGAGCGGATCGTAAACTCCGTGTGAAGGCAGCCTAACATAACAACAGTCATTATTGATATGTTTTTCATTTAGATGCTTTGGAACAATAAAAATAAATTGGTTATGAAGGTGTATCCTTAGGTATTGATAACCATTGGGAATTCACTTGTAGCCGATGCACAAGTGGGTATGGGATAAAATTATTATGGAAAAGGTCCATTAAAATTCTGTTTTCAACTCCTGAGCTCTGCCCTTTTCCTTCTCTTCTGCAACCCTCCCACTGTGCTTCAAGAAGACTGATTTGCATAAGAAGATAATAATTTTTTCTTGAAAATGGCTGCATCAATCACAAAACAAAAGGTATGTCTACAATAGCCTTTCTAAAGGCTACATGAAGATAGGTTTAGTTAAAAATGTAAAATTCCAATGATAGAAGCACGTTAATGCCCACACACACACACAGTATAATGCATCTTAGTACCCCCACCCACAAAATAATACTTCTTACGCTGGGTTCACACCAGCGTCTGGACTCCGTTATCAGGTTTCTGTCTTCTGCATGCAGAAACCTGTCAAGCAGAGTCCGTCCGTGAGCGCCGGTGAGCGTTTTATGCTCTCCGCTGCATGTCCAACTCTGTGTGCGGACAGCATAAAACGCTCACCGGCGCTCACGGCTGGACAGTTTTCATTTGAATGGGTTTGAAAGATGCCGGCAGATTTCCGTCTCCTGCCCAGTTTTGTGCAGGAAACGGAAACCTGAAGAACGGAGTCCCGGGCGCAGATGTGAACGAGTCCTTAGTGCCCCCACCCACAGTATGCTCCTTTTAATGCCCCCACCCATAGTATAATGTTACTTAGGGCCCACACACAGTACAATACCACATTAGTTGTTCCCCACACAACATAATGCCACAAAATATTATAAATGAAAGTTTGTGTGTTTGGTTGTTTGTGAGTTTGGATGTTTGTTCCTCAATCACGCTAAAACGGCTGGACTTTTTTTCTGAAATTTCACCCACCGCTACATATTGCCGAGGAAGGATACATAGGCTACTTTAAAAGTGGGTCACTCACCCCAAATCGCCACCGCACCCGTCCAAAGTTGTCCCCAGCTCTACTCTCGGCCCTGCCATGAATGCAGACGCACGCACATCTCCTCTGGCTGGCGAATGAAGCAGCAGAGCTGGCAGCCCTAAGCCGGGCAGCCGCACGTACCCAGCTACTGTGCGGACGGAAGTACACACAACACTCCGCACACAAGCCGGCTAATGTGTTGGCCGCACACCTCCGCAGCCTCGGCATGGTAACTGTAGACGGAGCTGGAGGGGGGGGGGGGTCGGAGACGGAGCTAGGGTTGGCGGGGGGCAGAGACGGAGCTGGGGGGGAGGGTGTCGGAGAAGAAGCTGGTGGGTTGGAGAAGAAGCTGGGGGGGGTTGGTGAAGGAGCTGGGGGGGGGTTGGTGAAGGAGCTGGGGGAGGGGGGTTGGTGAAGGAGCTGGGGGGGTTGGAGAAGGAGCTGGGGGGTTGGAGAAGGAGCTAGGGGGGAGCTGGGGCGGTTGGAGAGGGAGCTGGCCGAGTCCACAGGAGTGGGGTAAGAGGGGGGCTGGGGGGGCCAGCAGCCGGGGGTCCCGCTGGTGTGGGAGGAGCCTGTGCCGGGCGCAAGGAAAGGGGCGTGGGGGACCACGGCCTGCGCTGCAGGTGGTTCGCGCAAAGGTCAGGGGGACGCGGACGAAGTCGCGGGTATAGCTAGTAAATAATATTTCTTTCTGTCTAAACCTGGGATTTCTTTTACAGCCGTGTGCATCTTTATGTCAGAAAAATACCATTACTACTAGATGCTAGTGCTGTCCAGCTCGGACCTTGATGGCGGAATGTATTCAATCGACCTTTACTAAAAGTAATTGAGGACCTCTGATTTAGAAGCTTGATTTCAACATGCTCAATCCTCTGGCAGGTGTCTGTAGTGACTTTCTCATCCCTCCCTATTCACATCACATACACGATCGATGAAGCGTTCATGTGTATAGGGCGTTGGGAGGAATAACTGTTCAGCTTACAGCTATCTAATATGCATGGCTAGTACCAGATAGCTATGCAGATGATATCTATTACTCCCAACACTCCTAGTGAGGAGTGTGGAATAAGCCACCTACAGACACAAAGAATTGGGTATGTTGAAATCAAACTTGCTCAATCATTTCTTTCCATTCTTTTCTGACATTTGTTCAGGACCGGGCGCTTGAGGAGGGGGGAGAGGGGCAAACTGGGGAGGGGGGACAACAGCAGCAGCCTGCATATCAGCTAATATTTGCTTGTAAAGTTCCTTTCACTTAGCTTCTACAGCTGCTACTGCCATCTTAATAAAACTGCTTGTGCATTTTTCCCTAGTAACAGAGGAATCAACTGTGAATTAGCTGGAAGGGAGACACCTAGAGGGATTTTTCAGGCAAAAAGCAGCCACATTTATAATGACAGCTTATTACATATTGGTCCAGAATTACAGTCAAATGAGACTAATTTGTCTGAAAAGATTAAATAGAAAAAAAAAACTATGTATACATCTGCATTACTAAACCTCATATGACGTCTCCTTTGGCTGATTTTGTTAGAAGTGTATGTAGGAATATCAATTTTATTACATCTGAAAATGTCAGTTTATGTGTTTATTACTGAATTTAGCTTATTCACAGGCATAAATATATAATAACCAATGCAACCCATTAGTATACATGTCTAGTAACCTGTCATTTATAAATGGTATAAGGTGTGGCATAGGTATTTATTATGTAAAATGCTGTGACCTTGCCAAATACAGGTATAAATCTGTATACTGTATAAACAAGTTTGTCTGAGTAAGACCTGAATGCCACAGTGATAGGTCTTCATCATTATTCATTTTCTTTAATCTAGTCCAGACTTGAGTAAATAATTAAAACTTTTTAAAAAACCCATTGAAGTCAATGGGAGGCTTTTTTTTCAGCGGTGAAATTCCACACCAAATTCCTCACCATTTTCCTCCATGTGAATAGACCCTAAAGTCAGTGGAAACCGGGCAGACCCCATATAACCCGCTTTTTAAAGTGGACATGGATTCCAATCTTCGGGTCCATATGTGAAGGACGGAAACCAAGTGCTAGTGTGAACCTAGTCTTACTTGTATGGTGACTTTAGTGTTTAATTCAACTGATTTAACATAGCTGTTACACAGTACTTTAGTATTGCATTGCATTAACCGTAATTTGCTTCAATTGTAGCTGCTGCAATGGTCAACTAATCACCAAAGCTCCCCTCTTTCTGAAATGTATATGCCTCAATACCGACAGGGATAGGCATGAGATAACCTCTTTAACGTTAATGAATACATATGCCATAAATGTCTGAAGAGTTGGTCTCTCCAATTATTGGGAAAACTTATGTCCCCTTATTCTGCCAGGTAAAGTGTTGCTGCACCCATGTGGAAATTAAAATGATGAGGTAGAATACTAAAACAACTATATTAGCAACAATTACTGTGACCATTAAAATGATGATAATTACCATAATATTACAAAAAAATTATATTAAAATGATGATAATTACCATAATATTACAAAAAAATCATAATAATCTGTACATGTACCAGCAAAGTGAATAAGATTTGGGTTAATCCCATCCACACATTGCAGGTAAAAAAAAAAGAGCTGCGGAAAAGCTACGAGATCAATTTTATCTGCAGAAATGCTCGTGTTTTCCTTACAGATTTTAAAAGCAAAAAAAACACAGCAAACACGTAATGAATAAAGCATTTTCTAGCTGTGTTCGCAATGTGGGGTCTTAGCTGTACACTGGAAAAAGTGTCCAATTTTTTACAGAATTTAGTAATTTAGAGACTGGTGGAAACTCTGCTCTCCAGGTGGACTTAGGGACCCCTTTTCTCCTGATGGGCTATGCCATAAATGATGCCATGATGTGATATGCCATAAATGTCTACGATTGGAAACCTCTTTGCAAGGAAAACTCTGTTGAGCTTTTTCTTATGAAGGTTCTTTACTAGCTAAAAAATCACTGCTTTGGAGTGATTATAGGCATTTGTAGTCCCCAAGCATAAACACTGAACATTGTAATATAAGGCTACATTCACATTTGTGTTGGAGTCGCCTTTTGGAGATTCTGTCGCAGTGTGTATTGAAAATCAGCAGACGACAAAGTCCTGCAAGTCTTATTTTTTAGTCCAGCGGTTTCAATTTTAAAGTCCAGACACCACATGTGACCGCTGTCAAGCTGAGTGCACATGGGGTTTTTTGGTCCGGAAACTGAGGTGGAGGCTTCCTCAGTTTCTGGACCAAAAAACAGGTAGCCGCGACTGGGTGCCAGTGAAGTGCACCAGCATCCAGTCTCGCACTCCGCTCCGGATTAGGCCCAATGAATGGGCCTAGTCAGGAGGAGGGATTGTCTTCAAGCTGATTCGCCTTGCAAATCGGCCTGAAGAATGAGCATGTCCGTTCTTTTTTCCGGGAGCCGGAACAAATAGCTCAGAGAAATACAGACCTCAATGGGAGCCATCCTTTTGGTCAGGATTTTGAGGCGAATTCGGCCTCAAAATCCTGACCAAAAAACTCTGTGTGAACTCCTATCCATTGTTCTTGTCCTTCAAACAATGGAAAGGCCAAGCACTAGTGTGAACCTAGTGTAACCTGGTATTTCTAGAGCTTTGTATGTGCGACACACTGATAACAGTATTATTTTCTATATTAATGTAACCAGACAGTAAGGGCTAGTTCACACGTGAACTGCCCGCGCGGGTTTTGACACTGAGAGAGCCACGTCTCTCTCTGGTCAAAACCCGCCTGCCACGACCATCGCGGTCGCGGCTTTCCCCTCCGCTGTCAGCTCAAATGAATGAGCCGACATAGGAGGGTGCTGCCGGGAGCGGAAGCCGTGCGGCTCAACCCGCGCGGCTTCCGCTTGAAGATAGGGCAGGTCGCTTCTTTTCTCCGCTAGCAGCAGCCCGCCGCTAGCGGAAAAAAGAAGCCTGGCAGTCTGCATAGACCACCATTGTAAGGGGAGGTTTTTGACGCGAAATCCGCTGTCAAAAACCTCCCCTGGGCTCACGTGTGAACGAGCTCTTAGTGTGATATGCTAAATAAAACACAGAAAAAAAAAACTATCATAAAAAAATAGACGTACAAAAGCAGAAGATAACAGATTTGTATTTCTTCTCTTACAATAAAAAAAAACCCATATTGACTGTTTCCAAATATCAGAAGTTCAAAGTTAGACATTTTTCTATTTCATTTGAAAAAAACTACATCATCTCAAAAAAGTTGGGACAGGGACAACTCTACTATTATGTAGCATCATATCTGAAAACTCCACGGGGAAATGGCATGGGGTCGGAGCCTAAGATGGGAAAACCCCAAGTACAAAAGAAGTCACTTAATCTGAACATGTTCCTGAAAGTAGGAGGAAACTGGAGAACCCACAGAAAAGCCATAAGAAAAGAGAACTTACGTGCTGAGTGTATGAAGGCTGAACTTGCAGAATAGCTACTTACAGGCTTCACAATGGTACTAAAGTCTTGCTATCAAAGTAGCTTAAACTAGTCAGATTAGCTATGTGCTAACTACAAACATTTTCCTACACCACTCAGCACAGCACAAACACTATTACATGTTAGTTAACTGGCTTGTTAGGAAGTGCGTTCACAATACTACATAGTAAACAACATAAAAACAAAAAATGTAGCAGACGCTGATTTACTTACTTATTTATTCATGTTCCTTCAACAGTCAACAGGGGAGGTGTTGGTGTAAAGTTACCAGTTACATTCTGTCTCCAGAGGAAGATATTGGCTGTAGAAAGAAGTGTGACAGACCAAGCAACCAATAAAATCGTCCCTGCTAAGAAAAGGTCTCTGTTAACCAATTCTTGCCAAACACGCTTCACATGCAGTGAGTGACACTATACTTACAGTCCAGCTGTAAAGGAACAGTCTGGGCAAATGGATACAGTGTTACACTTAGTATAGGGCTAAAGAGGGCGGTGTAAAATGGAGATTGGCTGTGCCATGCAACCCCTCAGTAGGCTCTGTGGGGCTTAAAAGGGGATATCCTGGGGAAGTAAAGCTTACCACTACATTCCCAGCACTTGTTAAGCTTTATTACGTATGCCTTATTCATCCAGAGGCCTGTTTCAGAGGGCTCCATAGGGAGACTGGGACTCTTGTTATTCCGTCTCCCCTGCAGCCTCTGTAACTCTTGGTCACAAGACAGACTCCATTCTACTGAACTGAGCAGCAGCCTAAGTGACTGAGGAGTTGGTGATGTTAGAGAGACAGAGCAACTGCAGGGGAGATAGTAAGAACAGTTCCGTCACCCATACTGCCCTTCGCAAAAGTATTACATGGAGTTGCTAAGAATTGGTGTGGACCTTAGTAATAAAGATAACCAGTGTGGTGAATGTGCCTATTTACATGTCCATTTTTTTGACAGACTATTTTTTATGGTCATCAATATAACTGAGATGCTCTATCTTTGTGAGCCGTGTGAACAGACCAAGAGACATTCATGGGTTTTATAATGGCCATCACACTGCTCTTCACATTCACTCACATGTGAATCAGTCCTTACCATGAATACTTTCTCTCCTTCACAGAACACACCAATCCATTATACATATAGAAATGTAAGTACCATTAACACCCAGCACCTCTTAGACACTCACCCAGAGATCCATCCATAGCTCTGCACTTCCCTGCATACCCTCCCTCATCACTGTCTACAACCCTAACCATCCTCTGTGTTCTGCCAATGACCTTAGACTTGCATACTGTTATCTGAACCTTCCACTTCCACCTCCAAGACTTTTCTTGAGCTGCACTGGTACTCTAGAACCCTTTACCCTAGACAATCAGATTAATACCCATTTACAGTAGCTTCAAACATGCCCTAAAGTCTTATCTGTTCAGGCAGACTTATCATGACCTGTTCACATTGTTCTACATTTCCTCACACTACATTAACATTTGTTGTGCTAAGCTATCCTTCCTAGTCTATTCCTCAGAACCTGACCCCTGTGCTCCACGCACTTAGTATTTGTATACTCACAGATACCAGCAGGTGACAGGCTGGTGACACTATACTCTTTTGTTTCTTCTCGTATCTCTCAGACTGCACTTTCAGGGTACTGTATCATTTGCAGGCTTTGTTTCTTTCCCTTGCAGTTGGGGTTCCTCAGGGCTTAGTCCTAGGCTCCCTCCTTTTCTCTCTACTCAGTACCTATTGGACAAACCATCAGCAAATTTGGCTTCCAGTGCCATCTTTATGCTGATGACATCCAGCTATACACATCTTCTCATGACATCACCCCCGCACTACTATAGAACACCAGTGACTGTCTTTCTGCTGTCTCTAATATCATGTCTTTGCTTTATCTGAAGTTGAATCTCTCAAAGATTGAGCTACTGCTGTTTCCACCATCTACACGGAGGCTGCCGGCCCACTCTGTTTTCTGTGCTGGTCCCTGGAGGAGAGGTGAAACCTCTGCAATAATCTACGGGGATTCCGGTCTCCTCCTGGGACCAGAACGATACTTCCGGGGTCAAGGGGGTCAGCGGTGGGCTGGAGGCTATTTAGGCCTCATTCTGGCTCTGACCTACTACTGGTTATTCAGGTTCTTCTGGGAATCAGCTCTCCTGCACCTCCACTCCTACCAGTCTGCCTTTTCCCTGCCTTCCTGTGTTGTTCCTGTTTTCGGCCTCTGTGTATGACCCTGCTTGCCTCCTAGACCACCTCTCCTTGTCCTATGATTCGGATACCTCATGACCTCCAGTGGATGACCCCGATCTGTCTAAAGACAACCTCTCCTTGACCTCTGATTTGGATATCTTGTGACCTCCAGTGTATCATCTGGCTCTTCTGACTACTCTTCTGCTGCACCCTTTTGTTACCTCGTGACCTCCTGTGTACCGACCCAGCATGTATGACTACATCCTGACTACCCCTAGATACTGCATGACCTCTTGTGTACCGACCCGGTCTGTAGGACTCCCCTGAAGTGCTTCTGCCATCTCCTGGCGATCATCCATTACTGCACTCAACTCTGCTGATCAGCTTCTCCAGTTACTTCCCCCACTAGGTCAGTGGTTTTCAGGTTTTCTAGTTCCACTGTAACTTGGGGTGCGCCGTGTGTGTGACGCTCTCTGGGTGGCTGCGGTTCTGGGCCCCAGAATTTACCAAGTACAACTCCACCATCAAGAGCTCTGGCGAAGACCTCTGGGGCCTGGTTACAATCTGGTTTGGAGAGCGTTGGACACTCAGTGCTGTTTTGCCTCGGTGTGCGGGGGATTCTGGTTGCTTGGGACTAACTGTCCATTATTATTGCACTAGGTGCCTAACACCCCCTAATCGGTATTTCCCTTGCTAAACTCTCCCCTCTATATTCACTATAGAATACAATAAAAACTTATCACCCTCATCCACAAAGCTCTCCATAATGTTTCATCTCCCTATAATTCCTCCCTTCTCCCAAGTTGCAGCACTTCTCTGAAACGCTCTATACTGGATAATCAGTTTAATAATTAAAATAACCTTTATTCTAAAAATGGCTGGTCCACTGTATAAGCAATGCTACTTCCTATTTCACCCCTGCTACATTTTGTGTCACCCCCCCCCCCCCCCCCCATCTCATAGATTTTAAGCTGTTGTCAGCAGGGCCCTCAAACCCATAGTGCAACAACATTTATTACTCTGTAATGTCTCATTTTGTCTGTACTTAAACCCTATGATTTGTAAAGTGCTTCAGAATATGTTGATGCTATATAAATAAAATATATTGTTAATATTTATGTAGAAAATCAGCAGAAAGTTAGGTTAAAATGCCCCCCAAAGGACTATTATGACCTTATGGAGGGAGGCACAATATTTAGAAAGTAAATAAAAAAATATATATATATGTATAAAAAAAATACAAAAAAATATATTGCCACTACCATGCCCACATCACAGACCTAGCCCCACCCCCAAGAACACAACAATATGTGTAACCTACAGTCCTATGAAAAAGTTTGGGCAGCCCTATTAATCTTAATCATTTTTAGTTCTAAATATTTTGGTGTTTGCAACAGCCATTTCAGTTTGATATATCTAAGGGCTAGTTCACACGTGAGTATAAGGGGAGGTTTTTGACAGCGGATTTTGCGTCCAAAACCTCCCCTTATAATGGTGGTCTATGGAGACCGCCGGGCTTCTGTTCTCCGCTAGCGGCGAGCTGCTGCTAGCGGAGAAAAGAAAGGACATGTCCTTTCTTCAGGCAAAAGCCGCGCAGGCTCAGCTGCGCGGCTTCCGCCCCCGGCAGCTCCCTCCTATGTCGGCTCATTCATTTGAGCCGACAGCAGAGGGTTAAGCCGCGACAGCGATGGTCGCGGCGGGCGGGTTTTAACAAGAGAGAGACGCGGCTCGCCGCGTCTCTCTCTGTGTCAAAACCCGCCTGGGCAGTTCACGTGTGAACTAGCCCTAATAACTGATGGACACAGTAATATTTCAGGATTGAAATGAGGTTTATTGTACTAACAGAAAATGTACAATATGCATTAAACCAAAATTTGACCGGTGCGAAAGTATGGGCACCTCAACAGAAAAGTGACATTAATATTTAGTAGATCCTCCTTTTGCCTCTAGTCGCTTCCTGTAGCTTTTAATCAGTTCCTGGATCCTGGATGAAGGGATTTTGGACCATTCCTCTTTACAAAACAATTCAAGTTCAGTTAAGTTTGATGGTCGCCGAGCATGGACAGCCCGCTTCAAATCATCCCACAGATGTTCAATGATATTCAGGTCTGGGGACTGGGATGGCCATTCCAGAACATTGTAATTGTTCCTCTGCATGAATGCCTGAGTCGATTTGGAGCGGTGTTTTGGATCATTGTCTTGCTGAAATATCTATCCCCGGCGTAACTTCAACTTCGTCACTGATTCTTGAACATTATTCTCAAGAATCTGCTGATACTGAGTGGAATCCATGCGACCCTCAACTTTAACAAGATTCCCGGTGCCGGCATTGGCCACACAGCCCCAAAGCATGATGGAACCTCCACCAAATTTTACAGTGGGTAGCAAGTGTTTTTCTTGGAATACTGTTTTTTTTGGACGCCATGCATAACGCCTTTTTGTATGACCAAACAACTCAATCTTTGTTTCATCAGTCCACAGGACCTTCTTCCAAAATGAAGCTGGCTTGTCCAAATGTGCTTTTGCATACCTCAGGCGACTCTGTTTGTGGCGTGCTTGCAGAAACGGCTTCTTTCTCATCACTCTCCCATACAGCTTCTCCTTGTGCAAAGTGCGCTGTATAGTTGACTGATGCACAGTGACACCATCTGCAGCAAGATGATTCTGCAGCTCTTTGGAGGTGGTCTGTGGATTGTCCTTGACTGTTCTCACCATTCTTCTTCTCTGCCTTTCTGATATTTTTCTTGGCCTGCCAATTCTGGGCTTAACAAGAACTGTCCCTGTGGCCTTCCATTTCCTTACTATGTTCCTCACAGTGGAAACTGACAGGTTAAATCTCTGAGAAAACTTTTTGTATACTTATCTTGAATAACTATGTTGAACAATCTTTGTTTTCAGATCATTTGAGAGCGGGCTGTCCATGCTCGCGACCATCAAACGTAACTGAACTTAAATTGTTTTGTAAAGAGGAATGGTCCAAAATACCTTCATCCAGGAACTGATCAAAAGCTACAGGAAGCGACTAGAGGCTGTTATCTTTGCAAAAGGAGGATCTACTAAATATTAATGTCACTTTTCTGTTGAGGTGCCCATACTTTCGCACCGGTCAAATTTTGGTTTAATGCATATTGCACATTTTCTGTTAGTACAATAAACCTCATTTCAATCCTGAAATATTACTGTGTCCATCAGTTATTAGATATATCAAACTGAAATGGCTGTTGCAAACACCAAAATATTTAGAAGTAAAAATGATTAAGATTAATAGGGGTGCCCAAACTTTTTCATAGGACTGTATGTATTACATTACTGTAAGGATGAGGGAAAACTATTTTAAAAATTATTTATTAGCGCTTTGAGATATTTAAAAAACAAACAAAATAAAACATGAAAATTGTGAAAAAAAAAAGACACATTTCGCCTCCTTTTTTGCTTACATTTTCTCTTAACCACTTCAGGATCAGGTCATTTTCCCAAGTTCAGGACCAGACACATTTCAGGATTTTCATTAAATATGGTTTTGAGGGCTATAAAATTTTTTTCTTTTTGGTTGTTCAAATAACTTTTACTCTTTTTTTTTCCAAAGACAGATGGGGCTTTACTTTTATGTTGCTTTTATTTTTGTATGCTTGTCTTTATTTTAATAACCAGGAAAATATTAACAAAATGAAAATGTCCTTTTAATCAATTATTTTCTGCTGATTTTCAGCTTGCGGGACTTTTCTATCTGCATATTTTAAGCGGAATGTGGAACAGAGTCCCTACTGTGTGACTGTAGCCTGAGCTTTAGCCTCTTTTACGATTAACTTAGGCTACGTAGGACGGATACATCCATCACCATGGGGATTCATTGTAGGAAAAAAAAAAAACCATATACGTTTAACATAACTTTTTTTTTTTTTTTTTTACAGAATTACATAGAAAGGAAAGTGTAGATCACCATGCTTTTCCATCCTTTTTTTCCCCCAACATCATTTAAGGTTAGTTTCACATGTGCATTAGAGTTTCTGCACAAAGGACTTAGCTCTCGGATGGTTTTAGTTATAAGAGCAACGGACACCTAGTGAACCCCATTATAATCCCCCACAGGTATCCACTGTTTTAGTGGATGAGCTCTCCATCTTTTGGGTCAACCGGCAGACTCAAATGACGGAGAGCTCAACACTAGTGTGAACTTAGCCTAAGGTGGGACAAAAGGAAGATGTGAACATACCCTAGGAGGGTTCAATATTCATCTAAAAATCACAAAGTTCCCCATTTTTACCCAAATGTTCAAATGTTATCAATACATTGGACATTGGGTCACATTGGGCAGAAAGGAGGCTCTACTTGCTCAGGAGGCTGAGGACCTTGGGAATACAGAGGACACTTCTTAGGGCCTTTTTCAACTCTGTGGTAGCATCAGCCAACTTCTTAGGTGTGGCCTGCTGGGGGAGTAGCATACCAACCAGGGACAGAAATAGACTTGACAGGCTGATTAGAAGGGCCAGAGCTGTCCTGGGGAGCCCCCTGGACCCAGTACAGGTGGTGGGCGAGAGGAGGATACTGTCCGTGGTGACCTCCATGCGGGAGAACAAATCTCACCCTATGTATGAGATCTTGGCACATGGCAGCAATGTCAGTGACCAACTGCTTTACCCCAGGTGTGAGAAGGAGCATTATTGGAGGTCCTGTTTCCCAGTTGCAGTCAGGCTACATAATCTACATGAGGCCAAGTGAAGATCACACTGCACTACGTGATCCTGAAGTCTTCTTTTTCTTTAGCTGCTATGACTCCTAGTGTTTTTCTCCTATCTGCTATTCTCAGCTTATGTGTGTGTCTCCTTCTGTAATATATTACTGTTATTATCCTGTAACTGTATTATCATGCTGCTGTAACACACTGAAATTTCCCCATGGTGGGACTATTAAAGGATTATCTCTTATCTTGATAAATATCCTGATAATGTATATATAATGGTAAGGCCCTATGATGTGGAAAAGCAGCTTTTTTTGTTGCAGATTTTGTTGTGTTTTTTTTTTAGCCAAAGCCTGGAATGGATAGAGCCGTAAGGAAAAAGTATGCATCCTATATATTTCCCTTTCCTTTTGTACCAATTCTTGGCTTTGGGTCAAAAACTACAGTAACATCTCCAAAAAAGCTGGTTTTCTGCAATCTGCCTTTAAGCCTAAGTATAGGATTGCGTACTTCTTTCTACCACAAAAACATAGTTACACAGTAGATGATGTTGGATGAAGACATCAGTCCATCAAGTCCAACCTATAACCCTACAATTCCCTACAGTGTTGATCTAGATGGCAAAAAAATCCCATGAGGCTTATGCCAATTTCCCCATTTCAGGGGAAAAAAATTGCTTCCTGACTCCAATCTGGCAGTCAGTATTTAAACCCTGGATCAATGTGTCCTTAAAATCTAGAATTGATAACCCGTAATATTGTTCTCTTCAAGAATCCAGTCCCTCTTTGAACTTGTTCAATGAATCCACCTTCACTTTATATATTCAAATGTATACATTTTGTTGTTGAAAAAAAAAGCACATTGTAAACCCAACCTAGGATATACCGTATACTACATGGCCAATGATTGTGATAATGAGCAGATTATCATCAAAATTTTCAGATTAAACTACATTCACAGTCTCTACCCTACACCTACTACTTTGTCTTGGCACATTAGTGCTGAGATGTTAGACGCCTACACTGTATAAACATCACTCCCACTGGTCCCTGGCATCACTAAACTCTTTATATGTACAATGTGCTCTCTTTGTTCTCTGGACATATTTAGACCACAATGAAGTTTGTGAATCAGAGATGTTGTGCTTTATAAATGTTGGAGGGTGTACAAAAAAAAGCTAATAAAGGACAAATTACCAGCAGTTGGAGTCTGGGTCATACAGTACGGACAATTACGTTAAATTTTAGGGGATCCTATTGGTAGGTTTAAGAGTATGGTCTTTACTGTAACGAGATATAATTAGTGCTAGCCAGAAATCTGGAGTCTAAACATATGGCAAATCTTACATATGGGGAATGGACTTGACTACATGCCACCAAGGACAGGGTGCAGCTGCCTGGAGCTACTGCTGCAGACAAAAGCCAGTAGTGCTCTTAGAGACATCTGTCATGATTAATGCTATTTATCTATGTTTTAGTGTAAATCATTATAGAGTAATGTAATATACTTTGCACTATGGAAGATTCCCTTTACAACTTAATCACTGTATAATGTATGTTCTGTAATATCTCCTGTCTAGAAATCAGAAACTCATCTCCATTGATTGTACAGATTGTTTTAGCTTATAGGGATGCCAAATACTTGGTGGCTTATTTTGTTATTCTTATGGGTGGAAATGAGGGGCAATGAGGGAAAAATAAAAATAAGCTACTAACATTTGATCTCTCCACCACCAAATCTGCATAAAATCAGCAGGGAAAAAAGTCCTGCAAGTCTCCACCAGTTCTTAGTTTCCTTTTGGCAGAAACCCGGTTGACCACATTATAGACTATATTGTAATGTATGTGCTTTTTAAGCAGCTAGGTGTCCATTTTTTGGGTCCCTAAGAGGACCCGAAGGACTGAACCGAACACGAGTGTGAGCCTAGTGTAACAGAGGTTTGTTCTAAGTGTCCAAGTATAATGAAGGGAGCAACAGTTACTAACTAAACAAATAGCTTAAAGGGGTTTACCGGGCAATAATAATAATAATAAAAAAAATCTGTTTGTGTTATTAATGGGTTAATAAGTACACCCATATAACTTTAGCAGTGTTTTGAGTGATTTCTGAGTTTCTATGGTAGCGCCTAGCATCTTCTGTATTTGTTTACATGGTGTAGCTTCCTGCTGCAAAGCATTCTGGTAGTTGTAGGCTCTCACACTATCCCGCCCGTCCTAACACCCCCTCCCTGTGTCCCTTGCTATTCCTCCTACTGCTAGCCCTTTCTAACTTACTCAGCCCACCCCTCTCTACTCTATTATATTTTACATGTCTTCTTCCTATCTCCCTTCTGAGGAAAACGCGCAGCATTGTGCAGTAGCCTTCCATACTTCTCTATTGCGCAGGCTCCCAGCTTGCGCAGTACAAATGTATTGTCGGCTTCAACGCTAAGCCAGGACTCTGGCTCTATTGCGCAAGCGCGTGTCGACGTCAATGAAGGAGGAGGAGCCGTTCCCTAGAGAAGGAAGCCTAGACAGGAAGAATATGGGTAAGTATGATGGTGTGGATGGGGGGAGGGGAGTAGTAGTCGCACTGGAAGAAAATGTCAGAAAATGTCCCTGGTGTGGTCATATGACCTCCTTAAGGATATGGGCCAATAGGCATTTAGTGTAATGTAATTTAGAAAGTAGGAGGGGAGAGGGTGTTTAAATTAGTGTAGGGTTTTATGGTTATCCCGGACAACCCCTTTAAGGCTCCACACAGAAAATTGAAGCTACAAAACGAAGCAGAAAAAAAAAAAAAAAAACACAGCAAAAGCTTAAGGCTAGGTTCACACCTGCGTTCATGTCTCCGTTCTATGGTTTCCGTCTTCTGCATGGCAGAAGACGGAAACCATAGACCGGGTCCGGCCGTGAGCGGCGGTGAGCGTTTTAGGCTCTCCGCCGCGAAACCGGATTTTTTTATCCAGACACAGAGTACTGCATGTCCGACTCTGTGTCCGGATTATAAAACCCGGTTTCGCAGCGGAGAGCGCAAAACGCTCACTGCCGCTCACGGCCGGACAGCTTTCTCACCCATTCAAATGAATGGGTGAGAAAGTCTCCTGCAGGCTTCCGTCTCCTGCATCTGTTTTATGCAGGAAACGGAAACCTGCAATAAGGACAGATGAACGCTGATGTGAACGAGCCCTTACCGGGGTAGGTTGTTTTAATGCAATGTATGACTGGGATTAGCCAGCATTTCATTCACTTGGTACTGTAAAAAGCAGCGTTTTCTTTCATGCTACATTTCCACAGCAGGCAAAAATGCTGCATTTCCGCAATAGTACGGCGCAGAGAGGGAAGGGGTTAACAACTTCCTAACATGGCAAGTTTTCATTTATTCCTACCTGCCTTCCACAAGCCATGACTTTTACATTTTACTGTTCAAATAGTTGAATAAGGTCTTCTTTTTTTTTTTTTATCTGCAGGACAAGTTGTACGTACTATTACCACCATTTAACATTCCAAACAATATACTGGGAAGCAAGAAAGAATTCTACAGGGGTGGATTTGGGAAAAAAAAAAAAAAACCTCGTACCATTATGTTATGAGGTTTTTTTTTCTAGTGTCGATTTTGCAATAAAAACAACAGGTCACCTTTAATTTGCAGATAACAGCAACTGCTGGAGCCCAATCACAGAGGTCACATCACTGTGAACAAAAGGCAATGGAAGACCCTTATCAGAAACCCAGGACAGGTGAGTTACACTATTTATTATGTTTGATTACCTCCCCCAGGGCCACTGATCATTATATTCTCTCTCTTTCAACTCCTAGCAAGGTTGTTCACTTTGATAGGCTTCCAGCTGTAATGACAACAGATCAACACCTCCCTATGATGTTCTAGGGGTGACTATGTTTTGCAATCCGACTGTGGCTAAGTGGTTAACTGCTGCACCTGGCGCTGTCACCGATCATCTAATGCCCTCTCCATACCCCCTGCCCAACATCATGATATATTATTACATCATGTGTCAGGAAGGGTTAAAAATTAAAACAAAATTAATTGTTGCATTAATAAAGTATTTTTGATATTCTAGAATTACATGTTCAACCATTTAATGCCTGCAATAATGCAAATGAACTGGCTATAGTCTTATATACCAAGATCTATCTAACCTTGACTTGTCTGATATCCCGCACAGCTTTTCTGTTTCTCAGACTAAGTTTAATATTAAATCCCAAGGTGTAAAATTCAGAAAAGGCTATAGGTAATGTTTAGAAGTGCTACGTGTCTTAGACTGTGTTCACATCTGTGTGGTTATTTCTGTTACGGTATACATATACGTAAAATAAAAACAACAACAGTGCTGGATCCATCACACGATTGACCCCATTGAATATGGAAACCCAACAAACCCCATAGAATTATTCTGGATAAAATTGTGCAGTGTGCAATTTTTGAAAGAGTATGGAAAGATAACAGTAGATATGGACCTCTCAGGATTTGTTTCGGGTATCTTACATGTTACAGACAAACATAATAGTAAACCATACCATGCACGTCCAGGAACTGTGATAGTGGGTCGGTATGTATGGTTTACTATTATGTCTGTCTGTAACATTAATGTGTGTTTCTAGCTGTTGTTTATGCTGTCTGATTCATTTATTACACTGTGCATACTATTAATTGCTTGTAACCCGTTTGCAGCACCGCTTATATCTATCAGCCTGACTTTATTGTATACTTAGACATAGTCACTAATCCCTGTGTTTGCCATCCCACTTACCACATCTTTGGTTGCTGGTTTGACCAGTTCTGAGACTTTTATTAATCTCTTCCCCATTTCACATTTTCTATATTATTTGTATATCAATCTGCTCATTCTTGTTTTTATTGAGTATCAATAAATATGCATTTTATTGATATTCTTGTGGGATTTTTCTTCATTTACTAGTTTAATAAATCTCACAAACTATTAAAAGTAAGTAAAGTAAGGGGCGTCCAAGACAGGATAAATGTAAATGGTACCTTGGAGTTATACTTAAGTTTAAATTGCAAGTTCACCCATGGTCAGTATAGCAAACTACAGTATGGTATGCAGAACATAGGGTACTTCTAGAAATTCGAAGTGTTGAGATTAAGATCAAGATTTGCATACGCATATGTACAGATAAATTCCAGACATATCTATCTTGTAGACCTATAATAACATTCAGATAATACTATCATCTGTATGGTGTGCTACTTTTTCAAACTCACCTGTACACTGTACAGCAAAATAGGAGTGGACGGTCTGCGCAAACAGTCACAGTCATCAGTTTATATACTGATAATAACTACCAAAGGTTAGATTATAAAAATGGGCAAAGGTTGTTCTGGTCACATGTCACAATTTAATATTTACACAGTGTGGCACACAGACTGTATTACCCTGTGATACATTTAATTATTATCCTCGGAAAGCTGTCAAGAATTCACAACTAACAGATAAGGCCCTGTTGACACTGCATTTGAGCACTTCATGGGAAGCATATTTCAGAAGTATTTCCCAATGTATACCTCTCATGTATGCCGCCATAAAAGCATACTGTGGACTATATAACCCATAGTTAAATCGAAAATGTATACCATTCAGTGTACCGTTTTGGATAAGGCTACATGCACTTTGGTAGGATTCATAAAACAGGCCATCAGCCTATACCTCTGCATAGACTGCACAGCCTATATTCACAGCAATACATGTATCCTATTGAAAAAGCAAAGAAAATGCAAAACAAAAAAAAAAGTTTAAATTATTAACAAAAAGCAATAAATAAAGCCCATATAAAATAAATTATGTAAAAATAAAATATATAAAAAAAATTTACAAAATTGTGTAAATAATTTATAGGCACCCAAAAATGATGTCCATAGAAAAAGAATCTCATCCCGCAATAACTCAACATTAAAAACAGATGCCTAATATTTTATAGGTCTTCATGTCGCTAAAACAGCTCTGACTGTAAGATACTGGGGAAGATGTGCAGCAAGATATACAATAGACAACTTCTGATTGCCCGACTTCATTTTATTAACGGTATTAACCCAGAGATGGGAGGTCCCCGAGTGGTGTTTCAGCATCAGTAGCTGTACTGTTACATCTCTTCTTCAAACTACTCCAACTCTATCTGTACATTTACTAGACAGGCAGCCATGCTCCAATATCTGAAGGGGTTTACTCATTTGCAGTGGCTTCTCTCCTAGATTTTCTTTATCTGGGTTTACAGCACTTCCTACACAAGATGGCGCCTCACCAACTGTCCCTGGTCCCTCCCTCCTCTTCAACTGTCATACTGTATCTTCAAACAGCATCAGGTAAGACTGCTCAGGTCTCTTCTGATTGGCCAGCTTCCTCCAGAGGGGAGGAGCAGTAAGCAAGCATCACATTTATGAACACAGGTGTATTGAACACCAGTCTTCATAACCGTGGCACCAACAGAAGGCAGGTGCATGCACTTTCATAGCTCAGGTGCACTCTCTGTTGGGCCGTGCAACTATGCCAGCTTGTAGATTTCAGTCATCATTTGTACCAGTAAACTGACAATTATTGAAGGCCCAGGGGAGGTGATCAAACTTAAAGCACAGTGTTACTCAACTCCCCTGGGCTCCGGTCACGCCACATAATGACCCCAGCATGGCCAATGTGACTACTAAAGCACAATTTTTGGGGTTCACGTCATCAAAGGTCCTTTAGCCCACTAGGATTTAGCATCTACCTTTATCCTACCATTTAGCCTATACTCTACGTGGGCCGGTCAGAGATAGTTAGAGGGCCGGACACAATGCCCAGGTCTGAATGAGGCCATCCAGGACATTTTCCTGAAACATTTACTTTTTTCTCCTCTGAAGCCTCTTTTGTATCAGCAGTTTGCCCCATTTGTGGTTTTCCAGTCTTGTTCCCCTGATTCACACACCAACCCCTTCCCCTGAACTAGCTCAATATCTGATTTAGCCTACCCACTACACCTGCAAGCACCAGCTTGGTCTTCCCAGCCAGCATTCTGTGACAACTCTATCTTTTCCAAGAGGACATGGCCTGATGATGCAGATATGTAGAGTGTGAAAAGTGCAGCGCTCCGGTGGGTGCGGTGGGGTATGGTTGCTTTATTTACATCCTTACGTTATTCAAGAGTCCCACAATCATATAGCGGAGCAAATTAAGTCCGAGTTCATTTCACCTCCTTACTGCCACACAGGGGCGTAAAAAACACTGTTACTTACCTTTCCACGATCCTGCCAGGCCTCCTTCCTACTTGTCTGACGTCTCTGATGTCACATGAACCCGGCCTGCTTCCCAGGTCATGTGACGTCTGACGTCATTTCAGAAGGACGGCAGTGGAGAAGACAGCGTAAGAGCCGGGGGACAGGTAAGAAAGTAATTTTTTATGTTTTTATTCCCCCGGGTCTCCGATTATTATACTCTGGGGTCTGAAAAGACCCCAGAGTATAATAATTGTTTATGGGTGTCCACTATGGGGTATAATACTGTGTGCAGGGGCCACTATTGGGGATAATACTGTGTGCAGGCGCCACTATGGGGGATAATACTGTGTGCAGGGGCCACTATGGGGGATAATACTGTGTGAAGGGCCACTAAGGGACATAATACTGTTTGCAGGGCCACTAAGGGACATAATACTGTGTGCAGGGGCCACTAAGGGACATAATACTGTGTGTAGAGGCCACTAATGGACATAATACTGTGTGCAGGGGCCACTAATGGACATAATACTGTGTGCAGGGGTGACTAAGGGACATAATACTGTGTGCAGGGGTCACTAATGGACGTAATACTGCGTGCAGGGGCCACTAATGGACATAATACTGTGTGCAGGGGCCACTAATGGACATAATACTGCGTGCAGGGGCCACTAATGGACATAATACTGCGTGCAGGGGCCACTAATGGACATAATAGTGTGTGCAGGGGCCACTATGGGGATAATAGTGTTTGCAGGGGCCACTATGGGGCATAATACTGTGTGCAGGGGCCACTATGGGACATAATAGAGCGCACAGGAATGCGGAGGAGGGGGTCGGTCAAGGTCTTTGGCGTCGGTCGGGGGGGGGGGGCTCATGTCAAAAGTTCACCACGGGGCCCCGCCATTCCTAGTTACACCACTGGTCTGATCACCATTAGTGCTAATTAGTTCTCTCGCAGCGATGGGGGCGTCCCCCATCGCAGGAGCAGTGATGGGGGCGTCCCCATTGCAGCTCGAAAACCGACCGCAGCGCCGCCTCTATGGTCTTGAGTATCCTCCCCTTCCTTATTCAGCGTCCTGTCGGACGCCTGCGCAATACACTCTGTTCGGCGAAGATTGCCGAACGTACTGCGCATGCGCGAAATTGCGGTCCCAGCCATAGTGCAGGCACTGCAATTTCGCGCATGCGCAGTACGTTCGGCAATCTTCGCCGAACAGAGCGTACTGCGCAGGCGTCCGACAGGACACTGAAGAAGGAAGGGGAGGATACCCAAGACCATAGAGGCGGCGCTGCGGTCGGTTTTCGAGCTGCAATGGGGACGCCCCTATCGCTGCTCCTGCGATGGGGGACGCCCCCATCGCTGCGAGAGAACTAATTAGCATACCGGTACAAACCGGTATTTTGAACGAACGGCGCGGCGGAGAGCACTTCAAAAGGTAGGAGACGAATAGCCTTTCTAAAGGCTATTCCGACGTGTTACCTAGAAAAAAAATGTGTTTTAGGGCTCGTTCACATCTGCGTTGCCCTCTCCGTACTTGAGGTTTCCGTTTCCTGCCTAAAACAGAGGCAGGAGACGGAAACCTGCAGGAGACTTTCTCACCCATTCATTTGAATGGGTGAGAAAGCTGTCCGGCCGTGAGCGGCGGTGAGCGTTTTGCGCTCCCCGCCGCGAAACCAGGTTTTATAATCCGGACACAGAGTCGGACATGCAGTACTCTGTGTCCGGATAAAAAAATCCGGTTTCGCGGCGGAGAGCCTAAAACGCTCACCGCCGCTCATGGCAGGACCCGGTCTATGGTTTCCGTCTTCTGGCATGCAGAAGACGGAAACCATAGAACGGAGACCCTGAATGCAGGTGTGAACCTAGCGTAAGTGGTAGAATCCCTTTAATGTCTGCAATCAATGCCAGATCTCTGCTGTATAATACACCAAAGACCCCACAACTATGGTGGCCACTAAGCTTTTGAGAGGCCTATGTATTTAAATACCCAATGTCGAGAAGGGGTTAAAGAGCACCTTTCACGTCCTCGGGCACATGCAGTGTAATACTAGAAAGCAGACAGTGCACTGAATTCAGCGCACTATCGGCTTTCCTGTTCTGTGCCCCCGCTGAAAAGCTATCGGTACCTTTACCATAGCTCTTCAGTGTCAGAAGGGCGTTTCTGACAGTCTGTCAGGAACGCCCCTCTTCACGATAGCATCTATTGTGATTTACACTGAGAGGGGGCGTTCCTTACTGCCCAGCCATGATGCTGAGCAGTGAGGAACGCCCTTCCCCAGTACTCGCCTATGTACGAGTACTATCAGGAGAAAGGGAGGCGTTCCTCGCGTCATCGCTGGGTGGTAAAGAATGCCCTCTCTCACAGTACAGCACAATAGATGCTATTGTGAAGAGGCGCGTTCCTGACAGACTGTTAGAAACGTCTTTCTGACACCAAAGAGCAATGGTACCGGCACCGATAGCTCTTCAGCGGGGGCACAGAACGGGAAAGCAGAATAGTGCACTGAATTCAGCACAGTCGGCTTTCTAGCGGTGTATTACACCGCATGTGCCCGAGGACATGAAAGGCCCTCTTTAAGCATTTTTCCTATGACTATCTCTTATCAGTTCTGTATTCTTTTGTGTAGTTGTAGCATCAGAATATTCTGCAAATCACCTGTGTAGATCTGGTATCTAATAACTATATGGTCACTGGATTGTTATACAGGTTACAGGGATAGGCGTATACTACCAGTATACAAAGACCAGGGGTGTGGCCAAACACACAAGACACTACTGTATTTCTACCTTCACCCATTCAATTTCACACAGGATACATCCCTGGGTCTGCTCAGGGGAGTAGCTATTGGGGTGCAGTTGCAGCAGTCACTGTTGGGCCGTCTGTCACATAAAATATACCGCTATTCTAGATGCCACAAGGCAGGTAGGGGCCCCAATACAGACTTTGCATTAGGGCCCAGGAGCTTCCAGTTATGCCCCTGAGTTTGCTATAGTTTTCCCACTGATATATAAGAATACATGTTGACAGCTCTGCAGATAGTTACACCTTACAGTATGGGACATTACACTTTACTATCAGAGAACCCTGTATTGTGTATTGAGCATTACCACTGTCTGGTCTCTAAGAGGACACCCCGGAAATGGCCACGTAACTCTGTGCAGTGCCCCGACCTGAGGGCCTCCAGGGCAGCCGTGACCCCTCACACTTGTCCGCTCCGTTATCCACCTCCCGGTAGGAGGAGTTTGGGATCACTGCGGGGACAGAGCATCACACCGGGGTCAGGCAGCACCGACCATAAGCTTAAGGCGTCCGGTACCGGCCTTTCCTCCACCTCGGGCTGCCTGTCAGGGCGGGATATGCTGAGCTTCTCCTCACACTCGTGCTGTGGGCGCCGGCGCCTCAATCTCTGATATGCAATGGCCGAAGCCGGTCCCTAAAGCATCTGTGACAGCCCCTGCCTCCGTGACCACCGGGGAGCCGGGATAGTCCGCCTGCAGCACCGCTCACCCTAACAATGGCCTTAGTGACTCTTCAGCGATCCCCGACGCCCAGCGTCACCTCCTCCGCCAGCACCAGCGAGGTGAGAACTTCCTCCCCCAGCCAGGGCTCAGGAAAGAGCGGGGAGGGTGCAGGCTGCACAGGCCTGGTCCGTGCCTATCTGTACATGGCTGTGTGCCAGCTGTTATCACCCATGTGCTGTGTACCAGGCTCAGAGTACCAGTGCCTGGGCGGCCACCTTACTGCCTTCCTAATGTCAATTCAATGCAAACTCTATGTGTTAGTGTTCACTCAGCACAACAGCTAGGTATGCCAAATGTCAGATTGGGGAGGACCTGACTGCTGACAATATTGGAGAGAGGGTTCTTGGTCTGCCTATGTGCCAGTGCACATCCATTACAGTCAGTGAAAGAGAGGCTAGCCCAATGGGTTGTAAGAAAACCAGTCCACCTCCCAGAATGGCCCCCAAAGAGAGAAATAGTTTTGTATTACCTTTAAGGAGTTGTCCTGGCATACTGTGCGTCCTCATCTGACATTGGGTGTGGAGAGTCACAATTACATGTTGGGCGGGACAGTGGCGACCATCCAGCACCCAGGGACAATTAAACATGGGTGCCATGAATTATGACAGGATTATAATACGTGATACTTGCTGAGATCCCGACAGTGTGCAGTTATGTCTCCCTATGTCCTAAAGGGTGGGAGACTTGGACAAACCCTTTAAATTTCTCCTTCCGGCTCCATCAATATCTTCTGCTTTAGTCTTTTGATCTTGACATGGCAGCCATTTTTCTGGGTCATCATGTCAATAGCAAAGAGAGTACACGATGTAAGGATCAACTCGCCTGGCTCCCAGATGCCAAATCAACTGTAGAAATGGAGGGCATACATCACTCTGGGATAAAACCCAATAACTTTTTTTTTTCTATAGGAAACACATAAATAAAAATATTGGCCTTCAATCCCTGAGTGCTGGATGTCATCCAGTGCAGGCACTGAGCGCAAGCATTAGCGCCCATACAGCATAGACCTGGCGGCTATGGCTCAGCTCCTGAGCGGCCATCATATATAATACCCGGCATCTACTGTACTATTATAGCAGATGTCGTGAATGGGTTGAATAACAGATCTCCTGATCTATAATGCAGACCTTACTTCACAAGTAGTTTTCTGTACTTTATTCTGCTGGCTACATGCTACATACTATACTCTATGAATTTCAAGAAATATTCACACCAACAGACCTTGTTCCTGTTTTTTTTCTGAGCAAAACTTTACTTTGACAAAGCCTAAGTAGTGCAACCCCATCTAATAAAGAGAGTAATGGCCCAAGGAGTCATGTACTTTTTCTTTTTTCCTTCAAGCAGCATTTCTTGGCCCTGGCCTGTGCCAAGGCTGTACCCCGAATGATCAGCCGAACATGCCTGTATCACCGTAACTGACGCTGGGTTCACACCTGCGTTTGGGGTCTCCGTTCTATGGTTTCCGTCTTCTGCATGGCAGAAGACGGAAACCATAGACCGGGTCCGGCCGTGCGTGGCGGTGAGCGTTTTAGGCTCTCCGCCGCGAAACCGGATTTTTTTATCCGGACACAGAGTACTGCATGTCCGACTCTGTGTCCGGATTATAAAACCCGGTTTCGCGGCGGAGAGCGCAAAACGCTCACTGCCGTGCACGGCCGGACAGCTTTCTCACCCATTCAAATGAATGGGTGAGAAAGTCTCCTGCAGGTTTCCGTCTCCTGCCTGTGTTTTAGGCAGGAAACGGAAAACTAAGTACGGAGACCGGGCCGCAGATGTGAACGAGCCCTGACTGATCAGTGACTTCATCCAGTCCAGACTTTATTCACACTTTTTCCAAAGTGTAAATATTTCCCCAGATATTTCTGGCCGCACCCAAATTTTATCCAAACTTTTCAATAATAATTATAAATAATTACATTACATTACATACAATTAAAAAAAAAAAAATTATGTACAGGTGTTTTTTATTTTTGTTTTTTTTTTTCCATTTGGATTATTCAAATAACTTTTCCTCTATTTTTGTTTTATTTATGTGTGTGTGTGTGTATATATATATATATATATATATATATATATATATATATAATGTGTGTGTGTACTATACATATTGAAATCAATATGCATACCTGAATTTCATGTTTTTGGAGTTGTCATATAACTACATTTAATTTGTATGGATATCTTCATTTCCATCTAATTGGTCCCTAAAAACTATTGAGCAGACGCTTAAGTTGCTAAAGTAGATTGTGAGCAACCTGTCAATGAAACAGACTTTTCAGACTGCTCTAATAAGTACTTACTTCGTGGATGATGTCCAGGCAGTAGAAGACCCCTGCGTGAACATAACTCATACTGGACATGTAGTACATTAATAACACATTATTGTCAGTTTCTATGGTGTCTGAGATCTTTTAGTGGGCTGCAGACACTCATTACTTGTCATTTCAGTAAGGGATGAGATCAGCCGTGCCATGTGTCTGACAAGCACTTATCTCTAGAGGAAACCAAACTGTTAAAGGGATTAAAATGTAACCTAACCAACCCATAATTTTACAGTTAGACTGGAGCTATATTGTGTCACAAAAAAAAAAAAAAATCCCTTATTTTACCTTACTTACAAAGTCACAGGGTGATCTTTGGTCACGCAGGTGTTGTAGCCAAAATCGCTGTAGTCTGTTCCTTTTCACATTGGAGTGTCATTAGGGCATTGTCCTTACTGACAGTGTCATGTGTATGGACAGCTTTAGGCTCCATTTCAGATCATGTTTTTTTCCCATCCATTTAGCAGATATGCTTAACTCTCTCCCAACGGCGGATGTCGGGTATTTAAAAATGCAGAGACCCAACGATAATGCTTGTGACTAGTGCCTGCACTGATTGGGGGCATTAAGTCCCCCGGTGCCTCAGTCAAAGCTGAGTGGGATTGGAAGGTGAGGAGTCAAAACAGAAGTTGGAAAATTCCTACAAAGGGAAGGGGTTTTGTGTCCGTTCAAGAAAACAAGACAATTTTTGTTTTCATTAAAAAAAAAACAACAACAACTTTTCATCTGTATGTAAATGGATAGCCATCCACATTTGTTTCGCTTCACTTTAAATGGATCTGTTAAATGTATGTACATTATCTGAATGGAGTCATAGTTTTTTTTATTCTCTAATTTATGTTAAGAGGTGTTGGGGTGTCCCATGCTGTATTTTCCATGAATCCTATTACTATATTTTCTGTTATAGTGGAGTAATATATGTTTGGTTCGTGTCATACAAACATCCTGGCGTCGCCCCACAGTAGAAATTCTGTATTTATGGTAAACCGGTAAGAGGGTGGATTTACTGTACAGAATATCCAGATGGCAGGAAGCTTAGATCGGGAGGAAATGTGGACTGAGGTTAAACATGAGCTTATGTCACATCCTAGGAGATTGTTTTGTGCCTTTATGGCCTCTGTTTAGGTGTTTTCTACCCCTGGCGTGTGGTTTACTGCGCTCCGACAGTGATTTGGGTTTAATGTGTATGAGGCATGCTGTGATGTAGTTTTAGATGAGAAGCAAGATAACCTTATGACTGCCTCTCTGGGGAATTTTATATAAGGAACATGTTTGTTTTTGTACCGTGTTAGCCAGTGGTTATGAAATATAAGAAAACAAAAATCTTGCAAGTCTTCAGTAGGTGATACCTTTTTTAATGGCTAACTCATAATGATTACAGAATATAATGTTTCGAAGCTTCCTGGCTTCTTCTTCAGATATATCTAAAAACACTTTCTGCAGGCTGCATATTTATGTATAACTTGACACAGGGATAGGATTTCAGGAGGGAGGGGGAAGAGGCTTATTACTATAAGAATTTTAGTGAAGTACACAGTGGGCAGAATACCTACGCCTTTTATTGCAAACTAAATGCTTAGAAAGGGGTAGTCTCCTGAACTCATCCTTGAATGACATGGACTTGCTTTCATCTGAAAGGCTGGTATGGGGTAATACATATAAATCAGTAATGTACTCTATAAAGGTGTATATATATAGGGCAGTGGAGTTGAGAAAAAAGTGACAGAATCCACCTTTGAAATAAAATGGTTAATTTTAATCACATTATACAATTATTAATCATGTATAATTATTTAGATGCATAGTTTGTTGCATATTTACTTTCATAGGAATCCACTTTAATGAATTTGAGAATTCCATTTATGAAGAAGTTAGAGTTGGGCTGCAGAGAAATAGAGGAGTTGGAGTCGATGCTTTGGCCTAGTGACTCCATGGTCTGGTTTATTATAGTAATTTCTACAGCCGACAATCTATTCCATATATCTGAATGGGATTGATTCTGTAGCATGTGCATGTAATCTGTACAATTCAGTACTTAGCAGGGTTTTCTCAATTGATGACCTGTCCGTAGGATAGATAATTAGTAGAGATGGGCAAGTAGTATTCAATCAAATATCGAATACCAATATAGTCTATGGCAGAAAACGGGAATGTTGTCTTGGTTTCCATGGAAACCAAAGTTCGACACATTGGATCCTCCACGTTCCGGAAGTAGCAGGACGAGGAGCACAGGGAGGTTTTTGAATTGAATTCAATGGAATTTTCCTGCGTGGTAGTCGACCGATACGAGTATTTGATCGAATACTATTCGCTCATCTCTAATAATTTGTTGATCAGAGAGGGTCTGACAATTGACGCCCCTGCAGATCATCTGTCATATGGCCTTTTGGCAGAGCAGTCCCATTCAAGTGAATGGGGCTGAGCTCTAAAACCATGATATGCCACTGTGCTTGGTTTTCTATGAAGAGACACTTGAACATTGCAATTTCTTCAAACAACTGATTGTGGGGGTCTGGATGTTGAACCCCCTGTTTGTCACTATGTGACTACATTGTTACTTCCAGTCTGGCAGGCACCGGAATGTCACTGCTAGAATGGGGAACATTTAAAAGGTGAGTTATTTTTTCTTTTAGTTTATTCCATTATGCCACCTTTCTATTATTTTTTTAAAACTCCATTTAGCATTTTTTTTTTTTTTTTATAAATTCTTTATTTATAAACACAAAAATACAAAATAACGAATTGCAATAACAATCAAAATGTATCAAAGCAGGGAGGGCCCAAAACAATAACAAAGGCCCGAGAACTAAACAGATAGCACAAAAAGCGGAGACGTGGCCTCTCAAGAACTAACAGGCCGAGAGAGGAGTCAACGCCGCCAAACTACGGTAAGGGAGAAGGGGAGACAAAGGGGAACAAAGGGAACAAGGGAAGAGAATAGAGAGTAGGAGGGAGAGATAAGTAGGAAGAAACAGAAGAAGGGGGGGGTACCCCAGAAACAGACCACTAACAAGACCCTGGGTTCAGGTCGGACCTTAGCCTACGATATCTCTATATGACTGGGATCCCTGGAACAAAATCCAGGGGGTCCAGGCCTTCAGGAAAACCTCGTGAGTGTCTTGAAGAGACGCCGTGAGGTCCTCCATAGATTGGATGTCCTCCACCTTGCGGAGCCAGTGACGAAGAGAGGGCGGGTTGGGGGATTTCCAGAGAGCCGGGATACAGGCTCTGGCAGCATTAATCATATGCCGTATCGCCGATTTACGGTAGGCCCAAAGGGAAACGTCGGAGAGGTGCAAGAGAAAACAGGCCGGCGTGTTAGGAAGGGTAGTCTGAAAGATTTGAGAGGTCAGGCGGTGGACACCGTCCCAAAATTCTCTTAGTGCCGGGCAGCTCCAGAACACGTGAAGAAGCGTCCCCTCCTCCGAACCACAGCGCCAGCAGAGCGGGGAGGAAGATGGGAAGAACTTGTGCAACAGAGCTGGAACATGATACCATTTAGTAAGGATCTTGTAGCCCGCCTCTTGGTATTTACAAACCATAGAGCTCTTATGGGCGAGCTCCAAGATCCTAGGACAGATTGAGATCTGTTTCCCATCTGGACAAAAAGGGGGAGCCTGTGGTCCGGAGAGGGGGAAACTAGCAGCGTGTAAAACTCCAATATGGGGTGACGTAGAAGACCAGAGCCAGTACAGGCCTTCTCAAAGCCTGTGAGGGGCCTATCAAAGTCACTGGAACCAGGCAGTGAAGAGAGGAAATGGGAGAGCTGTAAACCTCTCCAGGGGTCAAAAGGGGGGAGGTCTAGGTCCACGTGTAGGTCCCCAAGAGAGCGCCACATACCACCAGAACGGAAATGCAGGACCCTCTGCAATCCCGCATCAAACCAGGTCCGGAACGGACCCTGGGAGAGCCCAGCCGGGAAGGCAGGATTGCCTAGGATAGGAAAGAGAGGGGAGGGGGAGAGGCAGTCCTTCCGAAAAAGCGACCTGCATACCTTAAGGGTGGGCCCAATCATGGGATGGGAGTTCATAGAAGGGGGAGTGACTGAGTCCAGCCAGGGGAGCAAATGGAGCGGAAGATTTGAAAAGGAGCCCTCTAAAGAGATCCACTGCTTGAAGGGGCAGTGACGGCACCAGTCAAGCACAAGTTGCTGAAAGGCAGCTTCATAATAGCGGCAAGGATCGGGGAGGCCCAGCCCCCCCCCACACACACACACACACCGCTTCAGGAGAGTCAAGGTGGAACGGGCCAACCTAGCTCGTTTACCCTGCCAAATGAAACGGACAAGGTCAGTATATAGCAACTTGAAAAAACTAGTGGGAACGTGAATCGGCGGGGTCTGCAACAGGTAGAGGAAACGCGGCATTACATTCATTTTATATATGGCACAGCGGCCAAACCAGGTGTAGGTACCCCTAGACCACCGTTTCAGATCCCAGCGAACAGTTCGAAGCAGAGGCAGGTAATTTTTTTTTTTAGAATTGTTTTTATATGAAAACAATAAAATCATGAAAAGAAAAACAAACTAAATACATTGAACTTGTGTTAATTTGAAATACAGACTTTGTAGAATTTGAAGTGTTAATATTTTTTCTTACAGGAGTTTGGCAATGATGAAGAACGCAAGACAAACCTAAGGTTAGTGACACTTGTTAGTCCTCAAGACTATTAGGTGAAGTGAGCTGACAAGAAATGTTATTTTAATTACTGTACTTATTTAATGGGCACCAAATGTAGAAAGGAAATAAATAGAATGTAAATGACAAATAATTGGTGTATCTCTCCAGCTACTTCATTTATGGTTACACGGTAAGAAAAGTGATTAGTAGAAAACCCAAGTTACGTTCCAGTACTTTATTTCAGAGTATGTTGACTGCTTGATTCCTGAGATTTGTTCTGCAGAGGGTATACTGCAGTGATTCCCAATCGAGGTGCCGTAGAGACCCCCAGGGGTGCTTCGCTAATCCTATGGGTAAATGGACGCACGTACCCTTTTAACTACATTGGCATCCTTAGGCTTTAGCTTCCTGCACTCTCACTCAGACATCAGCTAGTAAAGCCTGCTGAAGAACTGCTATATCCATCTGCAGAAAAGAAGCAGGAAGACCTCAGAGCTCCGGGGGACCGAGAACGGGTAAATGTTATTTGTTTTTTATTTTTATATATCGTAACTACAGTGTGAGGGACATTATTAGTTCTCTCTTCTTATTCTTCTGGATCTCTCAGCAACATTTAATACTGTTGACCATCAACTCCTCCTCACTATGCTCTGCTCAGTTGGCCTGGGCACTGCGCTTTCCTGGTTCTCCTCTTATCTCTCAGACTGCACTTTAAGAGTATCATTTGCAAGCTTCTTTCCCTTGACGTTGGCGTTCCTTAGGGCTCGGTCCTAGGCCCCCTGCTCTTCTCTCTCTACGCAGCCCCCATTGGACAAACCATTACCAGATTTGGTTTCCAGTACCATTTTTATGCCAATGACACCCAATTATACACATCTTCCCTTGATATCACCCCTGCACTAATACAGAACACCAGCGACTGTCTTTCTGCTGTCTCTAATATCATGTCTTTGCTCTATCTGAAACTAAATCTCTCTAAGACTGAACTACTACTGTTTCCACCATCTAATAGATCTGTCCCTGATATATCCATTGCAGTCTCAGACCTTACTATAACTCCTAGGCAGCATGCCTGCTTCCTCAGGCCTGTGTTTGACGCAGACCTTTCCTTCACCCCTCCCATATCCAATCACTCGCACGCTCATGTCACCTCCACCTCAAAAACGTCTCCAGAATATGCCCTTTCCTTACCAGAGATACACTAAAGACATTTATTGTCTCTTTGATTCATTCTCGCCTTGACTACTGTAACTCCTTACTAATCGGTCTTCCCCTCACTAAACTCTCCCCTCTACAATCTATTCTGAATGCAGCAGCCAGGCTCATCTATCAGTCTAGACGCTACAGCGATGCCTCGGGTCTGTGTCAGTCACTACATTAGCTACCTCTTCATTACAGAATACAATATAAACTTATCACTCTCATCCACAAGGCTCTCCATAATGCTGCACCTCCCTACATTTCCTCCCTCATCTCTGTCTATCACCCAATCTGTGCTCTCCGCTCACTCAATGACCTAACACTTACATCCTCTATTATCAGAACCTCCCACGCTCGTATACAAGGCTTCTCCCGAGATGCACCACTTCTCTGGAATGCTCTATTCCATACAATCAGATTAACTCCCAAGTTCTACAGCTTCAAGTGTAAACTAAAGACACATCTTTTTAGACAGGCCTATCACAATTCCTAATGTAAACCCTTCCGTTCTGTAATTAGAATCCCTAAAACAAACCCTCCTCTGTTCTTGCTCCCACTACCCCACAGGATATGATGCCATTTCAGACTATCTTTATATGTCCAGGAACCATCTGCACGTTAAAGGACACGACTGGTGAAGGCTCATACAGTTTTACAAAATTGTCTGATCACTGTATAAGCAATGCTGCCTCTGATGCCGCCCCTGCTACCTCTTGTATCACCCCCTCTACCTCATAGATTGTAAGCTCTTGTGAGCAGGGCCCTCAGCCCCATTGTGTGAATTCAATATTTCTTTGTAATGTATATTTTTTGTCTGTACTTGAACTTTACAGATTGTACAGTGCTGTGGAATATGTTGGTGCTATATAAATAAAATGTATTATTTATATTATTAATGTTGCCTGGGGGCCACTGGGTAGCTTTATTAGTTGACTGGGGGCCATTGGGGACTTTATGTACTTGGGGGACATTAGTTGTCTGGGGGCTACTGGGGGACAATATTAGTTACTTGGGGGCTACTGGTGGATATTATCTGTAGTCTGGGAAACATTATTGCTTGTCTGGGGGCCACTGGAGAGAATTACTACTTGCCTGGGGCCAGGAGGGAGTATTGCTCCTTGCCTGGGGGCCACTGGGGAGCATTATTAGGTGTCTGAGGGACACTGGGAAGCATATACAACATGTTGGGCCACTAAAGGAGCATGGTGATGGTAAAAGATGAATTTTTGAATGTGTTGGGTAGAAAGTATAGGATGGTGTAGCTTTGAGGGAGCATCCATGTGATGCAGTTGCAATTACATCAAAACTACAATGGGAACATGCTTGTATTTTTTATTTTGATGACTTTTTCTAAATTTACAAGTGGAGCACATTTATGTTCCTGCTGTATGTTCAAAAACACATCACCATTTTTTTGGGTTTTTTTTTTTGTCTTTTTGTAAAAATTATTTGGTAGGGGTGCTCCAAGGAATTTTTTTTGTCCAGGGGTGCCCTGAAAAATTTGGGAAACTCTGGTATATTGGATTTCCTGTCCTTATTGCAGTTTCAGCTGTTCCCACTAGGTGGTGACAATAAGTTAAGTCACAGCAACAGACCCTATAAAGTACTTGTATGGTTGATGTCCACTAAATGGTGTCTTTTTATTTTATGATTGGAAGACAAAGCTGACTTTATTATTTTCTCATCCTGGTTAGTTTGACCATTCATGACTCATTCTGTTTGGTTTCTTTTAATCTTTTAAACATTTCAGAGTTAAGATGTTAAAATTTTCTTACTCATAGCCTTATGTGCAATTTTTTATTTTGCACAAATGCAGTGTAAGATCCCTCATGCAAATTGATGTTATGTAAATCTTGGTTGCTTGTTCATCTCCACTTAATTTTCAAACCCATTTTCTCATCATAACGTTAAAACTGAGAAATCTAGAAATAAATATCCTTTGTGTCCTAGGGGCTTATCCACAAGCCTCTGACTGGCTGTAAGATAACTGGCCTGAGCAGTAGGATAAAACATTAGAGGATCTGTCACCAAGTAGAACATGCTAAATAAAATACAGAATTTGATTCTTGCCATTTCCCTGGACAATTTGATGCTTTGTCTTTGTCAAATTTGTCCACCCATTCAAAAGATATGGCCCCTGGAAGGTTACATGTAAGCTAGAATTGACTCTCTATGTGAGTAGGAACCCTTTATTTTCTTGTAGAAAAACATAAGTTTACCGCCCACTTTGAGAATCAGAGCTAGTTTTTATATAATCTGGAATGACTTATACTTGAATCCTACGCCAGTCGCTGAGTGGTGTAGTTTTGATTTCTGTAGTGTGGAGCCTCCCACAGTGCACCTGAAATCCTATAGAGATTTTTTTTTACAGTGCCTTCAGGACATAGTATAAATATGCTTACTATATATATGATGGTCCCCTAGCACAGTGCCATCTAAACATATGGGTGGGCCTAGTGCAAAGATTTTTATAAGAGGGGGCCCCCCATCACCACCACTTAAAATAACCTCACCCACACAAATGATAATGTCCTCTAAGCTCTGGCTCTAGTGATGTCTGTGGTTTGGCACTTATCATGCTTTCTTGCCTCAGAAAGCACTAGTAAAGGCCTGAATGGTGAAGCATGGATCTTACCCACCACTCAAAACAGCAGTAGAGCACCCAACATTCAGGAATGTCCCTTGGGGGCCCCACTGCCATTGGGCCTGGAATACGTGCTTTGCAGAGCACAAAGGATGGTAGGCGATCATTCTTAGTTCTCAGCCTCTACTGCTGTAGCTCCGGCTCACTGAGGTCACCCACTCCGCTAGTCTATAGAATAGAAAGGACCATAATTGTGACCGAACATCAGCGTGGCAGGAGGGGAAGCTAGGGAATGAGACTTCATCCACCCTGCAGCATTCTACAGAGTAATTCATTTGGGCTCTGGAGGACCTCCATGTATACAGGATGCGTGTTTATACGGCACCCTGAAGGCACTTAAATTGCCATGTAACTCCTTTATGAGAATAGAGCCTCTAAAATAAATATTTAAAGTACCGTATATACTCGAGTATAAGCCGACCTGAATATAAGCCAACGCCCCTAATTTTACCACAAAAAGCTGGGAAAACTTATTGACTCGAGTATAAGCCGAGGGGAGGAAATGCAGCAGCTACTGGAAAATTTCAAAAATTAAAATGGTCGGAGTTTTTGGGTGCAGTAGATGCTGGGAAAGGGGAGGGGGTGTTTTGGTTGTCGGTCTGCCCCTTCCCTGAGCTTGAGGACTGGGATTTTTTTTCCCCCCTACTTGGAATTCAGCCCGGCAGTGCTCCTATTAACCCCTTCCCGACGGAACAGGAACACTGCAGATACCCTATATTCAGTAGACCGGGCACTTTCAGACACAGGGATACCTAATGTGTTTGTGTTTCACAGTCATTTTCTACTTTTATATGTATTCTAGGGAAAGGAGTGATTTAGAACTTTTATTTTTTATTATTTTATTATATATTTTTAAAGCTTCTTATTTTTTTCACTATTTTATGGGAGATTCTATATATTACTATTGCGGCTGGTCATAAATCCCCCCTCCCCCCCCCAAAAAAATAAATAAAAATATATATATATATATATATATATATATATATATATATACTCACCGGCCACTTTATTAGGTACACCTGTCCAACTGCTCGTTAACACTTAATTTCTAATCAGCCAATCACATGGCGGCAACTCAGTGCATTTAGGCATGTAGACATGGTCAAGACAATCTCCTGCAGTTCAAACCGAGCATCAGTATGGGGAAGAAAGGTGATTTGAGTGCCTTTGAACGTGGCATGGTTGTTGGTGCCAGAAGGGCTGGTCTGAGTATTTCAGAAACTGCTGATCTACTGGGATTTTCACGCACAACCATCTCTAGGGTTTACAGAGAATGGTCCGAAAAAGAAAAAACATCCAGTGAGCGGCAGTTCTGTGGGCGGAAATGCGTTGTTGATGCCAGAGGTCAGAGGAGAATAGCCAGACTGGTTCGAGCTGATAGAAAGGCAACAGTGACTCAAATAGCCACCCGTTACAACCAAGGTAGCCAGAAGAGCATCTCTGAACGCCGCACAGTACGTCGAACTTTGAGGCAGATGGGCTACAGCAGCAGAAGACCACACCGGGTGCCACTCCTTTCAGCTAAGAACAGGAAACTGAGGCTACAATTTGCACAAGCTCATCGAAATTGGACAATTGAAGATTGGAAAAACGTTGCCTGGTCTGATGAGTCTCGATTTCTGCTGCGACATTCGGATGGTAGGGTCAGAATTTGGCGTCAACAACATGAAAGCATGGATCCATCCTGCCTTGTATCAACGGTTCAGGCTGGTGGTGGTGGTGTCATGGTGTGGGGAATATTTTCTTGGCACTCTTTGGGCCCCTTGGTACCAATTGAGCATCGTTGCAACGCCAAAGCCTACCTGAGTATTGTTGCTGACCATGTCCATCCCTTTATGACCACAATGTACCCAACATCTGATGGCTACTTTCAGCAGGATAATGCGCCATGTCATAAAGCTGGAATCATCTCAGACTGGTTTCTTGAACATGACAATGAGTTCACTGTACTCCAATGGCCTCCACAGTCACCAGATCTCAATCCAATTGAGCATCTTTGGGATGTGGTGGAACGGGAGATTCGCATCATGGATGTGCAGCCGACAAATCTGCGGCAACTGTGTGATGCCATCATGTCAATATGGACCAAAATCTCTGAGGAATGCTTCCAGCACCTTGTTGAATCTATGTCACGAAGAATTGAGGCAGTTCTGAAGGCAAAAGGGGGTCCAACCCGTTACTAGCATGGTGTACCTAATAAAGTGGCCGGTGAGTGTGTATATATATATATATATATATATATATATATATATAATTTTTTTTTTTTTTTTTTTTTTGCTCGACTCGAGTATGAGCCAAGGGGGGCTTTTTCAGCACAAAAACTGTGCTGAAAAATTCAGATTGTACTCGAGTATATACGGTAACTCATAGACTGCTAGCCCTTATGGGCAGGGCCCTCTACCCCACTTTGCCAGTCGGTCACTGTTAGTATTATATTTCTTTTGTATATTTTGTGTACCGTATTTAAACCCTCAAATGTAAAGCACCATGGAATTAATGGTGCTATATAAATAAACAATAATAATAACATTCTATTCTCTTTTAACTATTGCTACATAGTATTTCAAATGCTTCATTAGTATTTCAGCATTGCATTACATTCCTTATACTGAAGGGTTAATATGCCCATAATAATGTAAATGCAGCCGAGCTATGAATCATATCCTGGTCATAGGGGGTAGGCGTTCATCCTGTTACAACTTGGCCAGTAGACTAGTAAATGATACTGATGCTGTGTTCATCCTGTACAAATGACAGCCTTCAGCACTATGTACCAATTAAGACTCACTCATTTACTATATGTACTGTCTCCTGAGTCACTTAGAGCAAATGTGGCCAATGAGAGACCATAAACCCTTACATTAAGGGGTAATAAAGTCACCTTAGTATGATGCTTAGTAATTTCACAGCTCCATTGTTTCTCCATTCAACAAGATACAGGTATACAATAAGGTCTTTCAGACATTTTTACTGTCAGATTTTGGGATGGCATATAAGCCTGGAAGATAAAAATGTATCGAACATCACATTTGCCTATAGAAACACTCCCATTACTTAAAGGGGCTCTATCATTGGGAAAAGTCATTTTTAGCTAAGCACATGCTTGAATAGCTTTTAGAAAGGCAATTTCACACGTATCTTTTGTATGTAAATCGCCTCAGTAGTTTTTGAATGAGACAGATTTTATTCAGATGCTAATTGGCCTCCTCCGTGCACTTTGTAAGTGTCTGTGTGCACTCTCTACTATTCTCTATGTGTGTGAGAGCAGGGAGACGAGTCATCAGCAGCAGCAGCCTCTCTGCTCTCTTACACATAGAGAATAGAGGGCGCACGGAGAAGGCTAATTAGCATATGCATAAAAACTGACTTATTCAAAAACTACTGAGGCGATTTACATACAAAAGGTAAGTGTGGAATAGCCTCTCTAAAGGCTATGCAAGTATGTGCTTAACTAAAAATGACATTTCCCAATGATAAAGCCCTTTTAAGTTATATCTGTAGGGATTTTAAGAGGTTGGTGGCATTGTACATTTTAGTGGAAGAGGGCCATTCAGGAAGAGCATTGTAGAGATCATGGTTTGTGTTTTGTTTTTTATTTTAATGAAGCGCTCCCAGAATTTTCCTCTGTTGTAACTGACTTCAGATTGTAATGCAGTTAAAAACAATGAGCTTTGTTCTGATCCTTCCGGTGAAGCATGTGACCGACTCTCTGATTCAACGAATCTCACAATTTTGTAAGTGTGGACTAGGAGTCAGTTTCTCTGTATTTCTCAATCATGTTGAGACTTTTAACCTTGAATAGAGAGATATATGTCCATATAGACTGTGACATTGAGAGATTCAGTGTTTCAGACCAGAAAACAGATGATTCAGCAATAAGGAATCATAGGATTGACTGTTATATATTCAGAACCAAAATATTGAGAACTGTATAACTTAATATAAAATAACCTAAAATCCTAGTCACCTATAAGGGCATGTTCACACTGAGTTTTTTTGTTTGTTTTTTTTGCTGAAAAAATCTACTTCGGGAATTGGGAAACTAGTTTTTGACACTTTTTTTTTTTTTTTTTTTGTTTTAACATGATGCAGTTTTTGTCACATTTTTCATTGCAGTTTTTGACACCGTTATTTGCTGGTAACTTCGCATTAAAAAAATCGCTTGTGGTTTTTGACGCAGTTTTTGCAAAAAACCATGTTAAAAAACCACATTGCATATTTTCCGCCTCTCATTGATTGCATTGAGGAATCTGCTTGAAGATGTCATGTCACTTCTTTTTTTTGTAGCTACAGGAAAAAAAACTGCTGCTAACTCCCATTGAATTGAGCTGTTTGTTTTGTGCTGTTTGCTTGTGTAAGTCAACAAATGCAGAGCAAAGGAGAGATATCTGTTGATCAGACTTGAAAAGTTTGTTCCTTTATGAACACTTATCCCCTGTCCTGTTCAGAAGTGTCACTGGGGGAATAATTTTTGGGTGCCCTAGTAATTGGGTGACCTAGTAATAAGGAGCACAGGGGACCAAAAGTCCCCCTAAGGCCTCCTTGTGAATGGAGTGCCAGTGCACTTGTGTAAGGCTGGTCTTACACAACTGTAAAGATTCTACGGTTTGCATGTTGCTGATCAGCATCACTAGTTGCTGATCGGCAACATACACTCCGCAGATGTCCGTGTCCTGCCGCACTCCCCCATAGAGTTCTATGGGCGAGTCCGTGCAGTGCCGCAATTCATGGGCATTACAGACATGCTCTATAAATTGCGGACCACGGTTGCGGCCCGGCCACACCACGGATAAAATATTCGGTGGTGTAAGAGGTCGCATTGAGTATAATGTGTCCGCAATTGAAAACCCTCAATTGCGGACCATTTGCGGACTTACATTACGGTTGTGTAAGACCAGCCTAACTGGCGCTCCATTCAATTCTCTGGGGCGGCAGGTTCATTATAGTCCTGACAGCATCATAAAAGTGAATGGTGTGCTGTCCTCCTGATCTCTGGGTGACCTGGCAATTGGGCTCCCAGCGATCAGACACTTTTTCACTCTCCTATGGATAGGGTATAATTGTCCATAACGGGACAACCCCTTTAAGAATGAATATCATGAAAATTTAATTCCTTCCTGCTGCAGCCATTTTTTGTTTTTTATTTTTGTTTTTTACTTCCTGCCTTCCAAAACCCCTAGCTTTTTCAGTTTTCTGTTCAGAGACAGATAATACTTCATTTTCTGCTGGACAAATTGTGTTTCATAATGGTACCATTTAATGTTCCATATGGTATACTGGGACGTTGGAAAAAAATTTGAATGAAATAGAATTAGAGAGAAACGGCATTTGCACCATTTTCGTTTGTACGTAAAAATAACATGTTCCTTATATTCTTCATGTCAGCACCATCACAGTGATTCCTCGTGTGTTATGTTTTTTTTTGTGTTTTGGTTCCCTTTCAAAAATCTAAAACTTAGAAAACTGCAATAAACTACAGTATTTTATTGGCCCATCTTGCATATTTAGACAACTGTAAGTTGTTGTTTCTGTGTACACAGCTGTTTAAGGTGTTTTTTTTGTTTTTATTTTTTCTTTTGTTTGTTTTTTTGTGGGTTTTTTGTTTACCACTATTTTGTTGACTGTATAGGGTAAAGATTTATTTTTATTTTTTTTTAAACTTTAAAGTCTAGACATTTTCGGACATGGGAAAGCCTAATGTGTCTATTACAGACTGGTGAGATTTTAGGAGGTTACTGGATGTCTTGAAGACAGACCATCTCCTGTTTTCACGCTCCATGAGATTGTCCTTCAAAGTGAAAGTAAGTCGATGGGGAGAGATGCCATGGGAGGGAGAAAAATGGAGGATCAGCTGCTCTAGAAATAGATAATGGCCGTGGTGAGGGAAGACTTTAATTGCGGCATTGCTGTTGGGTCTCTGCTGTAAATAGATTGAAAAGGGTTTAACATTTCATCTTTCTCTTTGGAACTAGGGCTTTTCACTTAGCGACAAATTGGGGAACATGTATTAAGTGGAGCATGTAAGCCGATGGCTGGTCAGGTAATGGAGGGGGTGTACATCTCATCCAGACTACTAAGGTGGGTGAGATGAGAAAACTCCAGAAAGAACGTTTCTCAGCAGATAACTGTTTTCTGCTGAGGGTTATTTCAGAGTTTCGTCACTGGGCTGGATTTTTAGGAATGGCAGGTAGGATTGGTAGTGGGACCTGTCATTCCTGTCATCACCTGTCATCCACCCCCCTCCAGTCCACACTTTGGGGATGTTCCGGCAGCGACTCAGCTGCAGAGAGTCTGCTCATCAAGGGAGGCTTAAGAAGCCAGCTCCAGCAGCAGACTGGGGGCAGAGCTTGGCTGGAAAGCCAAAGAAAGAGGTCATATTTTCGGAGCTGTGGCCTGTTTTTGATTTCTATGATTCTAGGTGAGGTAACCTATTCTATGTTTAGTTAGAGCCTAGCCGGGCAGGGATTTATTTTTGTATTGTTTCCTTTTGTTGCTGCACTATATTTTTGAGTGAAAATAAAACTCTACCTTTGTTTTGGACTAAAGAAACTGGACTTGTGTGTCTATGCCACCCCACCTAGCAACCCCAGACCCTGACAATATATAAAGTCATTTTGATTCTTGCTGTTCCCTTGAATTTGGTATTTTTCTTCTTAAAATCCATCCACCCATTCAAAAGATATGTCCCCTGAAGATTACATGTAATCTAGCTTTAATTCTCCAAGCGGGAGTTAATCTTATGCTTCTCTATGAGAAAATAAAAAAAAGTTCCCACCCACAAATCAAAGCTATGTACCGTATTTTTCGGACTATAAGACACATTTCCCCCGCTAAATTTGGGAGGAAAATGGGGGTGCGTTTTATAGTACTAATGTGGGACAGTCCGAATGTGGGGAGTTTTGGTGGGATGGGCGCAGAGAAAGGAGTCACATCAAGTGCAGGCCCTGGGCTTTGAGGACAGGGTGTCCCAGCGAACCCGTTCCGGCATCCGCCATGCTATTACAGTGGATGCCGGGTCTGTAAAGATGATGGCAGCCTCTCTGCTGCAGAGCGATCGCCATAGCTACCGGGTCTCCATTGTAATGTACAGTGGAGACATGGATCTAATGCCCGTGATCAGAGTCCACTCTGATGTCGGGCATTACTACTTCAAGGCCCCCCTAAAGTGTGAAACTAGCCCTTGGGGCCAGTCCTTTACCTGTCTTGTTGCAAAACGGCTCTTGTGCGGCGTGATTGCGGGAGTCGTCCTATTCCCGTGACAGCCCGGAGCCTAATGAAGGCTCCCAGGCCTGTCATAGCAATATTACTAATGTGGCTGGTCTATGACTATCCTGAATAGCAATGTACAGAATCTCCCATAGACTGCAATACAGTTGTATTGTAGTCTATACGACCTGCAATCAACTACTTGCAGATTCAAGCCCCCTAGGGGGAAATAATAAAATGGTATTTAGAAAAAAAAGTTAAAAAAAAATATTAAAAGTTCTAAATCACCCTCTTTCCCTAGAATACTTATAAAAGTAAAATATTACTGTGAAACGCATACACATTTGTTATATCTGTGTCTACAACCTTATAAAAATATTTTTCCTGTATGGTGAACATTGTAGCAGAAAAGAAAATTAAAATTGCCAAATCACCTTTTTTTTCACTTGTTTTCCTCTGATTTGAATAGAAAATGATCTAAGCAATAGACATTCCCCAAAATGGTATAAATAAAAAGTACATCTGGCCCCACAAAAAAGAATTGGCGGAACCCATTATAGTCTTTGGAGTCTGCGGGTTTCTGCGTGTAACTGCTTTTTAATTGGACAAGCTTTCCCTCTTTCCATATAACAGGGTGAACATATCCTAAGGGTATGTTCACACCGTGGAATTTGAGGCAGATTTGGCCCCCGAATCCAAGGTAGATTCCACCCAGAATCCAAAAATCAGATCACAGTAGGTCGTGGAATAAATAAGGGTCCTATTCCATCCTGCCACAATTTCCAAGACTCCCTGCTGATTAGGCTCATTCATCTGGGCCTAGTCTGCAGTGGAGAGCCCTAATGGAATGCATCAGCATCCAGTCCCAACCGACTGTGGATGAAAATACCAGCGGCGGAAAAAGAAGAGGAATTCCTTCTCATTTCTGTAGCCTAACACTTCTGTGCTGAGATGTTACTTCTCTTTTTTCAGCGTTTTCTATGTGAACGGGCCCACTCCTTCTATTTCTGTAAAACTATGTGATATGTAAGCTCTATGGGGGAGACTTATCATGAAGGGTATTTTTATAGTAAAGTTCTGGAGCTTGCCTGGCATATTTATCAAATGTCTCACAATGCTTAATAAATTTAGTGATTTTTTTGCAGCCCTACTCTTAACATATTTAGCAATATTTTGCTAAATGTTTGCATAAATAAGCCCATGTTTCTTCCTAAAATTGTGCAAATTAATGCAGATGACGTCTGAAGCTGCAGTTGGCACATGAGTATATACAGCTCAGCATAATGGGTCTATATTTTACAATGACAATTAGTAATGACCTAAGCTTTACAATGAATGGGGCATGGCAATAAAAGGTTAATGTTGCTGGTAATTTTTCTTTTTCTTTTTGAAACACAGCAGGATCTTTTATTTTTTTTCTTTCTGCGGGCCAATTTTTTTCTTTTCTTAAAAGGTCACTTGCTGAGGCTGAGTCAGAGCCAGATGGACAAAGAACCATAATTTCTTATTGCAAGAAGAAAGGATTGTGTGAGACTTAATCTGCTGACTCATATCACCAAATGTGACACACTGCAAACGTCACCACCCGGGAATGCTAAATATAAGTTTATCTTCATCAACTCTTATACTTTTACATGTATTTCCGTTTAGCTTTATCTTTAGAAAAGAATGTGTTATGGCAGACAGACCCTACCCATATGGGTACAAGGCATTCACTACTGAGTGTAAGCACGTATAGCAGTGGTCAGGAGATATAATCTTGGGATCTCTACAAAGTAGATGAAGGCTCATAAGTTTAGTGGGGTTTTTCACATCTCCAATGAGTGAAGGTAGTGCCTCCCATGCCACAAGTAGCCACTTCCATTATTAATAGATTTCTGTTTGCATATCAGTCCTATAGCCATATTTCCCTGCTCAATCACAATTCCATTGAACTGAACTCACACCATACTACATCATAGTGATGACGACTGTGAGCTTCCGAACTACTGCGGCGCCACTGTGCTGCACTCAGAGTATCATGTAGTTTTATTTCTTAGCCCTGACACATTCATGCCAAAGGGAGTCCATGACTAGGATGAAGCATATTATACCAGCAACAGAGTTAGATAGGTTAGGCTCACCTGAATATATTACCTTTCTTCCCATGAAAATCATTCCTCTGTTGCTGAGATATTAAATAATTTTACAATATGCAAATGAGCAGTCTGGAACACCGAGGGCGGTTCCTTTGCTTCAAACAGCCACACAGTGCTGCAAATATGAGAATACAGGGCCAGGTGAGATTTTAGTATAGCTGCCTGGCCCCTTCAGTCAAAGAAGGGAGGGGCAAGGATGACATTACAGCTTGAAATGAAGGAACCGCCTTCAGTGCTTCAAACTGCTTATTTGCATATTGTGATATACATTAATATCTCAGCAACAGAGGCATGAATTTACAATAGGGTAAAAAAGTGACTGGTGAGTCAGGCCTATCTAACGGAGTTGCTGGTTGAAAGGGGTTGTCCCATCACAAGGATCCTATCTATACTGCTTGTTAATGTGGATGTAAGACTTTTCCTAAATACACCAATGGAAGAACAAAAGGACGGCGCTCTCAGGTCCAAAGGAATTTATTCAAAAAGAAGTTTGCACAACGCAAAAACAGTTGCCGCGTTTTGGGTCGGAACCCTTTATCAAGTGCGTAACTTCACTAATCGAGCTTCACTCAAGCTAGGGAGAAATAAACTCTATCCGGAGCGCTACTCGGCCTATTTAACCGTACCGCTCCATGACCTGAGAGCGCCGTCCTTTTGTTCTTCCATTGGTGCATCCTCCTGGTTTTTGACCAGTGTTATAGAGACGTGCTGCCACTCTCACTCTGACGAAGCCTAATATTGCTGAAAACGGAGTTGTGAACGGAGTCACAACCCGATCAGGTGAGAGGCCACCAGGTCCTGAGTTCTTTTCATAAACACCAGATAATTCATCTATATATTTATAATAGACCATCTACACTATAAGTGTGCTCGGTGTCTCTCTATTCTCCTTTTCCTAAATACAGTGCTTCAGCAAAACTGCTGTGTTTCTCCACTATCTTACTTTATTCAATTCTTTGTGGCCACAGCCCTGACTTAGCTGCTCATGAGTCAAGTGATGTGTCTGCTGCTCTCAGGGGGGAGGGAGGAGGGGCTAAGTGCAGGGAGCGAGCCTGTGTATCTAGCTATTCCTGTGTCTACACCACATGACCTAGCTTCCTGCTATCAGATAGGAGGAGGAGCTGCTTTCATTTCTTCTGTTCTCCCAGTTATCAGGCTAGCTAATTCAATTGTGTTCATTATGGCAGAGACAGGCAGTGTCTGTATGTAACACAGAATGGAGTTGCTGCTGCCTGTACTTCATAGTCCAATATGGGTGGGCGGAGCTACATGCAAATTTGGGGGCGGAGCTAAACGGCAGGTTGCATGTGAAACCCCGCCCACCAAGTGATGCAAGAAACCAGGAAGAAAGAAGATTTTACAGCAGTGAAGACTGATGAGTATGTGACGTGGGAATACCCCTTTAATGTGTTTCACCCTTATGATAGACTCCATTGAAAACTCTTAACCCCAACCCACAAAAAAACTAACAAAAAATACCTTACCATACCTTTATGAAAATAAACCTCCAGTGCGCTTGTCTACTGAGTGTAATTTGGATATTTGTATTGATATATAAGTTTTCTTGGTCAGACAGCTTGTATGAAGATCCTCAGCATGGTCATTTGTATGTGCTGCAAAAAAAATCCTTGGGGAAACTTACCTCAGATTTACAGTCCATGGTCATGTGATGGATACACATGTGCACAGCTCGTTCCCAGGCAGATGTCTGATCACTGTACTGTGACTGTAGCAAGCTGTACACCTGTATGTATATCATATGACCATGTGACAGAACATTTACTTACCACTATACAGATCTGTATGGTGTGTGACCCCCACAGATCACATACTGATGAAAAATCTAATTGGGGCTGGAAAACCCCTTTAATAATTCCGGCATGCCTTGTCCTGGGAATTTATTAAGGCTGGCATAAGAAATGATAGACTTATTAAATGTCCCCTAGTAAATCTGATATCATAGCACAAAAGAAGGATAGATTAGTACTGTGAATTTTACATGCGTACATCAAGATGAATTTCTGCAGTAAGTTATGTTCTTTGAAGGCTCTCCAGTAATTCAGTGCAGCACTCACAAGATTGATGAAGTCCGTGAACCTGTCTAACAGTGATTTTATATCCATTCTTTGTTCTTCCAGCTTAAAAGCATATTTCTTGGGAAAAGTGGCTGTCCTGAAATAAACATCTTGACACCTCCCACGCAATGCCAATAACAGTACTAGGACTGAAACTAACAGTCTTGTGCATTACCTCATTCACACTTTAATCAAACTGAGCAGAGAAGTTTGCTAGTGACAACCTGTCAGTGACGTACCAAATTTGCAGCTAGGCTGTATTAGCTGATATAGTGGGCTTTAGCAGGTCGCACTGAAGATTAGATGGCCACAAGCTATCCAACAACCAGATCTGCAGCATGTAGAGAAAGAAAGACCCTGGTGACTTGCTTACACTGTACAAACCACTGTCTGACTATAAAACAATTCCCAATGTGATTTACATTCTCGCTGACATTGTTGTATAAAGTGTCATTACTTTATCAGAACATCCCACTGATTCCCGACATTGTACAGTTTCATGATGTAACTCAGCAATGCCATGAACAAAACCCATTGAACATTAGGGTTTACGTGCTAAAGCTGGCCCGTCATTGGCCAAAACAAGCCATGATCTTGTCCAGTACTGAGATCATGAACAGTCATAGATGAAAAATACAGGGCACTCTGCTGAAGTGGTGGCATTACCAAACAGGACTGCTGTATCTTATCAAGTTCTATGTGGACCACCAAGAAATTATTATGTGCCGTAAAGTGGGACATGAGGAGAATGTCACGTGACGATTGACAAATTTGATGCATCTCCAAGTCTGTCCTGAGATGTCTCTTCATTTTCTACCCCACCCTTCTTGGGGAGCGAGGTGGTTTTTGTGACCTTTGCATGTCATGTACTCAGCTGTACAGATAACCATGCAACGTTTTAAAAATGAAAAATGTTACAAATGATTTGCACAAATTTGTCCAAAAAAATCAGATCAGATTCATAGATCCCTATTTTGTGACACCTCAGAGCCAGAATTCTGGATGCAGGGCTTGATAAATGCCCTCTTGCGTGGTTCCTGCCACGCCATAGAATTGTAATACATGCATTTACAGCTTATTCTTCTTACTATTGGAATTGGTCATGAGCTATTGATGGATATTCCCAGCCCACAAGTGACCTAATAACGCTGCATTTGAATGACTTACAGAAATGTGAAGTCATCTTCTCTGTGTAATGCTATATGTACATCCAAGAAGACGGTAAGGCAATAGATTCACACTGGAATATTGTAATAGAATAGAAAAAGCTCAGCGATGCTTCTGACTGTCTGGCAATGATGCAGCGAGGCTACAGGGCCGTCTGAGATCTCCAGAGACTGTCTTTGTTTCATACACTTAGATAGTCTTAGAAGAAGCCTTGACTGCTGCAGTAATGCAAATGTCTGTGCCTCACTGACATGTCTCATACTTGGAAATGGGCGATGCTCAATTGACAGAAAGCAAATTGGATCCAGTGTAGGTAGTGATACCTGTAGGCATATGTTACTGAAACCGTTTCGGAGTGGTGGTAGTCCTCTGTTTTGGTTTGTAATTCGATTTTTACTTGGGTGCTATGCCCCTGGGACATTCCATGCTAGCTGTGCCTTCTGGATCGGGAAACTCACTGTAGATCAATCGATCCATTCTTATTCTGTCTTTACAATATATGGAAAATTTTATGCAAGATTCTGGAAATAAGTATGAATATGGAAAATAGATTTCTTCGTTCTACCTCCTCTTTATCTTTCTTTGTTTTATTCCTATATGATTCATGTAATCCTATGTTAAATGCTATAAAATGATGTCAGTTTTGTAGCAAACCTAATACAAGCAGTGCTGTTCATGTAATCTGTACACATGCAATGTAAATCTTACAAGATGTATGTTCTTTTTCAGCTTGAGTGACAGTTTTTTCATGGTGAAAGGAGCTGCCCTCTTCCTACAGCAAGGAAATAGCTTCCAAGGACAAAGGAGTCTTCTTCACTTGCACAAGAATGCTGGTACGGGGTGGCCGTAAGGTCAGCAGCTTTCTGAGAGATACTGGCTAGTTACTGGCTTTGCTGCTAATGGTGTTACTTGGATCCTTTGGGGCAGATCACATGCATGCTTGTCAGTGTGACAGATGTTCAGGGACCTAACCCTCTACAACATCCTAGCTACTCCTAACTGACCTCATGGGAAGATGATGTCATAGTGTTTTTTGTCTTTTTATGATCTCTAACAAGAATACAGAGATTAGACTTTTGTTCTTTTTACATGGGCATTTACGTTTTCTGCCTGTTAATAAGTGCTGAGCTACAATATAACATGCCGATTGGCACTTGCTATCTGCCATTGACATGCAGCAGTCAGGATGTGGATACCTGGTGCAGCGCCCACTACATATCTGAGACCCACTGGTGGTAGCAGGGTTTTAGATTTGCAACTGGTGCAGCACTCTTATATTTGGTATGGGGCAAAAAGTCTTGCGTACAATTGCATCCCCATACAGCTTGCATTTAGTGCTAGAAATCTTTAGTTTCCTAAAAAATTACTGACTCAGCTTAAAAATTAATATTTTTATACATTATTTAATACAATTATTGATCTTGTATAAATAATTAGATGTATAACCTGTTCTATGTTTACTTCAATAGAAATTCAACCAGTAATTTTTTTTTTCTTGAATTAGAGGAGTTTTATTGCTTCTTTCTAAACATTACTGTCAGTCAGTGGTTTGGCCTACTGATATTACAGCCCTAGGAGAATAAGCATTGTCCTCTGATATGATATATTATAAACTTACGCATAGTCACCTGAACTAGTCATTTACAAAAAAAATTGAGCAATTACTAGAGGAAAGCAAGTAACAATATAAATTAATTGTCAACAATTATTAACTGTGTTAATAGAACTGAGAATGCATATGTTTTTCTAAATTCAAGAAAAGCAAATCTGAGATCCACATATGTCATTGTGGTAGGGCCGCACAATTTTATTCAAGTTTATGGGCAATTCTCAGTTGTAATCTCTTTTCATGTTTTTGTTTAACCCTTGAAGGATGCAGGGTACATTGGATGTTAATGCTTGCCAAATTTCTTCATATTTTCCCTTTCCACCTTCTAAAATCATACTGGGCCCATGTGAAAAAACCTACAATGCTATCACTTTTTGCATTTTGTTTTTATGGCATTCACTCTGCATTCAAAATGACATGTTAACTTTAGTGGGTCAGTACAATTATGGCGATACCCTATTTAAATTGGCTTTATATTTTATCAATTTTAATAAATATAACATAACTTTTCAAAAATAAATGGTTTGCTTGACATCTAATGTTCTTATAACTTTGTGTGTGTGTGTGTGTGTGTGTGTTGTTGTTTTTTTATACCAATTTTTTTGGTATGTATAAATTTTTCAGCATTTTGGTGACCAAAACACATTAATTTGTGCATTGTGGTATATTTGTATTGTACAGGCTAAATAATGCTATTTTTGTATAGTACAGATTTATATGCACACGCGGATACCTAATATGTATGTTTACTTCGTTTACTTTTTAAAAAAAAAAAAAAAAAAATTCTAAAGAGGTTTTTATGTCCATGCAGAAGAAAAGTAAATCCACATCCACAATGAGCATAGCTATATGCAATAATTTACACCACGCTCTAGAATATAGTATAGTATAGTTTGGCCTATTGTTAAACCCCACAAACTTTTCTTGTCATTTTTAAAATGCATGAACAAAACTTGTGTGAGGCTTACACCAATATAATACACCAATAATAAATTCTTTCCCTTCATGTCTCTTTTTGCCGACATACTCACAAACACCGAGTTTGTGCCAAAATGAAAACCATATTGGTGTCAGATAATTTACCCAGCATCATTAAATGAATGGATAAATCAGATTTAGCAAGACAAAATTATCCAAAATTCTAGATAAATTCATAGATAAATAATAATCTTTTAAGCTTTCATCAAGAGTGTGTTGTAAGGAAAAAAATAAATAAAAATGTTGTGCCAATGATGTGTTTATGTCGTCTTGGCCACTATCTGAAAAATGTCTTATGGGTGGGCTCAGGAGAATATCATATTTTATTCCAGTTCTCTGTTGTAGGTAATAACTGAAAGCTATGCCAGATTCTGTGCATCGCATCATAAATTAAGATCTTCCGCTGCCACCACAGGGGATATCGAGAACTTCGTAGTATATGCTGATCTTGATAAATCTTCATCAAAATGATACTTATGTGTATTTGATATACAGTATTGCATGCAGTCATTATGTGTGATGATGACTTTTTCTTTCTAGGTGACTTGCCTCAGCACCTTCAGGTTATGATCAATCTTCTTCGTTCTGAAGATCGCATCAAACTGGTAAAATTTTGTTTCAAAATGAGTTAAAAGGAATGTGTCACCATTGTTTTAATTTATTAAAACCAGATATGGGGAATATTGTCACTCCATAGGGAGAGACCACCAGGGTGTGTGGAGTCTTATTAAGCCATTAGTGCTCCACTTTGCAAGGGAATATGGGAAGAATATGCAAATCTGACTTCCATGATGTAATTAGGAAGATAGATCCTTCGTCATGAAGCCCAATAGGTGGCACTCCCTTTAACATCATGCCCGACCTTCTCAGAGGCCTTTGTTTGCAATGATGTTGGGATTTTACAAGAGAGACTACCTGGTAAAATCCCAACATCATTGCAAACAAAGGCCTCTGAGAAGGTCGAGCATGATGTTAAAGGGAGCGCCACCTATTGGGCTGCATGACTGAGGCTCTGTCTTCCTAATTACATCATGGAAGATAGACTCGCACATCCTCAGTGAGCGCCCTCTATTGGTGTGCATGACTGAGGCACTGACTTCCTAATTACATCGTGGAAGTCAGATTTGCCTATTCTTCCCATAAAACCAAATAGTGAAATGCATGACTTTATTTTAATCTGTTTTTATTTTCTGATTTGTAGGTTTATTTTTTTTTTGTCTGTTTTCTGTTAATGACTATGAGGGCTGCCATCTTGCCTAAACTTTTTGTTTGCTTTATTAAAAGCATGTTGTGATATGTTTTACAGCAGGTTCATAGCAGTAGTAGGCAGAAATAGCCTGGAGCTGATACATCGAGGTCTATGGGAGAGTTCTCAAGGCAGAGTTCTTTGCAGGGTGGGGAAGTAGATAAGTTGTGACCTATTTTTTTGCAACGATAGGTCACTTTCTTGTGACACATTCCCTTTAAGTGTAGGCTTGCTTGCAGATTAAGGCTATCTTTTTAACCAAGGGTGCCTGCTGTTTTGACTTTTAAAGGGATTGTCCAGGATAAATCTATATTTAAACATATGCCCCGCATGTTCCCCCCTCCTCCTCCAACTTTCTAATTAACATGATGATCGGGGATCTCAGTCTAATTGATATCTGCACCCTGGAATGTCAGTGAGGGCTTCCTAGCCTGTAATTGGAATAAAAATTATTGAGGCTTATCTGTGGCAAGCCTCAATAGTTATACAGTGATTTTTAGACAGTTGTATTGAAGTCTATGGAACAGTTGATCTAATGATTCAGGTTCAAACTCCCAAGGAGGGCTTCTTAAAAATAAATAAAATAAAAATAGTTGCCGCTCCACTGATTTCAAGGCAATTTGAATTTTTTTCTCTAGTCCTCCATTCTTGAGCAACAACTGCACTTTGTTTTGGAGCCTGATGTGCTATTTAAGCTGTTATGTCAGAAGGGCAGTGTCAGGCAAGGGGGACCTGATGCAGAGCTCCCATCAGAGGTAACCAATGTCAGAGCTCAGAGTCACCCTCTTTGCCTGCTCCTGCCTGACACCGCCCTCCCGACAGTATAGAGCCTAAAACATATATCCGGCACCGAAACTAAATTCATTGATTGCTTGGGAACAGTGGGGAATAGAGAGAAAATTCCAGCTGTACCAGAATCAGTGGAGCGGCATCTATTCATTGCTGTAGAGGAGCTGGACTGGTTGGAGGTGGTTAAAGGTTCTCTTTAATGTAGGGCTGTTAAAGACACTTATCCCCCCCTATCCTGTCTGTCAGACTGCTAGGGGGACCAAAAGTTCCCCTAAAGCATCCTTGTGAATAATGCACCAGTGTGCTTGGGTGACTGGTGCATGGTTCAATTCTATTAGGATGTGGATGCAGGAATTACAGTTCCAGCAGATCCATAGTGTATCGGCACTCCATTCGCAAGGAAACTTTATCGGGACTTTTGGCCCATGTTCTCCTAAACGCTAGGGGACCCAGTAATCAGATGCTTTTCATACTATCCTGTGCCTTAATGGCACAACCCCTTTTAAACAGTGATCCCTTAGCATTATTATGCCAACATAAAATTTATTTCCATTCTCTATGGCTAAAAATACACCTAAAAAATGGAGTATTTTTACATTTTTGGAAAAAATGTAATGTGATATATGGTCGAGGTTAACTTTACACCACTTACTTGTTGCCTTAATTTTGCCACATTTTTGTCGGAAATTTTGGTACATTTTTAGTGCACACTGACTCCTCATGAAGCATATCTCTCTGCAGCTAAGCCATACCCTCATTCATACAGCCGATTGAGAAGAGGTCACCACTGAGGCCTGTGATTGGCTGCAGCTATCCCCTCATACAAATGGGATCTGTATATAAAAGAACGGTAGAGGAGAGTAGTGTTTGTTATGTTTATTGGCTGACTAACAGCAGCGATCTCCAGAAAAACAGCCAGACTATTATTAGGCCTAATGTCAGAGTAAAAACAACAGGAGTTTAGGATTTCTTTTTTTATATGAAGAGTAGTACAGGAAAGAAAAGAAAAAAAAAAGTTCTTATATATGTGTTTAATATAAATCCTTGTTTGATCCCATATGTTATTTTCTTATAGCTTTAATAGTGAATAATACTGCTGAATATCAGAACATCTGTCACTAGGAAGAGCTTTACATTTTTGGGCATCTTTCATCTAAGGTCTACATAAAAGAGAGCGCCTGGACCAGCTCTGTGAATCAGCAGATGGTGACAGATGCTGTTTAATCCATTATGTTATTTGTATTTATTAGATACCCCTGTAATAGTTTTATGTTTGTGCTATTACTTCAGGCTGTCCGCCTAGAGAGCAGCTGGTCAGATCGTGTACGTTACATGGTGGTGGTCTACAGTAATGGACGCCAGGATACAGAAGAAAATATTCTACTAGGGGTAGATTTCACTAGTAAAGAAAGGTGAGATTTTAATATTTTACGTCTTTGCACTTAGAGAGCCAAGTGAAACGTGTACTAAATGACTAAACTATGATTTACAGTGTCATACTGCGGCAGAGTTCCTGCTACATAGGAAATCGTTTTGATTTAAGTAACTACTAAACCCAAAAACTAATGTTTACCAAACATAAATTTCAGGTAACTCCAGAAGACTGTTAGGTGATTTTTACTGACTTACCTGAAGCAGGATATCTTAAAGGGAGAAAAGCTGAGCTCTGTGATATATAGGTTTGTAGGACCTGACTTAAAGGACGTCTACCACCTCCCCCAAGCATATTCAGCTGTCACCACGTTACAGAACACATTACAGTGATAAACAACATACCTTTGCTATGTATGTCACTTTTGTAGTTTTGGAGAAAACAACTTTAAAGTTTTATGCAAATGACACAGTTGATGCACTGTGGGCCAGCCTTTAGCTCCCTGAAGCACTGCTCTTGCCATGCGGACCCCTATCTTCTGCCTGTGCCCACCCCATGCAGTGAGATTTGATCCTCCCACTGATTACTCTAATCCTATTTGAGCAGCAAGAGCTGTGTTCTAGAGTGGAGAGCCCGCCCCCAGTGCACAAACTGCCTAATTCACATAAGACTTCAAAGTTGTTTTTCTCCAAATCTATACAAGACTGGTACATATCAAAGGTATGTTGTTTGTCAATGTAATGTACACAGGGATGGAAGGTAAATATGCCTGGAGAAGAAGTTAGACTCCCTCTAAAAGCAGAGTTAGTTCACACATTGTGAGTCTCGCGCGGGTTTTGACACTCGCCCTGTGCTTCAAGGTCCTCATTTGGAAAGAGAATAAAAGTGCCGCGTCTCTCTCTGGTCGAAACCCGCCTGCCGCGACCATCATGGTCGCGGCTTTCCCCTCCAATGTCGGCTCAAATTAATGAGCCGACATAGGAGGGTTCTGCCTCTAGGCAGAAGCTGCGGTCCAGCGCACCGCGGCTTCCGCCTGAAGAAAGGGCATGTCGCTTCTTTTCTCCGCTAGCAGCAGCCCGCCGCTAGCGGAATAAAGAAGCCTGGTGGTCTGCATAGACCACCATTGTAAAGGGGCGGATTTTGAAGCGAAATCCGCTGTCAAAATCCGCCCCTTTGTTCACGTAGGAACGAGCCCTAAGTAGAGACTGTGAGAGTACTGCTTACTCCAACCACCTACAGTGAATGTGTCAGGTTGTGTACACAGAAGACTATCAATCACAGTGCGTGGGTGGGACTTGCACTATCTCTCCTCGGAGTCCTGTAAGGAGTTACTGATTAATACTCAGAAATCTTGTTCCAAATAAAATAAATCTATAAATCACAAATCTGGCCTTCTTTCCCCTCTGTAATATTCTGCTCTCAGATAGGACAAAAAATACTGAAAAAATTATGAGCCAACACACTAAGTGTACCAGAATAATATCACAAAATAATTTTTATTAGTCATAAAATTGTATAGACATACTACATAATACATTAAGACAAGCACCGAAAGTGTAAAACAATGTCAGGTTACTCACAAGGATTTTATTCCTAAATGACAACCCATGATACTAGGATAGTAAACAAATTTTAAATGTAAAACAATAGAGTAGTTAATAAGATGTTAAAGGGAGTCTATCATTGTCCCCACTACTTTAAACTGCTCCCAGAGTGCTGTAGATGTTGAGCCCTGGGCAGTGAGTTGATCCTCCCACTGTCTAGGGGGAGGAGCTGAACGCATGATGGGCGTGTTTAGTGATGATACAGCAGTGCTCAGTAATAGAAGAAAACTCGCCCTGTGCTTCAAGGTCCTCATTTGGAAAGAGAATAAAAGTGCTTTTTCTCTGCATCCATGGGGCTCTGAAACATAAGAAAGGTATAGTTTTTATTTTGCTAACAGCATCTACAGCACTATGGGATTGGTATTGGGAAAGTATCTATAGAGTCAACATGGAGTACATATAAAAGTACCTGAGTTAAAGTGTCAATGCTGTAATTATATGTGTATAAATACCAGCTCTGGAAAATGTATAGTGATTACGAATTTAACCATTATGATAGAGCTGGTATCAAAAGCAAAAGTGCAAACATATACTGCTAATAATGGCACCATATCTCAAAAATTCTAATAAAGTGCAAATACCCATATGGAGATCACATATAGGAGTAAACCTTCACACCAACACACCTCTCAGACAGGACAGCAGAAAGTACCCGATGAACTTGTAAACCCCAAATTAGTTCCTGGTCTCAACATTTTTTTTTTTTTCTTTTAGTAAAAGTTGTTCTATTGGTATGGTTCTACACTTGTGGAGTGACACCACTATACGTTTGGATGGAGATGGGTAAGTGATAGCACACACGTTTTATTGTATTTTATATGGATGGGAAGATGACAATTGTGTTCATATAAACCTGTTTTGTCTTTAAATATGTATGTTAATCATTGTAGAAATGTGACAGTCCTTCACCACGCCTGTTTATTGCATATCCAGCATACAACAATTACATTTACCATAAAGGGCTCCATAAGAAAGACATAACAGAGAATTTTGTTGTTTTCATGCAATAACACAAGGTCTAATAATTCTTTTTAAAAAAAAATAAAAAAAATCTTGAGTGTTAAAATGATCAAAAAACAAAGCCCTACCTGTCACAAAATAAAAAGAAAAAAGTAGGCTGGTCTCCTGTCCAGATAGTGCATCCCCATAGAGTATTGAGAAGACGAACTGTTCAGATGTGGGTACACCTCCTCATGCAGTGGCTTCAGAAAAACTTTTGGATATATCTTCTGGACTCATTATATTGTCTTATCGCTTTGTATTTGCTCTTAGGGGGTTTAGTGTCAACACCGCTGGAAGGACTCATGTGTTCAAACCAGTGTCAGTCCAGGCCATGTGGTAAGTGATTATGTAATGACCGTAATATAATTTTACTATTAAATGGGTTGTCTAAGAATTTAGAATTTATGATCGATCCTTTGGATAGGCCATGAATATCTGATCGGTGGAGAGCGCTGGTATGGCAACTCAACTCCCATTGAAGTGAGTGAAAGTTGAGCCACAGTGACGGTGTCTGGCCACTATACAGGGACTGGAGCCAACTGCTTCCTCCCCATGTTGTGTATAGTATGGGTGTTGGAAGCAGCCCTCACAGTTGTCTTCCCCTCGCAATCAGATATTTATTGCCTTTTCTAAATGGATAACTCCTTAAATATAATATCCATCTCTATTCATCTTGTATACCTGCTTGTTGTCTCTACACACAGAGGTATACGTGCGTGTGCACAGACTCTTACTGTTTTTTTGTTTATTTTTTTGTGTCAGTGTAGTATTCTGATTTATTTTCGAGATATGTGCTGTGTTTTGTACATTAACTTATGTAAGAAATATGCCTAATGAAATCCTGTGCAGTCTTTACCACCCCAGATGTGGTTTTAATAAAATCCTTCATGAACCCTAAACAAAAGTTTCCACCTGATAGTATCTCTTTTTTTTACAGTCTCAAATGTATATGAATCAAGTAAAATATAGTGACATGGACAGCAAATACCGCCATGGGAATAAAAGTTGGATTCTGTTTGTACTGCTCAGCTCTTAAAGAGATCAAGACCCGGTTCACATCTGTGTTCGGCAAATCCATTTGAAATCAGTATTTGAAATCTTCAAAAACTGATTTCAACTGTCCGGATTAAAACCCAGGCATGATTTCAATGGGTTTTAAAAGTAATCCGCATGTATCAGTTTGTGCCATTTCCGTCTAGTTTCAGCTTTTTTGTGCGGAGAGAAAAGTAGAAATTGCAGGACTTTGTCTCCGTACTGAAAATAAGGATTCCAGATGGACAGGAGCCAGTCCTGTTTTTTTTTTTTTTTTTTAACTTTGAGGTCTATGGAAAATGGATTACAAGCTGATAGCAATCAGTTTGTGTCTGTTTTGCAGTCAGGCCCAGTTCACATCAGCATTTGGGATTCGGAAGTCTGCTTGGGGACCCCTCGAACGGCAACCTATACGCATTAAAAAGCGGTTGCCTAAGAAGCCACACAGACGCCATAGACTATAATGAGGCCCGTGTGGTTTTCGCTAGGTTTCCGCATGAAACATGCGGAGAAAAAAGTGCTGCTTGGGGACTCCAAGCGTACTCCCCTAATGGAAACCCAAAAGTTGATGTGAACTGGGACTCAGTTTTTTCCTCTGCGCATGCTCAGAATGAAGAAGGAGGAATTAAAAAAAAAAAAAAAAAAGATTGGTCAAAAATGGACACAAACTGATTACAAACTGAAACAAACTACCAGTTTGTCGTGATTTTTTCCGAAGTGACAGGAAAAACAGCTTATAGACGGTTTGCCAGTAGTCAGTTTAAAAACCCATTCTTTTCAAAGGGTTTTTAAAACAAACCGCTGGTGTTCGTATACAGCCTCTCTGCTGTGAACCGTTTTTTTTTTGTTGTTGTTGTTGTTTTTTTTGCATGGACACAAAGCCAGGCATGTCAAAACAAAGCCATGAAAGAGCCCACCATATTTCTATATATTTTTGTATACTATACCGCATATTCATATTTATATATTTGAATGGATATTCTTATAAAATCCTTTGGCGATATTTATGTATTGCTCAATATATTACTCTTTCGCTGGTTTCCAATTCCCAGAATTGTTTTCGTCATCCAATCTTCAGTATCATTTACATCTTTTCCCTTTCACTAGTGGATATGTTTATTGTATTTACCATTACATTTATACATATTGATTCATTTATTTGCCCGACTGATTGTCCAACTACATGTCCTTTGAGTATTATGGCTTATACCATCTTTCTTGCTGCTATTTATTACTTATTTTAAATATTCATTAATAAATTTGTCATTATTTTCTTTATTCATGTTGTCATTATTTACCATTTTTGGTGGACTCTTTCGTGGTTTTGTTTTGACTTGTCTTTTTTTTTTTTTGTTTTGTTTTTTTGGGGGGCCTAGGTTTGTTTATACCGGAGGTGTTTTTTTTTTTTTTTCTTCATGGCACAAAGCCAGGCATGCAAGCCGTCCCCAAGCTGTTTTTCACGCCATTTCGGTGGAATCACAGTGGGCGGACAGCGGCAAAAATGTGAACGCCGCATGATCCGTCTAAAAAAACTGATCCAGGTATCAGCTGTGTAACCATTTGGAATCCTTTTTGTATTAAATCGTTTTTCTCTTAAAACAGTTTGCAAGCAGACGGATACCAGATGCAGATGTGAACCTAGCCTTACACATTGACCATCAAGGTTTCTCCTTGCTCTGTTTTTTGTAAAAATAAAATAGAAAAAACTATGGATTCTGCTATGGAGATTTTTTTTGCAATGGTAAACTTGAAGATTAATAGAAGTTTTTTGATGTTTATATTGATGACCTCTCCTCTACTGATCAAATGTTCTGTGCTATCTTCTGCGCTTGATAATAAAAAACTTAGCACATGAGAGGGAAGAAAAAAACGTGGTTTTTATACACATAGTGTGATCCCAAATAGAGGTCCTACATCAAAAATAACGTGTCTATACCAAAAACAAATATAGAAAAACCAAAAAAAAAAGGTAAACAGACACTCAGAATACTGAGGTCATAAAAGACCAAGATTCATAATGAATAAAATATACAAACTTTAATATTACCACATTAAAAGATTATACAAAATATATGATGCAAATGGCAACAGTAGGTATACAAAAATGAGCACAGCAGAAGTGTCCAATGGTGCCCTTAATAGCAATAAAGTACAGATAGTAAAGAGATGTACATTTATAAGACCGAGTGGGTCAGCTATCCAGTGAGTCTCAAATACACAGTTGATACCAACAGGAGAGAGCCGGCGTGTCCTCTTAATGCCCTGTAAAGCTTTACTCTTCAATATGTATATGACGTGTTGTACACCTTGTGACTAAACCTTACTATTGTAGAGCAAGCTCCATGTACATTTTATATTTTCCTTGCACTTTAACCCTTTCGCTGCCAGGCACGTACACTGTACGTGCTGCCAAGGTGGCACTTCAGTAGCCGAGGACGTACTTAGTACGTCCTCCCTACTAATGCCGATATCTCTGGACTGCATCAACATATCTTGATGCTTTAAAATGCATTTTAAAGAAGAGACTCTCATCTTTAAAATGTTACCAGGGACTTGATAATTTTACTTACAGTCTTGGAGCCATTCACTGTTGAAAACACTATTTGGCATTGAGATCCAACTGCAGATCTCAATTCCCGACAGCGTTTCAACAGTGAATTTCTCCAAAACTGTACATCCAATCATCGAGTTCTTGATATTATTTTAAAGATGAGATTCTCCTCTTTAAAATGCAATTGAAAGCATCAAGATATGTTGATTCAGTCCAAAGATATAGAGCTCCAAAGTGTCCCCCCCCTGTCTAAGCAAGCAATTTGCGATCTAACAAGAAAGGAAGAGGGACACGGAGCAGCCCAGCAGAGAGAGAGAGAGAGAGACAGAGAAACAATCAGACTTTCTGCATAACTTGTATGTGACAGCAGGAGGGGGTGGCAGGGACTCTATTGTCCCTATTAACCCTTCTCCTGCCAATCAGAGCGTATACTATACATTTGTCTCTGATTGTCACATACAGTTATAATGTAATTCCCCCCTGAGCTTTTCTAGTGGGGTATTCTTATGTTATACCTCCTGAACATAACCAGGAAGTTTGTTGGCACTGTGACCCAGACTTTTGCCATTGTCCAGGTCGCAGAGCCAAAAAAAAAAAAAGTCGCAACAAACACTTACACAACATATACATAAAGTCGCAAATAAAGTTTACATTTCACCCAATCCCTGTCCTGTCTATACCTGAGCTTTCTACAGTAAAATACGTCTCTAGTGATGTCCGTTACACACTAAAATAATAGTAATAACGATTATCACTAGAGATGAACGTATAGATTGCTAAAATTATTATAGGGGGATGGAAAATAACATTTTTATGTAAAGTCCTATTTAATTTGCATGCACAAAATGGGATGGCGCATTTCTGCGATTTTGGCGATTCTTTAACACCCGCCCCTGTAAATATATACATGTGTGGTATGTATGAACTCCTCACATATTGCAGTTTTATGGACAGTACATTATGCTTGCAGAAAGGGATTTCTTGAGCCGCACTTTAGTGGCAAATTTGAATTTTTGCGCAATTTTTGCTAGCAATCTCTGCGGCAAAGTTGAATGAAGGTGGTTGTATATATAAACTATTAAATTGTGTTTTTATATACGGTATGCTGTGTACTCTGAAAAAAGTTAGATTTTGGTATCACAGTCACAGTTTGGTAGGTGCAGTATAGCTTTTTAACATTTTAGTGAACAACAGCAAAATCCTGCTTGTCTTCTGTATTCGTGTTTTTGGGAGTCCGAGCTCTTGTTGTAGTTGATGTTTGCGGTACATATAGTATATATACACATTGTATACACCATAAGCTATTATTTTAAAAGTATTTTGTATATGAATGTGAGATTGAACATGAGTTTTAGGTGCAAATATGTGTTTTAGCGTATTTTTTCAAAAAATTATTTGTGTTGGTCGCAAAGTTGCATGAAGGTGGATGTGGCTATCGATGACCCATTAAGACATTTGTAATCTTCAGATTGTCTACTTTCAAAAAATATATAGGGTTTATGGGTTCACTTACATATCATGGTGTGTATTCCCTACATTTTATAGGATGATACTTTTTTTTAGCATTTCCAGCTTCAAAGCAGAATTTTGTTCCTTCCAGTTCTAGCGATTTTCTGAAGACATGTGCATGCGGGTTCAGGCCATAGTGATATGTATGAACTCTGCACATGTTGAACTCTTATTTTTAGGAGGTTTGGTGCATTTAATTTTTTGTTTGGTTTCCGCTTTTAACAACTAATATATATTTATTTGCATTTTTTCATAAAACATTCACTTTAAATCAAAATTGCATGAAGGTGCCTGTTCGTATACAGTACCAAGTGGCATTCTGACAATGCTGCAGGTGTCTACTTTAAGAAAATATATAGGTATGGGGGGGTTGGATGCTTTTTTAATGTTGCAATTTAGGTTTGATTTGTCCATCTCAAAACTGTGAAAATTGCTCTGGCTACTGGAGGTGCAAAATTTCCAGAGACCCTTGGCAGCGAAAAGGTTAATAGTTTATAACTTATAATTGTGTGTTTGGTCATTATTCCATCATTATTACAGTGAGGCCTTTTGTATATTTGTAGACGTCTGCATACACAATTTACTATACTACAACTCTACCTAATCCTGTTGGTATCTACTGTGTATTTGAGTCTCACTGGATAGCTGACCCATTCGGTCTATGTGCTATAGACTTATAAATGTACATCTCTTTACTATCTGTACTTTATTGCTATTTAGGGCACCATTGGACACTTCTGCTGTGCTCATTTTTGTATACCTACTGTTGCCATTTGCATCATATATTTTGTATAATTTTTTAATGTGGTAATATTAAAGTTTGAATATTTTATTCATTATGAATCTTGGTCTTTTATGACTTAGTATTTCACGATCGCCATCGGAATTCCGAACACGATCTTTTTATGTGGGATCGTGATCGGTGATTTTTCCCACAATGCATTGCTTAGCCTTCACACTGAGTATACGATGTATATTCAGTGTGAAGGCTCCGCTGCAGTTCCATAGGAATGAATAGAAGCAGCTGACACACAGCCTTAACCCCCGGCGTGCCTGCTGCCTCCATTCATTCGAATGGAAGGCTAAACTAAATCTCTAGCAGCTACTTACCTCTAGAGATGGCTGCTCTGGTGCCCTCCTTCTTCTTGCCTTGCTGCCCCGCCTCCCAGGTTAGTGTTTAAAGCGCTAGGTAGGCGGGGCTTGTGGCTTAGAGTGTGGGCGGGTACAGGGCGGGGAGATGTGACGTCTCCCCTCCCAGTACCCGCCCACACTCTCCTAACCCGCCCATACTCTCCTAACCTGGCAGGGAGGGGGCAGCGAAGGAAGAAAAGCAGCGTGGAGCAGCAGCGAGGCGAAGAATGAAGGCACAGGACCAGCCATCTCTGGAGGTAAGTGGACACCAGGGGGTAGGATTGCTTTTAAAATCCGATCTCCGATTAATGAAAAAATCCCATTGACTTGCATTGGGATCGAGATCGGGTTCGAATGAAAAATGATCGGAAATCGGATTTTAAAATCTATCATGAAAAGTCAAGATCGGCTCAACCCTAATATTAACCAAAATGTATTGTTACAGCCACCGGTGAACTGGTCACATTACACATGACTCTGCCCTACACACCAGCACCAGTTGTGAGTGGGCCCTCTGTGTCCTAGCTGTATTCAGTATTCAGTATTCTGAGTGTCTGTTTTACCTTTTTTTTTGCTTTTCTATCTTCTGCGCTTGTGCGATGTGCTACACATTGTATGGAGCCTCCTTCTTCCAACTTATTATTCTGTACGTTTATTACACTAGGAGCAACCTGAGAAAAGGTGATTGGTGGGAGTAGTAGGTGTCCAAAATACTAAATGAAAATATTGTCATCCAGTTTAACCTCTTCAGTGCACTAAACAATAGGTGGAAACTCACCAGACATGGTCGAGGTTGTTATTACAGTGACGATTGCTTGTTGTAGATATAATGTTCGAAGCCAAAAAAGTTTGCCAGTAATAAGGGCTGATGTGATGAAAAAAAGCTGGAAAGTGTAATACCAATTAGAATGTATATGTGCCTCTTTAAAATGCAAATAATAGCTTACCATATGGTAGCATTAATATCTGATGTTTCCTCTTAGATATATGTATATCCTTATACGATTTGAATCTAACAGGTCAGCACTTCAGATCCTCCACAAGGCCTGTGAGGTTGCCAGACGTTACAATTACTTTCCTGGGGGACTTGCACTTGTTTGGGCCTCATACTACGAGAGCTGCATTAGCTCTGATCAAAGCTGCATCAATGAGTGGAACACCATGCAGGACCTGGAGTCCACTAGGCCAGATTCCCCTATCCTCTTCATGGAGAAGTGAGTGACACATTGTATGGTTTTATAGGAACATACCATGTTTCCCCGAAAATAAGTCATCCCCCGAAAGTAAGACATCCCTCAATAATAATAATCTTTCTGCGCAAAGATTGTATGAAGAAACACGTTGCAGCCGGCTGAACAATGTGCGCGATGTTCTGTGTGCACATTTATGCTGGCTGCTGACGCCGCTGCAATGTTTTTCTTCATACAGTCTTTGCGTAGCAAGCACATCTCAGCGTAGCACAGTGGTGGCAGCAGCACACCAAAATAAAATAAGACATCCCCTGAAAATAAGACATAGGATATCTTTAGGACCAAAATTTAATATAAGACTCAATCTTATTTTCGGAGAAACACGGTAGGTGTCATGTTTGTAGATTTTTTTATTTATTTTCAACATTGTAAAATCTAATGGGATTGATCTCACTAGTGGGAGAATCTAGAATCATTTGTAGTTGTTTTTTTGATTACTTTCCTGTTGCAGACCTAGTGAAGGTGAAAAGACTGAATGGGTCATCAAAGCAACGCTGAGGAGCATCATGATGAGCAAAGACTTGGAGAATGTGACATGCAAAGAGGTTAAATGAAGACTAAAATTATCCACATAATGTTTCACGGCCTTTTTGGGTGTTGTGTGTACTACTTTCTAAAGCTTATCTTTTGTTCGTTTAGATCCGGAATGAGCTGGAGAAGAAGTTAAGTTATAATTTGAAGGCGTTCAAGGAATATATAGACAATGAAATGTTATTAATTCTTGGCCAGATGGATAAAGCTTCTATTATTTTTGATTATCTTTACCTGGTATGTAGCAAACGTAGCATGGATTCATTTTATTTAGAATGATTAGGTTTCCCCCACGTGTATTTGTTTTCGGTAATTGCTCTTTTTCATAGATGTCTATTGTGCACAGAGAAGAGTTGGCAGCATCTGTGGATTAGAAAATTACTCTTTCATGTTAAAAGGATATTCTTATGTCATGCATTGTGGACATGCAAACACTGTAAAGGGGAAGCCCTGCTGGCTCAGCATTGTGGGCCCTTTATTTTTATGATTGGTGCGGATACTAGAGCTCTGACTTCACCTATCACAATTTGTTGGCATGACAAAGCAATATGCCATCACTTTATGAGATGGGAATAACCCTTTATGATGTGATGAGGGGTTACTAGTCTGCGTTAATTTGACAGTGCTTTTCCAATTTCTCCTATGCTCTTGAGTAGCAGGCTCATCTGATGGCATATACTAGAAGACGGATAGGCAACCTTTTTTATTCAGCGTGCCAATTTAATTTGAAAAATCAAACATGAGGTACTTGGAGTGCCGAGCAATAATTGTAAGGCTGACGACCCCTATACTAAAGTCATATAGCACAAACTGTAACATAGGGACGCTGTCATACTGTGCTGCCAGCCACATGCGTTTACCACTGTTTGCCTTGATGTACCTGCACTTTTCCACTAGAAGCAATGTAAGTACATGTGCAACCCAGAATTGGTGGTAAATGTGTATGACTAGTAGCAGAATGAGGTGACACACTATGTACCTGGATGTTGCTTCCAGTCCCTGGCCACCGGTACTTTCACTTTTCTGTAAACGTGGATTAATTTCAGCCACTTTTAATTACTGCCTGTGCGGTAACCGCAAAACCACCTCCAGGAATTTGAGTGTCACACTTACCCCAAAGTGACAGTGCTGGTGCCTGGGGACTAGATTTGGCTATAGCCGCACCTGGGTACATAGTGTGTCACCGCCTGAAAGAAACACTCTAAGGCTGAGGCCCCACGTTGTGGAAACTGAGCTTTTTTATGTTGTAGATGTTGCTGTGTGGGGTTTTTTTTCAGCCACAGACAAGAATGGCTACTAAAGGAATGGGAAATATAAAGGAAGTTCTTATACTTCTATTTTCTGATCAATCCACTCCTGGCTCTGGCTCAAAAAACTGCAACAAAATCTGCAACAACAAAAAAAAGCTGCGTTTCCACAGCGTGGGGCCTCAGCCTTAGGTCTCCTACACACAAATGGCACAGATGTGGTTTTCACTGACCTATATATTAAAAATGAATTGACAGGGCCACAAATGCAGACAGATATAGGACCTGCTCCATAATTTGCAGCTCTTCAATTTGGCCCGGACACACAGCCGCAAAAAGAACAGCTATGTGTACGGGTCCATTTAAATGTACAGATTCATACTTTTATCTTCAGCTGTGGATAAAAAGTATGGTCATGTGCAATACAATTTAGCAACTCCATGTATCTAATATTAATAGCCGTTAACCCTATCATGTCCCTAACATTAACCCATGTGCTTTACAGAAGTGTTAGATACATGAGACATATGGAGGTCATAATTAAGTATCTTCATCATTGAGGTCCTTTATTAGTACCTCCGTGTGTCTCACATATTAATAACCCTTATGTGAGGTACACAAGGGGTTAATGTGAGGGACATGATGGGGTTAATTTCTATTAATGTGAGGCACAAGGAGTTACTAAAACTGAATAACACCAAATGCCTGACATTAATAGGAATAGTAACCCCAGCTTGTACCTGTGTTTTGGTTTGTTTTTTTTTTGTTTTTTTTTTTAACTTTCACTTTGCTGTACAGAACTCTCCTCCTCCTGGGGGAGCCTTTGCAGGATGCAGATGGCAGGAGCTCATCACTGTAGCAGCATGGTCCAGGCAGGATCCTTGTTCTGTAAAAGATGAGCTCCACTACTGGGCATTCCTCACCCCCTCTTATTGGTGGGCAATGAGAGAAGGGGGAGCATCCTATACCTTAGCTCTAGCAGAGCACTGAAGGGACGCTCCGTCTTCATTTACTACATGCAGGTCCCGTGTTGACTGCCATGCCAGCAAATATGCCATGCGTGCCAGGTTACCAACCCCTGTACTAGAATATATCATAAAAGTCTGATTGTGGGAACACCTATTTCCATGAAAGTCATTTATGATTCACTTTTCCATTTTGGAAAACACCAAAATGAGAATGTTTTGTTCATTGTGCTTTGTCTTTCAGGGCTCTGAGTGGAATGCATCAAACTTGGAAGAGTTAAATAAAGCGGGGTCAGTATAACTTTATTCAGTTGTTTTGCTAGCTCTGTGCTTTACAGTCAAATGTTATACTGTAACAAGTCCTATTCTTTTATGGTGGATATCCGAGATATAGCTAGCAATTATTTACTCTTTGGGAGTCCTGTTCATTCCCCCATTCATATTTGAAAGCTTCAAATTTATATGTACTATAGATTTATGGAAAATTTAAATTAAGGCCTCACTTCATTTTCACCCACAACTTTAAACAACTTTGCAATATAATTATATTAACTATGGTTGAGCGATCGTGTTCGGAAAAGATCGGATTCCGATCGTCGATCGAGAAAATTTCACGATCGCCATCGGAATTCCGAACACGATCTTTTTATGTGGGATCGTGATCGGTGATTTTTCCCACAATGCATTGCTTAGCCTTCACACTGAGTATACGATGTATATTCAGTGTGAAGGCTCCGCTGCAGTTCCATAGGAATGAATAGAAGCAGCTGACACACAGCCTTAACCCCCGGCGTGCCTGCTGCCTCCATTCATTCGAATGGAAGGCTAAACTAAATCTCTAGCAGCTACTTACCTCTAGAGATGGCTGCTCTGGTGCCCTCCTTCTTCTTGCCTCGCTGCCCCGCCTCCCAGGTTAGTGTTTAAAGCGCTAGGTAGGCGGGGCTTGTGGCTTAGAGTGTGGGCGGGTACAGGGCGGGGAGATGTGACGTCTCCCCTCCCAGTACCCGCCCACACTCTCCTAACCCGCCCATACTCTCCTAACCTGGCAGGGAGGGGGCAGCGAAGGAAGAAAAGCAGCGTGGAGCAGCAGCGAGGCGAAGAATGAAGGCACAGGACCAGCCATCTCTGGAGGTAAGTGGACACCAGGGGGTAGGATTGCTTTTAAAATCCGATCTCCGATTAATGAAAAAATCCCATTGACTTGCATTGGGATCGAGATCGGGTTCGAATGAAAAATGATCGGAAATCGGATTTTAAAATCTATCATGAAAAGTCAAGATCGGCTCAACCCTAATATTAACCAAAATGTATTGTTACAGCCACCGGTGAACTGGTCACATTACACATGACTCTGCCCTACACACCAGCACCAGTTGTGAGTGGGCCCTCTGTGTCCTAGCTGTACTATGCACCATTTTGTTACCTAGATGCAGAGCAATGGTGCAGAAAGATATGCCCTCAGTTGTTGAGGGAAGAACTTATACTGGGCAGCAAAGGCTCACTGAGAAGGGAGATACTTGACATAGGCATTCGTCAGAATGGTACATTGTTGTAAGTTGTTTGGTTTGCCATTGTGTGTGAATGAAGTGAGCTTTTAGATCCTGGGATACCCTATTTAAGGTTTTGATGCAATTTATTTTAAACTGGACATTTTTAAACAACATTGTGTTTTTTATGTCTTGTTTGTCACTTTAGAGTTGGCTACATACTGAATGTAACCCGGGAAATAGACAACTTCTTTCCAGGCCTTTTTGCCTATCATAACATCAGGGTATACGATGAAGACTCGACTGACTTACTGTCACACTGGAATGATGCCTATAACTTTATTAACAAAGCAAAGTTAGTATCGGTTTACACTTGAACCTGCAAGTACACATTTGTGTCTGTCCAGTCATTTGTTTCTGTATACTTCTGATAAATGTACAGTAATACTTACCGACAAGAATACATGATAGTGATGGGAATAATGACATAGCTGGCTTCCAAAAGGAAGAATACATGGATTAGCCAGTTATATCTTGGAAAGTCTGTGAACCGATATCTTTCCATAACTTGGAGAGCGGCATCCAATTGATGCCCTGTCTCATTTTATTGTCATTTATATGCTAATCTATTCGGTTATGATTTCTTGTTGGTTGCACATTACATTAGCATCACATTATGACTTTCTGTTTTGTTTTTGTGGCAACAGAAAAAATCACTCCAAATGTCTGGTACACTGCAAAATGGGAGTCAGTCGCTCGGCTTCTACAGTAATTGCTTATGCAATGAAAGAGTATGGCTGGTCCATGGAGAAAGCATATAATTATGTGAAACAGAAACGCAATGTAGCCAGACCAAATGCAGGCTTCATGCGTCAACTCTTAGAGTACGAAGGGATCCTTGATGCCAGGTAACTTTAACTTCTCTCTTATGTAACAATCCTTAAATGACGTTTGTATAATGTATATTTGCATTGAATCTTTGGTTGTGAAATTATAGAAGACCTTTTAGGAGGTATACAAGCTTATACATGATGAAATTGCATTAGATTCTCTTTACCTAATATAATTCCTATAATTGACTTACTTGATGTACTTTTAATGCAAAACAACTGAAATTTGTCTTTACTTTGAATTGTAGTCCATAACTTGACATCTAGACTTGTCATATAGGCAAGTGTCTCTGGTGTATGCCATGGTTATGATTAAAGGTCTTAAGTCTTGCAGTCGGTACCAATTTGAGTGGAATTAACTCCAAATTAAAGTGACTAATTATTTTTAATTAAAATATAAAATGTAATAATATTGTATAATTAGATGCATAGTTTGATGCAAATTTACTTTCATAGGAATGTTATCACTGACTTAACAATGAATTACAGAATATTTGCTGCATCTGTCTGACCCTGTCAGCCATTATTTATTTTTTTTTTAAAGGTTTTATTTATAGTTTTCAATTAAAGGAAGATAATAAAAAGAATAACTGAAGCGATGCATGGAATAAAAAGAACAGGACTAGCAAAATATAACTGTCAGTTGGTGGTTTAGCCTGCCAACTCCACAGCCCTACTCAAAATGTCACATATGCCAGGTGCTATATGAAATTCCTACACATTCAAGTAGAAGCCTTAGCCTGGGCCCCCATGGGGAAAATCAGGCGTTTTACAGTCAGGGTAAAGTGGATGGGATTCTAGCGAATCCCATGCCCACTTTGCAGTAAAAACCACAGTGCGGACATGCCGCAATTTCTAAAACCGCACAGTTTTGGAAATTACAGCATGTCAATTATACCTATGGAAACGCCATAGGTATAAATTGTAACAGAAAGTCCGCAGAGGAAACTTTGCCGCCATGGCTTTTACTGCAGCGCTTTTTTGATGAGATATGTTTTGTGATGAGACTTGCCATACAATTCTCTCTGTGCTGTTGGGCGCAAAACCTAATCTTTCCAGCCCATTTTCTGCTGTACATTGTATTATGTCTTTGTACTGTGTATGTAAACTCTCTTGCTATGTACAGTGCCATGGAATTAATACTTTGTGTGCATGACACATTTTTATTTTTTTAGTAAACAACGACATAATAAATTATGGAAACAGCGTGTTGAACAAGCCGAATTTGAGTCCATGTTTCCATCTGCTTATCAGCCTCCTAACCTGGGATCTGACCTTCACTATGGAATAAATGAGGAAGATGTGGATGATCAAGTGTTGCCTGAAAGTAGATGTTTTGGGAATCTTCCAAAGCCTCATGGCTTAATGGAGCAGGCTGTACTGTTGGAGGTCCAGGACCTAGAAAGGGATGCCTTATTAGTAGACCCTCCTTTTCCAGAAACGTACTGCACAATAGAAAACAAAGAGAAAACTTGTAACAAGGCAGGAAGAGATTTAGATTTCCGAACGCGGGAAGTAAGAAAAAAGTTGGACTTTGAAAACGCTTTAAGTCCAAAGTATCTTGAAGATGAATTGCACTGTGCAGAAACTGACAGAAATAAGCTATCCTCACACAAGACATATTACAGAGAAGATCAACGCATGGGCAAGGAATTCTCAAATAATAGCAGCAGTAAGAGAAGCTGCCCAAAAGACAGTGAGGTAGGAGTTCCTCCAGTTATATAACACTAGAGATCTTCATGACTAGTTCTTATATGGTATAGTTCATGGATTAGACTTGTAAGGTGCTCTGACATTGTACTATACATTATAGAAGATGGTCCTACAATGTTATCAACCGTATATTGGGAGTTCAGCTTTGGTTCCTAAGAACTACTCGTGTGAACCAAATTTATAGTAACTACTTAGGATTAGAATGATGGCTTCAAAAATGGAGATCATTCTGTATCAATGTGCAAAAGAACCCATCTTTGCTTTTCTCATGATTCTAAGCATAGGAGGAGACCAGATGGCACATAACTATATAAAGTATCTGAGTACCAAGGCCTTTTATATATGGAAAGTATAAGTCTAGATTCTTTAGTAGTTGTTAGTACTGTCACAATCTGTATACATTAGAAGAGAAGAGACCTGAGGAATTTATCATGAATGTTCTTGAGGGACGCAGTGAGGTCCTCCATCTGCATGACCTCCTGTATTTTGGCAAACCATAATGAAAATGTGGGGGGAGTGGTTTGTCTTAGGTGGGAGGGGTTATATGCCGATACTTAATTTATATGATGAAACATTGCATTATATAGTCTATTACTGTGATTCTTAAATTAAGTTCTTTGGTTTTGTAGGAAGATGCCATATTTGGAATCCTTAGCAAGGTCAAACCACCATATCCGTCTTGTACAGACTGTATGTATTCAGAGAAGCAGGAAGAATGCCAGGATCTGGATACAGCTGACATACCTGAAGCCCCCACTGTATGCACTCAGCCAGCACTATTACAGCATATGACGTCAGCAGTTTTGGACAGGATGCATGGGCACAAATTGGTTAAATCGGCACCAATGCAAACCAATTTGCCCAATTTTGCTACAACCACTTCAAAAGCTATTGATGAAAGTTACAGGGATTCAGTAGACTCTGTCTCAAAAAAAGATCTCAAACAAGCTAAAGATCTGAAATATTTATTTTTCAGCAGAGACTTGGAAAAACCTGTCACGCATAGCTACTTGATGCAACACCAAGAATCTATTATTCAGCTTCAGAAAGCTGGTCTGGTCAGAAAGCATACCAAAGAACTGGAGCGTCTTAGGAGTGAAGGCTCTCCGGTACTTAAAGAGAGTCCTTTAGAAAAGACTGACGACTCTAAACTCGAAGATGACCAGCATATCTCTGATCAGTCTGTTGAAGACCAAACGCATAGCATAGAAAAAGTAAATTTGGTTGACATGTCGGATAGTATGTTTCAGAAGACATCCACTCCATCCTACTGCAAAATAGACTCGATAAGTAGCTATACAAAAGACTTCCTAAAGACCATCTGCTACACTCCAACATCCTCTTCAATGAGTTCTAACCTCACTCGCAGTTCAAGCAGTGACAGCATCCACAGTGTTAGAGGCAAACCGGGCCTTGTCAAACAGAGGACTCAGGAAATCGAAACTCGCATGCGTCTAGCTGGTCTTACTCTTTCTTCACCTCTTAAGAGATCCCACTCGCTAGCCAAACTGGGAAGTCTCAATTTTTCCACTGATGACTTATCATGTGACCCTGACCCCTTCCATAGCTCTGAGTGCAAGAGCCCAAGGCTAAGAGACAATCTTGTCTGCACTGACACTCCCTCATCATCTTCAACAATGGAAACTGCATCTGGGCTCATGGAGTCTAATAATTCATCAACGACTGAGACAGATACAAGATGACCTTTTATCAAATGTTACTTTTATTGTATGTCTAATGTAACGAGCTGATTTGTTTGAGACCAATATTATCTTGCTTTTTTTTTTCCACACATTTGCAAATTTACCTGACTAATAGTGCCCATAATATTATTGCATTCTTTACTAATGTGTTTTTTTTTTGTTGTTGTTTTCTTAATTTTGTATCCTGGATTTATTTCTATTTTATTGTTACTGCCATTGAGGTTCTGTTTTTGTATTTAAGTTACTTTTGGACTGGGTCCCACAACATTGTTACAATTTGTAGACAAAGAATGACTAATCTATGTATAAAGGTGCTGCACTTCACATTTACTGAATGCTACCTCCATATTATTTAGGAAGGCTTTATCGAGACACACCAATATACTGTGCTATACAATTAAAGGAATATGTTGCCAGCTATATCCCGGCTTTTTATTTACTTAATTCATTGCACGTTACCCGTATTTTGGGGTGTTACAGTAAAACCTGTAACAGGTTTTCGGTCAGACTATATATTATGTATACTGGCCATCTTTTTTCAGTGTAATTCAGTTTTTACTGTATTTAATCTACATATTATGTAGACCCTATGGGTATGATTTATCAAGGCCAGAACTTTCCATGCCAGTGTTCATGATCCATGTACCACTGAGGGTTTGTGTTGAATATATGATGTGCACGTCTCATAAATTAGGTGCATTGTCCAGTGTTTGTGCACCTAAACAGAAATCTGACCTCTCCGTGCTGACAGATTTCCGACATCATTTATACAGGAAAACTGTTGTAAATCATGATACATCTGAGGCTGATGCTACTTCCTTATCAAGCTCCCCTTTCAGGAAAGTAGGGTGCAAAATTTAAAAAGTTGACATTTTTGCACAGAAATTATGACTTTTAACTCAGCTCCTACTTCTGTTGCATGTTGGTATTGTAATTTAGGCAAGAGTAGTTATGAACATCACCCTGTCTAAAAATGTGAAGAGACCCTTATCACTTTTACACCAATTTAGGTTAGAGAACACGTTATTTATAACATATCTGTACGGCAGCCTATATGGTTCTGGAATCTGAATTGTGTATCCAAAGACCGAAAGACCCACAGATACTGCAAAGACACATTCATAAATCCTACTAATATTATAAATGTGAAAGTTTGTGTGTTTGGATGTTTGTGAGTTTGGATGTTTGTTCCTCAATCACGCTAAAACGCCTGGACGGATTTGCGTGCAATTTTCCACAAACATAGTTTTCCCTCAGGATTGAGTCACAGGCTACTTTTGGTGCCACTAAACAACATGGCTTCCTAGCAGGAGACTCACAAAAGCAGGACTCCTAGCCCCAGCTATAGACTCACACACACTGCCTGGCATTTCCTGCCTCAACCTGCCTGCACACTCCTTACTGTCTCCTCAGGAGTTGCCCTCACTCTACTCACTCACATTTACATATAGCTTTCCACTATACATACACAATACAACACATCACATTGTAATTACATGTATCTCCTATCACTGCTATATACAGTACCTGATACATATATACTCCTGTACACAGGCTGTATATACTATATATTACATGTATTACCTATCACTGCTATATACAGTGCCTGATACATATATACTCCTGTACACAGGCTGTATATACTATATAATTACATGTGTCTCCTATCACTGCTATATACAGTACCTGATACATATATACTCCTGTACACAGGCTGTATATACTATATATTACATGTATCTCCTATCACTGCTATATACAGTGCCTGATACATATATACTCCTGTACACAGGCTGTATATACTATATATTACATGTATTACCTATCACTGCTATATACAGTGCCTGATACATATATACTCCTGTACACAGGCTGTATATACTATATATTACATGTATCTCCTATCACTGCTATATACAGTACCTGATACATATATACTCCTGTACACAGGCTGTATATACTATATAATTACATGTATCTCCTATCACTGCTATATACAGTACCTGATACATATATACCCCTGTACACAGGCTGTATATACTATATAATTACATGTATCTCCTATCACTGCTATATACAGTGCCTGATACATATATACTCCTGTACACAGGCTGTATATACTATATATTACATGTATTACCTATCACTGCTATATACAGTACCTGATACATATATACCTCTGTACACAGGCTGTATATACTATATATTACTAGAGATGAGCGAACACTAAAATGTTCGAGGTTCGAAATTCGATTCGAACAGCCGCTCAATGTTCGTGTGTTCGAACGGGTTTCGAACCCCATTATAGTCTATGGGGAACAGATACTCGTTAAGGGGGAAACCCAAATCCGTGTCTGGAGGGTCACCAAGTCCACTATGACACCCCAGGAAATGATGCCAACACCTCTGGAATGACACTGGGACAGCAGGGGAAGCATGTCTGGGGGCATCTAACACACCAAAGACCCTCTATTACCCCAACATCACAGCCTAACAACTACACACTTTACACACTCAATACCACCTCTCTGACAGTAGGAAAACACCTTGAAACATGTGTATTTGGCACTTGCAGTGAGGAGAGCTTGTCACCAGCAGTGAATTTGGCCCTTGTAGTAAGTTGAGGTTGGCACCAACATTTGTTTTGAAAATCAGGGTGGATTGAGCCTCTAACCAGCAGAGTTTGGGCAAATTCATGGTGGAGGGAGCCTCTAAAAACCCCAGTTTGGACCAATTCATGGTGGAGGGAGCCTCTAACCAGCCCAGTTTGGGCAAATTCATGGTGGAGGGAGCCTCTAAAAAACCCAGTTTGGACCAATTCATGGTGGAGGGAGCCTCTAACCAGCCCAGTTTGGGCAAATTCATGGTGGAGGGAGCCTCTAACCAGCCCAGTTTGGACCAATTAATGGTGGAGGGAGCCTCTAACCAGCCCAGTTTGGACCAATTAATGGTGGAGGGAGCCTCTAACCACCCCAGTTTGGACCAATTCATGGTGGAGGGAGCCTCTAAACAGCCCAGTTTGGGCAAATTCATGGTGGAGGGAGCCTCTAAAAAACCCAGTTTGGACCAATTCATGGTGGAGGGAGCCTCTAACCAGCCCAGTTTGGACCAATTAATGGTGGAGGGAGCCTCTAAACAGCCAAGTTTGGACCAATTCATGGTGGAGGGAGCCTCTAAAAACCCCAGTTTGGACCAATTCATGGTGGAGGGAGCCTCTAACCAGCCCAGTTTGGACCAATTAATGGTGGAGGGAGCCTCTAACCAGCCCAGTTTGGACCAATTAATGGTGGAGGGAGCCTCTAACCACCCCAGTTTGGACCAATTCATGGTGGAGGGAGCCTCTAAACAGCCAAGTTTGGACCAATTCATGGTGAAGGGAGCCTCTAAAAACCCGTTTGGACCAATTCATGGTGGAGGGAGCCTCTAACCAGCCCAGTTTGGGCAAATTCATGGTGGAGGGAGCCTCTAAACAGCCCAGTTTGGGCAAATTCATGGTGGAGGGAGCCTCTAACCAGCCCAGTTTGGACCAATTAATGGTGGAGGGAGCCTCTAACCAGCCCAGTTTGGACCAATTAATGGTGGAGGGAGCCTCTAACCACCCCAGTTTGGACCAATTCATGGTGGAGGGAGCCTCTAAACAGCCAAGTTTGGACCAATTCATGGTGGAGGGAGCCTCTAAAAACCCCAGTTTGGACCAATTCATGGTGGAGGGAGCCTCTAACCAGCCCAGTTTGGACCAATTAATGGTGGAGGGAGCCTCTAACCAGCCCAGTTTGGACCAATTAATGGTGGAGGGAGCCTCTAACCACCCCAGTTTGGACCAATTCATGGTGGAGGGAGCCTCTAAACAGCCAAGTTTGGACCAATTCATGGTGAAGGGAGCCTCTAAAAACCCGTTTGGACCAATTCATGGTGGAGGGAGCCTCTAACCAGCCCAGTTTGGGCAAATTCATGGTGGAGGGAGCCTCTAAACAGCCCAGTTTGGGCAAATTCATGGTGGAGGGAGCCTCTAACCAGCCCAGTTTGGACCAATTAATGGTGGAGGGAGCCTCTAACCAGCCCAGTTTGGACCAATTAATGGTGGAGGGAGCCTCTAACCACCCCAGTTTGGACCAATTCATGGTGGAGGGAGCCTCTAAACAGCCAAGTTTGGACCAATTCATGGTGGAGGGAGCCTCTAAAAACCCCAGTTTGGACCAATTCATGGTGGAGGGAGCCTCTAACCAGCCCAGTTTGGACCAATTAATGGTGGAGGGAGCCTCTAACCACCCCAGTTTGGACCAATTCATGGTGGAGGGAGCCTCTAAACAGCCCAGTTTGGGCAAATTCATGGTGGAGGGAGCCTCTAAAAAACCCAGTTTGGACCAATTCATGGTGGAGGGAGCCTCTAACCAGCCCAGTTTGGACCAATTAATGGTGGAGGGAGCCTCTAAACAGCCAAGTTTGGACCAATTCATGGTGGAGGGAGCCTCTAAAAACCCCAGTTTGGACCAATTCATGGTGGAGGGAGCCTCTAACCAGCCCAGTTTGGGCAAATTCATGGTGGAGGGAGCCTCTAAACAGCCCAGTTTGGGCAAATTCATGGTGGAGGGAGCCTCTAAAAAACCCAGTTTGGACCAATTCATGGTGGAGGGAGCCTCTAACCAGCCCAGTTTGGACCAATTAATGGTGGAGGGAGCCTCTAAACAGCCAAGTTTGGACCAATTCATGGTGGAGGGAGCCTCTAAAAACCCCAGTTTGGACCAATTCATGGTGGAGGGAGCCTCTAACCAGCCCAGTTTGGACCAATTAATGGTGGAGGGAGCCTCTAACCAGCCCAGTTTGGACCAATTAATGGTGGAGGGAGCCTCTAACCACCCCAGTTTGGACCAATTCATGGTGGAGGGAGCCTCTAAACAGCCAAGTTTGGACCAATTCATGGTGAAGGGAGCCTCTAAAAACCCGTTTGGACCAATTCATGGTGGAGGGAGCCTCTAACCAGCCCAGTTTGGGCAAATTCATGGTGGAGGGAGCCTCTAAACAGCCCAGTTTGGGCAAATTCATGGTGGAGGGAGCCTCTAACCAGCCCAGTTTGGACCAATTAATGGTGGAGGGAGCCTCTAACCAGCCCAGTTTGGACCAATTAATGGTGGAGGGAGCCTCTAACCACCCCAGTTTGGACCAATTCATGGTGGAGGGAGCCTCTAAACAGCCAAGTTTGGACCAATTCATGGTGGAGGGAGCCTCTAAAAACCCCAGTTTGGACCAATTCATGGTGGAGGGAGCCTCTAACCAGCCCAGTTTGGACCAATTAATGGTGGAGGGAGCCTCTAAACAGCCAAGTTTTGGGAAATTCATGGTGGAGGGAGCCTCTAACCAGCCCAGTTTGGACCAATTCATGGTGGAGGGAGCCTCTAAACAGCCCAGTTTGGGCAAATTCATGGTGGAGGGAGCCTCTAAAAAACCCAGTTTGGACCAATTCATGGTGGAGGGAGCCTCTAACCAGCCCAGTTTGGACCAATTAATGGTGGAGGGAGCCTCTAACCAGCCCAGTTTGGACCAATTAATGGTGGAGGGAGCCTCTAACCACCCCAGTTTGGACCAATTCATGGTGGAGGGAGCCTCTAAACAGCCAAGTTTGGACCAATTCATGGTGGAGGGAGCCTCTAAAAACCCCAGTTTGGACCAATTCATGGTGGAGGGAGCCTCTAACCAGCCCAGTTTGGGCAAATTCATGGTGGAGGGAGCCTCTAAACAGCCCAGTTTGGGCAAATTCATGGTGGAGGGAGCCTCTAACCAGCCCAGTTTGGACCAATTAATGGTGGAGGGAGCCTCTAACCAGCCCAGTTTGGACCAATTAATGGTGGAGGGAGCCTCTAACCAGCCCAGTTTGGACCAATTAATGGTGGAGGGAGCCTCTAACCACCCCAGTTTGGACCAATTCATGGTGGAGGGAGCCTCTAACCAGCCCAGTTTGGACCAATTCATGGTGGAGGGAGCCTCTAAAAAACCCAGTTTGGACCAATTCATGGTGGAGGGAGCCTCTAAACAGCCCAGTTTGGGCAAATTCATGGTGGAGGGAGCCTCTAAACAGCCCAGTTTGGACCAATTAATGGTGGAGGGAGCCTCTAACCAGCCCAGTTTGGACCAATTCATGGTGGAGGGAGCCTCTAAACAGCCCAGTTTGGGCAAATTCATGGTGGAAGGAGCCTCTAACCAGCAGAGTTGTGGGAAAGCAGGGTGGAGGGAGCCTCTAACCAGCAGAGTTGGTGGAAATCAGGGTGGAGGGAGCCTCTAACCAGCAGAGTTGGGGGAAATCATGTTGGAGGGAGCCTAGTATTAGCAGAATTGTGCAACGCTTATGGTGGATGAGTATGAGGATGCGGAGGAATTGGAGAGGTTGAGTACAGACATGGAGTTTCATGTTGGGGTGCTTTACACAGGTGGGCACAAAAATGAAGGCTCTATCCAGTGGTGGTTCATTTTTATCAAAGTGAGCCGGTCGGCACTCTCAGCTGACAGACGGGTGCGCTTGTCAGTGATGATGCCACCGGCTGCACTGAACACCCTCTCAGATAGGACGCTGGCGGCAGGACAGGACAGCACCTCCAAGGCATATAGGGCAAGTTCAAGCCACAGGTCCAACTTCGACACCCAATACGTGTAGGGCGCAGAGGGGTCGGAGAGGACAGGGCTGTGGTCGGAAAGGTATTCCCGCAACATGCGCCTATACTTCTCACGCCTGGTGACACTAGGACCCTCCGTGGCGGCACTTTGGCGAGGGGGTGCCATCAAGGTGTCCCAGACCTTAGACAGTGTGCCCCTCGTTTGTGTGGACCGGTGAGAACTTGGTTGCCTACTGGAGGAACTGCCCTCCCTGCCGCCAACGTCACATGCTGGAAACATCTCCATCATATTCTGCACCAATTGCCTGTGGCAAGCATTGATGCGATTGGCCCTCCCCTCTACCGGAATAAAAGACGAGATGTTGTTTTTATACCGGGGGTCAAGGATAGCAAAGATCCAGTACTGGTTGTCCTCCATGATTTTGACAATACGCTTGTCGGTTGTAAAGCACCCCAACATGAACTCAGCCATGTCTGCCACAGTGTTAGTTGGCATGACTCCTCTGGCCCCACCGGAAAGTTCAATCTCCATTTCCTCCTCATCCTCCATGTCTACCCATCCGCGCTGCAACAATGGGACGATTCGAAGTTGCCCGGAAGCCTCCTGTATCACCATCACATCATCGGACAACTCTTCTTCCTCCTCCTCCTCCTCCTCCTCCTCCATTAAACGCAGTGAAGCGGACAGATGTGTGGACCTACTCTCCAGCTGTGACGGATCGGATGCTATCCCTAACTCCTCTGTGTGATCTGAGTTATCCCTGATGTCAATCAGGGATTCTCTCAGAACACACAAGAGCGGGATTGTAAGGCTCACCATCGCATCCTCAGAGCTCACCCTCCTTGTGGACTCCTCAAAGACCCGTAGGATGTCACAAAGGTCTCTCATCCATGGCCACTCATGGATGTGAAACTGAGGCAGCTGACTTTGTGGCACCCTAGGGTTTTGTAGCTGGTATTCCATCAAAGGTCTCTGCTGCTCAACCACTCTATTCAACATCTGAAACGTTGAGTTCCAGCGTGTGGGGACGTCGCACAAAAGCCGGTGTTGTGGCACATGCAGGCGTTGCTGGAGAGATTTTAAGCTAGCAGCGGCTACTGTCGACTTGCGAAAGTGGGCGCACATGCGCCGCACTTTCACCAGTAGCTCTGGAACATTGGGGTAGCTCTTTAGGAAACGTTGCACCACTAGGTTGAAGACGTGGGCCAGGCATGGAACATGTTGGAGTCCGGCAAGCTCCAGAGCTGCTACCAGGTTCCAGCCGTTATCACAAACGACCATGCCTGGGCCCAGGTGCAGCGGCTCAAACCATATTGCCGTCTCATCGAGGAGGGCATCCCTCACCTCGGAGGCAGTGTGCTGTCTGTCCCCCAAGCTGATCAGCTTCAGCACAGCCTGCTGACGTCTACCAACGCCAGTGCTGCAACGTTTCCAACTCGTAGCTGGGGTCAATCTAACAGCGGAGGAGGAGGCGGTGGCGGAGGAGGAGGCGGTGGCGGAGGAGGAGGCGGTAGAGGAGGAGGAGGAGGGGGGTGTTCTTCTCGTGTCCCTGCCAGGAATGTTAGGCGGGGAGACGAGGTACACCGGGCCAGTTTGGGAAGCAGTCCCAGCCTCAACTACATTCACCCAGTGTGCCGTCAGTGAAATGTAGCGTCCCTGTCCGCATGCACTTGTCCACGCGTCGGTGGTCAAGTGGACCTTTGTGCAAAGCGCGGAACTAAGGGCCCGCCTGATGTTGAGTGACACGTGCTGGTGCAAGGCGGGGACGGCACACCGGGAGAAGTAGTGACGGCTAGGGACGGCATAGCGAGGTGCCGCAGTTGCCATCAGGTCCAGGAAGGCGGGAGTTTCAACAAGCCGGAACGCCAACATCTCCTGGGCCAGCAGTTTAGCGATGTTGGCGTTCAAGGCTTGCGCGTGTGGGTGGTTAGCAGTGTATTTCTGCCGCCGCTCCAATGTCTGAGAGATGGTGGGTTGTTGTAAAGAAACGCCTGATGGTGCCTTTGATGGTGCAGGAGAAGGAGATAAGACAGGACCAGGGGAGGATGAGGTAGAAGTCAACAAAGTGGCGGAGGCAGATGAAGTGGTGTCCTGGCTCGTCCTCTGGAGTGCATCGCCAGCACAGTCAGCAGTGGCAGTGGCAGAGGCAGAGGCAGTGGCAGAGGCAGTGGCAGTGGCGTGAACGGCAGGCGGCCTTTGTCCTGCCGTTGCTGCCTGCCACTGATTCCAGTGCTTGGATTCCAAATGACGGCGCATTGAAGTGGTGGACAGGTTGCTCTTCTCAGAGCCCCTAATCAATTTCGAGAGGCAAATTGTGCAGACAACACTATATCTGTCCTCGGCGCATTCCTTGAAAAAACTCCACACCTTCGAGAAACGTGCCCTCGAGGTGGGAGTTTTTCGGGGCTGGGTACGAACTGGAACATCTTGGGAGATTCCGGGTGTGGCCTGGCTTCGCCTAAGCTGCTGACCTCTGCCTCTAGCTACCCTTTTTGGTGCTGCACCTGCCTCAACATCCACACTACTTTCCCCGCTTGACATCCCCCCTGTTCAGGTCGGGTCAGTGTCCTCATCATCCACCACTTCCTCTTCCAACTCCTGTCTCATCTCCTCCTCCCGCACAATGCGCCGGTCAACTGGATGCCCTGACGGCAACTGCGTCACATCATCGTCGATGAGGGTGGGTTGCTGGTCATCCACCACCAAATCGAACGGAGATGGAGGAGACTCTAGTGTTTGAGCATCTGGACACAGATGCTCCTCTGTTAGGTTCGTGGAATCGTGACGTGGAGAGGCAGGTTGAGGGACAATGAAAGGAGCGGAGAACAGCTCTGGGGAGCAGGGACAGTTTGGGTTATTGTTCTGTAAAGCTTCGGAATTTTGGGAGGAAGGAAGACAAGACTGTTGGGTAATAGGAGGAGAGGAGGCAGAGTCTGACTGGCTGCTGGACAATGTGCTGTAAGCGTTCTCTGACAGCCATTGCAAGACCTGTTCCTGGTTCTCGGGCCTACTAAGGTTTGTACCCTGCAGTTTAGTTAATGTGGCAAGCAACCCTGGCACTGTGGAGTGGCGCAATGCTTGCTGCCCCACAGGAGTAGGCACGGGACGCCCTGTGGCTTCACTGCTACCTTGCTCCCCAGAACCATTCCCCCGACCTCGCCCACGGCCTCGTCCACGTCCCTTTCCGGGAGCCTTGCGCATTTTGAATTCCTAGTTAGAAATTGGCACTGTATACCAGTAGTAAAAATTGTGGGTGCACGTAACCCCAATATATTCTTTGAATTCCCAGTCAGACACTGGCACTATATGGCAGTAGCAAGAAATGAGGGTATTTGTATTCCCAATATACTCTTTGAATTCCCAGTCAGACAATGGCACTGTATACCAGTAGTAAAAATTGTGGGTGCACGTAACCCCAATATATTCTTTGAATTACCAGTCAGAAACTGGCACTATATGGCAGTAGCAAGAAATGAGGGTATTTATAACCCCAATATATTCTTTGAATTCCCAGTCAGACAATGGCACTGTATACCAGTAGTAAAAATTGTGGGTGCACGTAACCCCAATATATTCTTTGAATTCCCAGTCAGACACTGGCACTATATGGCAGTAGCAAGAAATGAGGGTATTTGTATTCCCAATATACTCTTTGAATTCCCAGTCAGACAATGGCACTGTATACCAGTAGTAAAAATTGTGGGTGCACGTAACCCCAATATATTCTTTGAATTCCCAGTCAGAAACTGGCACTATATGGCAGTAGCAAGAAATGAGGGTATTTGTATTCCCAATATACTCTTTGAATTCCCAGTCAGACAATGGCACTGTATACCAGTAGTAAAAATTGTGGGTGCACGTAACCCCAATATATTCTTTGAATTACCAGTCAGAAACTGGCACTATATGGCAGTAGCAAGAAATGAGGGTATTTATAACCCCAATATATTCTTTGAATTCCCAGTCAGACAATGGCACTGTATACCAGTAGTAAAAATTGTGGGTGCACGTAACCCCAATATATTCTTTGAATTACCAGTCAGAAACTGGCACTATATGGCAGTAGCAAGAAATGAGGGTATTTGTATTCCCAATATACTCTTTGAATTCCCAGTCAGACAATGGCACTGTATACCAGTAGTAAAAATTGTGGGTGCACGTAACCCCAATATATTCTTTGAATTACCAGTCAGAAACTGGCACTATATGGCAGTAGCAAGAAATGAGGGTATTTATAACCCCAATATATTCTTTGAATTCCCAGTCAGACAATGGCACTGTATACCAGTAGTAAAAATTGTGGGTGCACGTAACCCCAATATATTCTTTGAATTACCAGTCAGAAACTGGCACTATATGGCAGTAGCAAGAAATGAGGGTATTTGTATTCCCAATATACTCTTTGAATTCCCAGTCAGACAATGGCACTGTATACCAGTAGTAAAAATTGTGGGTGCACGTAACCCCAATATATTCTTTGAATTACCAGTCAGAAACTGGCACTATATGGCAGTAGCAAGAAATGAGGGTATTTATAACCCCAATATATTCTTTGAATTCCCAGTCAGACAATGGCACTGTATACCAGTAGTAAAAATTGTGGGTGCACGTAACCCCAATATATTCTTTGAATTCCCAGTCAGAAACTGGCACTATATGGCAGTAGCAAGAAATGAGGGTATTTGTATTCCCAATATACTCTTTGAATTCCCAGTCAGACAATGGCACTGTATACCAGTAGTAAAAATTGTGGGTGCACGTAACCCCAATATATTCTTTGAATTCCCAGTCAGACACTGGCACTATATGGCAGTAGCAAGAAATGAGGGTATTTGTATTCCCAATATATTCTTTGAATTCCCAGTCAGACAATGGCACTGTATACCAGTAGTAAAAATTGTGGGTGCACGTAACCCCAATATATTCTTTGAATTCCCAGTCAGACACTGGCACTATATGGCAGTAGCAAGAAATGAGGGTATTTGTATTCCCAATATATTCTTTGAATTCCCAGTCAGACAATGGCACTGTATACCAGTAGTAAAAATTGTGGGTGCACGTAACCCCAATATATTCTTTGAATTACCAGTCAGAAACTGGCACTATATGGCAGTAGCAAGAAATGAGGGTATTTGTATTCCCAATATATTCTTTGAATTCCCAGTCAGACAATGGCACTGTATACCAGTAGTAAAAATTGTGGGTGCACGTAACCCCAATATATTCTTTGAATTCCCAGTCAGACACTGGCACTATATGGCAGTAGCAAGAAATGAGGGTATTTGTATTCCCAATATATTCTTTGAATTCCCAGTCAGACAATGGCACTGTATACCAGTAGTAAAAATTGTGGGTGTATATAGCCCCAATTCTATTGCTAGGGGACTTGCAGGGTATTTCTGGGGTGAAGGTGGGGGGGCACACCGTTGGAACGGGTATCGGGGTATATATCGGGTATACGGGAATACACTGACAGTGTATTCCATTCAGGATCCTGGGAAAGCTGGGTTGCGGCGATTGAGCCCGTCAGTGCCACGTTACACTGACAAGCTTCTCCCTGGAATTTAGCTCTTACAAGAGCTGTTGGTTGTCTTCTCCTTCCTATCCTAGCCTGTCCCTGCCTACCCAGAATCTAAGCCCTAGCTAGCTGGACGGAAACCTCCGTCCTCGGTGAATTGCAAGCTCAGAATGACGCGAACCTGGGCGGCGCTGTTCTTTTAAATTAGAGGTCACATGTTTTCGGCAGCCAATGGGTTTTGCCTACTTTTTTCAACGTCACCGGTGTCGTAGTTCCTGTCGGGAATCGAGTAATGGCGCACTTTACCACGCGGTGTTCGATTCGATTCGAACATGCCGAACAGCCTAATATCCGATCGAACATGAGTTCGATAGAACACTGTTCGCTCATCTCTATATATTACATGTATCTCCTATCACTGCTATATACAGTACCTGATAAATATATACTCCTGTACACAGGCTGTATATACTATATATTACATGTATCTCCTATCACTGCTATATACAGTACCTGATAAATATATACTCCTGTAAACAGGCTGTATATACTATATATTACATGTATTACCTATCACTGCTATATACAGTACCTGATACATATATACTCCTGTACACAGGCTGTATATACTATATATTACATGTATCTCCTATCACTGCTATATACAGTACTTGATACATATATACTCCTGTACACAGGCTGTATAACACATCACATTGTCTGTATCACAACATACACAATATAACACATCAAATCACATTTGCTAGCCCACCAAACTTTTTAAAGCACTTTTACAGTTTCACACGTCTGTGTCCGCCCAATTCTCAAATCACCGCAGACGAAGTCGCGGGTAAAAGCTAGTGTACACTAAAAGCACAATAACAATTGCGCCACAGTCATGAAAAGCCAAATTTATTTAGCATCCAATAAAAATCTGCATGATTTATTGGTATTTTCATAATTTTACTTATGAGACCAATAACAAACATTACATGCTCCACCTAGGGTTGTATAGCTAGGATCAAAACCCAACATCAAAGTTAGGGAATTGGAGATGGAGTCGGTTGTATATTTTGCTTTGCACTGTGGAGTAAAATGCTCACCTGCGAGATGGTCATATAAGATAGGCAAATCAAATGCAACATGAACAATGATCTTAAACTTAAGAGGGCAAGTACAAAATCGAGGGGAAGATGGTGGGGGGGAGGTGGTCAAGTCTGAACAAGCGATCCCCAACACTTCGGATGATAAATTAATTTAGATAGGTGGGTCCTCTGTCAGTATTCTATTCACAAACCAAGTATAGTACCAAATAAATCCTTGAGTTTCTGTAGTATTCTAAATGGTAATATAGATATGAATGATACCCAAACTTCAAAGATTTGTTTTCCACCTCTTGCCTTGTGGCCAACTCCACCCAATCCATTTGAAATGGGAGTTTATTTAGGGTAGGTGTGGGGCAATACACTTCTGTAGGATCATTTTATGGGCTGCCGCTAATATCAACTGCAGCAGGTTGTTTTTTGTTTGTTTTGGGGGGTTTTTTTAGATCCCCAGTGACATAAGTTTTGTGCGCTGCGCAGTCAGATTGTGCCTAGGAATCCATAATGTGGTCTCTACATTGTGAAGGACTTTTATTCAAGAAACCTTGATTTTATTTTTTTTTTATATATATGTTTGCAAGTATATTCAAGTATGCCTATGCACAAAGTGATGTAATTCATTTATTCCAAGTATAACATTGTATATAGAAAACCTAAATCATCACCTAGTATTGATGTTATCCAGAAAGACAATACATATTTTGTGCAGTAGCGTACATTTTCTTGAATCTTTTTGACATCCGTTAAAGACATCCAGATTTTAGCTGCTTGATGCTGACATAGGTTGACAGACCCGAATAACGGTAGGTGAGCATCTCCGAGACTGAACATAGCCAACCAAACTTGTATTCAAAGTTGTGGGCTAAACATTCATTCTTCCCTAGACCTCTCATTAAACATGTACACTCAGCAAAAGGGTCTTCTTCCAGATTTTTACTTTCATTTCCATTTTTGTATGTGGTTTGTTTGCTTTTACGAGTAGATCTGTATTTTTGTGTACGTAAGACACACACACACAATTTTGTTTTCTTGTTCATGCAGGGATCAGGGTTTTTGGACTAACAGGATGTGTGATGTGAAGTCCACTGAGCACAAGCAATGGAAAGACGAAACTAAGCTAACCATTTAAGGAGAAGGATTTAAGCTCCTGAATCTTGCACTTAACGTGTTCCCTTTTTAATATGAAGAATCTTGGAACACTGAAAGCTACTTTATTGAGCTTCAGAGTCAATATTTAGCTTAACTACTCCATGTCCAGATAATTCATTATTCACAATTCCTTGTGTATCAATGTTGCCCTTAGCAACTAATCCTATATTTTTATTCTTTATTTCCTTTTTCCAATGTAGGATCATTAAAGATTTGATTTGTCTCACTTTTATCTTTTAGTCATTTCTCATACACAAAAACTCGTATTGCCTATGGTGACAGTGTATGCATATAATGTGATTTAGGTAAAAATATATATCTGTATACTAACTTATATATACTTTGAACTTGAATGTCTTGGTTTCCCCATTTTTATTTTATTTTTTTATAATTTCTGCATGAAATAACAGCAGACTGCTATTCCATGCAATGCTGTTTATAAATATTTATATATATATATATATATATATATATATATATATATATATATATACACAAATATACCTATACACGTAGTGTGCAATATCCATGTAAGTCAGATGTCATTCAGTGACATCTTTTTAAAGTGTCCATTTAATGTATACAGCGGGAGCTTTCCCAGCACGTATGATTGACAGACACATTACATTTAATGTGAATGCGGCCTAACAAATTAGTTCATCTGTGCAAATGTCTCAATGGACTAGTTTTTCTCCTTTAGGCATGTAGACAATATTTCCTATTTTATGTATAACCTTTGAGGTTGAATTCATACAGCGCTTTTCTAATTAATAGCGGCATGCTTAGTTTTTTAATTGAAGTTTTGAATTTGATGGCCATTAACTTTGAAGTTAAGAGGCTAACCACCTCAATTTACTATTAAAGATGTTGGGTTTTTTTTGTTTTTTTTTTCATATTTTCCTATGTATATTTTCGAATAGTTCAGGTAAACATAGGTAGTTTTAACTAAACTGTTCAATTCACTACCAGCGTCACTGAAAAAAAAAGCTGTAGTTTGTAGAATTGTGTGGACAGGGTAGTGGGAGAGCAGATTCCAGTAAGGTACCCATCTTGCCAGAGCTTTATTCACATCTATACTGCTTAGGGGAGTTCACGCTACCGTTTTCAGTGTCTGTTGCTGTTATCTGTTACAGGATAAACGCCAAAGCCAGGAGTGGATTGAGCAGACGATAGACGTATAAGAGCTTCCCATATGTTTCCCATTCCTTTTTGTAACTATTCTTGGTTTTGGCACACGAAAACAAAAATGTAGCAAAATCTGCAACAAAAAAAAAAAAACAAAAAAACTGTTTCCAGAATGAAAGGCCTCAAAGGAAGAAAAAGGCATGCAGACTTTTTCTAATGTTACAAAAGTAGACGTAACAGAAAACAGGATTTATTGTGTTTTTTATATTATATTTATTATAATAATTTTATTTATATAGCGCCAACATATTCCGCAGCACTGTACAATTTGTAAGATCCAAATACAGACAGATGTTGTTACCGTTACTATGACAGATGATTGTAATATGCATTAAATAACAGTAGTGTGAACATAGCCTTAGCACTTCTAATACAAATCTTAAAGGGGTATTCCCACCTCACATACCAGTCTTTACTGCTGTAAAATCTTCTTTCTTCCTGGTTTCTTGCATCATTTGGTGGGTGGGGTTTCACATGCAACCTGCCGTTTAGCTCCGCCCCCAAATTTGTGCGTAGCTCCGCCCACCCATATTGGACTATGCAGTACAGGCAGCAGCAACTCCATTCTGTGTTACATACAGAGACTGCCTGTCTCTGCCATAATGAACACAATTGAATTAGCTAGCCTGATAACTGGGAGAACAGAAGAAATGAAAGCAGCTCCTCTCCCCTATCTGAGTGCAGGACCTAGGTCACATGGTGTAGACACAGGAATAGCTAGATACACAGGCTCGCTCCCTGCACTTAGCCCCTCCTCCCTCCTCCCCCCTGAGAGCAGCAGATACATCACTTGACTCATGAGCAGCTAAGTCAGGGCTGTGGCCACAAAGAATTGAATAAAGTAAGATAGTGGACAAACAAAGCGGCTTTGCTGAAGCAATGTATTTAGGAAAAGTCTTACATCCACATTAATAAGCAGTATAGATAGGATCCTTGTGATGGGACAACCCCTTTAAGGTTATCCTAGGAAGCATGTGTCTCTTCTTGTTTTTCATGCACTGGACTCCTATTCCTGCTCCATAGACTTGTGTGAACTGCATCTCGCCTTCTGTGAATTGACCATTTTAGCAGTCAGGAGAGAAGTGGGGATGAGGGATTAGAGGCTTTTTTTCCTGTGCTAAAATATATTACAAGATTTTTATATTCTTGTGAACTATTGCTTTGTGAAAAAAATACTCTTTAATGCATCAATATAAACCTGAAAATCTGTAGAAAATTATCCATTGAAATCTATCAGTGTGAGCTAAAAACAGCAGCAGCACAAATGTCCCTCCCTAATGGGACCATAGCAACCTAACATTATGTGAGTTTGGGAATGCAAATAAGGTTTCTAGTCACAGAGAGCAGACAGATCTGGAAAGGATGTATAAAACATTAGAAAGATATATGAAAAGCATTTTTTGTTCTGGATTTTGAGGCTTTTTTTTTTGAGTCATATTAAGGGGTGAATTATCAGAAGGTATAAAAGCTTCCATTATAGTTACTATTTCATTTGCAGTCACTCTTAACTTTGGATGAAAATCTAAATCTGCACCAAAACACAGCTTTTCTGCAACATGGGGTATCTTATGCTTGGTTCACATATGCGTTGGTATTCCGTCCAGGGGAGTCTGCATGAGACCCCCCCGAACGGAATGCCGAACGCAACTGCAAGCGCTATGCAGTGAAAGCACACGGACCCCATTATAGTCTATGCAGTCCGTGCACTTTCACTGGCACACTGCTTGCAGTTGCGTTTGGTATTCCATTCGGGGGGGGGTCCTCATGCGGACTCCCCCGGACGGAACACCAATGCAGATGTGAACGAGGCCTAAGGCTGAATGTTCCATGTTGCAGAAATGCAGCTTTTTTCTGTTGTAGTTTTTGCTGCGTTTTTTTGAGACAAAGTCCGAAGCGGATTGAGCAGAAGGGAGAGGTATAAGAACTTCCGATATATTTCCCATTCCTTTTATAGCCACTCTTGGCTTTGGTTCAAAAAAATGCAACAACATTTGCAACAAAAAAAAGCTGCATTTCTGCAACGTGGGGCCTTAGTTTTCCCCATTATATTTTATAGTTCAGCTTCCCCTGTGCCTTAGTTGTCACTTGCAGAGGTATATGTGGAAGTATCCTTTACTTTATCTAAGTCAGGGGTAGGGAACCTTTGGCTCTCCAGCTGCTGTGAAACTACAACTCCCAGCATGCTCCATTCACTTCCATGGGAGTTCCCAGAACAGCAGAGCCAGTATGCATGCTGGGAGTTGTAGTTTTGCAACAGCTGGAGAGCCGTACGTTCCCTACCCCTGATCTAAGTGCTTGCAATGACTTTATAGTATAGTTATATGCCATGTATGGATAACTTTACACACAAGACAATAGATTTTAATTATATATCAAAGACCATGCTCACATCATGATAATGGCCTATGTTTGATGTATAAGATGGGCATAATTCTCAAAGTGTACCTCAGAGACTGCACTGCTACTGCTATTCCACTGTACATGTATACATCAGCCGTAAGTGATGAGACTGTGGTAGGACCACACTTATCTGACAGAACACTAAAAGGACCTTTCATGTCATCCTGCATATGTGGTTTTATATACCGCTAGAAAGCCGATTTGCACCCGTTTCGTACCCTGGGGCTGGAGATATTGGTGCCATTTTTGGATGGATCGCATCCCCTCAAACGAGATCCAGGGCAGGTAATCCATTGCTGTGACATCCAGGAGTCTATTGAAGACTCCCAGGCCTGTCTGTAATGCACTTCTATTACAGACTGCTCCATGCCTGTGCTGGCACATTTTGTCACTGAAATTGAGGACAGAACACCTATTTTCACTGCCCATGCACAATAAAGCAAGGCGTTCTTTTGTGCATGGGCAAACTGATACCTCTCCAGAAAGTTAAACCTTATTAAATTCAAAAATGGAGGAACAGAAGGGGCTGATCTTGGCAGATTTGGAACCCTAGACTCCAGTGGCAATAAAACAATAATTTAGACAGTTCTAAATGAAAACTGCATCCTGTAAATTGCTTTGGGCATTACTTAGTATTCCCACTGTTAGGAATAAGTTCTGATTCAGTTTGCAACTTGCAAAGTAAAGTCCTACAGTCCTGTACTTGTCACATCCTCTTGTTTACCTCTGGAACATTTTCAGTGCTCATAATTCAAGAAAGCACAGAGAGTTTTCTCATCTCCCTGAGGAGGGTGCGACTGCTGGAATTCTGGCACAGAACATCTGAGATCTTTATGCCAGTCACCTTACTACATGCCGTATTATCACCAAGTATTTAGACTGACTTCATCAATGTCATACAGGAACCTTGAAGGAAGCAATCCTTTTAATAACCAAGTGCAAGCCAAAGATCAGCTAAGGCGTTCTACTTTTACAGAGTTTCTTCCTTGGCTTCTGAGTACAGACATGAATAAGTAACAAGAAGTACAGTGTAACGTCTTCATGGAAAAGAACAGATAGGAGCTCTTTGTAATAAGAGAAGTATACAGTCTACAGCATGGATCCGATTCATCCACAATCCGCTGATAACCACTTGAAGAGCAGCATGCATATGCAGGAGGTGGATTACCCTTACAGAGACACCAATACAGAGCATCAGAAGCTGGGGGGTCACACTCCTCATCTATACCTTGGGGGCTACTCATTTGAAGGACAAGAAGATCAGCCTATACATTACCAAACTTCAGAAAAGTCTGAGCAGTCCAAGCACCTTGCAAAGGCTCTAGGTGAGGACCAGAGGCTTGGAGGTGGAGTGAAGGTGCAAGGTGAGCCTGGCACTTGTAACATAGAGAAGAGCTCCTCAGAAATGTCAAGCAGAGAGTGTATCCAGAGAAGAAAATGGAAGCTAGAAGAAAGGAGCGTTAGTTGGGATGTATTAGACACTGGGGGCTTACCTGGTGGGCTACATCAAGACAATGGTGGTGGCATGGTGGAGGTAAACCTGAAGAAGACAGAGGGCAACCAACACAAACATATGAACGTTATTCTGTATAAGATGGAAGAAGATGAGTCCAGCCTGTGGAGTGAAGGACACAACCTGTCCAGTAAAGCTATAGAAGCTGAGGACAGGATCAGGAAGGTAAAGCTGTACAGGAGGGCACAGAGTGAGAACCTGGTGTCCTATCTCCAGGGCAGTATCCGAGCACTCACCCGTTCTGCCTCAGAGAGTAGTGACAGCCATAGGCAGGTGACCAGGCTGTCACTGCAGGGAATGGGGAGGTCACACAGCACTGACCATCTACACATGGTAAGTAGCGTCCATGCCTTAATGTGCACCAGTATCCAAGTGCAAGCTCAGGAGATCACCAAAAATAGCAAGGAGAAGGAGAAGGAGCGTCTTGTCAGGAGCCGGGGGCCACCCAAGCGCATATACCAGCTGGATGCTCTGTCCAAGGAGGACTTCAGCGATACTGAGGAGGAGAGCACACTATATAGGCGTCAAGATGCTGGACCTGAAGGAGCTACGGAGGAGGTAACATTATGGAACATAGGAACTTCTCAAAATGCAAAGCCCCCGCAAGACACTCCTCCCAGTCCCTGTACTCAGGTGGTTAAAGGGGTCTTCTCAGAGGAAACCAACTCCCAGGCAAGGATCTCTTCTGAGGAGAGGCAGCCCAAACAAGGTGACCCAGAAGAAGACAAGGTCCTCTCAGTAGCAGATGCTCGGAAAGCCTTTGAGACTTCAAGCTCTTCTAATCGCAAAGCAGCAGTGTGTCACTCCAAGAGGGGTAAGTGTCTGCTCTGAGGGGTGAGAAATCCTGAGGGTGATGGGATTATTGAGGGCAAGCCCAGAAAAATGGCCAGTCAGTGGCCAGTCACTAGCCCACACAGCTCCAGACACATGCAGGCACTTGTAACACTGTCAGCTCAGTGGTATAGTGAAGCAGAAACTTGCCATTTGTGGTAATCTTTGTCTGTGCCAAATACATATATACAATGGGATGTAAGAGACAATGCTGCAATTGTAAAGAAATCCCATACACAAGTACTGAACTGGCTCATGTATACTTCTTACATGTTATGGAAATGATAGTTGCATGCATTGCTCTTGATGGTGATACATTATAATAAAAGGTAACTTCTTAAGATGACAAATCTGAACTTGTAAAGATGTGCCTAACCATTAGCTTATATTTTTCATGAGAAATTGATAAAAATAAAAAAGTTAAATTCTAATGGATTGTTATTCCCTACGACACATATATTACAAAATGCACTTCACTAAAAAAAGCCTAATAAAGTCTAAGAGGCGTCTCATAATAAAGATAATATACAGGAAACATTACTGTCATGAAGCTAATGCCCCATGTTGCAGAAACACAGCTTTTTTGTTGCAGATTTTGCTGAGCTTTTTTGAGCAAAAACAAAGAGTGGCTATCCACTCTTCCCTTTGGCTCAAAAAAAGCAGCATTTCTGCAACGTGAGGCATTAGCCTAAATGGGTTTTCTAAAATCACTGGATCCTGGTCACTTATCATCCTGGTCATCTTCTATTTGGGCATCCCATCTCCCATTCCATCTGGTGATGGCACTGGCTGGGAAAAAAGTGCAGAGATTCAGATGAATGCTGCAGACTACCACTGACCTCAGCAGTCACCTGATGGGTATCAGTGACATCACTGCTGATACATCACCAGTCCCTATCAGGTGACAGCTGAGGCCAATGGTTAGTCGCAGTGGATATCTGCACCGAAAGAAACTGCGATAGGCGAATATCACTTTGTTTTTGTATTTTACCCCATCCCCGACCCCTCCTGGGTTTTCCAATGATTTATTAATATTGATTTATTTAGCTTACTTATATATTATATCACTTTCCCATATCGAGTCTGCAAAACCCCTTTAAAATATAAGTATAATATACACATAAACGGTCAAATGATGTGAATATTGAGGGTTTTTTATAACTCAATATTATTAAACATACTATCTAATTTTGGGCGGTACCCATAATATGAGCATTCTAGGTATAAATCATTAAAGAGGACCTGTCACCTCTCCTGATATGTCTGTCAGTAAATAATTGTGTTCCCTGTTCATGTTCGTTTTTTCAGACGGACAAAGAAATTTAGTATACAATACTTTGTGTCCATCCAAAAAAAGTGATAGAAGGGGATCTTTTTTTTTTTCTTTCAAACATTGATCTCTATATAAACAGATGGCCATCCATTTGTGTCCATTTTTTGCATCCTGTATATACACATGGTTTAGAGTCCTATTTCAACATCTAATCACACAAGGGTACTCCATTTTAGACACAAAAATAATAAAACCTAACTTTTATTGGCTATAGTTAAAAATCTACACCCAGTGATCATTCCAAAATAAATAAAGTGAATAAAGTGACTAAAAACAAATGACTGATACTATTTTATGGTTGGTACAATCACCATGTACCATGTACGATACCACCTAGCAATACATGGTGATTGTACCAACCATAAAATAGTATCAGTCATTTGTTTTTAGTCACTTTATTCACTTTATTTATTTTGGAATGATCACTGGGTGTAGATTTTTAACTATAGCCAATAAAAGTTAGGTTTTATTATTTTTGTGTCTAAAATGGAGTACCCTTGTGTGATTACATTTTTTGCATCTGTTAAACAGTAACAAATGTGAATGGCGCCTTACAGAGATGACACATAATTAGAACTGAAGTTTGTGTGTTTCTTTATAATATCAGTAATTATAATTCCTGCCTGTTAACACGGAAATCTTCACATATATTTTTTGCAGAAAATGAGACAGAACAATGACCAGGTATTTGGTTTAGGAAAGAAGTTTCCTGATATACATTATATAGTATAAATCTGAGAAAAGTCTATAAATTCCCAATTTATGGCATTATTCAGCCTTCGTATCTGTGTTGTCGCCATATTATATATATATAATTTTTTGTATTTGCCAAATTATACATAGCAAACTGCAAGGTGTGATGATGAAACATTGTGCTCTTTGAGTTGCTGCTGATGTAATAATATAAGACCATACATATACCATACAGTCTACACACACTGCTCAGACTGTACTGAGGTTTGTTTTTTATTATTATTTTGAGGTATAACAGAACATCAGAATAGCAATAATAAAGTGCAGAAAAGTACAACAATAGGTACAACATTAGATACCAAAAAGCATAGAACAAGGGTAATACCGACTACTGTACAGAGGTTTATTATGCAGAAGAAAAATGGAATGGTAATTTTTACTGTCATTAAGAATTAGTAACAAAGTTGTCATTTTCATTGTACATCTACAATTCATGACTGGAACACAATAGCTCTGCCTCTGTATTTGAAGGCCCCAGGCAGTTAGTATTAGATTGAAGCTGTCCATATGTGCCACAGTCTCCAGGGTCACCCTAGACCAAACTGTTGGCTCATTACAATATGCATAAATGCAAAATCATGCAAATCATCTGTGTATGTAATTACTGCCATGTTAATGATGGAGATAAATCAACCCATATTTAACCAACATAACCAACTGTAATTGTATTGTATTTAGTTAAATCCAGCCGACATTAATATATATTTTTGTCTTTACACTTAAAGAGGTTGTGCCAGGATATGACGATATTGCCTATTGGTAGGGTACAGGGTAATTTCATGATCTGTAGTAGACCACTACCGATCTGGAGAATTGGAAGAGTCATGGTGAATGTTTGGCCTGCTGAACCATCAGAACAGGAGCCCATTTGTCAGTATTGGTGTGTGTGTGTGTGTGTGTGTGGGGTCCTAGATGTTGGACCTTGACCTATCATGAAATTAATCAATATCCAATCAATGGGGGATACCTTCATATCTTAGTGCAACCCTATTAAGGCCCATATATTTCAGGAATAATGTTAGAATATCATCATTTGCTGTTGCTGTCCAGCTCAGTATATGTATTAAGGTGGACACGTATGCTCAGACTTGCTTCCATTTCTTCTCTATTGAATATGCAGATGGATCCCTGGTATGGTGAGCTGTGGTCTGCTCCTGAAGCTGTTAGAGGAGATCCTTCATGGCTGAGAATTTTGTTAGGGGGTGACATTTCCTATTTAAATAGTGTTTATCAATGTGTATCTGGGATGAGCTTTAATAGCAGCAGCCTTTATGTGTATGTTATTAGAAGATCCCATGTCAAGAGACCCCAGGCTATGATTGTACCCTCTGAGAGAAGTAGACCTAGTGTGAAAGTGGCCTTAGAACAATACATATTGCTGAGTATATATGTGAATCACTACAGTAAAGTGTGTCTGTCTACAAAAGAAGAAACCTATGGTTGTCAATTTTTGTAGCCCCCATTTACAAGCTGACTCCCCATAGCAAGGATCCTTCACATACTTGGGTAAGCAGAGAAAGAAGTAAGACTGAGCATGGGTGTCCACCTCTAGTACATTTATTGATGTAGACACAGTAAAGGCTGTTTCTTTGGGGATATAAGCATTTTTATAATTTTAGATCAAATAAAAATAATATTGAATTATGGACTAGATTTAACTTTAAACAATACTCGTCTTGGGACAACCCCAGAGATATAGCAGGCAGGGGCCTGGGGGTTGGGACAATGGTCCCAGTGGTGTAACTAAAGTCTTGTGAGCCCCGGTGCAGTCTTTTTTTCTCGAGTCCCCTTCCTCGTCCCTACAGTGAATTCTTGATATTGATGGTAATGGGTGCTAAGGGCTCGTTCACATCTGCGCCCGGTCTCCGTTATACAGGTTTCCGTTTCCTGCATAAAACAGAGCAGGAGACGGAAACCTGCAGGAGTCTTTCTCACCCATTCATTTGAATGGGTGAGAAAGCTGTCTGGCCGTGAGCGGCGGTGAGCGTTTTATGCTCTCCGCCATGAAACCGGGTTTTTTAATCCGGACACAGAGTCGGACATGCAGTACTCTGTGTCCGGATTAAAAAAAACAGTTTCACAGCGGAGAGCATAAAACGCTCACCGCCGCTCACGGCCGGACCCGGTCTGTGCTTTCCATCTTCTTGCATGCACAGAATGGAGACCAGAACGCAGGTGTGAACCTAGCGTAAGGAGTTTAATCATCCTTACTGTGGTTAGGGTAATCTGTGGGTCTCCTTGGTTTATGGGTCAGATGGAAGCTGCAATACTGATGCCAGTGCTTATGGGCCCCCTAAGGCTCTTGAGCCCTGGTGTAAGTGCACCCCTTCAAGTTACGTCCCTGAATGGTTCTGAGCCCACTGATTCTGTGGGGCACACCCCACTGCCATTAGTATATGCTGTATTTTTAACTACGGTAGATTGGCACCCCCAGGACAATGTAAATGACAATCTAGTTAAAATGCATCCTACTGATCTGTTATCTTGTAAACCACAAGCCACTTCAGCCTCGCAGGTTACAAGACGCTGAGACCTGACTACAGACAAGATTTCTACTTCTTGGCACAAGCAGGCACGATGACATCACAGCATACATCCTATGCGTGCTTACGGTGCATAGAGCATAGCTCAATAAGAGGAGGAGGGATCGCAGACAGGACAGTACAACTTTTTTTTTCTTGTTATGCGCACCTGTGGGCCTTTTAATAGTATATTTAGCTCATTAGGGGACAATATGAACATAAATGGGGGATCATTTATATAAAGGGCCATTGTGAATAGAAGAGGGGGGTCGGCTGTATTTATGTAGGGGTAATTTTTATTGATGACTTTTCCTCAGGATAGATCATCAATAAGAGATCAGTAGTCTCCCCACCCCACTGATCAGCTGACTGAAGGAGCCATGGCGCTAATATACAGCTAATTACATCCGCACAGTGAGGAAAAATACATGCAATGGACAAACTGTGATCTCCAAAACCGTTGTAATTTTTGAAATCGTAGCATGTCAATTATACCTATGGAAGTGTTGCCGGTTTCCCTATAGGTATAATGGAGACAGAAAGTCCATGTGAAAAGCACTGTGGGAAAAACCATGATGCATTGCCTCCGTGTTTTTTCCAACATCGCTATTTTGCTATGGCCTGTACATGGGGCCTTAGCCTTAATTAGGAAACATATGGGGCATTATTAATAAGGGGCACTATTTAACGAAGTACACAGAGGGACATTATTAAAGGGGATGCCCAGGCAAAATTGGACAACCCCTTTAACTTTTAAATCAGCCAGAGGTAGTGCAAAAAAAAAAAAAAAAAAAAAAAAGCATATTCATCAGTCCTCATTACTCCGATGTCCTCCTGGCACGTCCTGGGTTTTTCTGATCTGGTGGCTTCTCCCGAGTCTTTTTCAGAGTTCTGCTGAAGCCGCTGATTGGCCTCAGCAGTCACATGATCATTGAGGCCAATCAGCAGCCTCAGGAAGAGACCTGTGGTGTCACAGGTAGTGACATTGCATGCCATTCCCTGACTAGCCTCAGCGGTCACATGACTGCTGAGGGCAATCAACGGTTTCAGCGGAACTCCAGAAGAGATTTATTCAGCAGAAGAACCGGAACACACCAGGAGGACACCGGTGTATTGGAGACAGGTGAATATGATTTTATTTATTTTTTTAATTCCCCGGCTGATTTAAAAGTTGAAAGGACTGCACTTGGAAATATTATTTATTCTGGGGGATTATATCATATATTTTATAACTGGGGGTAGCAGTAGTATGATGACTTTATGTAGTTGAGGACAATGTAGGTCAGGTGCCTGGAGAAGTGAGGAGCCAAAGTTGTCTTTGTTGTGAACTTAAAAGTGGCAAATCACAGCTGGAAAAAGTGGTCATAGTCCAGATAAAAGAGATTGGAACTGTGAATGATTACAGTCAGAGATTGTATTCACTATTGTATATCTACTACTATACAGTCAGTTTATATTGATAATATTGGTATTCATGAGCTGAAGGCGCACTTATTCCACCCCCAACCCCCCCTTCCCATGCTGAACCCCTAGCTACACCTCTGGATAAACCCTTTAATCATCTTTAACCATGCATACTATAGATATATACATAGTACATATTTGTGTATTGCTTCAAAATAAAGCAGAATTTGCATGGATATATGAATTAAAGTATTTAAATCTACTATATAGAACTGAGCAAGGCACTATTACTATAGGGAGGCACTAAAGGGGCATATGACCCCTGACGCCAATCACTGTTCTTGGCTGTCATATGACAAGCAAGCTAGCATTACAGTATACAGGGTTTTGTTCTGTAAGCGTATATTCGTACTACTGTTATTGCAGTCTGTGCAGTCCCGTGTGCACCACTTTTTCATCCATCAGAAAAATAAAAAAAAATCATGTTTTTTTAACCTGGGGGTGAATGCAAATGGTCACCAGACGGAGGGGACTTCATCTGCATCTGTTGTTTAATGTTCATTGCTCTCACCCCATGACAGATGAAAGCAATGGACATTAAATAACAGCAGTGTGAACAACCCGAACCCTATGGTGCTAATATTTGTTCCTTGTAGAGTGGTATTATTTAGTCATTGTATGATTGATTATTTATTCCGCATATTTTATAATCGTACATAGAAAATTGTCTTATAGCTGCCCTGTCTTTGCGATAAATAGATACCGCCCTAGTGTCCCTCTTTTAGAGAGATAGTTGCTACTTTTAATCCAAATCCTTCTGTCCCTCTCTTTTTGATATTGGAAATAGATGTGCATTAATAAACTTAACTATATTGTTTCAGAAACTATCTATATATTAGAACCCAAAGATCTAAAGATCTTAAAGGGGTTGTCCAGTTTCAGACAAATAAATGTTATTGTTTGCATAAGAAGAATTACAATTTTCTTTATCAATTCCTCAGGGTTTCTAGATCTCTGCTTGCTCTCATTCTGCTTACTTCCAGTGGATAGAAAGCAGCCCATGGTCATGAACACACAAGTATACAGCTTGTCATAGTCATAGCATACTAAACAGATCGGTGTGTTCATCACATGACCATGGATTATATATCACACAACCATAGAATGATTTTTATCCACTGGAAGTAAACAAAGGATGACAGCAAGCAGAGATCTAAAAAACCATGAGGAATTGATACAGAAAATTGTATAACTTTTTATTATGAAAAAAGTAACATTTATTTGCTAAAACTGGACAACTCCTTTAAAATGTCTATATTGATATATAATTTTAAGAAAACACTATTCAAGCATATAGATATGAATAACTTAAGCATGAACAAGGGCTAATACTGCACCAATCCAAAAACATTTGTGGACCATGCGATAACAACCAAATCCAAAAAATCATGACCACTAAATAATAATAATAATAATAATAATTAGAGATGAGCGAACAGTAAAATATTCGATGTTTCTTATTCGTTCCGAATAGCATCTCAATATTCGACTATTCGAACGAATATCGAACCCCATTATAGTCTATGGGAGGGGATCCCACCATTCGACTCAGGAGGGTCACCAAGTCCACTATGACACCCCAGGAAATGATGCCAACACCTCTAAAATGCAACTGGGACAGCAGGGGAAGCATGTCTGGGGGCATCTAACACACCAAAGTCCCTCTATTACCCCACTATCACAGCCTAACAACTACACATTTTCCACACCTGGAAACCTTCTTTACTCCCCAAATGGATGGACACAAACCCCAATTTAAGCTCAACAAACATTAACAAGCACCCCTTTAAATCACAATCCCCCTTGACAACCACAGATGGAATAGGCAATAGGAAATCCTTCAGTCCCCACCCCGAACTGTCATTGTGGATGTGTGTGATGTGGTAAGACCTTCCAAAATTCACTTTTCTAGCCCTTAACATGAGCCCTTCCAAATTAAGTTACAGGCCCTTAAGCTGAGTTACCAGCAGAAATTGAGGCCCTTCAGGTGACTTCAGCCTTCTACCTGCAGAGTTTTAGGCCCTTGAACTTAGTTCAGCCTTGCACCAGCAGAGATTTGTTGGCCCTTTGGGTGAGTTGAGCCTTTAAAAAGCAGTGTTTTTGGCCCTTGGAGTGAGTAGAGCCTTTAAAATACAGTGGTTTTGGCCCTTGGAGTGAGTGGAGCCTTTCAGCTACAGTGCTTTTGGCCCTTGGAGTGAGTAGAGCCTTTAGAAAGCAATGTTTTTGGCCTTTGGAGTGAGTGGAACCTTTAAACTACAGTGCTTTTGGCCCTTGGAGTGAGTAGAGCCTTTAAAATACAGTGCTTTTGGCCCTTGGAGTGGGTACAGCCTTTAAAAATCAGTGTTTTATGCCCTTGGGGTGACTAGAGCCATGCAGCAGCAGTCTTTTATTTTTTGGCCCTTGGGGTGACTAGAGCCATGCAGCAGCAGTGTTTCATTTTTTGGTCCTTGGGGTGACCAGAGCCAAGCAGCAGCAGTGTTTCATTTTTTGGCCCTTGGGGTGACTAGAGCCATGCAGCAGCAGTGTTTCATTTTTTGGCCCTTGGGGTGACCAGAGCCATGCAGCAGCAGTGTTTCATTTTTTGGCCCTTGGGGTGACTAGAGCCATGCAGCAGCAGTGTTTCATTTTTTGGCCCTTGGGGTGACTAGAGCCATGCAGCAGCAGTGTTTCATTTTTTGGCCCTTTTGGTGACTAGAGCCATGCAGCAGCAGTGTTTCATTTTTTGGCCCTTGGGGTGACTAGAGCCATGCAGCAGCAGTGTTTCATTTTTTGGCCCTTGGGGTGACTCCTAAAAAATTAGATTTCAGGCCCTTGGGGGTGAGCCCTAAAACATTAATTTTCAGGCCCTTGGGGGGAGCCCTAAAAAATTAGTACCTGGACTGTGGAGTGGATATACGGCTGGGTATCCACATCCTAGCCCACGTTCCCTGCTCATGATGACGAAGGACATTCGTGCCATCCCCTCTACAGTAGCTGGACTGTGGACTAGACACCCAGCTGGGTATGCACGTCCACGTCCTCTGCTGCTACTGATGAGAGGCAATGCTGGCAGCCCCTTTTCAGTACCTGGACTGTGGACTACACACCCAGCTGGGTATGCACATCCACGTCCTTGCCCCCTGCTGCTACTGACGAGAGGCAATGCTGGCAGCCCCTCTCCAGTAGCTGGACTGTGGACTACACACCCAGCTGGGTATGCACGTCCACGTCCTCGCACACGTCCCCTGCTGCTACGCTGCATGATTTTCTAGCTAGCTAGCTATTATTGAGCTCTGAAAAGAGCTGTTATTATTCAGAATTCCTGCCTAACCAAAGCACTGTATCGCACTGACAGTCTTATTCCACACTCTCCCTATCACTCCAAAACTGAAATGACACGAATAGGGCGGCGGCCGTTCTTATGAATTGGGAGGTCACATGTTTTCGGCAGCCAATGGGTTTTTTCAATTTTTTTCACTGCCTCCGTTGTCGTAGTTCCCGTCCCAGGGAGGGGACACAAATTTTTACTGCGTATGCGGCCTTGTATTCGATTGTGAACAAATACATCGAATGTCATGATAGTCGATCGAATACCTATTCGATCGAACGGCGTCCGCTCATCTCTAATAATAATAATAATAAAGCATTTTATTAATGAATATATTAAACAACAGAAATAAAGAAAAGAGGATGTGAAAAATGGAGACACAACATGATAACGGCCATATGAGAAATACAGGACGTATAGATATGTATATAGTACAATATTGCAGCAGGGTCTGTGAGAACCACTTAAATATTAACAATCACATTCTATCTAGTACAGCTTTGGGAAAACAAGAGCCCCAAATACACAGAAATATACCTGTATATGGTAACACTCAGATCCCATAAGCTCAAAACATATGCATAGAGTAACAAACATCCCAGTATAATTGGCCTGCACTACACCTCGGCTTCATCTAGGGGGCGCGGTTCCACGGACCCTGCTCCAATGTTGTCCTATATTGATATCTATATGCCCTTGTATCTCTCATTTGCCTCATAGTGTAGTATGGAAAAACTTGACTGTCCCACACACAGCCCTGATCTCAACTCCATTGAACACCTTCAGGATGAGCTAGAATGGAGATTGTGAGGTATTATAATTGCAAGACATTGTATACCCCATAATGGTATCAATAAAAACAACTTGTCCTGCAAAAATAAAAAAGAGAACCCCTACATAACTCTGTAGAATAAAACAAAAAAAAAAAACATTAGTTATGGGAGTCAGAATGTGATGATAGAAAAGAAATGTAGTTCTAATATATGTATGTATCGCACAATGAATGCCGTCGTACACAACCCCTAAAAAATTAAACATATTCTTTCAGTTTCCTAATGTATTGCATGGAATATTATATGTAGGAAGTACAGTTTTTTACTGCCAAAAACAAGCCCTCACACCGCTGTGTGAACAAAAAAGTAAAAATTCTGGAAGGTTTTTTATAACTTTTGGAAGGTGGCAGGAAACAATGAAATACTGAAAATTCACCACGGTGGGAAGCGGTTAGTAGCATGTCTCCCACTCAGACTAGGACCAAGCCAAACAACGTTTAGGGAATCCCCTTGTGTTGTGTATTCTCTGCAGGTAGATCTGTGCCAGCATAAGGAATAGACCATGTCCCTCATACTTCTATGGGCACAGTGGCATTCATTCTCCATTACCTTGCTGTCAGCAAACTAACCTCTGCCCGCGACTTCGTCTGCGTGTTGTTGGTGTCAATGATCTGCCTATATTCAGCAAATTGCTACTGTCAATGGTTTGCCTGCTCCGACATTTCAGCAGCTCTTAAGCTGTCCTGTTGCTGAATTTGTTCCTCACGCCGTGCCTGTGATTGTTCCGGCATCTCAGCAGCTTGCTGGGACGCCATATAATGAGTGTGTTGTTGGCGTTGATGATCCGCCTGCTCCAGTGTTTCGGCAGCTTTCAAGCTGGGCTGCCGCTGAACTCATTCCTCGCACTGTGGCCGTGATTGTTCCGGCATCTCTGCAGCTCGCTGGGAAGCCATATAATGAGCGTGTTGTTGGCGATGATAATCCGTCTGCTCCAGGGTTTCGGCAGCTGTCAAACTGACCTGCTTCTAAACTCATTCCTTGCACTGTGCCCGTGATTGTTCCGGCATCTCAGCAACTCGCTGGGATGCCATATAATGAGCGTGTTGTTGGCGATGATAATCCGCCTGCTACGGGGATTCGGCAGCTGTCAAGCTGACCTGCTTTTAAACTCGTTCCTTGCACTGTGCCCGTGATTCTTCCGGCATCTCAGCAACTCACTGGGATGCCATATAATGAGCGTGTTGTTGGTGTTGATAATCTGCTTGCTCCGGCGTTTCGGCAGCTGTCAAACTGGCCTGCCGCTGAACTCGTTCCTCGTGCTGTTCCCGTGATTGTTGCGGCATCTCAGCAGCTCGCTGGGACGCCATCTAATGAGCATGTTGTTGGCGATGATAATCCACCTGCTCCGGCGTTTCAGCAGCTGTCCTGCTGCTAAACTCATTCCTCACGCTGTGCCCATGATTGTTCCGGCATCTCAGCAGCTAGCTGGGAAGCCATATAATGAGTGTGTTGTTGGCACCAATGATCCCCATCAGCTCCGCTTGAGGAGAACTCTGTTGACTTCTGGCTACCTTCATAGCTCTCGTTTTAGAATTTTGTGACAATTAGATTTTCTTTTTCCTGGCTTGTTTAAAAGTAGCAGACTGCCAATTTGGATTAAAGGAGTTTTCCTATCCAATGTGTCAGCATGTTGCCTGGGGCAGATCAGATAATATTCAAATGCATGTACAGAATGGACTGAGGGTTAGCTGAATGTTTACATAGAGAGATAACAGACCTGGCTTTATCAGAACCTGAGATAAGCTGCTGCAAGAGCAGTTTAATATAGTATGTGAAAATAAATTCGGAACAGTCGTGAAGTCATGTCATTTACTGGGATAAAAAGTAGCCTATGTTTTAATCGAGGTTACAAACTATCTATGTGCCGAATTTAATTCAAATCCGTTAAGCCGTTTTTACGTGATTGAGTATTAGTAGGATAGGATAGTAGGATAGGATTATAATATTAGTAGGATGTGAAAGTTTGTGTGTTTGTATGTTTGTTCCTCAATCATGCAAAAAAACGCTAAACCAATATGGATGAAATTTGGCACATACAGTGTTGGCCAAAAGTATTGGCACCCCTGCAATTCTGTCAGATAATAATCATTTTCTTCCAGAAAATGATTGCAATCACAAATTCTTTGGTATTATTATCTTCATTTAATTTGTCTTCAATGGAAAACCACCAAGAGAATTGTCAAGAAGTCAAATTGGATATAATTCCAATGTCCATAAAAAGGGGGTGGACAAAAGTATTGGCACTGTTTGAAAAATCATATGATGCTTCTGTAATTTGTGTAATTAACAGCACCTGTTACTTACCTGAGTCACCTAACAGGTGGTGGCAATAACTAAATCACACTTGCAGCCAGTTGAAATGGATTAAAGTTGACTCAACCTCTGTCCTGTGTCCTTGTGTGTACCACATTGAGCATGGAGAAAAGAAAGAAGACCAAAGAACTGTCTGAGGACTTGAGAAGCAAAATTGTGAGGAAGCATGAGCAATCTCAAGGCTACAAGTCCATCTCCAAAGACCTGAATGTTCCTGTGTCTACCGTGCGCAGTGTCATCAAGAAGTTTAAAGCCCATGGCACTGTGGCTAACCTCCCTAGATGTGGACGGAAAAGTAAAATTGACGAAAGATTTCAACGCAACATTGTGCGGATGATGGATAAAGAACCTCGAATAACATTCATACAAGTTCAAGCTGCTCTGCAGTCCGAGGGTACAACAGTGTCACCCCATACTATCCGTTGGCATCTGAATGAAAAGGGACTGTATGGTAGGATACCCAGGAAGACCCCACTTCTTACCCAGAGACATAAAAAAGCCAGGCTGGAGTTTGCCAAAACTTACCTGAGAAAGCCAAAAACGTTTTGGAAGAATGTTCTCTGGTCAGATGAGACAAAAGTAGAGCTTTTTGGGAAAAGGCATCAACATAGAGTTTACAGGGGAAAAAAATAGGCCTTCAAAGAAAAGAACACGGTCCCTACAGTCAAACATGGCGGAGGTTCCCTGATGTTTTAGGATTGCTTTGCTGCCACTGGTACTGGACTGCTTGACCGTGTGCATGGCATTATGAAGTCTGAAGACTACCAACAAATTTTGCAGCATAATGTAGGGCCCAGTGTGAGAAAGCTGGGTCTCCCTCAGAGGTCATGAGTCTTCCAGCAGGACAATGACCCAAAACACACTTCAAAAAGCACTAGAAAATGGTTTGAGAGAAAGCACTGGAGACTTCTAAAGTGACCAGCAATGAGTCCAGGCCTGAATCCCATAGAACACCTGTGGAGAGATCTCAAAATGGCAGTTTAGAGAAGGCCCCCTTCACATCTCAGGGACCTGGAGCAGTTTGCCAAAGAAGAATGGTCTAAAATCCCAGCAGAGCATTGTAAGAAACTCATTGATGGTTACCGGAAGCGGTTGTTCGCAATTATTTTGTCTAAAGGTTGTGCTACCAAGTATTAGGCTGAGGGTGCCAATACTTTTGTCCGGCCCATTTTTGGAGTTTTGTGTAAAATGATCAATGATTTGACTTTTTTTTCATTCTCTTTTGTGTTTTTTCATTGCAAGCAAAATAAATGAAGATACTAATACCAAAGAGTTTGTGCTTGCAATCATTTTCTGGAAGAAACTTGGTATTATCTGACAGAATTGCAGGGGTGCCAATACTTTTGGCCAACACTGTAAATAGTTTACCTTGATTAAAACTTGGGCTACTTTTTATCCGGGTAATTGACATGGCTTCACGACTGTTATGAATTTATGTTCATATACTATACTTCTCTTGGCAGCAGCATTATCTCAGCTAATTGGAGATTGCTGATAAAGCCTGGTCTGTTATCTATGTATGTAAACACACAGATAACCATCAGTCCATTGTGAACAAGTATTTGCATATTATCTGATCTGATTGGCAGTTTTCCAATTTTAAACATGCTAGGAAAAAGAAAATCTAATTTGTTGCAAAATTCTAAAACCATGAGAGCTATGAAGGAAGCCAGTAGTCACAGACTTCTCCTGAAGCGGAGCTCAGGGGGAATGAGTAAGTTAGGCGTCAAGCGGCTCTTAGAGCAGCCAAAACGCCGGAGCAGGCGGATCATCAACGCCAACCACACACTCATTATATGGTGTCACAGCCAGCTGCTGTGATGCTGGAACAATCATAGGCACGGTACGAGGAACAAGTTCAGCGGCAGGCCAGCTTCAGTGCTGCCGAAACGCTGGATCATTGACACCAACAACACACTCACTATATGTCGTCCTGGCCAGCTGCTGAGATGCCGGAACAATCACAGGCATGGCGTGAGGAACAAGTTCAGCAGCAGTGCAGCTTGATAACTGCTGAAACGCCCGAGCATGTGAACCATCGACAGCAGCAATTTGCTGAATATAGGCGGAACATCGACGCCAACAGCACACAGACAAAGTGACGGGCAGAGGCTAGTATCCTATATTGTTGGGGTGCTGTGGTGGTGGGGTCTTCAAATAAAAGGACAGGATATATGTCCATAAAAAGTTTAGGCCATCCATGAATTCCAGTTCAGGTGTCTGAGAAAACCTGAAGAGGAAGTTGGTAGCCTTGAAGGGAGGAAATCTATGTAGTCATACACTCACCGGCCACTTTATTAGGTACACCTGTCCAACTGCTCGTTAACACTTAATTTCTAATCAGCCAATCACATGGTGGCAACTCAGTGCATTTAGGCATGTAGACATGGTCAAGACAATCTCCTGCAGTTCAAACCGAGCATCAGTATGGGGAAGAAAGGTGATTTGAGTGCCTTTGAACGTGGCATGGTTGTTGGTGCCAGAAGGGCTGGTCTGAGTATTTCAGAAACTGCTGATCTACTGGGATTTTCACGCACAACCATCTCTAGGGTTTACAGAGAATGGTCCGAAAAAGAAAAAACATCCAGTGAGCGGCAGTTCTGTGGGCGGAAATGCGTTGTTGATGCCAGAGGTCAGAGGAGAATGGCCAGACTGGTTCGAGCTGATAGAAAGGCAACAGTGACTCAAATAGCCACCCGTTACAACCAAGGTAGCCAGAAGAGCATCTCTGAACGCACAGTACGTCGAACTTTGAGGCAGATGGGCTACAGCAGCAGAAGACCACACCGGGTGCCACTCCTTTCAGCTAAGAACAGGAAACTGAGGCTACAATTTGCACAAGCTCATCGAAATTGGACAATTGAAGATTGGAAAAACGTTGCCTGGTCTGATGAGTCTCGATTTCTGCTGCGACATTCGGATGGTAGGGTCAGAATTTGGCGTCAACAACATGAAAGCATGGATCCATCCTGCCTTGTATCAACGGTTCAGGCTGGTGGTGGTGGTGTCATGGTGTGGGGAATATTTTCTTGGCACTCTTTGGGCCCCTTGGTACCAATTGAGCATCGTTGCAACACCAAAGCCTACCTGAGTATTGTTGCTGACCATGTCCATCCCTTTATGACCACAATGTACCCAACATCTGATGGCTACTTTCAGCAGGATAATGCAATGCCATGTCATAAAGCTGGAATCATCTCAGACTGGTTTCTTGAACATGACAATGAGTTCACTGTACTCCAATGGCCTCCACAGTCACCAGATCTCAATCCAATAGAGGAGCATCTTTGGGATGTGGTGGAACGGGAGATTCGCATCATGGATGTGCAGCCGACAAATCTGCGGCAACTGTGTGATGCCATCATGTCAATATGGACCAAAATCTCTGAGGAATGCTTCCAGCACCTTGTTGTATCTATGCCACGAAGAATTGAGGCAGTTCTGAAGGCAAAAGGAGGTCCAACCCGTTACTAGCATGGTGTACCTAATAAAGTGGCCGGTGAGTGTATATGGATAGAAGAACAAATAATAAAAATAAAGGGGTATTCCATCTGACTGTTATCTCATAGAAGTAAATGGGGAGAGCTGACACCTCAGTCGTCACAGGAGGAGAGGAGAGGAGGCAGGGGCGTCCATTACTCACTTCATTAGGTGGACGTGCCCGCCCTTATACCTAATGACCAGCAGGTGGCGCAATACTATAGAAGTAAATGGTAATGAATGATCACTGGGTCATGTCTTACCGCACATAATAAATTGGTCATTGTCACATATTTTATTTCAGGACAGGCCCTTTAAATGTTAGGAACTATGATTGATTCACTTAAGGTTCAGCCACATATTTAGAAGCGGCAATAGCGGACAACACCCATGTAACATGCCACCGGTACAGCCCAAGCTAAGGCTCAGGTAGCCGTGTACACGTAGCCTTTAGCGTTCAGTTATGAGGCGTCACCGCATGATAACAACTGGAACTATATTACGTCACCTCCCCAACGGACGGCTCACCGCGCGGAGGACAACAGTAATGTAGCTCCGGCTAGGGTAGCGCCCGTCCGTCTGTTCCAGGCTCGTGATTGGCCGTGTGCTCTGCCTGTTTGTAGCGGCGGGAGGGGGGCGGTGTGAGCTGAGTTTCCGGTTACGAGGACTAGTCGGTGCGTTAGATAGAGGGAGGAGGAAGAGCACGGGGAGAGCCGAGCTTGAGCCCCTGATTCCCCGGATACACAGGCCACCACCTCCCCTAGCCAAGCACCGTAGTGCGGGCGGCGCCTCACAAGAGGGCTCCGAGGAAGTCACGCTGATTTATAGGTGAGACCCTAGGGATGCTGCAGCCATCCAGTGCGCTCATGTGCAGGGCTGCAGTGCTCACAGCCTGGCGGAGCGATGTGATCGCTCAATGAGAAGCAATCCTCCAGTGATCGGCAGAGCAGAGTAAAAGTGCGTGTGCATGGGGCGCTGTGTGCAGCAGTGCGGGCTCCCAATGATAGATCAGGCAAGGGGGCGATCGGCGCCCCATTGTTGTCAGGGATGCCATCTATGGGATCTGTGCTGGCTCCTTGTGCCCTACTTGCATCCTAATGAAGGTCGGGCTGTGATGTGACTATTATTGTGGCACTAATTAGCCTTTCTGCTGGGTAGGGGGCACTGGCCGCAGGGCACAGGGTGGGGGCTGGGGGCATCTGCACCATTATGGCTAGTGAGGCTTGCTATATGATACTGGGTACTGTCAGATTGCTCTTTATTGATCCCTATATATGTCCATGTGGTCTCATACATACAATATACTGCTGCTGTACAGGCTGCTTATGCTGGGACTTTGAGGCAGGCCAGCTGGTAAGTGCTGTGGGCTGGGCTGCACCAATGCTGATATCTCCTCAATATGGTGACCTCTGAGATGTGCCAAGACGCTGTATAAAATGCGTTCTACACCTTGTGAGACGGCAGGGTGTGTTATATGGATCAATGGTATGTTGTTAACCCCTTTGAGCATTAGAGATTGTTAGAAGGGTGTGGGTGCCTGAAAGGGTGTGGGCAGCATGTGACGGTGTAAGCTTCCACTTCTATATATCCTCCATGTAGGTTGTAGGGGAGAAGACCTGTAAATATCTGGCCATGCCTGTGCTGGGGTCTGTGCTACTCTAGTGCCCTGGATTTTTGGTTGTACATAGCTTTGTTTAGTGTATACTTTTCTTAGATAAGTATTTATAGTACTGTATCCTTTATAACATAAATTCAGCGCAATAAGAAACCAGTTCTGTGAGCTATTTGGAAGGGAAGTTTGGTATTGGAAATGTCTGTTCCTTCAGCACATTCTTTTCTTGTGTAACCTAGATTTCAGTGGGAGGGGGGCAGGAACCCGATAGATCCCATTAATGTCACTGGAAGCCATAGGATTCTTCTATATTTCAGCTTCAATCCTTTTGCAAACATATTGGAACAAAAACTGGATCACTAATATACATGTGAACAGAGTGTGAGACACATCACACTGCCCATCGTTCCTGTGCCCATGTCCCTAAGAATCAGTTCACATCTGTGTTTGGAGCCTCTTCTGCAGATTTGTCTGAATAAATGGTGGATTATACATTCTGAATTTTTCTGGTAAAATGACAGAACCTGAGGGACCCCTTTGTATGTCTCTGGGGTCCATTGGTTTCTGTCATGTGACAGATCCAGCCTATTTTAGTAGCATCTGTTGTTTCTTATGTGTATGACTACCACAGGCCTCACGTTCTCAGTATATTTCAGAAGTCTTAGCTGAATCTGCCATAGGTCTCTGTGTATGGCATGCTTCAGGCTGCTGAGTACTATACAATATTCTACAATACACAGAACTTGCCCAGCTCCAGATAGTTATATATATTGGAGCAATGGTATGCCAATTCATACCTACTGCAGATTTCTACTGTGGCCTTCATACTTTGGGAGAAGTTGCGGCATACCTGAAGCAACTACCTAGTGAATTCTTCGTTTCAGACAGTTTCTGCTGTGGTTTAACTCTGGAAAATCTTCTGATTCCCTGCAACGAAAAAAAAAATCTGCAGGGGGCCTGTTCCGTGTGGATGTAACCTTTAGAAGTCCTATCTATAAAGAGTTTCTCATTCAGGGTTCCAGATCTTGGACACGTATCTTTCTATTCACCGCAGTTATTATTTACTGCTGTGCAGGCACTTCTTTCCTGCTTCCTCTCTCAGGAATTCCCGTTTTCCTGTGATCTGGTAGAATATGCATAGAATACTTTTCCTAAAATCTTTCCTTCCTTGGAGATCATATGAGCTGCTCTAATCCCTAACAGGCTAGTGCTGAAGATATAAATGGCATGTCCCTATATGTTTTACGTGGAAGTTCGTGTCTATATAGTAAACTGTATGTTGAGCGACATAACCTAGAAAAACTGAATTTCTAAAGCTGCCTTTATACACAACATGTCTGTCCCTCCTGTAATGCAATATCAGTGAGAGAAACATGGGTCAATCCTATTGTTTCAATGGTGTCTGGCATCTGTTCATTGCCCCTGCTCAATAGAAGTAACTCTACAGCTTTTGGGGGTTGTAGTCTGATATTCATCCTACATCTATAGTCACATTAAGCAATGGGCAGCGTATACACAAAGTGAAGCAGTAATAGCATCCAGAAATGATGCATCTGAAAGGAGACTGCTTACACGTAGCCACTGAGCCTGAAAATGTGTGCAGGGCATGCAGTTACCCAGAGCCAGTGCATCTGCTCCCTTTATTCTGCCGTCTTCTATGAATGAACCTTGTCTGAATGCATGTTGTAAGCCCCCAGAAAAAGGAGGAAGACTACAGACGTGACTGATGGAAATACTGTACTGGCTAGCTATGGATTTACAATGAATTGCTCTAATAAGTTTTCACGGTTGCAGTGGTTTAGATTTTTAACCATCAATTTTGGGTGCCATAAATGTCCTATCGGTAGGGAGTTGGACTCTTAAAAGGCTTCAGTACACCAGAAAATGGTGGTGAGTTTCTATAGTTGTGGATAGCTGGCCACATGTTCCTGGTCACTCTCTCCCCTTAAGGATCAGGCCCGACATGATGGAAATGCACAGGAACATTACTTTGGTGAATCTGTGAGTTCAGGACAGTAGCAAGCAAACTAGTGTGTGGCCATTCATTAATGCCCAGCAAGGTTTGTTTGTGGTATTTGTGAAAAGGAGCTACAGTGGTGGTGGTGGTGGGGGGTGATATTCTCAACACACAGGCCTTACTACTTGTCTTGAATATAACCATGTGAAAGGGGATCTTACAACAATGACAAAATGAATGGGCACGCAAAGATAAAGGACATGTTCACATGACTGATTCTGGTCCATGTGTCGGCCATATTTCTTGGACTGAATTCAGATGTGTGACTGAACCTCAATGCATTGTAGCTGCAGTTTAGAGCTCCAGATGTAAAGCTGCCAGTTCTATACTGTCGCACTCCAGTTGCTCGGGAGCTCACTTCATCATAACTTAATACAATCTAGTGGATTATATTCATACAGTCGAGTTCGGGCCTGGGAATATGGCCTACATACAGATCTTGTATCCTGGGCAAGATTTAGTTTGCATACAATCTTATGGAATGATCATCCTGCCAAGTTGTCCAACTAGATATAGGAGCTAATACACAAGTGTTTTTGTTTGCATTAAAAAAACACATGCATTTTTAATTAATGTTAATCATTATCCATAATGAAAAATGTACATGCATTTAATTAAAAAAATAAAACTCAGGCTAAGGCCCCACGTGGCAGAAACGCGGCTTTTTTTTGTTGAAGATTTGAGGGTTTTTTGAGCCAAAGTCAAGATTGGCTTGAAACGAGACCCATAATGTAAGCTCTTAGACGTTTCCCTTCTATTAAATCCAATTCTGACTTTGACTGAAAAAAATCGCAGCAAATTCTGCAACAAAAGAGTTTTTGCAACATGGGGCCTTAGCCTAATACAGTTTTTGTGCTTTTCTTTTTTTAATGCTCACACATAATGGCATCATAATGGGTAGATAAACAGGTGCTAATTGATCTAAATTGTTGATATGCACATGTTTTGGCCCACTAATCCCATATGCAAGGCCGTAATCTGCATGCGGACTCCCCTGAACAGATTACCGAACGCATTTGCAAGCGGTGTGCAGTGAAAGCACACGGACCCCATAGACTATAATGGGGTCTGTGTGCTTGCCGCCAGATCTCCGGGGTCCGTGTGCCCCAGGGTCCGTGTGTTCTGTAGTCCGTTCAGGGGGTCCCCATGCGGACTCTGCAAACGGATTACTAAACGCAGATGTGAACCAAGAGTTAGGACTTTCTTTGGGTTAGTTCTTAATAGCCCTTAGATGAGAACTTCCTTTGGTCTCAGCAAGTTTCTAGGATGGATTAGTTTGCCTAGCAGTTGGGACTTCCTGAACATGTTATGGGACCGATCCATTGGCAGAAAGTAAAGAGGAATTTGAATCTCGATTTCCTCTTCGTTTCCTCGCCCTCTGGAGCCTGCAACAGAAAACTAAAGAAGCGTTTTGGCTTCCACTGTGGATTTTAGTTATTAACAGGTCACACTTTATTTCTGGAAGAGCAAAAATACTCTTATAATTTTTGAGGAGTATTTTTTTTTTTTTTTTTTTTTGAATCGACATTTATTTGGTTTTTTACATGACATTTGTAAAAGAACAAAACAGAGAATATCAGGACATCATCAATCCAATAGTAATCACTGCAAATTACATGAAAGGACAAATATCCAAAAGGAAGAGAAACATAAGCATAATAAATGGTTAATAAACCACAAACATCAACAATGTTTCAACTAGTGAAGAATGAGATACAAGGCGTCCAAACACTATCTGTGTCATTCTGCAGACTTACATCTAATAAGGGGCTATTATCAAGCCAAAGCGAAGGAGGGAGTCAGTGGTCAAGAGAGGTAATAGAGAAGGTGTGGAAAGGAGGAGGAAGAGGGGAGAAAGCAAGACAAGGAATTAGATACACAAAAAAAGGGGGACAAAGAAGGAAAATAAAACATACCACAATCATAAAGAAGAGAGAAGCGAGACTAGTGAGTTAAGAGAACATAGTCAGAATCCTGAAGTATTACAGCGGAATTTTGAGGAGTATTTTTAGCCACAGAGGAGTTCAAAGTTCACAGCATTAAAAGTAAAGGATTAGGCACGATAAAGAGGTCACTATTTAAATTAACTATCTAACATGTATAAATTTAACAAAAAACCATACCAAATTTATAGTTTGTCATTTTTAATATCTTTATTAGAATTAAAAAATTTGACAAATGCAAAAATCATATTTTAAGTCACAATATTGGCACCCGTAACTTATTAATGTTTCTGTGCACAGAGCTCTGAAAGACATCTACTTTTTTCTGCACAAGATGTAATTCTTATTTATTCCATATTGGGGAATGTCCATCGTTTCAATTACATTTAAGTCTTTCTAAGGGAAAGTAACGAATCAGCCATCTTTTTTTTTTTTTTAATTTTTTTTAACTAATATCTTGTTGGGATATAAGATAAATAATTTTGTACTTATATAAGAGGAGGGGCAAAGGCTGGGACCTGAGTAGGGGGTGACATGGATGGTTGGTCGAGAGCCTCAAATGTACTAAATATACTAAATGTCATCAAACAGAATACTCTAAGGGCACTAGCATCTCTGCTATGTAAAATAGGAAATATAAGTAAGAGCTATAATATAATATTCAATATTTTTTAACATGTATAAATATTTACAGGTGTATTGCAACCTTTGCCGATTAGCTTCATAATGAGGATTATCGGCAGTGTCTTACATCACAGGTTCTGCAGTTGAATTGGCTGCAAGACGCTTATTTTTTCAGCATCCTGCATTTGTCTTTACTTCAATGGGGGAGGCAGATTCAGGGTGGAATTTGCTGCTGATTTTTGTGGCAGAATCTGCCTCAAAATCGGTATCAAATTCCTCCACATGAACATCCCCTTTGCAGGAACATCTTTGACACTTGTATTGCTTTACCAGCATGGCACTATATTCTTGGTTTGATGCCTTCCTTCTATTATCCAGTATGGTCTGTAAATTGCATGTTTATCTTCAGCTGCTTAGCAGCCACAGGATTCCCTCCAGCAGTCTTGAAGGTTTTGCTAGACTTAGACCTTTACATAGTAAGGTCTGCTTGGCTTCTTTCCTTAAATTAGAGTTGAGCGCTTCCATACAGGAACCTGGATGACGGCTCTGAGATATTTGCTGTAGTGTAAACATGACTCGAGCTGGAACAATTATAACAACTAGTGGAATTTTAGCCATGGAAAATGCTGGTATTCTGACAGTCATCTGGTTTCAATCTGGTCATTTTCTGGCTGAGTGACACCATGGCGGGTGGGATTCTTCAGGATACACAGTCACACTTATCTAGCAGCATATGGCTGCTGTTTTGATGTGGGAGGATGTAACACCTGTCTGGTGTCATCCTTCTTGGGATAGGCTTATACTACTAAGATCAAAGTGTTCTTAATGGTTTCTGTTCCACCTAGGCTAGTATTGATAGTCTTAACATATTTTCATTTTGTTCTATTTAAAGTGGAGCTCCACCTGGCAGTATAATACCGGCAATAACTTAGAAATAACATATTGCGCTGTTATGCACAAGAGAGAAAAACACACGTCTTTAAAATCACATTATTTTTCTTATTATGAATAGTAACACTAGCATTAGTTGTAGAATTGCAGTTAATTGTATTGTATTGTTGAACAAGCTATGTAATGCGGCTGTATTAGGACTGAGATGTCAGATCCCTGCACAGACTTCAAGCTGCCAGCTTTGTTTTACAGCAGCCTATACTCGGCTAATGGGCTTTCAACATATTCCATGCCTATATAACAACATTGTTGATATGCAGGGGTTCTGTCAATATTCTAAACCTGGTTGACAACCATGGTACGTCAGAAACTGGAAAAGTTATTAAATCTATTTTACAAAAGGAAAAATTGTATGGTTATTTTATTTTGAAGCCGAAGTATTTAACTCTTTTCTGATTCCACCTAAAATTAGTCCCCGCTCAGACTTCCACAGCCCTGATTGTTTTTTTTTTATTTTTTATATAGAGTTTTTATGTTAAGGCACTAAACTAATAGACTGACCGTTGCCAATTCTGTAGTTATTTTCTTTGCAGCAGTCACCTCATTTACATCAGACATTATTACAATAGAAGTTAACACCACTGGCTCTTCTTTGCATCCACTACTGATAGTACTGATGATGCCACGTCTTGTATATTCCTCTTCCCTGCACAGAGCATGCCCAGAAAACTCATCTTAAAGAGTCATCTGCAGTCTATTGTTGCCTATGGCTATGACTGTGCTGTAAAGCATAATACTAAATCCTAAAAGATCGGGCCAGATGGCAGCCCCATAACGTAGAAAAAGAAAAACCTGCATATAGAAAAAATCTACAGTCGAGAAATAGACAGATGGCAAAGAAGTGGTATATTTCAATATGGTTCTAATATTCTTTGCCTACAGTAGCCAATCACATTTTGCGTATTGCAGTTAGTGAAAGCTGCAGTGTGATTGGTTGATATAGGCAACAATTGTTTGTAAACCTGCTTTTTTTCCGTCTATATGTTTATTGGATACACAACATTTCCTGTGTCCTCTAAGTATATCCCACGTTCTTATTCATTTCTCTGCATGGTGGATGCCTACTTAAAGTAGCCATTGAGCGTTTGTGATCCATACACGTTAGTTTAAGGCATGCAGTAGGGTGTCTTTTGTTCATCTTGTTGTTTAGAAAATATACATTACAGGACTGTACAAAATGCCATACAAAAAAAACACTTCAGAAGCAAAATAGAATTATTTTTTCTTTACTTGCCCGATCATAAAGAATTTCAGTAGACATCAGCAGAAAACTGCCGCAAGTTTGGTGTTAGCAGCTTTTGTCCAGCTGAGATACATTATATACATTTTATTCTGTGGTTTTTGTTTCATTCTGTCTCCCAAAGCATAACTGCATGGCAACAGTGCTGACGTTCATAGCTGACCTTGTGTGGATCTCTGTTTTTTTTTTTTATACAGTGAACATACTGAGTTGCCCATTGCTATATATATATATATATATATATATATATATATATATATATATATAATTTTTTTTTATGGCAATAATGTCTGAACTTGGCCTTTCAAGGTTGTACATCCATACCCATTCAGGAGATCAGAGAGAATTCCAAGGTTCACGTGTGCAGGATTCTTTACAGGTGGCATGTGGCTCAGCACTACGGAGCTGTCAAGGACTATATGCTAGAAGAAATGTTTCATTCTACAGGGTCTCATGGAACATGCCAAAATTTTTACAACCCTAATGCTCATCTTGTTTGAAGGAAGGGGCAACCGATCAGATTTCAACTTTTATTTTCATTTGATCTTCTGTAGGTAACACTGATATTTTTGGAAATTATATGCATGAGGACCCTTTACAATCTCCCTAAATAGGGACCAGCGTTGAAGTCTTACATGTTTAACACAATAGATAAATAAACACATTCTTAACTTTGGAAGGATTTAGAAGTGAGTTTACTGGGTTGCCTGGAGTTTTAGGCAAACATCTTGGAGGTTTCACATTGAGATACATTCATAGGGCAATTTCCCCTTTGCCCTTCACAGGTATGTTTGAAACATTCTTGAGTCCTTGTTGACATATAAAGTGTTACACCGAAGTGCTCTGTATAAGCATTCGAGAGTGCACTGTCTTGACTTGTCCAAGTATGCAGCCAGGATACTTGCAGACTAGTTGAACAATATCAGTATCCAAATTATCAGTGGGTTACTGCGACGTCTGAATGTAGATTCGAAGGTTGTTCCCTATCTTAGAGACACATTATCTTACAGAATTGCAATATATCACTCATTTGCTGACTAATATCCCGGTACCGTAGCTCTTTATAGTCAGAAGGGCGTTCCTGACAGGCTGTCAGGACAGCTATCGAAATATTTTGCAAATGAATAGTCCAGAGGAATATAAGAATTTTCCTAATATCCCTTATCAGCGGAAAATGCTCCTACCTGCTGTTACCTGCTCCGCTCTGCCTGTTAAACTGCTCATTTTACTGAAAGATCTGCATTCACCATAAAGATGGCTTAGCTCGCTCGCAGATAAGATTACATTGAAGTCTGAGGAGGCGGAGTGGCCAGTGAGTGGGAGGAAATCGTTATATGAAAAAAGTTCTGTGACTGATAATGGGGATAAAATCACTCTCTTAGTTGCATGACAGAAAGCCATCTCCCATTTGGGGCTACTTAAGAGGAAAAGCAGTCCAGTCCATCAGCAACCATATAAAGCAGAAAAGGAATTTTCTTTATTCAAACAATAGCATCACACACCGGGTATGCCATGCTATTGTTTGAATAAAGAAAATTCCTATTATGCTTTATATGGTTGCTGACGGACTAGACTGCTTTTCTTCACTATAATCAGGAGTGAGTAATATAGGTGTGATAACGCACTGGTGAGAGAGATCGTACTGTAATCTGCTCCAGGATACTTGCTTCTTTCTGCTTCTCATTCGCTGCTCCTCCATCCTCTTTCCATAGAGTTCTATGAACTGTAGTCTGTCTTGAATGAAGACTGATTTCTCTGTGAGATAAGCAGTTTAGCAGCCAGGAGCTCTTTCCTATGACAAGGTATAGTTTCTTATATTCACCAGAACTTTTCATTTATGAAAAATATTGAAATGACGGGTACTCTTTAAAAGGGTTTTCCCACGAACTTAAACAGGACCTTTTATGGGTTTGGGGCACAGGCAGTTTTACATACCGCTGGAAAGCCGACAGTGCGCTGAATTCAGCGCACTGTCTGCTTTCCCGATCTGTGTCCCAGGTGAAGAGCTAGCAGTCCCGGTACCGTAGCTCTTTATAGTCAGAAGGGCGTTCCTGACAGTCGGTCAGGAACGTCCTTCTTCCCAGCAGCGCCTATCACGCGCTGTACAGTGTGAACGGGGAGGAACGCCCCTCCCCTCCTGAGCACAGGGAGGCTTTCCAGCAGTATATAAAACTGACTTTGCCCAAACCCATGAAAGGTCCTCTTTAACTTGTGCCCTGTCAACAAGATAGGGAATAAACTACATCACAGACAAGACAGGGTTACTTTGGTGCTCCTCACACAAGAATGAATGAAGCAGTGGTTGGGCTTTTGGAGTAGCTAAATTAGAGCCTGGCTACCTCCTAGTTTTTTCGAATGAATGGAGTGGGGTCACATGCTTGCCTGTCCACTGCTCCATTCAGACTGGGCTGCAAAAGACTGTTTTCATGATCAGTGGGAGTCCCAGTGGCTACACCCCCGACAATCTGCAGCTTATCTATACTATGGATGGGGTATGAGTTGATATTTGGGGTATTGTGTATGGATGGCAATTTTGCTGGAAAAGTTTTAGGACTCAAGTAGCCAATGCACCTATGCATTTTCATTCTATCATTTTTAATTACTAAATAGTGGAAATTGGCTCTCCTCCATGAAAGAAGAAAGGTCTTTTTAGTGCCAACTCTTCGTAGGTTAATTTCATACCCACTAGAGAGCCATACAGGGAGTATGCCAGCAGTAAATTGGTTATAAACCTACTGACATTACCTTGTACCTTTCTATGGCTTCCAAATATGGCTTTTTGTTAACTTTGGTCCCCCATTTTTGTGTTTTATTCATATGCAAATGAGGAACTTTAGCTCTAGATGCTCTAGTGCTTTCCCTTACTTACACATGAAACTATCACCTCTACAAGGTACTGGGTTTAGGTTTATAAGCAATTTACTGCTGACAGGCTGTCTTTAAAAGGATTCTATCATTGGATACCCTTTTTTTCCGACTAACATGTGGTTATAGCCTTAAAGGGGCTCTATCATCGGGAAAAGTCATTTTTAACTATTCACATCTTTGCATAGCCTTTAGAAAGGCTAGACTGGTGCACGATGCATCGTGCACCCCCCTTTGCTATTGTTTCCTATGGCTGTCTACAGCACAGGCTGCTGATAATGACTCAGTTTCCTGTTTGCACACACACATAGGAGATAATAGCAGAGAGGAGGCTGCTGGGAACTTCCTGTACTGGCTGGAAGTTCATTAGCATATAAATAAAAACTGACTTATTCAAAAACCGCTGAGGCAATTTACATACTAAAGGTAGGTGTGGAATAGCATTTCTAAAGGCTATGCAAGGATGTCTTTAGTTAAAAATGACTTTACCAGTGATAGAGCCCCTTTAAGAAAGGCAATTCTTCTCCTACCTTTTAGATGTCTTCACCGTGCCGCCGTTCAGTAGAAATCCAGGTTTTCTTCGGTATGCAAATGAGTTCTCTCGCAGCACTGTGGGCATCCTCAATGCTGCAAGAGATATCTCTGGCATGGCTTCTATCTTCACCTGGAACGCCCTCTCCCTGTGTCTACTTCCATCCTGGGTTTCAATTTTCTAGGCATGCGCAGTCTGCTCTGCCATTGGGCCTCAGGCAGAGCCGACCGCACATACCTGTGACCACTTGCACAGTAAGCTGTGTAAGCGGCCATTTTCTTGTGGCCGCAGGCATGTGCAGTCGGCTCTGAATGAAGCCCACTGGCAGAGCCGACTGCTCGTGCCTAGAAGATTGAAACCCAGGAAGGAAGAAGACCCAGGTCCTCTGAAGACAGAAGAAGATGATAGAGGCATCGCTGGAGATTTCTCTTGCAGCATTGGGGACGCCCCCAGTGCAGTTTGAGGGCTGGAGACCACCCCCATTGCTGCGAGAGAACTCATTTGTATACCGAAGAAACCCCAAATTACTGCCGAATGGCGGATTGGAGAAGACATCTAAAGGTAGAAGAATAGCCTTTCTTAAGACTATTCCTATGTGTTAGTCAGAAAAAAAAAAAAGGTATCCAATGATGGAATCCCTTTAAAGAGGACCTTTCACCACCATCTCCAACTCTTTGTAGCCTTTAGTAGGCATTGCTTTTGGTGCAGCTGGACTTTTTTTTTTTTTTTTTCTCTGTCTACCTCACCATCTGGAGTATTGCCTGGACAACCTCTTTAAATATAGCACTATGTATGACCGGTTGAGAGTTATTCTCATTTGAAGTTTTTCACCTGCATACAAATGAAGTGTCAAAACATGCAGCTTATACAGCAGCTGCTGAATGTGTAATGTCTGAACCAAGAAGGGAACTTTCCTCCTCCCCCCTCCCCCGGAATCTTTAGTTTGGTGAAATTCTCCTATGTCTATAGATACTTTTGGGAGCAGGACAGTCTTTGATCAAGTCCTGATCTCTGATCAATGGTGTAATCTTCCTCTGCCAGAAATGGACTGACCTTATTACATTGCAGAGAGCACTCTAACAAAGAAAACAAACCTCATTCCTGTGTAATGCCCCTAGCTTTACAAAATATTTAGTCACTTCCCTATCTTAACTCCACTTCCTCTGCTGTTCCCAAAAGGAAACTTATCACGAAGTCTGTATGAGTCCAATATAATTACCAGCCCCAATCCGACTTATGTGTTATATCACGTGACTTAGTCCTTTTCAGCAAACCGGGCACATATATTCCTGAAATTAAGTGGCCTCTAGAAGTAAGATGGTGGTTAAACAATAGTCCAATGAGTGAACGTCTGTTAAATGTTTCTGCACGTGCAGCCATACACTATGGCATGGGTCCTCAAACTGCGGCCCGCGGGCCACATGTGGCCCGCCAAGCACTTCTGTCTGGCCCCGCTAACAACACCGGCAGGCGTGCATTTATAATGAAGCTCCTGGGGAGCTCGGGCCAGGCCATGGAGCGCACTTCACTTTACCTATTGGAGGGCACCGCTCCTGATGTCTGTGCGACCTGCTCTGCCTCCGGCCCACTGTTTAAAAAGTTTGAGGACCCCTGCACTACGGTCTATTAGATGTGTCGATGGAATTATTGGGGAACTCATAAAATTTGCAGATGATACGAAGATAGGAGGAATAGACAACACTAGAGAGGAGAGTGTATTCAAAAGGACTTAGACACACTGGAACAATGGGCTGAGGCGAACAAAATGGTATTTAACAGGGACAAATGCAAAGTTCTACATCTGGGTAACAGAAATGTAAAAAACATATATAGTATGGGAGGAATAGAACTAAGTGATAGCATAGGGGAAAAGGACTTGGGCATAATAGTAGATCACAAATTCAACATGAGCCAACAGTGCGGTGCTGCTGCAAAAAAGGCGAATACAATTCTGGGATGTATTAAGACAAGCATTGAATCTAGATCAAGAGAGGTCATTATTCCGCTGTACTCTTCCCTGGTCAGACCACACCTGGAATACTGTGTACAGTTCTGGGCGCCTCAATTCAAGAAAGACATCGATATATTGGAGCAAGTCCAGAGAAGAGCAACCAAAATGGTGGAAGGTCTGCAAACCATGTCCTATGAGGAGCGGCTAAAAGAACTGGGATTGTTTAGTTTGCAGAAGAGAAGGCTGAGGGGAGATTTAATAGCAGTCTACAAATATCTGAAAGGTAGTCACAGTGCAGAGGGATCTACCCTATTCTCATTAGCACAAGGAAGTACAAGAAGCAATGGGATGAAACTAAAGGGAAAGAGATACAGATTAGACATTAGGAAAAACTTTCTGACAGTGAGGGTAGTGAGAGGTGGAATAGGCTGCCACGGGAGGTGGTGGGCGCTCCATCAATGGAAATCTTCAAGCGGAATCTGGATAAACATATAGCTGGGATGATTTAGGAAAACCTGCACTCGCAGGGGGTTGGACCCGATGGCCCTTGAGGTCCCTTCCAACTCTACCATAAGAATAAGTTGGTATATCACGGTAAAGGTCCTTTTTGCGCTGACCAGTATCAGGCCCACAAGCATCGGTTGATCATAAAATAATAGATCCTTCACTGCCAGATGAACTGTATGGGGGCAGGCAATCATTAAAGGGGATGTACAGTAATTGTTAATATCTGATCAGCGAAGTACTGACATGTGGCCACCATACAGATCAGCTGTAAAGTCCATATTATACACAGCATGATGTTGGAAGAGTTTGGCTTTGGCCTCTGTAGTGTGGTCAGTGTTGGTACTGCAGCTAAGTTTCACTTTACGTTATCAGAGGGCAACGGGGCAAAACTCTAATACCAAATGCTTCAGAGATAGGTGTGTTGCTATTGCACAGGATAAAATACAGCCCCTCAGTCTTTTTGGGTCTTTACCAGAACAGTGGATGTTCCTTTTGTATTGAAATGTATATCTTTAAAAAAATAAATAAAATCCTTTTGAATAAAAACAATGCTTTTTATATTTTTTTGCTGATTTTTATTTTTCTTGCTTTTGCCATGGTTTTACCCAGTTTACTGATTTCAGGGGTGGAAAACCGCAGCATTAAAAAGCATTGGCAAACCACCACGAGTTTCATGTGGTATGATCACATTGCTTCTGCATATACATAAACACATGGCTTGATTTTTCTTCACTTCTATGGGGACCATTCCAGTGTCGGTAAAGTCATATACAATGCACTAATGTTTCCGTGACCCTGATGTATTCTATAAATGTACTGTATGTATAATTCCTGGATGAAAGGGCATTGTAAGAAGTGTTAGTCACTTCTATTCCTGTGCTCACCCCGGAGTGAGAAAGCAATGTCATGCTATAAACTAAACTTGGACATAAAAGGGTAACGATTTCCCTAGGTGGATTACGGATTTTGTGTGGGTACGGAGAGTGGTTGTTACCGAAGATGGTAATCTCCCAAAGAGCAGTGCGCGGCTGAAACCTATTTTTGGCCATATAAAAGTGTCTGAGTGTTAATCTCCTAGTATGTAAAACAAACTCTGCTGGTTTTCTTTGTCAGCATTTCTAAAAGCCTATGGCGCTGGAGAATAATGTAGCTGAAAACTGATTTTCAGAAGTATGCTGATATAGCTGGATGCGGCCATTCCTCAAGTATTTAGATGCGTTGCAGGTATCCATAAAGCAGGGAATACTTATCAGATCAAGCAGGGGTTTTTTTTTCAGTTTTTTGGTCTGTCTGCAGCATGAGCTCTTGAGAATAATTTTTGATAAACCTCTTCTGTACATTTGGGTATTGCCTCCATAACAGACAGACGAATTGATATTAGTACCATTGGCATGACTTATCTGATGGATTCAACATCTCTTGGTATTTGAGAGCTCTTCTTTCTGGCAGTGTAAAGGTTACTCTTTCCTAGCATCCATGCTGCTGAATCGTCGCCAGCCCTATTTGGCAGCGTACCAGTGGCAGACGCTTCCTTTATTATTCTTTTCTTCTTGAAGTCTCTGCAGATCTGATGTCACTACTGCCCCGTGTCAATGAAGGAACAAAGTCTAGAAAAGCTGGTTGGGTGTGATACATTTTATATTTGATTTTCTTAAAACCTTGACCTATAACTTGTAAAATCACCACATTTTGTGTATAATACCCTCAAAGCTTTTTTGCCTTAGTTCTTGGATTTTTGTTTCCAGATTGCCAAGGCTTGCTATCTTTAGGAAACCTTAAAAAGAGTGCTCTGAGTTTCATGATCTGCAGTATTTTGTGTGTGTGTTTGTGTGTGTGTGTGTTTTCATGGCTGTAGACGTCATCTATCGCTGTACTACATTACAGCGTTAAGTGTTATTTCCAGCGCACGCTTTTTCTTGTTGCAATTTAATTAAAGGGGTTGTCTGGGATAAAAGCTAATCTCTACATTCAACTCTCCGCCCCCCCCCCCATATATATATATTTACCCATTCCAGTCATGTGATTGCCCCAGGGATGTTTTCTGGTTGTCCGGTGACAATCCATTTCCCTGTTTTTGGAAATGGAACAGCACTGGAAAAGCCCTTTAACTTGTTTGTGCAGCTTGAAAATTAGTGGCTAAGTTATGGGTTGTAGGCTTACCTGTACGTTGTATCTACAGTAATGTTCAGTAGTTTCAACCAGCCTACAGATTTGCCAGTCCCACAAAATATAATGGATGAGTCAGTCTCTATATTCTCTGAAAAATGCCGAAGTGAATGTCAGACCTGGAAACATCCACTAATGCACACTAAAGGAATGGAATCCGCCCAGGCGTCTTCCACAGTAGTCCCGCTACTTACTGTTGACTATGTGGGTGGAAACGGCAGAATTTGGAGACACTGACTATAAATTTTTAATTTGCGTAATCTTTGACTTTAATGATAGAGCTTGAGCGGCTCCAACTTGACTCTGATTTATTTCTGTAGCGCTCTGCCTCGCAGGTAAGTTTTCATGGTAATACAGTGCTGACTTTAGTTTTATGAGCAGCTCCCTGTGCAAGTTTACTGGGTGGCATATACATAACTTAGGCCCTGAAGACCAGCCCGTCTTTTGGGACAAATACTTCATGTTTCAAGTTCCCTTGAGCAATATCTAAGTTTTATTCCTGCATAATGTGTATACTGAATTTATTTCTTTTTGTGTGTTAACAGAAACGATGAGGCGCGTGGTTCGACAAAGTAAATTCCGGCATGTCTTTGGGCAGGCTGTGAAGAATGATCAGTGCTATGATGACATCAGAGTTTCCCGCGTTACCTGGGATAGCTCCTTCTGTGCGGTTAACCCCAAATTTGTTGCCATAATAATAGAAGCCAGCGGTGGTGGAGCTTTCCTGGTGCTGCCATTACAGAAGGTAATTTGAAGGAACCTGCTTTGTTCCAAATCGAGGACTATATCTAGATTTGTAGTTTTTCAATCCAGTATGTATGTCTAACTTCTCTGAGTGTGTGTATCTAACCTTTGGACCATATTTTCAGACATATGGGGGGGAAAGATGAAAAGTACCTATTTTCCCACGTATATCTGCTTAAAGGTTTATTCCTGTCTTTAAGGCCTCGTTCACATCTGCGTTGGTGTTCTGTCTCGGGAAGTCTGCATGGGGACCCCCCCGAAACGGAATATCAAACACAATTGCAAGCGCTGTGCAGTAAAAGCACACTGATCCCCATAGACTATAATGGGGGTCCATGTTCTTGCCTCCAGATCTCCACAGGGAACATGGGGACAGGAAAGTAGTTCACAATTTGCTTTCCTCTCCTCATGTTCAGTGCGCGGCAAACACACGGGCCCCATAATAGTCTATGGGGATCCGTGTACTTTTACTGCACACCACTTGCAAATGCATTTGGTAGTCTTTTCGGGGGGTCCCCATGCAGAATCTGGTCTAATGCAGTGCTGCAGTTGCTTGACTTTCCTTCCTGTCGGGCACCCCCCCCCCCACCTGTCTGTGCAGGTGAAAATAGTTTCTCTGTTGTAGCCCCTTGGTTCTCAACATAGATTGTGATCCCTGAATTCCCGTGATCATAAAGTGTTTGTACAACCTAGCGATATGCTATTACTTTATAAGATCGGAATAGCCTTTAAATGGCAGAATTACTTCTGAGGAGTAAGAAAAAGCTGAAAAATAATCTTTGTAGGAGCTATAATATTGCTCATTTTGGTTGCCACCCAGGTTTCCATAAAACAAGTGAACAGAATATATAACCGCTTTCTGGAAGAAGACTAAACTTGAATCTACTAAAACGAAAAACCTGCTTCAGTGTAGTTTCACACGGAGATCCAGATTTACTATTCTAGCTACGACTAGACACTGGTGTGAACATGCTGCATCTAGTTTGGACTAAAATGTTTCTGCTTGCTAGATTTTGGATATGGATTGTCAGAGAAATTGGGAGCGGCTTAAATGCAGCAAAACTGTCAAAATTCAGAATCAATGTTATTCCCTTAAAAGGTGGGGCATCTGAAAATGTGCAGATCTACAGACTGTCAAGTTTACAATAGTTTAGCTATTAGCAAATCTGAGCCAGCATTTTTTGGGAAACTCACCATTGTAGATTTTAAAGGGGCTCTATCAGCAAAATTATGCTGTATGAGCCCCACATATGCGTGAATAGCCTTTAAAAAGGCTATTCAGGCAGCGCTAATGTTATTTTACTTCCCCCGCCCCCCTATTAAAAACATATATGCCAATTATACTTGTCGTGCACGGTGGGCATGACCGTCGTCATCTTCTGTCACGCCCTCTTCTTCTTTCGGTGACGCCCTCCGGTCCTGGCTCTTCCCTGGCTTCATCGTCCTCTTCTTCCGGCGGGATTGGTTGAAATCCAGCGCGTGCGCTGTATCGCTTCCTCCGGAGCGCTACTTTGCACGCTCCGGCGCCATTTTTCTCAATGGCAGTACACTTGCGTCCTTGAGGCAAGAGAGACTGCGCACACGCCAGATTTGAACCAATCCTGCTGGAAGAAGAGGACGATGAAGCCAGGGAAGAGCCAGGACCAGAGGGTGTCACCAAAAGAAGAGGAAGGCGTGCCAGAATATGACGTCCGACAGTGCATGACTGCCCACCGTGCATGATAAGTAAGATTTGCATATATGTTTTTATGGTTTTATGTTAAAACGGGGGGGGGGGGGGGGGTGTTAAAAGGCTTTTCAAAGGCTATTCACACACATGTGGGGCTCATACAGCATAATTTTGCTGATAGGGCACCTTTTAATGCAGTTTTTTGACTCAAAGCCTGAAATGGAGGCAGCAAGAAGGAAAAAATGTAATTTCTTCCTCTATATTTCCCAATTCTTTTGAGTCTTTTGGCTCTGGCTCAAAATCTGAATGGAAAACTGCTACTAAAACTGACCTTTATATACGGCAGTGGAGTTCACCCAAAAAATGCTGTTTGCAACCGTTATAAGGGTGCACTCACACTACTGATATGCTGCCTGATTCTGAACGTTAAAACACGTTCAGAATCAGCGCATATAAAGCAGTTCCCATTCATTTCAATGGGAGCCGGCATACGAGCACTCTCCATTGAAATGAATGGGCTGCTTTTTTCACTACGAGCGCTCCCATTGAAGTGAATGGGAAGTGCCCGCGTGTACGGCTAGCTCTGCTCATGCCGAGCCGTACATGTGAGCACATCCCATTCACTTCAATGGGAGCGCTCGTAGTGAAAAAAGCAGCTCATTCATTTCAATGGGGAGCGCTCGTATGCCGGATCCCCATTGAAATGAATGGGAACTGCTTTATACGCGCTGATTCTGAACGTGTTTTAACATTCAGAATCGGGCAGCGTTTCAGTAGTATGAATGCACCCTTAAGCTGCTATCTATCCATGCTCTAATCCAGGAATATTCAGGTAGGATGGCTACTCTTGAGGGATTTTCCTTCTGATTATTATTTATTGCCTATCCACATAATAGATGATAATTTCCCAGCATATTTAGGTATCTGCTGCTCCTGGAGCTTCCATGCAACTGAATGGATGTTATAGTTTTACAGCAGCGTGAGTGCCTAAGGTTGCTGACCCGAGTGTTGGATCAACTGTGGTTTGACTTCTGGGATCTTGACTGATCATAATTCCCAGATTCTCACTTTAGTTCCTAATCTGAAAGCGAGAAGGCAGGTGACTATGATAGAAGCAGATCTAATGGCCCTGCCAGTCTATCATTAATTTACATTATAGGCCTGGCTCCATCTCTTTTTTGGCATGTTTCCATAAGCCTACCTATGGCATTGAGGTGGTAGTGTATGTTTGGTTATATGTTTCTATCTACTAGTGTTAATCATACAGCATAGCTTGTACAAACACGAGTCTGTTCACACCCTAATGAAAAATCTTCTTTTTTTTTTTGTTCTGAGTTTGGGTGGTTTAATGGTGCCCCTTTCTCCTGCACATGAACATTAACTACTGTATATTAAAAGGGGCGATCTGAGTTGGCAGTAAAGTATCTCTTCACATCAATGGGCAACATGTAATGCTTTGTTGTGCAGTTCCCTGCAGAAACAGTAATAGGACCTCTGGGATCAGATTGCACCCATTTGGCCTTGGAAGACAATATCCTAAATTAAAATGACAAATCACCAGTCAGCTGTAACCTGTGAACAAGTATAGGTATTCATTGATGGGAGGCAATTCTTTTGTTTGGGATAAATGACTTTCCACACCCAAAAATAATTTAAAAAAAACCTAAAAAACAAAACCCAATGCCCCTGATCAACTTTTCAGCAGATATGTGCCACTGATCTGCATCTGTCACATTTTGGAAAAAGGTGTGTTAAGGTCAGCAGTCGCCTTTTATGGCCATCTAAATATGTTTATATTACTAGCTTTGGGGTTTGTGCACCGCAGCCCTTTCTCTATCTATATGGTCTGACTTCAGCATGCCATGACTTTACTGGACTGGTCTGATTTATCTGGACACCTAATATAAGGAGCTACAGTACAGGGCTTGTGCAACCTTATGGCAGTCCTTATGTCTGTGTACAAAATGGAGCTGTATTTTTAAAAACCCTTGGTGTACATATTGTTTCCATCGTTCACAGATCATTGTGTTTGTGATGATATGGCATTGCATTGGGTTTTTTTCCTGCTGTTTGGAGATGAGATCATTGTGGACAATGTTGAAGTTGCATGAGTAAAGATAGTTATTATCACATATCTAAGTGTACATGAAGCTTTTAGAATAGTATTCCAGTCTGCGTGTGCCATGTTGGCAGACACAAGTTCTTGACCTCACGAGTGCCTCTCCCTCCTATGTCATTGAGCAATCCTAAGCAGTGACACCGTGTGTGGTTATATTTTATAGCCGTAAGATGCAAAGTTAGGGAATCAATTGTGCAAGTTTACCAGATTGTGAGGGGATATAATCATGCACTTCAGATTTTTATTCCTTCATATGAAAATTCAAATGTAATATTTTCATATAATACTATCGTGGATAATTGGCATTGGTTACTATCCCTCGTAAGTCAATCATAATCCTTTATCTCCCAACAAATATTTAGTCCAAAGACTCACTGATAAGGAATGTAGATTGTGTATATGGGACAGTGACTGACAATGATGTAGACGGGCTGATAATGTCAATCTGCTAGAGGGGAGGTATTGTGTATGGGTTCTAGAGGAAACTCAAGCATTTGCAGGTATCTGCATACAAAACTTTTAACTTTTTAATTTGCATATTCATATTAAGATGATTGACTCTGCATTGCTTCATCAGTGTGTGGCAGCAAAGATATGTCTCTGTTTCTAATAAACCCTTTCTGACATCTGTCGTACTATTACAGTGGATGCCGGATCTTTTTAATATGGTGCCCACTTTGAAGCAGAGTGGACATTATAACCGCCGAAAAAAAACTGTAAAATTATAGTAGTGTGTGAGGCCATATACTCATTGGTGTTATTGATGCTAGAATATCCTTTATAGGTCTTAATCATTGATTTACATATTGCAATAAGCATATGGTATTTCATGCATTTCTGGTGTTATTGGTAGTCTTAAAGAGGACCTTTCATGGTTTGGGGCACAGGCAGTTCTATATACTGCTGAAAAGTCAACAGTGCGCTGAATTCATCTGATTCATTGATCTGTGGCCTGGGTAAAGAGCTATCAGTACCGTAGCTCTTTACAGTCAGAAGAGCGTTCCTGATAGTCAGTCAGGAACATCCTTCTCCACAGCAGCACCTATCGCGCCGTACAGTGTGAGCGGAGAGGAACGCCACCTCCCTCTTCTCACAGTGCTCGTCCATAGACTAGTATTATCAAGAGGGGAGGGGGGCGTTCTGGTACCGCTAGCTCTTTACCCGGGCACAGATCGGGAAAGCCGACAGTGCGCTGAATTCAGAGCACTGTCAGCTTTCCAGCAGTATATAGAACTGCCTGTGCCCAAAGTCATGAAAGGTCCTCTTTAAGCATTTATGAGAGAGCTGTAATGGCGCAGTATAATTTGAGAGTGGTGGGAGATGTATGCCGAGAGGGTTTCTGATATGCCCCCTTCCCCCACGTATAATCAATAAAAATAGCGAAAATGAGATTATGGCTTTTCTGGAGTTAGATCCCAAATCAATAATGTGCATAAAGAGCTTTTAGCTGGTTTCCCAGGAGTCCCTTCGATATAGCATGTAGCACAGGCACATAGCACATTTATGCCTCTTGTGCTTGTTGATTCAGCCCTGCCCTGATATTACCACAGCACTGGGAACATGTTATTGTCTGCACCTCTGCATCTCCTGGCTGCTCGCTAGATGGTGGCTTAAAGGAACACTAGTCCTAGACTGCGGCATTTGGTAACTGACAAATAAGTTCAAATAAAAATAAAAAATCTAGAAACTTCTCTTCTTTTGGTTCACTGTCCCAGACAGAACTAACAGATTTGGTGCTCCAGCAATGCCGTCAGTCGGTCGTCTCTGTGTGCTCAGTGCAGCCATTCACAGACCTCTGCAGTCACATGTGGTAGTCTGGGACATCACAGTTGCAGGATCTGGAGCCTTTGCAACAGTGACGTATCCAACTGCTGCATGTGGTCAGAGGCCATGATTGGCGGCCTAGTGACTGGGGTGGTGGGGGCTGAAAACTCTCATTTATTTGAAAGAAAAAAAAAAACACTTCCCTGGCCTACATGCCATGTGCTAGAGCTGGGCATTCAATCACAAATTAGAATTGAAAGTCAGCTCAATTAATCATTGTGAACTTCCATCCTGACTCATGCTGCCATTGCCTAAAGAATATGTACTATCATCTGCTAGTTCAGTGTACTATCTTGGTTTTTCCCTGTTGGCATACTGACCCGTTCATATATATGGGCCCATGTACACAACCTTGATTTTTCGCAGTTCTGTGCAGCAAAACTCAGGGCAGGTCTTATTTCTATCCAGATTTGTGGCCGTGTTTGCTAGCCACAGTGACCATTCAGTCATGACCGATGTCTCACACATATCGTGTGCATGATGCCTAACTGTACGTTGTCCGATCAGCATTACTGATACGTGAGTAACCAAAATCAAAAAGCAGTGGCGTATGGTGGGGCATATGAATGGGTGTGGGAAGAATGAAGGCCTTGTACAAACATGAGTATCCTAAAATAATTGTTCATTAATCGAATACACAGAATTTTGTGGCGAGCGTGGAGGCAATAAGTGTTTATTTACTGCCTCAGTCTGTGTGATGGTAAATTCATATCTTGAAACAGCAGTATAGTGGTTTTTAGCAGCCTCGTCTTCCCTTCTCCCCTCTCCATAGAGTTCTATGTAAAAAGGAGCTCAGTCTGACAAGTGGAGAAGGAAACGTATTTCTTTTAGATACATTAAAGTTTCTTATATTCTCCTGTACTGTTCATTTATGATTGGTAGTATATTTCAGACCAAATTGCACTAGTGTAGTTATAATAGTAATCTCTACCTTGGGAATAATCTCAATAAGTCCTATCCACATGCTATAAGAGAGCACAAAATGTAAGTAAGTGTCTAAACACACAGAAAATGAAGCATGTGCAACAGTTTTTAGCGCAAATTACTCCATAATTCTGGTGTATATTTACCAGTTTATCTGACCCATTTGGGTCTACTAGTTGTATACTGTATCTTCCAAAAGCACTGAAGTTTATACTGTATTGTATGTGCTGGGGTAACAGGCTTCCTGTCTCATCTTTATATAGAGAACAGGAAACGTGTGATGAAAGGAAGATATAGAAGTGGGATTGCTTACACCGCAAACTTACATTCCTGAAATGGAGAACTGATTATAAATACTTCCCTTGCACATTTTGGGACATTCAATTCTAAATGACATAAGTATTTTGTGATCTTATTCACAACACAATGTAATAGATCTGTGTAATATGGCGCATATAACCTACGCTGAGCTGTAGCTGTACCCCTGAATTGTTGTGAAATGGAGTTCTTTATGTATGTTTGGTATTCGCCTCCTTCGCCAGTTCTGTAGTGGTATCTGTCACTTATATCCTTTGTTTCTATACAGAGGTTCCTGGGGGCATCATACTGTGGCACGTAGGACGCTGCTGTTACATGGCTCCTTGCATGCGTCCTGCTGTGTACATTAGCCCTCAGGGTTGGGTCACATATACTGTTCTGCAGATTTTTACACTGTGTGTTTTCATGCAGAAACTTGACATTTTTACAGAATCGTGCTCACTATATTTATCGGTTTCTTTCCGTAAATGTCAGTTTAAAGCCCCTTTGATTACTACTAGTAATATGTGATCTGTAAGAGCTTTTATAGTGCAGAACAGTACTGCTGTATTTCTACCCTGGACAGCAGCATGCCCAACTTCCCCATATATAGCTATAGGGCTAGCTCATTCCCTCTACTGTCTCCGTTGCTCTTTGTTACCATTACTTGGTCATTTAGGAATACATGTGTGATAACTGGGATGCAATTGAAGCCGAATACCAGAAAATGTATAAGCACCAGGACATCATTTTCTGCTTCGTAGTCTTCTGATTTGTACAAAAATGAGCTTATTTTACTCATTTATAGTCTAAGATTTCCCAATCTACAATGACTTGTCTGCAGCGATAGGAAGGCGGCGTGCCATTGCCACGATTCCCTGGAGGGAAAGAGTTAACCAAGCACGCTGCTGTGTCAATGCCTACAAAGCACACACCCTGCTGTCATCATAGCACGGAGACAATGCAGCCAATGAGCGAGCAGTGCAGGAAGCAGGGATTGTGTGCCTGTCAGGGTTCAAATCATCCATGGCCTTATATGGTAAAATTTACTGTCTGGGCTCGGGGAGTGCTGGCCAGGGAGGAGGGAGGCAATGAGAATACTCCCCTGTTAGATCACTCGCTATGGGTGGATTTTAGCACGATTACTGGATTCACCTCTGCTGTATGTAGCTGCACAGACCAGTCAGATCTGAAGGGAATGCTGATCTGATCCCGAACACAGCCCTCCTTGTGCTTTTCAACTCTAGTTATATACAGATTATATACATACACCCGCAGAGTCTTGGCTTATTTGTACATTGCGGTTAATACAGTCTTGCGTTCCTATATTTTTAGTATTTTTTTATTTTATATTTTACTGACAAACTGGGATCCAATATGCTGGCTGGTTTTGCTAGTGTGCCAGGTAGCATTGCGATTCCTTCCACACAGATGGGGTCAGAAGAATCAGGCCTGATAAAAGCGACATATAAACTCGATTTAGAAAACTGTGATCTGTTCCCACTAATACAGATTGCATGTTAAAATGTAGGAAAATGTGATTAATTTCTTTCATAAACAGCACCACTCCTGTCTGTTCCTTGGCATTGCAGCCCAGACCCATTCCAGTAAATAGTGGTTGTCCAAGATCAGGTTTTATCAATGTCTTCTTCTCCTCTGTGATCCATCAGAGGGTCATTTTGACACTTAAGTAGCACCATTGACTGTGCAAATTTACACAGAACTTGTGTCAATTCCATTTTGGCAACAATGACCAGTGTTTTAATATTTTTATTAATATTGTACATTCTTCTTGAAGGGAATCTTCCCTTGAAGCTGGAGAACTAGCAGACTTTTTTTTTTTAAATTAAATATTTCCTATGAAATTCCCTGATACATGGATGTGTGACACTCTACAGCAACCAGTCACTGACTTTACCACGTAGAGCACAAGTTCCACTAGCTTCAGCATGGCTTTTGAGGTCAGTAATAGGCTGTGACAGTCTTGTGGATATACAGCGCCTGCTATAGACAAGACCAACACAGACTGGCAAGGATCATCAAAGCTTTTGGGCTGGAGCTCTGGGAACATAATGGGCAAATAGTAGCCATTGAATATGCTTGGGGAGGTGGTAGACTCCTTTTAATATCAGATGAAATGCTCACAATTACTAGAGTTCTTTCTACACTTGGCTATCACTAATGGACATTACTTTATTTATTTTTATAATATTTATAAGGGTCCCAAAACACTTGGTAGTATCAGTTTTGTCATTTATTTTGCATGTGCTTTGGAAATTTTCCCAGTGCTTACATTAAACTAACAGGCAGGGTCACGTTATGTAAAAGCAAGCTAAAATGTATTGCTGTGATCTGCAACCTGTGGTTGTCCAGCTATTGGGAAACCACCGGGGTGCGGGCTAGCAGACGTCTACTGTGATTTGAAGAGGAAACTTGTACATTGCATAATTCTATCCATTAGGCCTTATCTATATGTCTGTGTGTTTTTTAACATCCGTGTTAGCCAGAACAAAGAGGATAAAAGAAATAATGGAAAGATTTGCACCTGACTTTTTCTCAAAACGCTGGCATGTGACCATGGCCATAACCAAGTGCACTGACATGGGTGCCATAGTACAGCATGAGGTGTCTTCCATCTGCAAAGAATAGCCGTTTGGTAGTTTGTGTAAGAGTCATTTACATGAGCAGGAGGTTGGAGGGCAAACTATTAACTGACAAGAAGCAGACTGGTAGTACTGCAGACTACTCTGTGGGAATAGAGGGCAGCGGTATCACTCCTTCTCTGCACTGCTTCTACATTAGTTATACATTAAAAAATAAATAAACCTCACCCAGTCTATTTAGTGGGTTGACATGGTGAATAGCATTGTAGATAGTGCCACCAAATGAGAATGACGAGACCCCAAGGGCTATTGTACCCCACACCACCCACCCTTCCATTCCACACATCCATCCACCCTACGCCTGATCCAACACCTACCCCAACCCCCTCCCCTACTTGCATTGGCAATGCCAAATACCTATTCAGACATGCCAATTCTTTGTATTGTAGTGATCAGGGGAGCTCCCAGTAGAACAAGATGACTTGACATCCCTCAGTTGGTTGTCTGTGTAGCATAACCAATTATTCCACGGAAGGGTTTGTTTGCTGAAGGCTTAAAATTAACATTGGCCTAGAAGTGTTGAACCCCTTTAAGAAATCCTCCTTCTGTATGGTGTTGCCAAAATGCATTTCTGATCTGCTGATAAGTCCTGGGTCACATTCCTACCTGCAGAGCATCAAATTATGAAGCTTTGCTGTGAGAAGCCTGTGTGGGTGACGTTTGCCTAATACAAGCTGCACAGCACATGTTACATGCCAGGCTGGTTTCCAAGCTCTAGACAGTCTCCAGGACAGGAACTTGAAAAATGCAGGCACAGATATTGAAATAGACAGTGTCTGTGCCAGCAGAGTGCTATGCTCAGGGGAGCCTCTGGAGCCCGCTTTCTTTCTACAGGAATGCTGTTGGCGTCCTTCTCCGCAGCTAATGACCGGCTCAAGTAATTGACTCCTTTATTTTGATGGTAAAACAAATAACATTGCGTAGGTTAAGTTTTATTTGGTACTCCCTGTTCTTTCCTTCTAAATTTGGCAGATCAGTGTCCAGCAGTACTAAAAGGACATCTGGCTTCTTGGGATAACTTTACTCTTGTAAGGGGGCAGTTTTTTTTTGTTTTGCTCCTTTTGATTTTAAGGCGGAAAAAAAAAGTAAATTTGCTCAGAAATGAGTAGATCGGAGGCCACTCTCTTTAACACCCCCCCCCCCCCGTCTTTTCCCCCTTCCCAGGATCAACAGCTAGACCCCCACTGATCAGAACATTATTGCAGATCCTTCTTAGGGGATATTTACATCACAGAACCTAAGGAGAGGCCATAAATATCTGATAGATGGGGGTCACACATCTGAGTCCAGCACCTATCTTAAGGACAATGGGCTATAGATGTACACATTTCTGAGCAAATGTTAGAGGAAATTAGATTTCCTCTTTAAAAATTCTGCACAGCGCACCCACAGTGACTTGTCATCCATATTGATGTCACATGACTAAACTAGACTGACAGGTTACGATCTGCGCTAAGGGTGCCTTCATACTTGTCAAGCTGTCTCTTTGTTATCTGGTTAGTTACTGCTTTGCAAACCTGAATGCATTTCTCCATGAATTGATGCAGTTTTGCGTAGTGGTTTTTAGCTACACAGCTTTCACAGGTGAAACAAGTTAAAAAAGGCATCAAATGTAAAAAAAAACAAAAAAACTGCGAGCAATAAAAGTGTCAATTACCCCATGTAAAATCTCTGAGATAGACTGTGCTGTTCATGATTTATAATGTTTCACACTGGATAAAATCATTATAGGGTTACATTTGCTAAGGGTGTGTTCACACTATTGTTTTTCAGTGTCTGTTTCTCTCCTCTCACAGAATTAGATCAACTGACATTAAATGACAGATGCAGACAGAATCCCTTCAGGTGTCAGTCTGCTTTTAGCCAAATATGACAAAACCGCGTCCATTATGTTTACATTGGAGTCAGGGGGCTCTGTCTGTGTCAGTTATTCTGCTAGTGTTAATTACCAATAAGAATAGTAGTGTGAACACAGCCAAAGAGTCTCAGATGAATGTAATATCCAGTCCCATACTCCTGCATTTCTGCTGAACTTTTATAATATATTAAGGTTTTCTCTAAAGTTTTACTGGTAATGATCAAGGACCTTACAAGATCAAGTGTAACAAAGCAAAAATAACACATTTGAAAATGACAGTGCGTATAAGGATCTGTGAGAACACAAAGCACATCGTATTCAGATAACACAAATACTGTACAGCAATGCAGGTCCCATTTAGAAAACTAGAACCTTGTGATAATCTTAATTCAGTTTAGTATTGGCTTCAGAGGGCTTGTCATTTGCCTTCATAGGGCCTTCTGAAACCTACCTGGTTGTAGTCAGTGTCTCATGATGTGGCCTCCTGGAAACACGGGGGACACAGAGGAAACCATAGTGCAGCACTTTCCTAGCTCTGCTGCCACCTTGCTCTAGTGATCGGCAGGGATCGCCCATTATTGGGGTGTAACATGTCTCTTTCCCTACTAATAAAAGCAGAGTCTCGTCCTGCTGTTTGACTTTAGTACGACTGCTGAGTTATATTCATTGTCCATTCTGGCATATAATAGAAGACACAGCGGTGTGAGCCTTAGGTGAAATGTACTGGTATAAGACCTTCAGCTGGTATGTGTAGGTATATAAGGCAGGGGAGTGATCCTTGCAGTCTGTGACCTTCATAGCAGGTAAGAATGCACAGTGACACGGGATGGCAGCGGTTAGCACAGTCCTCTATTAAACTGCTTCCTTCTATATACTGCAATCTTCCATTTTTATTTGTGAATATTTCACACTGCTGGCAAGTGCAACGCTTCTGGTCTGCTGCATTGGTAACTGCTCATAATGTACAATCGCGGCAATTGCCATAAACGGGATGACCTTTCAGTACTTGACCTTCCCAGTGCTTCTTTCTGATGACATATTATTGGAGATGATGGCTGTATTTAGAATCTGGTCATAAAAATCATACAGTGATCCAAGCCTGGAGTGGGAAAAAGAGTGCACCTACTGAGCTTCATGTCTGACACAGTATAGAAGCACTGAATATATATATATATATATATATATATATATATATATATATATATATATATATATATATATATATACAGTCCTATGAAAAAGTTTGGGCACCCCTATTAATCTTAATCATTTTTTGTTCTAAATATTTTGGTGTTTGCAACAGCCATTTCAGTTTGATATATCTAATAACTGATGGACACAGTAATATTTCAGGATTGAAATGAGGTTTATTGTACTAACAGAAAATGTGCAATATGCATTAAACCAAAATTTGACCGGTGCAAAAGTATGGGCACCCTTTATCATTTTATTGATTTGAATTCCCCTAACTACTTTTTACTGACTTACTGAAGCACAAAATTGGTTTTGTAACCTCAGTGAGCTTTGAACTTCATAGCCAGATGTATCCAATCATAAGAAAAGGTATTTAAGGTGGCCAATTGCAAGTTGATCTCCTATTTGAATCTCCTCTGAAGAGTGGCATCATGGGCTACTCAAAACAACTCTCAAATGATCTGAAAACAAAGATTGTTCAACATAGTTGTTCAGGGGAAGGATACAAAAAGTTGTCTCAGAGATTTAACCTGTCAGTTTCCACTGTGAGGAACATAGTAAGGAAATGGAAGACCACAGGGACAGTTCTTGTTAAGCCCAGAAGTGGCAGGCCAAGAAAAATATCAGAAAGGCAGAGAAGAAGAATGGTGAGAACAGTCAAGGACAATCCACAGACCACCTCCAAAGAGCTGCAGCATCATCTTGCTGCAGATGGTGTCACTGTGCATCGGTCAACTATACAGCGCACTTTGCACAAATAGGAGCTGTATGGGAGAGTGATGAGAAAGAAGCCGTTTCTGCACGTACGCCACAAATAGAGTTGCCTGAGGTATGAAAAAGCACATTTGGACAAGGCAGCTTCATTTTGGAAACAAAAATTGAGTTGTTTGGTTATAAAAAAAGGCGTTATGCATGGCGTCCAAAAAGAAACAGCATTCCAAGAAAAACACATGCTACCCACTGTAAAATTTGGTGGAGGTTCCATCATGCTTTGGGGCTGTGTGGCCAATGCCGGTATCGGGAATCTTGTTAAAGTTGAGAGTCGCATGGATTCCACTCAGTATCAGCAGATTCTTGAGAATAATATTCAAGAATCAGTGACGAAGTTGAAGTTACGCCGGGGATGGATATTTCAGCAAGACAATGATCCAAAACACCGCTCCAAATCCTCAGGCATTCATGCAGAGGAACAATTACAATGTTCTGGAATGGCCATCCCAGTCCCCAGACCTGAATATCATTGAACATCTGTGGGATGATTTGAAGCGGGCTGTCCATGCTCGGCGACCATTTAACTTAACTGAACTTGAATTGTTTGTCCAAAATACCTTTATCCAGGATCCAGGAACTGATTAAAAGCTACAGGAAGCGACTAGAGGCTGTTATCTTTGCAAAAGGAGGATCTACTAAATATTAATGTCACTTTTCTGTTGAGGTGCCCATACTTTTGCATCGGTCAAATTTTGGTTTAATGCATATTGCACATTTTCTGTTAGTACAATAAACCTCATTTCAATCCTGAAATATTACTGTGTCCATCAGTTATTAGATATATCAAACTGAAATGGCTGTTGCAAACACCAAAATATTTAGAACTAAAAATGATTAAGATTAATAGGGGTGCCCAAACTTTTTCATAGGACTGTATATATATATATATATATATATATATATATATATATATACACATATGTGTATATATATATATATATATATATATATATATATATATACACATATATATATATACACACACACACGTTTTTTGAGATCTTATGCTAAAAATATTCCTTGTTAGACATACTAGCTATAAATATTGGGCAATACTCTCTTCATGGTTTGTTTGTAGATGTTAAAATGGTTTTCTGTGTATTTAATATTGCTGACCTGTTCTCAGGGTAGGTCCTTTCATTTGAGATCAGTGGGGTCCTACACCTGGCACCCTGAACTGCTTAAAGTGGCTGTGGCCCTCAGGTGCCACCATCTCCGTTTTTGTTCAGGTTACTGACATGGTGATGACATGGCCTATTTGATGTTCGTCTCATAGAAATAAATGGAATAGATCTGAAATACTAAGCAACTGCTATATAATGTACTGCACTGTGCATAGTAAGCATTGAAAAGGCTGTAACGTTCTTCTGAGCTTTGTGGCCCCTTCAAACGGGTGACCAGCTTGGGTGTTGCATTCCATCTGATCTGATATTGGATAGCTCAGCAATATCATGATCCTTGGAAAACCTCTAATTTGGGTTAAAGCTTGTTTTCCTTTTGATGGACAGCCTAGGTTTGCTCACTGTAGTATTCTTCATATCAAACATCAGGAAGATAGAGAAATCCTGGTGGACTGCATATATTAGTATGCTAGCTGTCTCACCAGGGCTATTCCTCCCTCTTCTGGAGGTTGGAATTAGAAACCTCTGGTTCTTCCTTCAGATGTTGTTTCCTTTCCACAGGCCAGCGGTCAATATTGGCTACTGTAGCATACTTGTACATGTGGAGATCAGCAGCCATTTTCTTCTAAGAGGCCTTTTCTCTGCCATCCAGAGCTCTATTCATCCTTTAGGTTCTGCTCCATTGATTCTGGCTCTGTAGAAATTTTTTTTTTTCTCTAGCCCGGCTGTTCCTGAGCAGTCATTGCAGTTTTGCCGTCTGATATGATATGGCAGGCTCTTTACATTCAAGTGGGCAGTGTCAGAGAGGAGAAGGCAAGGATATATGATCTCGAGCTCAGACGCTATCCTCATTTGGACAGTGTCAGAGTTCTGAATCACGCCATTTTGTCTGCTCCTGCTTGATGCCTCCTACTTGACAGAGAATCTAATTATCATATCAGACTGGAAAAACTGACTGGTGGGGCTATAAAAAAAATAAAAAAATAAAAAAAAATTCCTACAGTACCAGAATCAGTAGAGCAACAGCTAGTAAAGCATGCATAGAGGTGATGTTTGAGGAATACTCTCTAGCAAGTACAATCTCTGGTTGTCTGATAGTATTTGTATCCAAAGTATTCAGTGTATTTGTGTGCAGGTGTTTTTTTTTTTGTAGTGGGATGTATTTTTAGTATAATACACCATCTCAGCATGCTGATCTTGACATATGTCTCATTCTCTTTCTAGAGTGGAAGAATTGACAAGTCTTACCCTACAGTGTGTGGCCACACTGGACCAGTGCTGGATATTGACTGGTGTCCTCACAATGACAATGTCATAGCTAGTGGCTCTGAAGACTGCACGGTCATGGTAAGTATTTTATGACTCTATACTTGGAGATATGCCGTAAGCGCCCCCTTGTGGTAGTTTGAGAAATTTAATTTTTTTGGCAAAAAAGATTCTGTTTTTGGCACTAAAGCTTATACAGTATATGCTCTATTAATTCTTTTTAGCTGCTCCTGATATTTTTTTTTAACTATAAAGGCATTTTTGGGTTTGGGGTTTTTTTTTTTGGGAGGGGGGGGGGGAGCAAAATCATCGTCTTGTTACTGGATTTGCATAAGTAGGGCTGTGTTCACATCTGTGCTGGGGTTGGGGGAGTGTCCCCTGACCATAACCATCTTGTCTCTGGGCCCCTCAGAATGCGGAGATGGCTGTGCATGCAGGTCTCTCCAGTCATGTTAGCATTAGCGTAGACCTGAGCAGAGAGACCCACACATGTGACTCTAAGTCTTTTGAGTTGCTGCAAGTTTGGTGGGCAGGGGATCTCCGTTCTTGAAATGGGAAATAGATATGGGTCTAAGACTTGGAAGTCACATCCATTGGACATTTATGACAAATCCTGTGCATATGCTATAAGTGTGCCAGATAGGAATATCACTCTAAAAACCATTTAAAAAAGAAATTTAATTTAAGATCTCCAGCCCATGGTTGTCAGTCATTTGACAAATATCTCTGACTTGTATTAAGGTATGGCAGATTCCAGAAAATGGCCTAACCCTTCCGCTCACGGAGCCTGTGGTAGTGTTGGAGGGACATTCCAAGAGGGTAGGCATTGTGAGTTGGCATCCGACAGCCCGGAACGTGCTGCTTAGTGCAGGTATGTTGCCCCTATCTGGCTAAATGTCTTATTCTATAGCCTGTTCTTCATGGAAGACTAATGTAAAGTGAACAATGCACCTCCTCAATGGGTTTATCCTTATCTTTATTCAGTTACTGACTGGTTTCTCCAGCTGGTAATGTGATCGGCCAATTGACATACCATCTGGCAGTTCTTGATCTCTGTGTAAGTCTGAGCGTTGATCCATGTGTGGGGCTACATGTCTGCCCCTCATTGATAATGACTTTATTGCCTATCCTAAGGTGAAGCCCTAAATAAAAATTAAGGATCTTTAATGATGTCAAAATGCACTTAGAGCGGACAGTGGCAATGGTTGTATTTTGGAAGGTTCATTGGGACAAATTTCTTAAGACTAATGTATCCTATGCCAGCCTTGATAAAGGCCCCAACTGGTTCAGGAAACAAGTGATTTACAAAGATGCTCCAGACTCTTCATAAATCAATCGTGCATACCAGTGCCAGAATGGAAATTTTCCGCACCTAGGAACTGGAACAGACTTCCATTTTAATTCTCACCAGAAAAATTGGCATGAGTTATAACAAATGTCCTGTCCCGTCCCGTTACACCCATGTTATCACAATCTGGTGAGCGTGTCACATGTTTGGCACAAGAAAGGGTCTTGCGCAAATGTGTAGTGTGATCTCATCCCAGATTGGTGTAGTGGGATTGATTAAATCTCCCTCATTGTGATTGCATAGTGTTACTGTCATTAATTGTAGCTGTGGTTGCTGTCTAATTTTAACATTCTTCATTACGATGCCCCCCCCTAGTGGTTGATTCTTACCTGTACGTGTATTTATGTTCTATTCCCAGTACAAGTTAGAAAATTGTACAGACACGCATTGTGACTTGGTATAATTAAAATGTTGTGTCCCCATTATTCTTGTATATTTCATATATAGTTTTTTTTTTTCTTTTGTAAATTGTTGCTCTGCGGGATTGAGGGCTTATACAATGCTAGTGAGGAAATTGGTGCTTTAAGAAGTTGGCAGTAAAAGTATTGTTGTTTTGTTAACAGGTTGTGATAATGTCATTATTATCTGGAATGTGGGTACTGGGGAGGCACTAGTCTCCTTAGAGGATATGCACTATGACATGATTTACAGTGCCAGCTGGAACCGAAACGGCAGCCTCATTTGCACAGCCTCCAAGGACAAGAAGCTTCGTGTTATTGATCCACGCAAAATGGAATTAGTAGCGGTACGTAATTGGTGGGGGCAGCCTGGGAGAAAATTTTATGCAACCAAACTTTCATTTTTTTAAATTAATTTTAAAGGGACTCTGTCAGCAGGGAAATCTGTATCCAACTAATGATTGTACTTTGTAGGGCTGCTTGTACACTTTCCTAAGTTGCCCTTTTTCTGCATTGCAGCTTCATTTTCTGGATTGGGCATGGGAAGTGCAGTACTGACTGTACTGTGCATACCTGATGGCATCAGGCTGCCCCTGGAAGAGCAGGAGGCTGGCTTCAAACAGTGGAAGATGTCACTGAAGCAACGGGTGTGACCTGGGCAGCAGTTAGGGGCAGTTATCTAGAGCAGCGAGAAACCCCAGTAGGTGAAGAAATGCCCCTAAAGCCCTTTTTGAGCTAATTTGCAAGAGAGTAAAATTACCAGAAAAATAGATTTTCATGAAAATGGGGCTGTGATGCAGAATAAGAAAGGAATCCTTAAGTGTAGAAGTCGTCCTAGAAGGAACAGTCATTAGTTTATTGATTGTCTTGCGAACAGAATGCCTTTAACTATATGTATATAACCATGCCTCCCCCCCTCCTTTCCTCTTTAATAGGAGAAAGATAAAGCACACGAAGGAGCTCGACCCATGAGGGCAATCTTTTTATCTGATGGTAGCATTTTTACAACTGGGTTCAGCCGTATGAGTGAGCGCCAGCTAGCTTTGTGGAATCCGGTATGTGATTTACCTTTTTTTTTTTTTTTTTTTTTTTTTTTTTTTTTTTAGTTTTGCTTTCCTGATGACAAAGAAATATACTGATAAATCAGTGATGAACAGAATATATATCTACAACTTCACAGCTCTATAGTCTTATAACACACAGACCTTTCACATTCCCTATTAGATCCAGCCATGCTTGTATGATGATTCTGCTAGTGCATTTTTATTCATGGCATAGATGCAGAGAGGTCTTGAGTACTAATGTAATGTTCTTCTTCATTAGCTTACTGTTAAGCAACCTATTATCTCTACCAAGGTTCATAATGCACCAATATTTGCGCCATTCTAAACTTGGGTCAAAGACCTCCTGCTTAGTCGGACCCATCTCACATTCTGGTTGCTGGTATGATTGTTAGTCACCAAAGTGGTCAATAGGCAAAACATTATAGAAATACTCTGTTTGCATCCATCTTGTTTTGCACTTACTAGCCCAATATCAAAGCTTCCGTACTACATTGTGACTTACTGTAAAATACAAACTTGGAAGATTAGAATATTGAAACTTGCTTTACTGACAGGAAGTCTTTGTACAGTGCAAAATGAGAGTCGTTGAAGGTAGGTTTTCAGCCATGTTTTATGCATGAGAACAAGCTAGGGATTGCTGTATGCAAGACACCTGTAGACTTCAATGCATCTTACTGATCTAAATAAATAAAAAGCATGTCTTCAGAGTTGTAGCCCATGAGATTAATATTGTGTTGATAGTGCTGATTTTTTTTTTTTTTTCCCCCATATTATCAGTTTTAACATTTACTAATGATGACTTCACCTAAATACGCTTTTTTTCTGTATAATATGGTTAACAATGTGTCTTCACTGTGCTGTGGTGAGATTGGTTGCAAAACAAAAGCTTAAAGTTATCCCTGTATCTGTAGGGGATGAGTTGCAGATCACTGGGGGGGTCTGACTGCTTTTAACGAGGGTGGGGGAGTGAAAGGAGCAGTGGGCACTAGGGAATACCCTCCATTCATTCCAAGGAAGTGGTAAAGATAGCCAAAGTACAGTACTCTGCTATCTCCATCACTTCCACTGAAATGAAATGAGCACTGTGTGTACTACCTGATCACTGCTCCATTCAGAGTGAGAGTGACAAGTCCCCTGTTCTTCTGATCAGTGGGGTCTGAGCGGTTGGGGCCTGACCTGACTTACAAGTTATCCCTTGTTCTATGGATAGGGGAGATAACTTCTTTCTGTGAAAAAAGGACTTGTCACCTCTCCTTACACAACGGTATTCATTAAAATAGACTTGTCAGGAGAAGTGACCGCTCCGCATTTAACATATTGCAATGTTTTTTAAAAAAAATAAATTTTCTCTTTTATATACAGAAAAGTATGGATGAGCCTATTGCACTACATGAAATGGACACAAGCAATGGAGTTTTGCTACCTTTTTATGACCCTGACACAAACATCATTTACTTGTGTGGCAAGGTGAGAAGTTAAATCTTTATTTTTCAGTTGAAGGTCATTGACATAATGGAGTTTGGTAAGGCCTCTTCATTTTCTCACATATAAGGATTGATGTAAAATATATAAACCCCAACCCTCTGAGCCAGTGTGAGTTATTACATGACCATCCATGTACTTGCACAAATGAAAAGGGTGCATTACTTTTCTGAAATCACACTCCTCAGATTTGAGCTTTTCCGTAGGCATTAAATGTGACGCTAGGTTCACACTAGCGCCCGGAGTCCGTTCTGAGCTTTTCAGTCTTCTGCATGCAGAAGACTGAAAGCTGTCAGACCGGGTCCGGCCATGAGCGCCGGTGAGCGTTTTATGCTCTCCACCGCGAAACCATTTTTTTTAAAACCGGACAGAGTACTGCATGTCCGATTTTTAAAAAATCAAAACAAAAAAAACCCTGGTTTCGCAGTGGAGAGCATAAAACGCTCACCGGCGCTCATGGCCAGACATCTTTCAAACCCATTCAAATGAATGGGTTTGTAAGAGTCCTGCAGGTTTCCTTCTCCTGCTCAGTTTTGTGCAGGAAACGGAAACCTGCATGAACGGAGACCGGGCGCAGATGTGAACGAGCCCTGAGCCAACATAAGGGGTGTGAGCCTAGTGACTACAGATAAGCCCTAGTAAACAAGGGCGTTGGTTCAAATCTTGCCTGCTCTTAACCACAGGGCCTAATATAGATATCGTTTCATGATTTTTATTTAATCTTTTTTTAAAGATTAATTTATGCCCTTTGTATACCCCCATATGCCATGTGTTTTGTCATTAGTGGGGTTATGAAGTTATGAATTTATTTTATTTTATTTTTTTAAATCAATATAGCTTGCTTAATGCATTGCCTACACTGAATAAACTTTCTCACTAATATATATGAGAGTCCCTGTCACTTCCATTCTTAGTTTTGCATAGTGCAGCCAGGGAGGGCAGAAATCTGGTTCCTCTGCCTCCTCTGGTGTGGATGACTTTCCATCATACGACAGATTCTGCTTTTCTCTATGTACCTACAGCAGGAGTCTGTGAATTCACAGGGATTTCCAGAACCTCATGTGCTCTGCAAATCTGTTTATATGGTCTTTGGGGGAAGGGGGTACTTGTGTGAATATCAAGGTATGTTCACACTACTTTTTAAACATCAGTTGCTCTAACTTATTAGAGCAATGGGCATTAAATCACCGATGCAGTCTTTAAGTCATACATACATGACCAGGGGGCGTAATTTGAGGGGGTGCAATTGAGATTGCAGCTTCCATCTGGCCCATAACCAAGCAGACCCACAGATTACCCTAACCACACTAAGGTTGATTAAACTCCTCAGTACCTGTAACCATCACTATCAAGAATTCATTGTAGGGAAGAAGTAGGGGCCCCTAACAAAAGATTGCACGGGGGCCCACAAGTCTTCAGTTATGCCACTGTGCATGACTTTTTATTCCACCAGAAAAGTGACTGAAGAAAGCTTTGTTGTTTTTTTACATTGGCTTCAGTGGGAGCAGATGCCAGACGGAAGGGCTCAGTCTGTGTCTGTCATTCTACCACTGTTAATGTCCGTTGCTGTCATCCTATGACAGATGAAAGTAAATGACATTTATTACAGTAGGATGGACGTCCCCTAAGTAAGAAAGTTTATCTAGGGCACTGCTAAGTCTAATTTTTCTCTGCATAACAACCCCTTTATATTCAATTAACGTTTCCAGTGTAGAGGTTCTGACTCTGGCCAACAGTATGTTCGTAATGTGCGGTAGGAGTTTTATATGCAAGGCCATTGTTCACACATTGTGGATTCTCTTAGCTGCTGTCTAGACTGAATTTTTAACCATTATGTTGGGAATATAGGAGGAATCTTTTTTTTTTTTTTCCTATAAATCCTGAAAATACACTTTTTGCCTTCATAGCCAGAGATTCTGTCCCATTTTGTATGTAACGTATAGAGATGAGCGAACAGTGTTCTATCGAACACATGTTCGATCGGATATCAGGGTGTTCGCCATGTTCGAATCGAATCGAACACCACGTGGTAAAGTGCGCCAAAATTCGATTCCCCTCCCACCTTCCCTGGCGCCTTTTTTGCACCAATAACAGCGCAGGGGAGGTGGGACAGGAACTACGACACTGGGGGCATTGAAAAAAATTGGAAAAAGTCATTGGCTGCCGAAATCAGGTGACCTCCATTTTAGACGAATAGTGGATTTCAAATCCGGGTCATATGAGAATGTGAACTTTGTGACTATGAGACAGGGATAGCTGTACAGGCAGGGATAGCTAGGGATAACCTTTATTTAGGGGGGAATGTTATTAAAAATAACTTTTTGGGGCTCTATCGGGTGTGTAATTGTGATTTTTGTGAGATAAACTTTTTCCCATAGGGATGCATTGGCCAGCGCTGATTGGCCGAATTCCGTACTCTGGCCAATCAGCGCTGGCCAATGCATTCTATTAGCTTGATGAAGCAGAGTGTGCACAAGGGTTCAAGCGCACCCTCGGCTCTGATGTAGCAGAGCCGAGGCTGCACAAGGGTTCAAGCGCACCCTCGGCTCTGATGTAGGAGAGCCGAGGGTGCACTTGAACCCTTGTGCACCCTCAGCTCTGCTACATCAGAGCCGAGGGTGCGCTTGAACCCTTGTGCACACTCTGCTTCATCAAGCTAATAGAATGCATTGGCCAGCGCTGATTGGCCAGAGTACGGAACTCGACCAATCAGCGCTGGCTCTGCTGGAGGAGGCGGAGTCTAAGATCGCTCCACACCAGTCTCCATTCAGGTCCGACCTTAGACTCCGCCTCCTCCGGCAGAGCCAGCGCTGATTGGCCGAAGGCTGGCCAATGCATTCCTATGCGAATGCAGAGACTTAGCAGTGCTGAGTCAGTTTTGCTCAACTACACATCTGATGCACACTCGGCACTGCTACATCAGATGTAGCAATCTGATGTAGCAGAGCCGAGGGTGCACTAGAACCCCTGTGCAAACTCAGTTCACGCTAATAGAATGCATTGGCCAGCGCTGATTGGCCAATGCATTCTATTAGCCCGATGAAGTAGAGCTGAATGTGTGTGCTAAGCACACACATTCAGCACTGCTTCATCACGCCAATACAATGCATTAGCCAGTGCTGATTGGCCAGAGTACGGAATTCGGCCAATCAGCGCTGGCTCTGCTGGAGGAGGCGGAGTCTAAGGTCGGACCTGAATGGAGACTGGTGTGGAGCGATCTTAGACTCCGCCTCCTCCAGCAGAGCCAGCGCTGATTGGTCGAGTTCCGTACTCTGGCCAATCAGCGCTGGCCAATGCATTCTATTAGCCCGATGAAGTAGAGCTGAATGTGTGTGCTTAGCACACACATTCAGCTCTACTTCATCAGGCTAATAGAATACATTGGCCAATCAGCGCTGGCCAATGCATTCTATTAGCTTGATGAAGCAGAGTGTGCACAAGGGTTCAAGCGCACCCTCGGCTCTGATGTAGCAGAGCTGAGGGTGCACAAGGGTTCAAGTGCACCCTCGGCTCTCCTACATCAGAGCCGAGGGTGCGCTTGAACCCTTGTGCAGCCTCGGCTCTGCTACATCAGAGCCGAGGGTGCGCTTGAACCCTTGTGCACACTCTGCTTCATCAAGCTAATAGAATGCATTGGCCAGCACTGATTGGCCAGAGTACGGAATTCGGCCAATCAGCGCTGGCCAATGCATTCTATTAGCCCGATGAAGTAGAGCTGAATGTGTGTGCTTAGCACACACATTCAGCTCTACTTCATCAGGCTAATAGAATACATTGGCCAATCAGCGCTGGCCAATGCATTCTATTAGCTTGATGAAGCAGAGTGTGCACAAGGGTTCAAGCGCACCCTCGGCTCTGATGTAGCAGAGCTGAGGGTGCACAAGGGTTCAAGTGCACCCTCGGCTCTCCTACATCAGAGCCGAGGGTGCGCTTGAACCCTTGTGCAGCCTCGGCTCTGCTACATCAGAGCCGAGGGTGCGCTTGAACCCTTGTGCACACTCTGCTTCATCAAGCTAATAGAATGCATTGGCCAGCACTGATTGGCCAGAGTACGGAATTCGGCCAATCAGCGCTGGCCAATGCATTCTATTAGCCCGATGAAGTAGAGCTGAATGTGTGTGCTTAGCACACACATTCAGCTCTACTTCATCAGGCTAATAGAATACATTGGCCAATCAGCGCTGGCCAATGCATTCTATTAGCTTGATGAAGCAGAGTGTGCACAAGGGTTCAAGCGCACCCTCGGCTCTGATGTAGCAGAGCTGAGGGTGCACAAGGGTTCAAGTGCACCCTCGGCTCTCCTACATCAGAGCCGAGGGTGCGCTTGAACCCTTGTGCAGCCTCGGCTCTGCTACATCAGAGCCGAGGGTGCGCTTGAACCCTTGTGCACACTCTGCTTCATCAAGCTAATAGAATGCATTGGCCAGCACTGATTGGCCAGAGTACGGAATTCGGCCAATCAGCGCTGGCCAATGCATTCTATTAGCCCGATGAAGTAGAGCTGAATGTGTGTGCTAAGCACACACATTCAGCACTGCTTCATCACGCCAATACAATGCATTAGCCAGTGCTGATTGGCCAGAGTACGGAATTCGGCCAATCAGCGCTGGCTCTGCTGGAGGAGGCGGAGTCTAAGATCGCTCCACACCAGTCTCCATTCAGGTCCGACCTTAGACTCCGCCTCCTCCAGCAGAGCCAGCGCTGATTGGCCGAATTCCGTACTCTGGCCAATCAGCACTGGCTAATGCATTGTATTGGCTTGATGAAGCAGTGCTGAATGTGTGTGCTTAGCACACACATTCAGCTCTACTTCATCGGGCTAATAGAATGCATTGGCCAGCGCTGATTGGCCGAATTCCGTACTCTGGCCAATCAGCACTGGCTAATGCATTGTATTGGCTTGATGAAGCAGTGCTGAATGTGTGTGCTTAGCACACACATTCAGCTCTACTTCATCGGGCTAATAGAATGCATTGGCCAATCAGCGCTGGCCAATGCATTCTATTAGCGTGAACTGAGTTTGCACAGGGGTTCTAGTGCACCCTCGGCTCTGCTACATCAGATTGCTACATCTGATGTAGCAGTGCCGAGTGTGCATCAGATGTGTAGTTGAGCAAAACTGACTCAGCACTGCTAAGTCTGCATTCGCATAGGAATGCATTGGCCAGCCTTCGGCCAATCAGCGCTGGCTCTGCCGGAGGAGGCGGAGTCTAAGGTCGGACCTGAATGGAGACTGGTGTGGAGCGATCTTAGACTCCGCCTCCTCCAGCAGAGCCAGCGCTGATTGGCCGAATTCCGTACTCTGGCCAATCAGCACTGGCTAATGCATTGTATTGGCTTGATGAAGCAGTGCTGAATGTGTGTGCTTAGCACACACATTCAGCTCTACTTCATCGGGCTAATAGAATGCATTGGCCAATCAGCGCTGGCCAATGCATTCTATTAGCGTGAACTGAGTTTGCACAGGGGTTCTAGTGCACCCTCGGCTCTGCTACATCAGATTGCTACATCTGATGTAGCAGTGCCGAGTGTGCATCAGATGTGTAGTTGAGCAAAACTGACTCAGCACTGCTAAGTCTGCATTCGCATAGGAATGCATTGGCCAGCCTTCGGCCAATCAGCGCTGGCTCTGCCGGAGGAGGCGGAGTCTAAGGTCGGACCTGAATGGAGACTGGTGTGGAGCTATCTTAGACTCCGCCTCCTCCAGCAGAGCCAGCGCTGATTGGTCGAGTTCCGTACTCTGGCCAATCAGCACTGGCCAATGCATTTCTATGGGGAAAAGTTAGCTTGCGAAAATCGCAAACTGACAGGGATTTCCATGAAATAAAGTGACTTTTATGCCCCCAGACATGCTTCCCCTGCTGTCCCAGTGTCATTCCAGGGTGTTGGTATCATTTCCTGGGGTGTCATAGTGGACTTGGTGACCCTCCAGACACGAATTTGGGTTTCCCCCTTAACGAGTTTATGTTCCCCATAGACTATAATGGGGTTCGAAACCCATTCGAACACTCGAACAGTGAGCGGCTGTTCGAATCGAATTTCGAACCTCGAACATTTTAGTGTTCGCTCATCTCTAGTAACGTACTATTTGTTATACTGTTTATAGAAATTTCTAATAAAAACATGAATTGAAGGGGGGAAAAAAATTGGCCAAGTTTTCATACTTGACAGAGAAAATCTAAATGACAAATTAGAAATATCCTAATAGACCCCATAATGTACTGAAAATAGACCTCTGGCATATTGTGCAAATCCCATAAAGCACTTACGTGGGCACTTCTATACAGTTTTGTATCAGTGTGATGTTTTGAGTATAATGCTTGCAAAGTAATTTTTGTGGGTAAAAATTCTGACCTAAGCAGAGTCCTGGTCCCACAACACTTACTAAAAATAAAAGTGAAAGATGTGCAGAGTATACACGTGCCATTTATGTCAACATGTGCAAAATAAGAGACTGAAGAGCAGAAAAGTCTTCATGATTCAGTGAGCGAGTCATGGAGTCGATAAATGAGCTGATGGCTACTGGAGTGCAATCCCTCTACACTGCAAATATTGATGGGGGGGAAACATTGGGGATACTTGAGATTCATTCATTTTCTCACCGCCACCTTCTGACCTTTTCTACTTTTTATATAGGGCGACAGCAGTATTCGGTATTTTGAGATCACAGATGAATCGCCTTATGTTCACTACCTCAATACTTTCAGCAGCAAGGAACCGCAGCGAGGAATGGGGTACATGCCAAAGCGGGGACTGGATGTTAACAAGTGTGAGATTGCCAGGTACTAAACTATTCACAGTTCATCTAATCCAGGAGTCAGCAAACTTCAGCACTCCAGCTGCTGTGAAACTACAACTCCCAACATGCTTTATTCCCTACCATGCAAGTTCAAGATCAGCAGTATAAGTATACATGCTGGAATTTGTAGTTTGACAACCTGGAGTGCCGAAGGTTGCCTACCCCTGATCTAATCTCTTATGTGCTTCACTGTCAGCTTGCTTTATAGAAAATTTGCTTATATGCCAAATATTTCTGTTCTTGGACACCTAGAAGGTCCTGTTCAGGCATGTAGAAGCATACTTACTGTACTCTACTCTTTACGTGAAACTTCTTAAATCCAAGCTGGCTATACTGACTGCAATGTGGGTTTATTTGTGTGTAAGCTAATGAGTTTGTGGTTTTAGTGTGTATATATATTATATATAATTTTTTGTTCTCCTTTGTCCATTAATCACTTGCCGGGTGCCCAATCACTGCTCTTCAAGGGGGTGTATTGGTATGTCTTTAGTTCCAGGAGCAAAAAGCCAGTTGTCATTGACAGTCGGTCTCTGAAAAGAGGCATGTTATTTCCCACCTGACATTCCCAAATGCTGTATACTGAATGCTCAATGAGCACTGTGTATACAGATGTGGACATGATGCCTTTTTCCTCCCTGTCAGTGCCCTGTCAGTGATCCCCTGATTACTGGGTGCCAGGGAGCTGCAGAAGGCACTAGAAGGCCCAGATCAACTCTGCAATATATAGTAGGTGGCTGTATTTCTACTGTAATGGGACTAATATATCAGGCCCAATTTCCGGAAAAATCTGCAAAAACGTTGATATGCTCCTATTATAATCTTACGGGAGCCATGATTTGTAATCCATTAAATAAAATGAAGATACAAAAATAAAACCAAATAAAAATGCTACTTTTCCACAAGTTTTAACCCCCGGTGATGCAAATCCATTATCTACATAGACATTCTACATAGAAAAATCTTGTTTAAAAAAAAAAAAAAAAAAGTGAAAAACACTCCCCTCACATCACGGTTTCTTCAAAGAGTGTTTAATTTTAAGAACCCAAAAACATTTTTTTTCCAGCTTTTGAAACTAATTAACCTAACGTGTGTCCTGTCATGAACCCCAGAAAATAAACTGGTTAGGAAGTGGTTAAAGGCGTTCTCTCAGTAATGTCTAGAAATGTGTTAATGTTGCAGACGGTTGGAATTTAGTGACATCCATTCATCTCTGCTTGGAGACCTGGGCTACATATTGTCTCATTCATTTTTGGTAATGTCAGACCCATACTTTTATCACGTTGTACTCCTTTACTAAATAATATGCCATAACGTGAAAATAAACTATACGCATAGATAGATGCACTGCATACTGTATTTTTTTTTTTTGCTGTTATGTGAGGCTTTATCAGGCAAGTTATTGGGCGTGCCATTGCTGCCGCATAATAAGTAAAGTCCAACATGGAGCAAGTGCGCGGCAGTAGGTTTTAGGTGTGCCATGGATCTCCTTTAAATTTATGATGCACCATCCTCTGCCCTATTTTCCTAATCTCTAAAAGACCCTTTATTAATGATTTGGATATAAAGAAGGTCCACTCTGCACCTGGTAGAAGCAATATCAGGTTTCTGAAATAAAAAGATAAATATTAAAATATAGGATTTCCTTTCTGTGGCTCTGGCAGCTTGAAATCCTATAGTAAATGTATGTATTTTTACTGAGTACAGACAAATGTATGTTGAAGTTTTTATTTATTTATTTTCCCCCCTAAAGGTTCTACAAACTTCATGAGAGGAAATGTGAGCCAATTATCATGACTGTGCCCAGGAAGGTGAGTTCTGTAAAGATACAGTGTAAGCATATTCACTAATGATGAGCGGGTACTATTTGAAACTACTGTTTCGAATAGCACGCACTCATAGGAATGAATGGACGCAGCCAAAGTCTGTGTGCCGGCCGCTTTCATTCCTATGGGTGCGTGCTATTCGAAATGGCCGTTTCGAATAGTACTCTCTCATCTCTAATCTTCACGAATTGGGTTTGTTGTATATCTTTGTGTTTATTGAACTTTAATGGAGTTCACAAAATATAGCCACAGCTTACGCTTGGTTCACACTAGCGCCCGGACTCCATTTTCAGGTTTCCGTCTTTTGCATGCAGAAGACGGAAAGCTGTCAGACCGGGTCCGGCCGTGAGCGCCGGTGAGCGTTTTATGCTCCCCGCCGCCAAACCGTGTTTTTTTTTTTTTTAAACCGGACACAGAATACTGCATGTCAGACTCTGTGCCCGGTTTAAAAAAAACGGTTTTGCAGCAGAGAGCATAAAACGCTCACCGGCACTCACGGCCGGACATCTTTCAAACCCATTCAAATGAATGAGTATGAGAGAGTCCTGCAGCTTTCCGTCTCCTGCTCAGTTTTGTGAAGGAAACGGAAACCTGCATGAACGGAGACTGGGCGCAGATGTGAACGAGCACTTATCATGACTGTTTAATATGGTGGTTGTATTGTGTTGGGGGTGTCTGTGGTGTATTCACAGTAAACTTAAATTTATGGTTTCTGACCTGCACTATTATCTGAACCAAGGAGAAAATCAGGTAACCGAACCGCATTCTAATCTTAAAGGGACGATGTCACTAGCATTAACATAGGTAAACCACTGGCTTGCTGCTGTAACACTTGTGAACATTTCTTATGCTCCTGTTTTTAAATCCTCCATATTATGTAGCAGGGGGGAAAAACGGTTATAAAACAGCATGCTCTGACCACCAATAGTCATGTGGATGGTTGCTGCTGTGTTGAATAGGCACTGATTTTCAGAACACTGCCTGGCTCGGATTTTATCAGGGACTAAGCCAGCTCGCCATTCATATGGGTATTGGTGAGACTGTCCAAGATGTTGAGATTTTCATCCAAAATGACTTTTTGGATCATTTTCGAGATTGGTATTTGGGGGTCCAGAGTAGATTACAAATTTTTTGGTTTTATTAATATTTGTACTGAAACATCAGATATTAATTTCATTTTCTGTCCTTTTATATTTTTTTATTTTTTTTATGTATTAGTCTGATCTTTTCCAAGATGACTTGTACCCAGATACGGCTGGCCCAGAAGCCCCCATGGAAGCCGAAGAGTGGTTTGACGGAAAAAATGCTGACCCAATTTTAATATCCCTAAAAGATGGGTACACGCCAAGCAAGATCCGGGATCTGAATGTGGTGAAGAAGAATATTTTGGGAAGTAAACCAGCTGCGCAAAAGAAGTCTGAGCCATCCAGCACCCCCAAGCTGGCAACACAAACTCCTAGTCCTGTACGTAAAAATCTTTATTTAGCATGTACATTGAAGGGTGCTTTTATTTATGACAACATAGTGGTGTTTTTTTAGTGCTTTGGTTACCTGGCAGAGGACTTGTTACAGGAAGCTTGTCACAAGAAAAATGCTGTGAGGGGCAACACAGTGGCTCAGTGGTTAGCACTGCAGCGCTGGAGTCCTGGGTTCAAATCCTGCCAAGGACAACATCTGCAAGGATTTTGTATGTTCTCTCCGTGTTTGCGTGGATTTCCTCCCATACTCCACAGGCATACTGGTAGGGAAAAATGTACATTGTGAGCCCTATATGGGGCTCACAATCTACACTTAAAAGAAAATTTAAAAAAAAATACAGTGCAGTCTGCAGATATCACATCATAGAGCAAGTTGAGCAGATTGATGTATGGATTTGTGGGAATAGATTCGACACATCTGTGATGTATTCATTTATATCTCTGCTCTTTATTCTGAGTAGTCAAGAGAGCTGTCCTACTCAGTGGCTTACAGATATCATGGTGTGCAGTCATACATAGCGGACTGTCACTCATAGAACAGGCTCCTTGTAGTCTTGGCATAAAAAGAGCAAGGGAGGGGGGATAGGGGGGACAATTGCTGAGAATGGAGGGGTGGCTGCACATAGCTAAGGCTGCTATAAATGTATCAGATGGGAATACCCCTATAAAGTATAAAATGGTGTGTGTTCTTTTATGGATGGGTGATTTTATGCAAATCAAAATCACAATTAGTTGAATATTTTAATCTTAGGTCCCCAATTTACATGCCACACCCAAATTTATATGCCATACTATGACACCATAAACTTAGTTTATTCACGTCCGCATTAATTTCAATTTATTATTTGGTTTAGGTTATCGCCATGCGTTGTCTTGCTGATTTGAATACTTCCTCTTCTCTTAGTATGACCTCTTTACTGATCGTTTCAGGCAAGCGATGGAAAGTTGGATGAGGTGATGAAGGAACTGCGTTCAATGAGAGACCTCATCAAAGCCCAGGATGAACGTATTTCCAAATTAGAAGACCAAATCGCCAATCTCACCAACAATGATACATCTGATGAATAAAACAAGTAAAGCTAAATCTTAGCTGAGCTGGAGGTGCCCACTGCCAGATCACATTCGACATCCATCACTCTCCTCCGGGTCCTAGCAATGATCAGCATTCCAGCACAGACTGTGTTCACCATTCACATCTAAACACAGAGACGTTCCGCCTATTCCCTTCCAACCAGGTGCCTCCACGCTTGTGCCATTTCAGAAGTTTAGTTAGCGGCCAGTTACTTAACTTCTGAAGTGTCACAATCTGTTGATACCCTTACCTTTTATGTGGGCCTCATTCAAAAGGGGAAAGGATCTTAGAGAAACCTCTGCTTAAAACCAACAAACGTTTTGTTAATTAAAAGCCAAGATTTTTACCCTCATCTTTCAAGTGTTACATGACAATATTTCCTGTTTCCAAGATCAGTATATATATATATTTTTTTTATTTTTAAATTCTGGTTCTGAAATGGATTTTCTGTGTAGGGAAGGGTGTTTGGAAGAGATGGACCTATGCCACAATTTTTTTTTCTTTTTCTTGCCAAAAAGACCTTGTTAAATATATTGGGACCATGCATCGTATAGTATTTTTATTTTAATGTAAAGGAGGAAGCACTGTGTTACTGTCTGGAATCGCAAGAAAATAATTACCCATAAAAGCTTCATGAGTTTTATATAAATCTTTTTGCTATTGTGTGCAGTTAAATTTCTTCTGCGTGTGCATCAGAAGCAATGAAAGGGGTCATTAAATTTGGGAAAGTTGAGGCCTATTTCAGCCTTCTCCTCTTAGTCTTGTAATTTTCAGGAATGTTTTTATGTATTGTTTCTAGAACTGTCAGTATTATATGTAGGACATTTAGATATATATAGTATTACAGTAAATCTTAGCACTCAGAAGCATTCCGTGAAGATCCTAAGCCGTCATGGCCATTGTATTATTCACTAATACAATACAGTTCACTTTTTCTTGGAGGAAGGCTTAAAATATTTAAAATTTAATGCAGTCAGCCTTAGTTTGTAGTGTTTTTTTGGTTTCTTTTCTCTTTGTGTTTTTGGCAAAGCTGGGAAGTAAAAAGCCAAAATCCTGACATTGACTTCTATTGGATATCTCCAGTACTGTATTTTGCACCTTGATTCCTGCGCTGGCAGTCTTGTATTGCTGTCAGGGGTTAACAAGAAGCTGCTGTGCCAGTTGTACATAAACATAAATCTGATCTAAAAGGGAAAAAGTTGGTACATTATCGCCAACACCCCCACTCCTTTTTTTTTTCTTCATATGGTGTCCAGGAAATGATACGTTAAATGATAGCAGAGGGAGTACAGACGCCACACACTTGTCTGTCGCATCTTCAGCATCACTATATGCTATGCTGTTCCATATGCCTTAGCTTCATGGTTGGTTTTAATGTTTGGGATTTGTTTTTATTTGCTAAATCCTTGGGATACTAGCTTAAGCAAAGTTCATCCACTTTTTTTTTGACTAGCTCAGTAATTCTGAAAGCTCAGAAACCAAAAATGAAGAGCGATGCTATTCTGATACCTACGTACTGTTGGGCTTTTTGCATTATAAAAGTTATCGCATAGAGATAAGTAGAATAACTTTGTAAGAAATACAGGGTATAGTGGTTTTGAGATGACTATAGCTTGGTAACTGTAGGCTGTCATATTTAGCTTTTTTGTTTTTTTTAAATATAGATATATATATATGACAATTTGTGCATGTAAACTACTCTGCATTGCAATGTGCCATAGACCATTTTCCATTTCCATTTGCACCTTGGCAACACATCTGGCAACACACCTTGAAACCAATTATTTTAAGGGGCTTTCTGATGAAATACTCATGAATCCTTTCATGCACGTCTGGATCTGTAACTTTCAGACTTAAGTGGAAATTTTTTGGGAAACCCCTTATAATGACTGAGCCCACAGCTAAGAGACAGGAGTACTCTATATATGTTAAGATGGGTGTTGCGTACACTCGTTGCTATTTTTCTCAAGGGATCTTATCTTAGGCCTACGTATTTATGGATGCAGGTTTGTCCACCGAGATGTTTTCCTAACTACAGCTACAGGAAGCTGACGTTCTATCCACTGTGGGTGAAAGTGTTTGGTCTATTTGCTTGTGAAAAAATGTTGTATGAATAAAGTGTTCTTTCTTAATGCCTGGGCCACTAAATACAACATGTGCCATGTGGAACACAAGATAAAAAGTACACAAGTTGTGTGGTATTCAAGAACACTGGAAACATCACTGAAGCATCAGCCACTCTTTCGTTAAGATAAACTGCATCTGAAAACCTGAACGTGTGAACACACGTGTGAACACACTCACAAGAACAGCTTCTCATGCGATTAGCTTGCATTTTCAGCAGGGGATGAGGAGTCTAGGATTGAAGTCAAGTAGCATTGAATAGGCAGGTGTCTTGTTATAGAGCAGGAGGAGCTGAGAAGATTGATATGGTTTTCTCAGAAACGTTCCTGTATGCACCGCCCACTTGACTCTTAAGATTGAAATAAGTAAATAACTATTTTCTCAGAACAATTATGTATCAATTTACTCCGCTCCTGCTCAATAACATGCAGCCTACACAAATCTAAACAAAACTTACAAGTCATTCCTGCTCCGCTAGGGATTCTGGGTAAAAAATATGCAAATCTATTCTCCAGGATGTAATTAGGAGAACAGTGCACTCTGTATGCCGCCCTCTAGAGGGCAGCATCCTTAACATCATGCATGGCTCAGTTATAAAGTCTAATTAATCATGATGCGGATTTAATTGCCAAATTAGTATTTCTATTCCAAAAGGAACAGATTCCGCATCATGATTAATTAGACTATAGTCATGCATGATGTTAAGGATGCTGCCCTCTAGAGGGCGGCATACAGAGTGCACTGTTCTCCTTATTACATCCTGGAGAATAATTTGCATATTTTTTACCCAGAATCCCTGCAAGTTGTGTAACGTCTTCTGATGTTTAAAATTTCAACACCAAGAAGGACAAGCTAAAGCCATAAGGTTATACATGGGAAGGAAGTAATGTTTGTCTTTAAGATCTACAAGCGATCACATTTTCAAGTGTCTACCTCCATTCTGTGGCATGCGGGTGGGACATAAATACCAGATTAAAACAAAACGGGTGCATTTTTTTGTTTTGTTTTTGGCCACATGTGGGGTGTGAGATGATTGTGTGTGGCCTCCTGTTCGTCAAAGAGCCAGTTAATGCCACTTGTCTGAGTAGGACCCAGTCCTTTAATGAAGAGCGTTTGGTTTATTACTCCAGGAGATTGCTTCAAACACAGGTACAATGTCAGCAAGAGGTGCACAAAAGTGAGCCTCTGTACTTAGGGATTGTATATGTAGAATAATGGTGCATAGTATTCATTGTGTACGGAAAGTAATCCCAAGCCTGGACTGGAAAACGGTCTACACAGAATATGAGAAGGTGCTTACAAGTCATTGGGCTACAAGCCGCACATCCTGCTACTGGTGGTCCAGTGACCATTTGTCGTAGCAAAGCCTATCATGGTACATAGCAAGACAGCAATGAAACTTCGAGCAAAGCTCTGTCCTCTACATCAATAAATACTACGGTACTTTTGTCTCAGGCGCAATAATAGCTAGAGATGGGTGTGCGGACTATGTGGGCATTGTCACGAAGAGGCCTTCACAAGGGAAGATCACACCCATCTACTCCTGAGATTTTAGTGTGGGGTCTAGTCTTCATTTCAGGTACACTAACAGCAAGGTGTTGCGTTGATTTGGTTGTGTAAGTATCCTGCATGACCTAAATGTGCTAGCATGGCCTGCAACATCTCCAGACTTGTCCTCAATCATGTAATACTGGGATGATAATGGTAAACTATTGCAAAGGGAGCTGCCAGCAGCATTGACAACCATTAATAAATTCTTAGCATGCCAAGGCCCTTTAAAGGGACTCTATCATTGGTGTCAGTGGTTTTGAGATACATACCTGCATAGCCGTTAAAAAGGCTATTCTACTTCTACCCTCTCTTTTTAGATTCTCCCCACCGTTCCATTGTAAATAAGCCGATGGAGCACAGTTTATCTCAAAACCACTGACACCAATGATAGAATCCCTTTGTGTACGTATTTCTGCATGTGATGGTCATACTCTATGCTGAATAAATCAAGATGCTTTGTAGATTTTGTTTCCATCAATCATTAACATGTCTATCAATCCTGTAATTTCCATAATCCCAAGACTTTTCCTTTGTGACGCTGGAATTTTTATGTTAAGTACATTTAAAGTTTCCAGTTAACTTTAGCTGGACATCATGGCCAGATATTTTACCTGGGCCAATTCAATTACAGTCCAAAATTGCTGAAGATATAATTGTTATACAAATATGTTATACAAAAATTTGCCATCCCCGTGCAAACCACATTCCTGCACACACTATTATGCCCCATAGTGGCCCCTGCACACAGTATTATGCCCCATTGTGGGCCCCTTCGCGCACTATTATGCCCCATAGTGGCTCCTGTACACACTATTATTCCCCATTGTAGGCCCCTTCACACACTTATGTCCCATAGTGGCCCCTGCACACGGTATTATGCCCCACAGTGACCCATTCACACAATATTATGCCCCATTGTGGACCGCCCATGAACTATTATTATACCCTGGGGTCTTTTCAGACTCCAAAGTATAATGATCAGAGACGTTACTTACCTCTGCCTGGCTCTAAGGCACTCCCCAACTGATATGAGATCAACGGAGATGCCACATGTGCTTTACTACAGAGTAAACTTTATAGATTTGCTAAAGCGCTAACATCACAAATCATATGTTTTACTGGGGTATATGGAGAGTGTTTGTCAAACTACCCACTATCTTTATACTGGGGAAATGTCTTTTGAAATGAGGAAAAGACTTTAAGTGATGAAACCCATTTATTTCCACACCCGTCGGCTTTGATGTCACACTTAATATTACAAACCAAGAGTTTAGAAATTCATTACAACAGGGAGCAACACAACACAATCCAGGTCTACTTGTGTTTATAATTTTGACACCGTTCCTTCCATAGAATACACATGAATTTACCGTATATTGGTGTGAAAGTGTTCTAAATGAAATTTGAGTGGAAGACGAGATTTTAATGATTGGGGTTCTATGATAAGTGTCAATGCATTGACTGCTTTTTCGACAACAATGAGGCAGGGTTCACATGTCTAGTTCAGGGCTGAGAAATCCTGTTCATGTAGCAACCACGGACATGATCTGAGAACCTTGTGAAAACCGTCTGAGGTTGGGGCCACACGTAGCCATAGCAAAAGCTGTGGGATTTTACAGACCCTGCAAAGTAGATGGAATTCTAGTGAATCCGCTGCGTGTAATTTTCCTCAATGTGCGGATGGGATCAGCCAGAATCCCATTGTTTTTGCAGGGATTGTAAAACACTGCATTTTTGACGTGCCGTTTAACACCTCCCCCCCTAAAAAAAAATAGAATAAAAAGTGATCAAAATGGAAAACATTTCCCAAAATTGTATAACTAAAAGCTACAGCTTGCCCCTCAAACCCCCCCCCCCCAAAAAAAAAAACACGCCTTAGGCTAAGGCCTCACGTTGCAAAAACACAGCGCTTTTTGTTGCAGATTTTGATGCATTTTTTTGAGCCAAAATCAGGACTGGATTGAGCAGAAGGAGAAATACTTCCTATAACTTTCCCATTCTTTGGCTCAAAAAAAAAGTGGCAAAATCACGTTTTTGTGTTCCTGTTTTTTGCATCCATTAGGCTAAACAAGTGTAAAAAAAATGTGATGTGAATGCTGCAGGTAGGTTCTCCATAAGTCTATGGTGATGCACTTCAAAGATTGGGGGTGGGGGGGAATCAGTGTTAAATAGACCCAGCAACAGATTCTACAAATCTTTGTCTATTGATCCCAAAGTAGAGTTTAATGTCAATTGGTGTGGTTAGGTTTTTCTTTTAGCTTCCCAAATACAATCCGGCAATAGCAATATGGCTGGACTTTTTTGACCTCTGCCTACCATTCGGTTAGTTTTCTTCAACCTTACAGCATACTGCTTGATATCAGAGCTGTTGCCCCCCCCCCCCCCCCCCCCCCCCCCTGTTTCACACAAGAGCTACAGATATGGATCTCAACTGAAAACTTAGTGGGAAATATGTTCTGATATACTATGTGAGATACCGATGTTATGTCATTGGCCTTATATATCACTTCCTTTTTAATACACAGCTCTAATAAATCCAGCAAAACCTTATTGTTATAGAATATAGCCTCTTATGTCCAGTTCGCTATACTGCCTGGGAAACTCGGGGGGGGGGGGGGAAACTATCATTTTGAAATACTATTTTTAATTATTAAAATCTCAAAATGATCAAAAGTGAGATCAGATTTTCAGTGCAGATTTTATACCAATAATCCCCAACTCTTTACAGTACAATACATGTAGATAGAGATTCCTGACATGCAACATGTCAGTTCTGTAGTGACAATTCAGCAGATTTCTATTTCACCCTTTTCATGTAACACTTGCAGATTTTGCCATAGATTTCTTGGGTACACAAACAAGTGTTCACAAGCGGAGTGTTTTAAAATGCTTGCTCACATCCTATATCTTAGTCAGTTCTTTGACGTATTTGGCAGTGCTTGAGTATGTATGGCAGTTTGTAGCCAAGGAGATGGGGATAAATATTTGAGATGTGTGGTTATGCAAGGAGTGATGATCTGCTCTAAAATATGCATCTTTCCTGGAATAACATAGAACAATAAAATTGTACAATATATTAAATTTAGCAAACAGGAAATAGTCGTCTTCGTACAAACTTAGTCTTGTCAAGCATATATTAGAAATTAGGGACATAAGTGAAGGGAGGAGATTAGGTATATAACATATATGACATATTAACTATAGTCTTGTATAGGAGCAATTGCTCTAAAGGCAATATGTATTTGCAGGGTTTGTATCCATCCATCCATCCTCACAACAGGAATCGATATTCATTAGACTAAGCAATGTTTTCCACTATTACGTATTCCAATTTTTGAACTCTTTTTGCCCACTGGAGTCCTTCTCTTTCCCCAGAACAGAAATAGCACTAAAACTAGACATCTGCTGTAACGGCCCATCTGTGCGGAGATATTTCAACTTGTATATTCAGACACATTAGATGGAACATCAGTGGTGTAACTGTTGCAATTTGCCTGACTGTGCACCATCTGTTTGTAAGAATGATTCTTGACATTCACCTCTGACCCCTTTCATCTGTGAATTGTTTACACCCACAAGATCTTCTTCCACTGGTTGCCTTTCCTCAGTCACTCTGATCTCTGTATACTCTCAGCACTATTGCATGAGAGCCCCAAAAGGATAACAGTTTTGAAATTCTGGCTAGCCTGGCACCAATGACCATGACTTTTCACAGTTGCTCAGATCGCTAAGGGGGCGTTCACACTACCGTCGGTGTCCGCTCAAAATCTGTCACGGACACTAGGAGTGGACACTAGCTGTGTCCGTGACACCTGTCATTCACTTGAATGGGCATCGGGTGTGTTCTTTTGCACTCCGTGCCCGTCCTTCCCTGTCCGCAAGAGAAGATGTCCGACTTCTCAAGCGGACAGAAAAACCCTGCATGCAGGGTTCCTCTGTCCGCTTGAGAAGTCGGACATCTTCTCTTGCGGACAGGGAAGGACGGGCACGGAGTGCAAAAGAACGCACCCGATGCCCATTCAAGTGAATGACAGGTGTCTAACCACACCAATTGACATTAAACTCTACTTTGGGATCAATAGACAAAGATTTGTAGAATCTGTTGCTGGGTCTATTTAACACTGATTCCCCCCCACCCCCAATCTTTGAAGTGCATCACCATAGACTTATGGAGAACCTACCTGCAGCATTCACATCACATTTTTTTTACACTTGTTTAGCCTAATGGATGCAAAAAACAGGAACACAAAAACGTGATTTTGCCACTTTTTTTTTGAGCCAAAGAATGGGAAAGTTATAGGAAGTATTTCTCCTTCTGCTCAATCCAGTCCTGATTTTGGCTCAAAAAAATGCATCAAAATCTGCAACAAAAAGCGCTGTGTTTTTGCAACGTGAGGCCTTAGCCTAAGGCGTGTTTTTTTTTTTTGGGGGGGGGGGTTTGAGGGGCAAGCTGTAGCTTTTAGTTATACAATTTTGGGAAATGTTTTCCATTTTGATCACTTTTTATTCTATTTTTTTTTAGGGGGGGAGGTGTTAAACGGCACGTCAAAAATGCAGTGTTTTACAGTCCCTGCAAAAACAATGGGATTCTGGCTGATCCCATCCGCACATTGAGGAAAATTACACGCAGCGGATTCACTAGAATTCCATCTACTTTGCAGGGTCTGTAAAATCCCACAGCTTTTGCTATGGCTACGTGTGGCCCCAACCTCAGACGGTTTTCACAAGGTTCTCAGATCATGTCCGTGGTTGCTACATGAACAGGATTTCTCAGCCCTGAACTAGACATGTGAACCCTGCCTCATTGTTGTCGAAAAAGCAGTCAATGCATTGGCCAGAGTACGGAATTCGGCCAATCAGCGCTGGCCAATGCATTCTATTAGCCCGATGAAGTAGAGCTGAATGTGTGTGCTAAGCACACACATTCAGCACTGCTTCATCACGCCAATACAATGCATTAGCCAGTGCTGATTGGCCAGAGTACGGAATTCGGCCAATCAGCGCTGGCTCTGCTGGAGGAGGCGGAGTCTAAGGTCGGACCTGAATGGAGACTGGTGTGGAGCGATCTTAGACTCCGCCTCCTCCAGCAGAGCCAGCGCTGATTGGCCGAATTCCGTACTCTGGCCAATCAGCACTGGCTAATGCATTGTATTGGCGTGATGAAGCAGTGCTGAATGTGTGTGCTTAGCACACACATTCAGCTCTACTTCATCGGGCTAATAGAATGCATTGGCCAGCGCTGATTGGCCGAATTCCGTACTCTGGCCAATCAGCACTGGCTAATGCATTGTATTGGCGTGATGAAGCAGTGCTGAATGTGTGTGCTTAGCACACACATTCAGCTCTACTTCATCGGGCTAATAGAATGCATTGGCCAGCGCTGATTGGCCGAATTCCGTACTCTGGCCAATCAGCACTGGCTAATGCATTGTATTGGCGTGATGAAGCAGTGCTGAATGTGTGTGCTTAGCACACACATTCAGCTCTACTTCATCGGGCTAATAGAATGCATTGGCCAGCGCTGATTGGCCGAATTCCGTACTCTGGCCAATCAGCACTGGCTAATGCATTGTATTGGCGTGATGAAGCAGTGCTGAATGTGTGTGCTTAGCACACACATTCAGCTCTGCTTCATCGGGCTCTGCTGCATGCAGGGTTCCTCTGTCCGCTTGAGAAGTCGGACATCTTCTCTTGCAGACAGGGAAGGACGGGCACGGAGTGCAAAAGAACGCACCCGATGCCCATTCAAGTGAATGACAGGTGTCACGGACACATCTAGTGTCCGCTCCTAGTGTCCGTGACAGATTTGGAGCGGACACTACATGTCGGACACCGACGGTAGTGTGAACGCTCCCTTAGTGTGCATTTGTGGATATTTATTTATATAGCACCATTAATTCCATGGTGCTGTATATTTGAGAGTTTGCATACAGTACACAAAACAAATACAATGCTAACAGTAACCAATAGAGATGAGCGAACACTAAAATGTTCGAGGTTCGAAATTCGATTCGAACAGCCGCTCACTGTTCGAGTGTTCGAATGGGTTTCGAACCCCATTATAGTCTATGGGGAACATAAACTCGTTAAGGGGGAAACCCAAATTCGTGTCTGGAGGGTCACCAAGTCCACTATGACACCCCAGGAAATGATACCAACACCCTGGAATGACACTGGGACAGCAGGGGAAGCATGTCTGGGGGCATAAAAGTCACTTTATTTCATGGAAATCCCTGTCAGTTTGCGATTTTCGCAAGCTAACTTTTCCCCATAGAAATGCATTGGCCAGTGCTGATTGGCCAGAGTACGGAACTCGACCAATCAGCGCTGGCTCTGCTGGAGGAGGCGGAGTCTAAGATCGCTCCACACCAGTCTCCATTCAGGTCCGACCTTAGACTCCGCCTCCTCCGGCAGAGCCAGCGCTGATTGGCCGAAGGCTGGCCAATGCATTCCTATGCGAATGCAGAGACTTAGCAGTGCTGAGTCAGTTTTGCTCAACTACACATCTGATGCACACTCGGCACTGCTACATCAGATGTAGCAATCTGATGTAGCAGAGCCGAGGGTGCACTAGAACCCCTGTGCAAACTCAGTTCACGCTAATAGAATGCATTGGCCAGCGCTGATTGGCCAATGCATTCTATTAGCCCGATGAAGTAGAGCTGAATGTGTGTGCTAAGCACACTCATTCAGCACTGCTTCATCACGCCAATACAATGCATTAGCCAGTGCTGATTGGCCAGAGTACGGAATTCGGCCAATCAGCGCTGGCCAATGCATTCTATTAGCCCGATGAAGTAGAGCTGAATGTGTGTGCTAAGCACACACATTCAGCACTGCTTCATCACGCCAATACAATGCATTAGCCAGTGCTGATTGGCCAGAGTACGGAATTCGGCCAATCAGCGCTGGCCAATGCATTCTATTAGCCCGATGAAGTAGAGCTGAATGTGTGTGCTTAGCACACACATTCAGCTCTACTTCATCAGGCTAATAGAATACATTGGCCAATCAGCGCTGGCCAATGCATTCTATTAGCTTGATGAAGCAGAGTGTGCACAAGGGTTCAAGCGCACCCTCGGCTCTGATGTAGCAGAGCTGAGGGTGCACAAGGGTTCAAGTGCACCCTCGGCTCTCCTACATCAGAGCCGAGGGTGCGCTTGAACCCTTGTGCAGCCTCGGCTCTGCTACATCAGAGCCGAGGGTGCGCTTGAACCCTTGTGCACACTCTGCTTCATCAAGCTAATAGAATGCATTGGCCAGCACTGATTGGCCAGAGTACGGAATTCGGCCAATCAGCGCTGGCCAATGCATCCCTATGGGAAAAAGTTTATCTCACAAAAATCACAATTACACACCCGATAGAGCCCCAAAAAGTTATTTTTAATAACATTCCCCCCTAAATAAAGGTTATCCCTAGCTATCCCTGCCTGTACAGCTATCCCTGTCTCATAGTCACAAAGTTCACATTCTCATATGACCCGGATTTGAAATCCACTATTCGTCTAAAATGGAGGTCACCTGATTTCGGCAGCCAATGACTTTTTCCAATTTTTTTCAATGCCCCCGGTGTCGTAGTTCCTGTCCCACCTCCCCTGCGCTGTTATTGGTGCAAAAAAGGCGCCAGGGAAGGTGGGAGGGGAATCGAATTTTGGCGCACTTTACCACGCGGTGTTCGATTCGATTCGAACATAGCGAACACCCTGATATCCGATCGAACATGTGTTCGATAGAACACTGTTCGCTCATCTCTAGTAACCAACTGGTACATTGGGAAAGAGAACCCTGCCCGTAAGGATTTACAATCTATGAGGAAAGAGGGATATGGAATGTAAAGATTGAAAGTCCTTAGTAGTTGATACCTTTTTAATGGCTAACAAAAAATTATGTGATATTGAAAGCTTTTGGAACAACTTGGTTCCTTCATCAGGCTGGTATAACACAATATCTGAAGGCAGGCACATTTATACAGGAATACAGTGTTTGCACAAATGATGGAAAACAGTACATACAAATAAACAGATAAGTCCAAAAAAAAAATGTCAGTTCACAGGAAGGTTCTCTAAGTTTTATGATTCCCTTGATCAGTGACGTGGTGACTAGTTGTTGTAAAAGGACATAAAACCTTGTGACTGGTTTAACCCCCTTTGCAGTGTGTTAAAGGTCACCATTAGTTTATATTCACACACACACACACACACGTTGATCTTTTTTGCTTTTAAATTTTCCTCTTAGAACCAGGAACTTCATGTCATTGATATTATGATTTTGATTGCAGAAGTTTTTTGGTACAGGGAGGTCCATTCTTTGCTCTGTAATTATGTGACGGTGTGCGTTCATCCTAAGTGTCTGCCCTGTCTCACCTACATACAGGCCCCCAGTGGGACACTTGGTGCATAATATTAAATACACCACATTAGGTGTGCTGCAGGTGAAGGTACCTGGGATCTTGTAGTCCTGATTAGAGTTGGGGATCTTTATTTTATCCGTGGTCAGTATGTGAGGGCAGGTCTTGCACTTTTTTTGTCTGCTTGGAAATGTTCCTGTGTTAGTTGGAGGCGACAGTGAGCTGCTAATAACCATATTCCTGAGATTTGGTGGCTGTCTATAGCACAGGAGAGGGAGGTCTGGAAATATGGATTTTAGGCGGTCGTCTTTTTGCAGTGGATGTAGTTTGCATGTGATTCCTCTCAGCATCTCCAGGTGGGAGTTGTACGTGACGAGCAGGGGCACCCGATTATTTTCCTGTTTGGTATTGTATTTTAATAACTCCGATCTTGGTATTCTGGTAGCCCTGGCTATTTAATGCACAAAATAGTAGATGTATCCACAGAAAGATCCAAATGAAGTTAAAACGTAGCTTTTATTCATTCCAAAATACAGTCCATAAAAAACATTATGAGATACTACTTGTGAGATAAAAAAAAAATTATTTACAAAAACATACCAAGATGGAAAAACAGACCAACATATGCATGGTTAACCACTGACGCGTTTCGAGGACTTCACCTCTTAGTCATAGCCCTGGCTATTTGGTTTTCAACTGTTCTTTGATGGTATCCCTGCCTCAAGAATGTATTTTTTGAGGTCCCCCAGGTGTTTGTCCATATCTACAAGGTCTGAACATATGCGATGGTATCTGATAGCCTGGCTGTAGACAATGGAGTTCATTATGTTTTTTGTTAGCCATTAAAAAGGTATCGACTACTAAGGACTCTCAATCTTTACATTTCATATCCACTGGCTAATATGGTACAAAGAAAGAGGGATAGAGACATTAGGTGAGGATAGTGGCTGTTCAGATGGCGGTGTGGTGGCAGTAGTATTATTGGATGTTGTCGTTTTATCTTAATAAATGAATCTTCAGGGCCTTCTTGAGTTCCAGAGTATGAGGGATGCATGGGAGAAATCTTGGAGACACGGTTGTGTGAGGAGCGTTAAGAGCATAACAGAATAGAGGTCACTGGAGGATCAGAGGCAGGTAAGGAGAGATTAGGCCAGAGATATATGGAGGGGACAGGATGTGGATGGCTTTGTATGTCAGCGTTAGTATTTTGAACTCTATTCTCTGGGCAACACGTAGCCAGTAAAGAGATTGGCAAACGGGAGCGGCCGATAAAGAACAGGAGGAGAGGTGTTATTAACTGAGCAAGCACAGTTTAAGAGGGACGAGAGTATTCACTGGGAGGCCATGGAGAAGGGTGTTAGTCTAAGCGGGAGATTATTAGGGCATGGACTAGCATCTTTGTAGTTTCAGGGGTGAGGAAGGAGCGGGTTTAATGGATGTCCTTGAGTTGGAAGCAGCAGGAGGTTTTTGAGGGTTTGGATGTGCAGCTTGAAGATAGGTCAGAATCCAAGGTTATCCCAAGGAAGCAGGCCCGAGGGACTGGGATAAGTGTGGTTCCATTATTATTAGTATTGTTTATTTATATTCCACCATTAATTCCATGGCGCTTTACATTTGAGGGTTTACATACAGTACACAAAATATACAAACAAATATAATATTAACAATGACTGACTGGCACAGTAGGATATAGGGCCCTACCTGCAAGGGCTTACAATCTATGAGGAAAGAGGGATAGAGACAAAAGGTGAAGGGAGAGACTGTTCAAATGGCGGTGTGGTGGCAGTAGCGTAATAGAAAGTTGTAGGCCTTTCTGCATAGGTGAGTCTTCAGGGCCTTCTTGAAGCCTGTGATTGTGGGGGTCAGTATTATGTGTCTTGGTAAGGAGTTCCAGAGGATGGGGGATGCAATCTTGGAGATGGTTGTGTGAAGAGCAGATAAAAGCAGAGCGGAGTAGAAGGTTTTTGGAGGATCTGAGGTTACGTGTGGACAGGTAGTGGGAGATTAGGAGATATATGGAGGGGACAGGATGTGGATGGCTTTGTATGTTAGCATTAATAACTTGAACTCTATTCATTTGGCAGCGGGTAGCCAGTGAAGGAATTGGCAGAGGGGAGCAGCCAATAAAGAACAGGGGAGAGGTGTATTAATCGAGCAGCACAGTTTAGGGTCGACTGGAGGGGGGCGAGAGTATTCGCTGGGAGGCCATGGAGAAGGGTATTACAGTAATCTAAGCGGGAGATAATGAGGGCATGTACTAGCATTTTTGCAGTTTCTGGGGTGAGGAAGGAGCAGATTCGATGGATGTTCTTGAGTTGGAGGTGGCAGGAAGTGTTGAGGGCTTGAATGTGTGACTTGAAGGATACGTCAGAGTCCAGGGTTATCCCAAGGCAACGGACCCGTGGGTCAATTAGAGGGGCCGTACGAGGTGGGGTGAAGATGATGAACTCTGTTTTCTCCATGTTGAGTTTGCGAAAGCAGGAGGAGAGAAAGGAGGCTACGGCCGCTAAACACTTTGGAACTCTGGCCAACAGAGAGGTAATAGCAATGGTATTGAAACCCATGAGATTCTATGAGTTGGCCCAGGCCAAGGATGTAGATGGAAATCAGGAGAGGTCCTAGAACAGAGCCTTGGGGGACACCTACAGAAAGTGGGCGTGGTGAGGAGGTGGTGTGCGAGTGGGAGATTCTTAATGTGCCGACTGAGTCAAAGGCAGAGGAGAGGTCAAGGAGGAGGAGGACAGAGTAGTGACGCTTGGCTTTGGCAGTTAGAAGATCATTAGTGACTTTGGTTAGGGCAGTTTCAGTGGAGTGACAGGGCCTGAAGCCTGACTGAAATCTGTCAAAGAGCAGGTTGGATGAGAGATAGGAGGATAGTTTGGAGTGGACTTGTTGCTCAAGCAGTTTTCGTACGTGAGTAGTGAAATGGGTCGATAGTTGGCTGGAGAGGCTGGGTCGAGGGATGATTTCTTAACTATAGGTATGATTGTGGCATGTTTGAAAGCGGAAGGAAAGGATCCATTGGATAGGGATAGGTTGAAGAGATGGGTTTGGTATTTGTGAAGAGGGCCACAGAGTCAAGGGCTAAAGAAATGGTGGAATTATAGAAGGCAGAAGCGGCATCTGCATCCTGGAATGAGGATATGTCAGCGAGTGGTAGGAGAGAGTCTGAGAGCATGTGGTGCACGTTGGTTTAGGGGTTGGGGGGGGGGTCTATGACAGAGGAGAGGGCAGAGAATGTCAGCAGGATGTGATCAGAGAGTATGGATGGAGAGTTAGAGAGGCTGCATATAGAGCAGACGCAGGTGAATATAAGGTCTAGTCTGTGCCCCTTTATGTGGGTGGCAGTGGAGCACCATTGAAAGAGACCAAAGGAGGCAGTGAGAGACAAGAGACTGGAAGCGGGGTGGTGGTCTGTGTTACTGATGGTGGGGGTTGTCTGTGGATAGGAAGTGTGTGAGTCAGGTGTTGAAATGGTCAATGAAGGCAGCGGTATGTCCTGGCGGTCGATATATGACAGCCAGTTAGAGGTTGGAGGGTGAGTAGATAGGAACAGAGTGCATTTCAAAGGAGGGGGGATGAGGGCAAGTAGCGGTTGGATTGGGGTGAAGGAGCAATTGTCAGACAGGAGGATGCCTACACCTCTATCTGGTTTATTATTCCAGGTTCCATTAACTTTGATAAATTGGTCAGGTAAGGGGGCCTTGTCAGGTGGGGCGAAGATGATGAACTCAGTTTTTTCCATGTTAAGTTTGAGAAAGTGGGAAGAGAGAAAGGAGGCTATAGCTGTTAGACACTCTGGAACTCTGGACAACAGAGAGGTAATGTCTGATCCAGAGACATGTATTAGAGTGTCATCGGTGTAGCAATGGTATTGAAAACCATGAGATTCTACAAGTTGACTAAGGCCGATGGTGTAGATGGAAAATAGGAGGGGTCCTAGGATGGAGCCTTGGGTGACACCTACAGGAAGAGGGCATGGTGAGGAGGTGGTGTGCGAGTGGGAGACGCTGAATGCACGGTTGGTGAGGTGTGAGAAGATCCAGGAAAGGGCCAAGTCTGTGATGCCAAGGGATAAGAAAGGTTCTAACAAGAGGGAGTGGTTGACTGTGAAATCACTCATGATGATGGTGGGGGTGTCTGTGGATAGGAAGTGCATTAGGTGATGAGATGGTTGATAAAGGTGATGGTAGGTCCTGGCAGTCGGTATATGACAGACAGTTGGAGGTTGGAGGGTGACTAAATGCAAACAGAGTGCACTTCAAAAGAGGGGAGGGTGAAAGCAGGTAGCGGTTGGATTGGGGCGAAGGAACAATTTTCGGACAGGAGGATGCCTACACCTCCACCAGGTTTGTTGTTGGTGAGGGTGCGAGAATTGCAGACCTCCATAGGAGAGAGAAGCACAAGAGGTAGTGTCTGAGGGTGTCAGCCATGTTTTGTTGATACCGAGAAATGAAAATTCACGAGAAATGAAGAGGTCGTGGATGTAATCTAATTTATTGCATATGGAACAAACATTCCAAAGCACACCAGAGAGGCCAGGGGGAGGTGCCTGAGGGGCAGGAGCAAAGAAGTTAGGTTTAAGATTTAGAGGGTTCTGTGCACTGATGTTGGTTGTGTGGAAAGATCTGACAGTAGGGATGAGCTGAGGTAGTCCAGGATTAGGAGATATGTCCCAGAAGTAAGGAGATGCAGAGAGAGAGAAAGTAGGTGTAAGGCTGGTCTTACACGGCCGTAATGATTTTACGGTTCGCAAGTTGCTGCTCAGCAACATAGACACCGCAGATGCCCGTAAACTGCTGCACTCGCCATAGAGTTCTATGGGCGAGTCTGTGCAGTGCCGCATTTCACGGCCATTACGGACATGCTCTATAAATTGTGGACCACGGTTGCGGCCCGGCCACACCACAGATAAAATATCCAGTGGTGTAAGAGGCCACATTGAATATAATGTGTCCGCAATTGAAAACCCTGAATTGTGGACCATTTGTGGACTTACATTATGGCCGTGTAAGTCCAGCCTAAGCAGGAGAGAGTGTGGGGAAGTTGTGTGTTTCTTGGGCGGAAAGTTTGCAGGTTTGTGAGTAGCTGTGCAGAGAAGGTCAGATGGTGGGGTAGAATAAATGGAGAGATAAAGATTTTGTTACTGACAATGGTGGTTTGTGGTGGAAGAATCACTTGTGCAAGTAAGGGAAGAACAATGGCGATTAAAGTGATAAACATTTCTGTTAGACAACAACAAGATTTTGTTTTAGTGGTTTCACACCATGGAAAAGTTATTCACTTTATGCTGCACTTCAGGGTCACGTGTCTGATTTCCATACAGGGAAGAGACAATTGTGCAGTGTATGTAAAGTATGTATATTGTAAGGAAAAGGCACCACTTCCAAAAAATCTACAACTTTGAAGATAAATCGTGTTTTGGTCCCTTTCTCAAACCAAGTGCATATATATATATATATATATATATATATATATATATATATATGTAGAGAGAGAGATTGAGAGCGAGAGAGATTGAGAAAGAGCGATAGAGATCAATCCAGGTCCCTTGTGGTGACAAAACAATTCTGACGCTGGGTTCACACCAGCGTTCAGGTCTCCATTATGAGGTTTCTGCATGCAGAAGACGGAAACCTGTCAGACCGAGTCCGGCCATGAGCGCCGGTGAGCGTTTTGTCCGGTTTTGTCCGACTCTCTGTCCGGTTAAAAAAAAAAAAACGGTTTCTCCGCGGAGGGCATAAAGCGCTCACCGGCACTCACGGCCGCACACTTTTCAAACCCATTCAAAAGAATAGGTTTGAAAAATGCCTGGAGGTTTCCGTCTCCTGCCCTGTCTCGGGCAGGAAACGTAAACCTGCAGAACGGATTCCCGGGCGCAGATGTGAACGAGCCCTGATCTGTTGAGGCATGGAATTTCATGGATCGGACTTGTTTGTTTGCACATTCCACAAATGATATTCAATCAGTTTAAGGTCTATAGCATTTTGAGGCCCAGTCAAGACTTTTTCATCTTCATCAAATCATTCATGAATAAGTTCTGTTGCGTGGCGGAATATATTGTCCTGCTGAGAGTGGCTAATGCTATTAAGGAGTACAGTTGCTATGAGGGCATATAATTTATCTACATGTCTAGGTAGGCGGAACATGTCAAAATAACATCCATATAAATACCAGGGCTAAGGTTTTCATACAGGCATTCCCCAGATCCTCAAACTGTCTCCCCAGACTTGCCTTATTTCCATGTAGTACACATTAATTTGGCCATTCACATAGTAGAATAGCAAATATGATTGATCAGACTGGGCCACTAATCTTCCCTTGCTCCATAGTCTAATTCTGATGGTCCCATGTCCATTGTAGGTGTCCAAATAGTAACTGAATGGTACCATAGGCAGCAAGCTGCCATGGGCTGTGTTCAGACATCTTCCTATGAGCATCACTTTTTTGAGCAATTTGTGGTACATTAAGTCTTATGTGGATTTGGACCTGCCAAAGTAGTCTTCCCTTTCTCTGCTATCCCCTCGCCCATATATATTAACATAATTGTGCTCCCATTGTAGGACCCCAGAATTCCCCCCACTAAGCAGTAGTCATTACTAAGGCAATATTAATAAAGTAAAGAAAAAAAAAACATGCAGATATTAAAATAAAACAACACCACATAACCCTCATTGACCATCTTATTAAATATACAGCCACTGTCCAGCGCCAGTCATGTAAAGTAGCCCAACAAATCCAACAAGTACAATTAGCATATCTAAAAAAAGAACAGAAAGAAAAACAACAACAAAAAAAATCACTTTCGTAAGACAAATCAATAATAGAGATGAGCGAACAGTAAAATATTCGATATTCCTTTCGAATAGCCGCTCAATATTCGACTATTTGAACGAATATCGAACCCCATTATAGTCTATGGGGAAAAATGTTTCGTTTCAGGGGATCCCACTCTTCGACTCAGAAGAGTCACCAAGTCCACTATCACCAGGGCCGCCATCAGGAATTTTGGGGGCCCATACAGCCTAAGTGTCTGGCCCCCCTCCCCCCGCCGCCATTTTAAAACTACTTTAATTTGCGACATACCAATTCTGTATTACATTTCCCTTTATTTAGCAGCATTACAAGGCTTAATCAGATTCTATTTGCAGGTATAATCTGCTACGTGTGAATGCGCCTATAGAGAGCCAACACCATCTATAAGAGCCTCCTAATAAATCCTCAGGGCTTTTTCACATTGCGTTTTTGGCCTCCCTTGCCAGGATACGTTGGTAACCAGTCAGAATCAGCTGTCAACCTATCCCTGCACGAAGAACTGGCCATTAAAAAAAAGGGGGGCCTGCAGTTCTCCATGCAGGGATAAGTGGGGAGCTGATTGTGACTGGTGTCCAACGTATCCCGGCAAGGGAGGCCAAAAACGCAATGTGAACACTCCTTTATAGTGAAAGTCCCACCCCCAAACAGGCTGCTATGCTAGTAACATAGCCGCCTACATCATTATTAATACAAAGCACACAGACCTTTGGAGCTATTGTGTGCTTTGTAGTTCTCCAGCTAAAAACTTATATATTATATATTATTGCCCCAGACGTTCCCTCTCCACAGTGCCGCACACCTGATTTCTCAACAATCCCCCCCACCCCCCCGTCCACCTTCTAACATCTTTCCACTGCCCCCTGTACCCATACCTCCCAACTTTTGAAGAACCAAAAGAGGGACAAAATGTGCGGCGCCGCGGCAGATTTAGCCCCACCCACTGTTATGTTGACTCCACCCATTCTCATTAATTTTTCATGTGCCCGCACACAGTATAATCCTCCTACAGTCACCCGTACATTATATGTCCCCCCTCTATCTCTCCCCCAGCTTCATATACACCCTTCATCTGCCCCCAGTTTCATGTCTCCCACCCAATCTCTGCCCCCAGATTCATGTCCGCCCATCCATTTCTGCCACCAGTTTCATGTCCCCCCCTCCATCTCTGCCCCCAGTTTCATGTCCCCTCCATCTCTGTCCTGTTTCATGTCCCCCATCTCTACCCCCAGATTCATGCCCTCCATCTCTGCCCCCAGATTCATGTCCCCTCCATCTCTGCTCCCATATTCATGTCCCTCCATCTCTGCCCCCATTGTCATGCCGTCCTCTCCATCTCTGCCCCCATATTCATGTCCCCTCCATCTCTGCCCCCATATTCATGTACCTCCATCTCTGCCCCCATTGTCATGCCGTCCTCTCCATCTCTGCCCCCATATTCATATCCCTCCATCTCTGCCCCCATTGTCATGCCGTCCTCTCCATCTCTGCCCCCATATTCATGTCCCCTCCATCTCTGCCCCCATTGTCATGCCGTCCTCTCCATCTCTGCCCCCATTGTCATGCCGTCATCTCCATCTCTGCCCCCATTGTCATGCCGTCCTCTCCATCTCTGCCCCCATATTCATGTCCCCTCCATCTCTGCCCCCATATTCATGTCCCTCCATCTCTGCCCCCATTGTCATGCCGTCCTCTTCATCTCTGCCCCATATTCATGTCCCTCCATCTCTGCCCCCATTGTCATGCCGTCCTCTCTCTGCCCCCAGTTTCACGTTCCACATTGCACTGACTGACTTACAGTCCTATGAAAAAGTTTGGGCACCCCTATTAATCTTAATCATTTTTAGTTCTAAATATTTTGGTGTTTGCAGCAGCCATTTCAGTTTGATATATCTAATAACTGATGGACACAGTAATATTTCAGGATTGAAATGAGGTTTATTGTACTAACAGAAAATGTGCAATATGCATTAAACCAAAATTTGACTGGTGCAAAAGTATGGGCACCTCAACAGAAAAGTGACATTAATATTTAGTACATCCTCCTTTTGCAAAGATAACAGCCTCTAGTCGCTTCCTGTAGCTCTTAATCAGTTCCTGAATCCTGGATGAAGGGATTTTGGACCATTCCTCTTTACAAAACAATTCAAGTTCAGTTAAGTTTGATGGTCGCCGAACATGGACAACCCGCTTCAAATCATCCCACAGATGTTCAATGATATTCAGGTCTGGGGACTGGGATGGCCATTCCAGAACATTGTAATTGTTCCTCTGCATGAATGCATAGTCGATTTGGAGCGGTGTTTTGGATCATTGTCTTGCTGAAATATCCATCCCCGGCGTAACTTCAACTTCTTCACTGCTTCTTGAACATTATTCTCAAGAATCTGCTGATACTGAGTGGAATCCATGCGACCCTCAACTTTAACAAGATTCCTGGTGCCGGCATTGGCCACACAGCCCCAAAGCATGATGGAACCTCCACCAAATTTTACAGTGGGTAGCAAGTGTTTTTCGTGTAATGCTGTTTTTTTTTGGATGCCATGCATAACGCCTTTTTATATGACCAAAAAACTCAATCTTTGTTTCATCAGTCCACAGGACCTTCTTCCAAAATGAAGCTGGCTTGTCAAAATGTGCATTTGCATACCTCAGGTGACTCTGTTTGTGGCGTGCTTGCAGAAACAGCTTCTTTCTCATCACTCTCAAATACAGCTTCTGATTGTGCAAAGTGCGCTCTATTGTTGACCGATGCACAGTGACACCATCTGCAGCAAGATGATGCTGCAGCTCTTTGGAGGTGGTCTGTGGATTGTCCTTGACTGTTCTCACCATTCTTCTTCCCTGCCTTTCTGATATTTTTCTTGGCCTGCCACTTCTGGGCTTAACAAGAACTGTCCCTGTGGTCTTCCATTTCCTTACTATGTTCCTCACAGTGGAAACTGACAGATTAAATCTCTGAGACAACTTTTTGTATCCTTCCCCTGAACAACTATGTTGAACAATCTTTGTTTTCAGATCATTTGAGAGTTGTTTTGAGTAGCCCATGATGCCACTCTTCAGAGGAGATTCAAATAGGAGAACAACTTGCAATTGGCCACCTTAAATATCTTTTCTCATGATTGGATACTCCTGGTTATGAAGTTCAAAGCTCAGTGAGCTTACAAAACCAATTTTGTGCTTCAGTAAGTCAGTAAAAAGTAGTTAGGAGTATTCAAATCAATAAAATGATAAGGGTGCCCATACTTTTGCACTGGTCAAATTTTGGTTTAATGCATATTGCACATTTTCTGTTAGTACAATAAACCTCATTTCAATCCTGAAATATTACTGTGTCCATCAGTTATTAGATATATCAAACTGAAATGGCTGCTGCAAACACCAAAATATTTAGAACTAAAAATGATTAAGATTAATAGGGGTGCCCAAACTTTTTCATAGGACTGTACCTTCTCCTTCGTTCCCTCGCAGCTCTCTGCGCGCCTCTCTCTCACTGGCGCACAGTTATAGACGCGATGTGACGTCATCACATCGCGTCTACAAGCCAGTAGCGGAGGCGGCGAAGCGAGGAGCTGACCTGTGTCAGCTCCTCGCTTCAGCCGCATATGTGACAGCGAGAGAGGCGCACAGCGGCGAAGCAAGGAGCTGACCTGTGTCAGCTCCTCGCTTCGCCGCCGGCTACTGGCTTGTAGACGCGATGGCTGAAGCGAGGAGCTGACCTGTGTCAGCTCCTCGCTTCTCTGCTACCGCCGGCTACTGGCTTTTAGACGCGATGTGATCACATCGCGCCTACAAGCCAGTAGCAGCGGCGGCAGCGAAGCGAGGAGCTGACACAGGTCAGCTCCTCGCTTCAGCCGCATATGTGTCAGCGAGAGAGGCACGCAGCGGTGAAGCGAGGAGCTGACCTGTGTCAGCTCCTTGCTTCAGCCGCGTATGTCTTCAACTCAGATCTCCTCTGGATGCAGATCTGAGTTGAAATAGGACATACACAATGACTGCTACGGGCGCCAGGGGGCCGGCACACGGTGGCGGGCCAAAACCGGGCCCCCCCCCATTTTTCAATTTGGCCGGGCCCCTGACGCCAGTACCAGTAGTACTGCCCTATCGGCGGCCCTGACTATCACACCCCAGGAAATTATGCCAACACCCTGGAATGCAACTGGGACAGCAGGGGAAGCATGTCTGGGGGCATCTAACATGCCCAAGTCACTGTATTATGCCGGGATCCCTGTCAGCTTGCGATATACGCGAGCTGACTTTTTCCCATAGAAATGCATTGACCAGCGTTGATTGGCCGAATGCCATACAGAGAACAGCATTCGGCCAATCAACGCTGGTTCTGCCGTAGGAGGCGGAGTCTTATATTGGACCAGAATGGAGACTGCTGTGGATCAATCTTAGACTCCGCCTCCACTGGCAGAACCAGCGTTGATTGGTCGAATGCTGTATGGTATGCTGCATCTGATGTAGCAGTGCTGAGTGTGCGTTGAACCCTGCTGCACACTCAGCTCTGCTGCATCTCTGTGTGTGCTGAGCTCAGCTGCTTCTCCGTGTAGCAGAGCTGTGTCAGCACTGCTACATCTGAGATTGGACCACAATGTAAACTGCTGTGGACGGATCTTAGACTCCACCTCCTCCGGCAGAAGCAGCGTTGATTGGCCGAATGCTGTGTTCTGTATGGCATTTGGCCAATCAACGCTGGTCAATGCATTCCTATGGGAAAAAGTCAGCTCGCGCATATGGCAAGCTGACAGGGATCCCGACCAGATAGAGCCCCAAAGAGCTGGGTGAATAACATACCCCCCTAAATAAAGGTAATCCCTAGCTAACTCTGCCTGTAGATCTGTCCCTGTCTCACAATCACATAGTTCACAGTCTCAAATTAATCGAATGTTAAATCCACCATTCGTCTAAAGTGGAGGTCACCTGATTTCGGCCGCCAATTCCTTTTTATGATTTTTTTTCGATGCCTCCGTTGTCGTAGTTCCTGTCCCACCTCCCCTGCGCAGTTATTGGTGCAAAAAACGTGCCAGGGAAGGTGGGAGGGGATACGAATTTTTACTGTGTTTGCCTCGTGGTATTCGATTGGACTCGAATACCTCGAATGGCCTAATATTCGATCGAATATCAATTTGATCGAACGGTGTTCGCTCATCTCTAATCAATAATAGAGTTATACTTACACATCCTGGTCAGCGCTGCCTCCTCATTGACTGGTTTACATCATGTGATGGGGGTTACTAGAACTCATTGTCAAATGAACTATAGTAATCCCTTTCTGGACAGAGCCATAGGCCCCTCAATAATTTTGGCAGATCGCACTCAGGTGCTGCCTATTATTAATGCTGATACACTATGCACCAGAATGAATGTCTGATCCATATAGTGACAGCTCGGGCTTATTTTAGTTCACAGGATCGCCATTCTTCATCAAGATAGTTGGAATATCAGAGACTTCCAATAAAGTCTCACTCTACGCAGTGAATTCGGTTCAATACCGACCTCAGCTTGCTTTATTCTTCTGTTTCACAGCAAAACAGCCTGTACATGATATTACCAAATAATCCTTGATCTCTACAAACACAGTGTTTCTCACCAACTCATATGGTTCTGGTTTCCACAGGCCCTGGTACAGCCTGTCTTCACCAGACAGGGTGCCCCATGGAAAGGATTGACATCTTATGCTAGGTTCACACCTGTGTTGGGGGCTTCAGTTCTTCGGATCTAATTAGGGACCATGAAAAACGGAAAACCAATCTGCTTAAAAATACTATAATGGGGTCTGTTGGGTTTCCAACTGTTTTCTGCACAAAAAATGTGAGGAGAAGAGTCCTGCTTTTTCAGGCAGATTGGGGGACGGAATCCCTGAGTGGTCACCAAACAGAGGTGTGACTGTAGCCTTACTTGTAGAGCCTCCATCTGGCTGCTCATTAGCCTCACTAACAACCCACTTGTTTGCAAACCAAATGAAACACCCAACTTTCTAGAGGCTACCTTCTTCCACCCCACTGCTTTCCCAGGGTGAAATATACATTTTATGTACCTCCAGTGGTGCAAACATGCTACTTCAGCAGTTACACTTCACACACACACACACACACACATATATATATATATATATATATATATATATATATATGTTACCATAATACACACACACAAATATATATATATATATATATATATATATATATATATATGTTACCATGTGCTATCAATAATACTGGTGTCTACTTAGGTTGTTGAGATGTCTTTGGGCCTCTTGAGGCTCCGGAGCTTGGTGGTAAATGCTATCTCCGAACCCCTATAACTGTTTCTGAATATATAGTCATATTTAGGTCTGGATTTGAATAGGTTCCTGACAACTGCAAGCTAAATGGAGGCAATAACCTTGCCAGAAAATAGCAAAAACCATGATTCCCCTAAAGCTGTACTAAAAGGGAAAATGTTGAAGCCCTGTTGTACGTAAATGACTTGTACTCTCAAAATGGGATATGCAAACAGGATGTGGAAGTGATAATATAGAAGTGAATCCATTCCTCTGTTTTCATATAAGAAATGTTTGCAAAAAAATCTAATTTTTTAAATACTTTTAGTTACTTTCTACTCTACCGAAGTTCTGACTTAGTAAAGTGAAATTGATCTTAACTGGACATTGGGTACACCACAGAAAAAAATTAATGTCAGGGACTTTCCTAACACACATTTTATTTATTTTAGTGGAATTTTTGCAGTAGGCACAAAGGAATAATAGGAGGTGCATGCAACCTGCATTCAACCTTAGCCCACTAAGGACACAACCAGTGGTGTAACTAGGAATGGCAGGGCCCTGTGGCAAGGTTTTGACCCCCCCAAAAATACAAATGAGATAAATATTGACTGTCTAATGTGTATGGTGGTGTCCAAACAGATATTAGAAAGAATGGTAGGGTATGTTAGATTTTAATATTCCCAATCTTGTGTTCTCAAGGTAGATAAGTTAGAAGTATTGCCTATGAATGACACATGCATCTATATGAGGGAGTTGGTTTGGAGAATTGTTGATAACTATCTAAAGTGCCATCTTAGGTGATACAATGTACTATGTGTTTCTGTCGGTAGTTTTCCACAGTAGTAGCTAATTGTGGATGGCAGAACAGCAGGACATTTGGTTATTGATTGAATTCTGGGAGCAGCATTACCTGACATCTGGTTATCTAGGATGGTGGCGGTATGGCTACTCTACTATACTCCTCCTCTGCCACTGATGCATTACTATGTCCTCTATACTGAGATAGATATTGGACATACAGAAGAGTAACTCTTCAGTGATATACAGTAGACAGGTGTTAAATTAGGCATAGCTTGTAAAATCACATATGGAAGCAAGGAACAGCACGCATCCTAAGGCGTATTGGTCTATGAACCAAATAGGATCTTTCGGCTGAGGCTTTCCTTCCCAAGTTGTACAACAATAGATCCAATTTGCTACTTTCCAAGCTGTCTTTCACTCCTACAAGCTTTCTTCTTCCTCTGCCATCAATTTTAAATTGGTGGTGGTCCGATAGTCACGACCCAGCCAAGTAGCCTATAGCCTCTTCATTGCTTGCATGCCAGAACCCGCTTTACTCTGTATTATGCTGTATTTTTCATAGCAGCTGATCTGAGTACTGTAGTTTTGTCCAACTCATGTGCTTCTGACCAAAATGTAACTGGAAAGGTGCACTGTTCATAGAGAATTTCTAGAAAGAACACATACAAGCTAATAGCAGATAGAAAAGATACTAGTAGTCATAGCAACTAGGAAGAAAAAGAAAGACTCAGGATCATTTAGTTCTCTGTGCAGAGTGATCTACGCTTAGCCTGATATAGATTATGTAGCCTGACTGCAGTTTGGAGGAAGGACCTCTGATAGCGCTCCTTCTCACACTTTGGGTGAAGCAATCGGTCACTGACAGTACTGCCCAGTGCTGTCAAGGTCTCATACATGGGATGGGAGTTGTTCTCCAGCAGCAGCTTACCACGGACAGTATCCTTCTGTCACCCACCAGCTGCACTGGTTCCAGGGGGCTCCCCAGGAGAGAGCTGGCCCTTCTAATTATTGCCCTATTCAAGGGTATCCCAATGAGGGGCTTTGCTATTCAGTTTTATCAGCACTTGTTGCAGACTAACAAGCTGTGTAAAGGGATTTTTTGGCACAAACTTGCAGATAGTGAGAGACTGGATTTCCTGAGGCTTGTTCATCCAAGTCTAACTAGGACTGCTGTGTTCAAGGACAGTGACAAGCCCAACGTGTCCTGGAATATAGCCTAAGTAATAGGGAGTAATGTATTCTGATGTGAAAATTGAAGGTCCAAGTGTTACAGTGTATACTACAAATTACAGGTATCTGTGGGAAGTTAGTGCTGAAGTTGCCATTATCCCTGCTGTCGTCAGTCAACATGAATGATCCTTAAATAGACCCCTTTCTAAAATAAACTTGAATTTGGACTATGGGTATGGGAATACCAACCAACTTTTAAAGGACAGAAAGAGGGACAAGCTTTGCAGTGCACCATGTTTGCATATGTCAAATCATGACCCTAACCCCATCCATTCTCTGCCATATTGTCTTTAACTCCGATCAATCGCACCCAGTTCCTATGTGCCCCATATAGTAATAGTGACCCCGACAGTGGTGAAACTTACTCAGTGACCCCTACACATTATAATGTCCTCATAGTGCTCCCACACTGTATAATAACCCCACTGTATCCCCAAAAAGTATAATGCTGCCAGGATGCCCCATTAGATTAATGCCTTCATTGTCTTCCCAAACAGTATAAAACCCCATTAGTGTCTTTAACATGACATAATGGCTCCTCTTGTAATTTTACAAAAAAAAAAGAAGCAAAAAACAAAAAATAAAACAGTAACTGTTACTCCCCTTGCCCCATTCACCTGGAGTTTGCCTACTCTGTTTTCTGCAGTCAGTAGCTTGGAAGTACAGGAGCACTGTAGTGACATCAGGCTGAATGGAGGACCAGAGAATTATGGTGTCCTGCTTCTTCATTTTGATCAACACTAACTGTGTCCGTAGGATGCAGATAGAGTTGAAGCCAGGACATATTGCTTCCCAGTCAGGCCAGTGGACAGCACCCAATATATGTGACTGTCCCGCTAAATCCAGGATGGTTTGTTTATGGGACTGTTTTCTACAGTACATAGAGTATTGTGTGACATACACGCCACACAGGCATCATAGAGGCATGTATTTAATCAGTGATTCCATCCATAACCTTATATTTTGTAGACCCCCTACTAATAACACACCCCACAGCAGTGGCCACATATACAACGGATATTTGCAATTTAGGCAGTTTGATATTTGTTTGTAATTTTTTCCAGAAAAACATTTCTATAAATTGTATTTCTTATTGTCATATCCATTGACTCTGTGTTCATTGAATGCCTAGAACAGTGGTTCTCAACCTTACTATTGCCACGACTCATGATGTGGTGACCCCAACCATAACATTATTTTTGTTGCTACTTCATAACTGTAATTTTGCAACTTTTATGAATCGTACTGCAAATACAGTCCTATGAAAAAGTTTGGGCACCCCTATTAATCTTAATCATTTTTAGTTCTAAATATTTTGGTGTTTGCAACAGCCATTTCAGTTTGATATATCTAATAACTGATGGACACAGTAATATTTCAGGATTGAAATGAGGTTTATTGTACTAACAGAAAATGTGCAATATGCATTAAACCAAAATTTGACCGCTGCAAAAGTATGGGCACCTCAACAGAAAAGTGACATTAATATTTAGTAGATCCTCCTTTTGCAAAGATAACAGCCTCTAGTCGCTTCCTGTAGCTTTTAATCAGTTCCTGGATCCTGGATGAAGGTATTTTGGACAAACAATTCAAGTTCAGTTCAGTTTGATGGTGGCCGAGCATGGACAGCCCGCTTCAAATCATCCCACAGATGTTCAATGATATTCAGGTCTGGGGACTGGGATGGCCATTCCAGAACATTGTAATTGTTCCTCTGCATGAATGCCTGAGTTGATTTGGAGCAGTGTTTTGGATCATTGTCTTGCTGAAATATCCATCCCCGGCGTAACTTCAACTTCGTCACTGATTCTTGAACATTATTCTCAAGAATCTGCTGATACTGAGTGGAATCCATGCGACCCTCAACTTTAACAAGATTCTCGGTGCCGGCATTGGCCAAACAGCCCCAAAGCATGATGGAACCTCCACCAAATTTTACAGTGGGTAGCAAGTGTTTTTCTTGGAATGCTGTTTCTTTTTGGACGCCATGCATAACGCCTTTTTTTTATAACCAAACAACTCAATCTTTGTTTCCAAAATGAAGCTGGCTTGTCCAAATGTGCTTTTGCATACCTCAGGCGACTCTGTTTGTGGCGTGCTTGCAGAAACGGCTTCTTTCTCATCACTCTCCCATACAGCTTCTCCTTGTGCAAAGTGCGCTGTATTGCTGACTGATGCACAGTGACACCATCTGCAGCAAGATGATGCTGCAGCTCTTTGGAGGTGGTCTGTGGATTGTCCTTGACTCTTCTCACCATTCTTCTTCTCTGCCTTTCTGATATTTTTCTTGGCCTGCCACTTCTGGGCTTAACAAGAACTGTCCCTATAGTCTTCCATTTCCTTACTATGTTCCTCACAGTGGAAACTGACAGGTTAAATCTCTGAGACAACATTTTGTATCCTTCCCCTGAACAACTATGTTGAACAATCTTTGTTTTCAGATCATTTGAGAGCGGGCTGTCCATGTTCGGCGACCATCAAACTTAACTGAACTTGAATTGTTTTGTAGAAAGAAATGGTCCAAAATCCCTTCATCCAGGATCCAGGAACTGATTAAAAGCTACAGGAAGCGACTAGAGGCAAAAGGAGGATCTACTAAATATTAATGTCACTTTTCTGTTGAGGTGCCCAGACTTTTGCGCCGGTCAAATTTTGGTTTAATGCATATTGCACATTTTCTGTTCGTACTATAAACCTCATTTCAATCCTGAAATATTACTGTGTCCATCAGTTATTAGATAGATCAATGTTTCGGGGGCGGGGCTTAGCGGAGCTTTGCAAGCTCCACTTCACTGACACAGCAGCTGTGCTCTGTGCTCCGTGTGCACAGGAAAGCCGGCTGCTGCCTCTTCTGTATGGCAGCTGCTGCCTCTGCCTCTGGGATGAGCTGGGAGAGCTCATCCTACAACAGCAGAGGCGGCAGCCGGCTTTGCTGTGCACACGGAGCACAGAGCATGGCTGCTGTGTCAGTGAAGTGGAGCTCGCTAAGCCCCGCCCCCGAAACCTCCGCTAAGACCCCCCCCCGAACCCCCCCCCCGCTAAGCCACGCCCCCCGAAACCCCACACACCACTGCCGGGCATGCCTTTTTTTCGGGGGATGCCTTATATTAGGCAATTCAACAGAAACCCCCGCATGCCTTACTTTCAGGGGGTGTCATACTTTCGGGGAAACACGGTATTATAGTTACACACATACCCCAGTTGGTAACAAATAGTTACTGATTTCTAGTATTAATAATGCAGAAAGAATGTCCCAGAATCATTATTTTGAGGGTAATGCAATTATTCAGTAAAAGACATGTCAGAGGTGAGAGGTCCTCCTCAAGTAAAGACTTATTGGTATATATGCGTACCCAGTTGATGCCAAAATTACACTTATTCGGCAGTCCATTGAGTTACATGTACAGTCATGGCCAAAAGTTTTGAGACTGATACAAATATTAATTTTTACAAAGTCTTCTGCTTCAGTTTTTCTAATGGCAATTTGCATATAGTCCAGAATGTTATAAAGAGTGATCAGCTTAACAACAATTACTTGCAAAGTCAATATTTGCCTAGAAAATGAACTTTATCCCCCAAAACACATTTCAACATCATTGCAGCCCTGCCTTAAAAGGACCAGCTAACATCGTTTCAGTGATTGCTCCATTAACACAGGTCTGGGTGTTGATGAGGACAGGGCTGGGGATCAATCTGTCATGATTAAGTAAGAATGACACCACTGGACACTTTAAAAGGAGGCTGGTGCTTGGCATCATTGTTTCTCTTCTGTTAACCATGGTTATCTCTAAAGAAACACGCGCAATCATTGCACTGCACAAAAATGGCCTAACAGGGAAGAGTATCGCAGCTAGAAAGATTGCACCTCAGTCAACAATCTATCGCATCATCAAGAACTTCAAGGAGAGAGGTTCCATTGTTGACAAAAAGGCTCCAGGGCGCCCAAGAAAGACCAGCAAGTGCCAGGACCGTCTCTTAAAAGTGTTTCAGCTGCGGGATCGGGCTACCAGCAGTGCAGAGCTTGCTCAGGAATGGCAGCAGGCAGGTGTGAGTGCATCTGCACGCACTGTGAGGCGGAGACTCTTGGAGCAAGGCCTGGTCTCAAGGAGGGCAGCAAAGAAGCCACTTCTCTCCAGAAAAAAACATCAGGGACAGACTGATATTCTGCAAAAGGTACAGGGAATGGACTGCTGAGGACTGGGGTAAAGTCATTTTCTCTGATGAATCCCCTTTTCGATGTTTGGGACATCTGGAAAACAGCTAATTCAGAGAAGACGAGGTGAGCGCTACCACCAGTCTTGTCTCATGCCAACTGTAAAGCATCCTGAAACCATTCATGTGTGGGGTTGCTTCTCAGCCAAGGGAATCGGCTCTCTCACAGTCTTGCCTAAAAACACAGCCATGAATAAAGAATGGTACCAGAATGTCCTCCAAGATCAACTTCTCCCAACCGTCCAAGAGCAGTTTGGCGATCAACAATGCCTTTTCCAGCATGATGGAGCACTTTGCCATAAAGCAAAGGTGATAACTAAATGGCTCAGGGAACAAAACATAGAGATTTTGGGTCCATGGCTTGAAAACTCCCCATTGAGAACTTGTGGTTAATCATCAAGAGATGGGTGGACAAACAAAAACCTACAAATTCTGACAAAATGCAAGCATTGATTGTGCAAGAATGGACTGCTATCAGTCAGGATTTGGTCCAGAAGTTGATTGAGAGCATGCCAGGGAGAATTGCAGAGGTCCTGAAGAAGAAGGGTCAACACTGCAAATATTGACTTGCTGCATTAACTCATTCTAAGGGCTAGTTCACACGTGAACTGCCCGCGCGGGTTTTGACACAGAGAGAGACGCGGCGAGCCGCGTCTCTTGTCAAAACCCGCCCGCCGCGACCATCGCTGTCGCGGCTTAACCCTCTGCTGTCGGCTCAAATGAATGAGCCGACATAGGAGGGAGCTGCCGGGGGCGGAAGCCGCGCGGCTGAGCCTGCGCGGCTTCCGCCTGAAGAAAGGACATGTCCTTTCTTTTCTCCGCTAGCGGCAGCCCGCCGCTAGCGGAGAAAAGAAGCCCGGCGGTCTCCATAGACCACCATTATAAGGGGAGGTTTTGGACGCGAAATCCGCTGTCAAAAACCTCCCCTTATACTCACGTGTGAACTAGCCCTAACTGTCAATATAAGCTTTTGTTACTCATAATATGATTGCAATTATATTTCTGTATGTGATAAAAACATCTGACAAACACACATAAAAACCAGAGGGCAGCAGATCATGTGAAAATATAATATTTGTGTCATTCTCAAAACTTTTGGCCATGACTGTACACTAAATGTATGTACTAGGAAAGCTTAACACGGTATAAAAGTACTATGCCCATACCGTCTTTGTATTATACACTAGTGCGCTATCTTAACTTCAATATGATCCCAGACAAATATTCCTTTTCATGATGGTGACAAATGACATCAGAATTTAGAAGACATAGTTCAGTACAAAGGAGGACCGGAACCGCTGAAATAATTACTGCCCTAGGGTAAATTACCCCGCCGCAGGGCCGGTTACATAAATATAGTATTCATCAGAACTGGATGTGCAAACAAACAAAGCCTTTCATCTGGCTCCATGAAGCAATTCAGCAACAGGAGACATTTCCCAAAGTGCTTTATAAGCCGTCCTTTATGCTAGATATTTTTTTATCTTTAAACCTTAAAGGAAATGTATTTTTTTAAAAATATTTTGATCAAAGACTAATTATCAACAACTTTATTAATTGCTATTTTTTCTAATTTTTACATTGTCACTCCCTGGCTTCTGGGGGAAAGATCTGTACCTACTTTCTAGTCTATGAGATGTCATTTTGTAACATCCCAGTGGAACAATGGGAAAAGAACTGTTCAAGCTTCCTTTACTGTCATCATAAGTGGATTTGCATTATAACATGTACTATGATTGTAAGGAACTGTGAGACGGCGAGCTTCTCCTTCTCACCTCAAGGAGAAGAAGGAAGTTAATGTTGGAGTGCCCTGGTCAAACTGGCTTAAGCTTGCTGGCACAAGTCAGCTGTAGTGTTATTTTGCAATAAGGAGATGAACCATCACCCTGCTAAGTTTTATGGATTCATGATAGAAACTATGAAAATTAATTTTGTCCAGATCTCTTGTCTGCAGTTCAACCTATGAAGCTCACGCCATACTGGACACCTATTTGTAACCTGCATCCCTGTAACCTGGGCATAGCAGATATTTTAAGCCTATGGCTCCACCTGGCGTCACGCAGCAAAAAAAACTATGTGTGAAAAACCATGGCAGCAATGCATCGCGGTTCTTCCTGTAGCACTTTTGATAGAAAGTTTGTAGAGTTTTCCTCTGTGGAATTTCTGCTTCAATTAAACCTATAAGGAAACCGCCAGCATTTCCGAATGTATAATTTACATGCTGTGATTTCCAAAACCGCAACAGTTTTGGAAATCACCGTGTGTCCACAATGTGTATTTTAACACAAAGTGAGGATGGGATTCACTAGAATCCCATCCACTTTGCTGTTACTTTAAAATGCTGCAGGCAAATCAGGGTGTTTTGAGAGAGACTTAAAGCACAGGTTTTTGGGTTTTTTTTTCGTTTTTTTTTAATAAGCCCCAGGAATACCATCAAAGTTCTGACTGTCTGGCTAGACCCAGTCAGAGTCTCACAGGTGGCCATGGCAGACAAACTTAGGGTCCATTCACATGGAGGAAAATGGTGAGGAATTTGGTGTGCTGATATGCCACACCAAATTCCTCACCATTTTCCTCCGTGTGAATGGACCCTTAAAGTGACAGCTGCGAGCATCGCTTCATGGTGGAGAACTGCAGCATAGATATTCACATTGCTAACACAGAACCGTTAGCCCGTGATGAAAATGCCGTGGCAAAAATTGTGGCGTTTTACAGTAACTGCGAAGTGGATGGGATTCTTGCAAATCCCATGCCCACTTTGTGGTAAAAACTGCAGCACGGACACGCTGCAATTTCCAAAATTGGCGCAGTTTTGGAAATTGCAGCATGTCAATTATATCTACGAAAAGGCCGGTGGCTTCCCCATAGACATAGTTGTAACAGAAAGTCTGCAGAGGAAAACTCCACAAACCTTCTGTTTAAAGCGCTGCGGGAAGAACTGCGATGCGTTCCTGAAGCGTTTTTTTCCCGCAGCGCTTTATAGATGCGGGTCGTCCCGTGAGGCCTTAGCCTAATAGAGGATTAGTGAATCTTCTCAAATGTTTCCTAGAAGTCTTGAGAGGTTGGTGCCTATATTAGAAGCATGCAGATATCATAGATTGCAGCCCTTGTAGCTCCCACCTTGGAAGAATTGATGGGGCCATGTATGTTATAGTCGCTCATTTATTTGAATGAATCCTGTGTAACACTGCACAAAAATTCCCCTGTAGATAAAATTTGTTCTTTAGGTTTGGGAAAGTGAACTAGCTGAGTCCAGTTTCATTCTAAGAAGAGGCTCTCCTGATGGGATAAGCCATCAATCTGTGACTTGCTGAGTGGAGAATGTTAAACAATCTGGTCTATATGTTGATACTATTAACCATAAGAATTAAAGGGTTTTTTTTGGATTAAATATTGATGAGCTATCTTTATGACTTTAGTCCATTAGTATCAGGTTGGTGAGGGTCCGATACTCTCAGCCCCCACAGATCAGCTTCATTTGTCACATGACCTGTTTGCAGCTTAATCCTACTAAGTGAATGCAACTGAGCTGCAATGCCAAGCATGGTCGCTATGCAGAGTATGGCTCAGTGCTTGGCAGAGGTGTAACTTGAAGCTCCTGGGTCCCAAAGCAAAATCTGTAATTGGGCCCCTACCTACTTTGTGGCATTTAGAATAGTAGTGCATTTTATATGGCAAAGGAATCCTTAAGGCCCCCACATGGAGTAAACGTGCACTCATTTTGGTGTGTATTTTTACATGTGTAAAAATAGGAGAGGCATTTTTGTTGCGTTTTTTTGGCGTAAACTGTTTTTGATGCTTTTTTTGTCGCATTTTCTGTTATTTTACACGTGTAAATCAATGCACCAGAATACGTGACAAAAAAAGCATAAAAAAAAAGTGTTGCTTTTTTACATGTGTAAAAATACACACCAAAATGAGCACGCGTTTACTCTGTGTGAATGGACCCTAAGGGTACTGCTGCTGAACCCCCTATAGCTATGTGCTGGTGCTTGATATTCAGTGACGAGTTCGCAGTGATTCCCCAAACACTACAGCTGTAGGGACAATCTGTTATTGATGACCTATCATAACTTAAGGTCATCAATATTACAATTCTGGAAAACCTTGTTAAAATAAAATGTTTTTTTTTTTTTTGTTTTTTTTAATAGTATCAGAACCTAGTTGGTGGATTTGCTTTATCCATTACAAATATTGTAACTATACATAAAAACAGTAGTGTTTCCAAAGCAGCAATGGGGCTGATCTATCATTGGTATACATTTTACCATTTTGTGGCTTTTTTAATGGTTGCACCTATATTATCAAGTACATGCACCATTTTTTAGTGATCTGTGGCTAAATGTGCCTTTTGTCAAAATTGATATGTATGGTAGTTTGAGATGGTGCATACGTGTACCCCTAATTTTATTGTATGCAACTTTTTCGGATGCCTTAAAAATGCACCAAAAATCCTTTGTGAACCCCACCCAAGAGAAATGCAACAAAAAAATTCCAAGACAGAAAAAAATGAGTTCAAAAGATAGCCTGTCTATAAAATAGCCTCATAGTATTTTTAGGGTTAAGCAGATGATGCCTGGGAGCAAGTAAGTTTTAGCATGTAACATCATGTCTGCATAGTTGTGTTCCCATCCTTTGCCTCCCTTCTTGCACTGTGGGTCATATAACATATCATCTGATTTTTAATATGCATGTGCTTGTGTCTTGTCTAATCTATGCCTCTATCTGTCACTCCTTTCCTCTTTACAAAACTGTATTCTTCTTCTGATACTCTTTCACATACACTCTATCTTTTGCTCCCCCGCCTCTCAAGAAACCACAGCCTGCGGTCCTGTCCTTCCTTATTTATTAAAGACTCCACACCCTCCGCTATGTTTCCTGTCTTGTTCAGGTACATAGTTTAAAGGCTGCAGCCCTGAAATGCTTTTGGATTAAAAAAGAGCAGATCATCTTCAATATTAAAGTGTATACTGGGCAAGAGAGGATTATTTTACGGTAAGAAGCAAATGAGTCAAAAAATCATATTATCTGTCTATCTATCTATCTATCTATCTATCTATCTATCTATCTATCTATCTATCTATCTATCTATCTATCATCTTTTTGGTCCATGGTTTAATGCGGGTTACTATTGATTGATGGTACATGGCAATGATCAGGTTAATATAGCACATTGATCTGGAATATGGCTGAACTTCCCATATACTCAGTGTTCTACGTTTCCATGTAATTTAGTAGTAGAGCTAATATTAACCATTGTTTGATGCCTTGTTTCGCCTACCGTTGTTTAACGTGTGTATTTAGTATCTAACTGATATTTCTTTAGTTATGCCTATTAAGACCATTGATTGTTTGTTCTATGGCGTTGGATTTTTGTGTATAATCTATGAAGTATTCTTTCGGCTCTAGAGCTCTTAGAGTTGAACCATTTTCGGAAGCTTTAGCGACAGCAGCAATTTCGAAATCAGCAGTAAGAACAAAAGACATCATTTCCTGGATGAGTGCAGGACAAGAGCTACATGTTGTAAGAAGGTTGCTCAAGCACTCGGTTGGCATTGCTCAGATTGCACCCTGTTATGCAGATGTTGCTGCAAATATCAAGTAGTATTATAATGTATTGTGTGCAGATTTGTGGTGATATAAACTCTATGAAGTTTCTGTAAGCACAGTCATAGTGTTGCAACTTTTCAGCGTATTTATCACCAAAGAGTACAGACAGAGTATTTATTACGTCAACATGGAAAGGACATCTAAGCCCCCTGCTTGGAGGATCATGAGGCTGTTAGTGATAGCAGATCCAGATGTAGCAGAGTTATCCTGAACTTCTGCAATTGGTTAAACTGCTGCAGCGTGATATTATATCACAGAAGACAACAAAAAGCAATGAAAAATACATTTCTTTATATCCTTCTTAAGAAGTATATTACCTTTCTTACTCATTGAAATGTACACATTTTTATTGTACACCATGAAGCACATATGTGCTGCATCACCACAAAAGAATTTTCCATATGCCAGACATGCACAGGCTTATGACTTACAATCTGCTGCTAATGATAGTAGGAAACAAACTCTCAGCATTCACATGGCACGTGTTCACATTGCATTCAGTGGTTAGTAGTAGCCTATGTAAAAATACATATGGCAGAAACCAATGGATTGACTGGAATCTGACGTACATATCTAGAAAACCGGCCTCTGATATCACAACTGTCTGACAAAACCACAGGCTCATTGTTCATAACAACCAATCAGCAGTTCGTTTTTTTTTTCCAAAGCAGTATAGGGAAAAAAAAAACTTCAAGTGGCTCTTTCAGGTCCTCGAGCACCTGCGTTTGTATATACTGTTAGAATTCAGTGCACTATTGGCTTTCCCGATCTGTGCCCTGGGTGAAGAGCTATCGGCGCCATTACTGTAGCTCTTCACTGTCAGAAGGGCGTTTCTGACAGTCTGTGAGGAACACCCAGCCTGACAGTAGAGTCCATTGTGCTTTACTGTCAGAGGGGGCGTTCCTCATCACCACCCATCGCTGGGCGTTTCTGCAGTTTTTTTCCCCACAGCATTTATTGGCTGCAGCTCTCTACAAAGGGCCTTAGCCTAATACTGATGCTATGGGCCTCCTGTCCTCAAGTTTCCTTATGGCTGGATTCACATCAGCAATGGGTGTCCATTTTTCACTTGAGAAATGTGGAGAGAAAAGTCCTGCAAGTTTCTGTTTTACCAGTCCTCAAGCTGACCTGAAAAAAAGAAACCCAAGCGCAAGTGTGAACCGAGCTTAAAGGGGTTCTCTGGGATAAAATAAAAATTAAACCCTAAACTAAGCCTTCTCCCTCCGTCTCTTCTAATTTACTTAGTTTAAAAAAATATTTATAATTACCTAGATCTCCACCCCAGGCACACTTTCTGATAATCCAGTGACGTTCCGTTTCCCCATTTCCGGAAATGGCATGTCATCAATACTCCCGACCTCCCCAACCCCATCATACTTACCTCTCTTTGGTCTTCTGGGCACAAAGTGTCACTTCCTTCATTTCTTCTGGCACATGCACAATAGAGCCAGTGATACTAACTGTATTGCGCAATCACTGGCAGAAGTGAAGAGCTGAAAGATCTTGCCTACCACACATGTGCAAGATACACACAGAAGAAGAAACTAATCTCTAGGACACAGAAGACAGGTAAGTATGATGGGATGGGGCTGAGTTAGTTACTTAAATAGGTAGGTAGGGCTAGTAGTTCACAGGCTAGCTAGGGAAATGGAGGGGGTCTGAGAGAGGGAGGGGGACGGAGTGAGAGGGGGATCTGAGGCTAAGACAGCAGGAAGCTATAAATGTAAACAAATGCAGAAGATACTAGAAGCTCCTAGAGAAACTCTGAAATCACTCGAAACACTGCTAAAGATGTTTTGGTGCACTTATTAACCCATTAATAGCACTAACAGACGTTTTTTATAAAAAGTTTTTTTTTTTGCCCAGAAAACCCCTATAAGCCTGTTACATTTGACTTCCTCCAAAATCTTTTAAACTTATCCTTGACTTCCATGTTTCAGATCATTTATAAAACATGTTATGTGTCATGCTTTCAGTTTAACTCTTTAACAACGAGACTGACCAGGCCTATTTGTCAAGTAGTGACCAAAATAATTCGGGTTTTTTTGTGTTATTTTTTTTTACCATTCTCAAACTAAGAGCCATAATTTTAAATTTTTTCTGTTGATGTAGCCGTATAGCAGGTATGTAGGTTTTTGCATGATGTTTCTCGGCTGATACGCTTAGTATAACTTGCAGCAGAAAACTGGTGATACCTGAAATCTAGATTTCAATTCTGGAGCCGGCACTTTTTAATCATTCTGGCACATCTTACCAGAACCAGAGCATGCTGTGATTTGAATAAAATATTAGAAAAGCAAATACACCAAGAAATTTAGAGCAACTCAAAAAAACCTCACAAAGGGGCACATTTATCAATACTGTCTATCTTTGCACTGTCTTAAACTACAAATCCCAGTTAGGGACATTTATGAATCTGTTATACAGACCTTCATAAATATGGAATGTTTCTAAGAAGCTCCAAAATTCTGTCTCACCATGAGACAAATATTTGGTGCAAGACACAATGGCATAACATAAGCAGACACAAATCATCTCTCACTTATTGAGACAAATATGTGGCACACAACAGGAATTTTTGGCGCACAGGGTAAATTGTGGTAAATTCATTACACCATTTTAAACTTGGTCTTCTTTGCAGAGGAAACCTGCGCCATAGTCGTTCTTTTCTGTTCCATAAATGTGTTGTAAAGTGGGATACTTCTATACCACGCCCATTCTGTTCTGAACCACGCCCATTCTGTTCTGAACCACGCCCGTTCTGTTGTTATTATTATTATTTATTTATATAGCACCACTAATTCCATGGTGCTTTGCATTTGGGGGTTACATACAGTACAAAAAATATACAGGTAGATATAATACTAACAATAACCGACTGGCACAGTGGGGTAGATGGCCCTGCCCGCGAGGGCTTACAATCTATGAGGGAGGGGGATAGAGACAGAAGGTAAGGGGAGAGACTATACAGATGGCAGTGCAGTGATAGTGTTATTGTAGGTTGTAGGCCTTCCTGAATAGGTGAGTCTTAAGGGCCTTCTTGAAGCCTGTGATTGTGGGGATCAGTCTTATGTGTCGTGGTAAGGAGCTCCAGAGTATGGGGGATGCACGGGAGAAATCTTGGAGACGTTTGTGTGAGGAGCGGATGAGAGCAGAGTGGAGTAGGAGGTCATTGGAGGATCTGAGGTTACGTGTGGGCAGGTAGTGGGAGATAGTTCAGAGATATATGTAGGGGACAGGTTGTGGATAGCTTTGTATGTTAGCGTTAGTAGATTGAACTCAATTTTGTTCTGAATCACGCCCGTTCTGTTCTGAACCACTCCCATTCTGCACAGGAAACTTGCGCCATAGTCGTTCATTTCTGTTTCATAAATGTGTCGTAAAGTGGGATACTTCTAAACCACGCCCGTTCTGTTCTGAACCACACCTGTTCTGTTCTGAATCACGCCCATGCTGGTGCACATTTTTCAAAAGTGTCTAGCCTGTCGTTTTTTGTTTTTTTTTTGGTGCACATTGTTCATAAATATGTTTTGAATGCTGCGCACTATGAATTTTGGTGCAAATGTAGAGAGAAAAGTGTCAGACTTGGATTGATAAATGTGCCCCAATGTATGTAGAAATTTACCTAAATTATTATTGACTACAACATTGGAATGCAGTGTTTTTGGCAAAAAATAAAAAAAACAAACTTAAAGAAAGCCGAAAACTGAGCACCACAGCAAAGAAAAATTGTGTCAGTAGTTTGAGGACTCGTTTTTTGTGGAAAGAGTTGAATTTTTCAGTGTTACCATTTTGTGGCCCGTATAACTTTTTTATTAACTTTAGCAATACCTCCATTGTTGTTCCTCCTTGTTTACCATACCTTAGAATTAACTTTTTAACTTCATCCTCTTGTTGATATGAATGACATATGATGACATCACATTCATGTGTTGTTCTTCATAAGATCTTCCACAAGTAGAAATGTTGAGCTGTGAGTATCCTATTGTTGGGTTGACAAGGGGTTCTGTTTATTTCTGCACTGTGGATCCTATGGTAAATATATTCAGAGGAAACAATGAGGTTATTTTTATAGAGAGGGTACAGTGGGGACTTTTCTGAATCAGGAGGTACTGTGGGGGCATTTTTTTTTTAAATCAGGGGGCACAGGGACATTTTTCATAATCAGGATGCACTGTAGGGGCTTATTTAAATCAGGGGCATAGTTAGGATGTTTTTAAATCGTGGGGCACAATGGGGGCATTTTTGTACCGAGGTTGGATAAAGTACCACTGTATATTTTTGTTATGAGCTTGGTTCTGTGGATATAATATCTCACCTATTTTTCTTGTAATAGATGGGGGAGGCATCAAAAGCAAATTCCACGCAGGGCACCATCTAGCTTAAGGTCAGCCCTGTTTGCACAATAAAAATAGTTTATATTCATGAAGTTCTGCATTTTCTGCAAGGAGACTGGAATAAGCCACCGTGTGAAACATCTAACCCATTTTTTTTAAAAAAAATCAAAGGCATGTTGAAATTCTTATGTTTATGGGCATCTTAAGAGTAAACCATGTTCTTTATTGGGCCTTGTAGACCTAATGAGTTTGTATCACCAGATATCATTGTTTTTAATAATATATGCTAGCATACACTTACAGTATTCACTGAGTTTGTTGAGTAATCCAAATGCTTTGTGGTTTTTCTGACTATGCTCAATAGGGAACAGACTGTATTGCATTAGTCTGTGTTTCATTTATTGCTTATGGACTACAAATGTCCATAAATGGATTTATGCAGGAAACTCAGGGCAGAAACAGGAATCATAAATTTACTTCTAGTCTTTATTTTTACTGTTATTAATATTATTATATTGAGATTATTTCCGGTTATCAATTCCTGCTTAATTAACTCATTAATAATATAATTTTATGCATAGTACAATCTAACGCAAGGTAATTCAGTAGGCTATGGTAAATATATACTTAAAGTGGTATTTTTATGTCTAGGATTATATTTAACCCCTTAGTGACCAGCCTACAGTTTTTGTGGTTTCTTGTCATCACATACCAAGCCTTATAGCTTTTTTATCCATTGCCTTTTATAAATTTTGCACCATTCACTGTGCGGATTAAATAACCTAATACATTTATTCCATGGGTTAAATTTATTCTAAATGTATATAGGTTATTTTTTAGTTATTACCACTCTTGAAAAGTAATAACAATTTTAGCTTAAATTTGAACAATTTTAACTTTCCAAGACCCATAATTTATTTTTATTTTTTTTCATCTAATTATGCGAGAGCTTATTTTTTAAGTGAAGACCTGACATTTTTATTAATGCCATTTTGGGGAATATATAACTGTACTATTTTTTTTTTTTTTTTTTATTATTTAAACATTTTAGGTTGGTGGTTAATGAATTAATGTGTGATTTTATTGTGTGTTGTTTTTTTATTATTATTTTTTTTTTTTTAAAAAAAAATAACATCTTTTTTTGTTCCCATAGGGGACTTTAACTTGCTATCTTTTAACAGCTTTTATAATGCAATGCTCCCTCCCTTCAAAACCCCTTAGATGCTATAGTTGCTATTTACCTTGCCATTAAAGGAGTTAAACCGACTAAGCATCTTTCGATACCTACCACTTGTCCTAAAAAGTACTGTCATTAGTTGGATAACAATTTTCCTGCTGACAGGCTCCCTTTAAACAGGGAGACAGCTAGGCTGCAGACAACAGGCACTCACGTAGTGAATTCATGGGTGCACAGTGTGCAACCATGGCTTCTTTTGATATTATCACTGTCATCTCATCTAACGACAAGGCAGTTTTTAAGGAGGAGCAGGGCTGCATACCAGGAGCAAGAGTAGCCTGGCAATAAAGGATTCAGCAGCAAAGTGCAAGACTGGAGGTATAGGGGAAACCTAGCAGTCCATGCATACTGTTTTAATTGTATTGTTGCACCAAATGTCTTGCAATAAAAACTGTCCGCAAGGTTGAGTAGATAAGGTGAATCAGTCAGCAAGCGGCAGCCAAATGGGCCCCACAGGATCACGGGGACCCAACACATACCCTGGTTTACTGAGTGCTGATTCTGGTCCTGCTGTACAATGCAATGTCATTGAAACCATCACTTGTGTTTGTTGCACAATTGTTTTGACATCACTAACATTACAAAATCTATCTTACAGGTAGAATGTCTTTTCCATCAACAACACTTCTGTTGAGTTTGTGGTTGTCCTCTGCCATTGCTTACAAACTTCCTCTTCTGGATGTATCTCTTCTTACTCATGATGATAAAGCCATTCAGAAACCTAATAATTCTCCATTTGGCATTAACTATAAGTGGGAATGGCAATCGCAGGCTAGAATGGATGAAGGAAACCTCAAGCTAGCACGTCTGAGAAGAGAAGCTTTGGATAAAAAGACCAATAAAGGAGATGTCAAGCAAGAGGAAAAATTTGTACCAAAAGTTAAGCCAACAGAACCATCCAAAAAAAATGTCAAGCAAGAGGAAAAATTTGTACCAAAAGTTAAACCAACAGAACCACCATCGCAAAAAAATGATAAGCCAGAGGAAAAAATTCCACCAAAAGTTAAACCAACAGAACCACCATCCAAAAAAAATGTCAAGGAAGAGGAAAAATTTGTACCAAAAGTTAAACCAACAGAACCACCATCCAAAAAAAATGTCAAGGAAGAGGAAAAATTTGTACCAAAAGTTAAACCAACAGAACCACCATCCAAAAAAAATGATAAGCCAGAGGAAAAAATTCCACCAAAAGTTAAACCAACAGAACCACCATCCAAAAAAAATGTCAAGCAAGAGGAAAAAATTCTACCAAAAGTTAAACCGACAGAACCCCTAGAGGAAGAGTTTACTGATACCACCCAATATATTCTGGAGACATTTACTGTTGCACTTACAAAAGCCAAAAGCATGCCTCTTTTGAATGATGAAACAACTCCATTAGTTGATCCAGAGAAGACAACAATGGGAACTGGCGAGAACCTTGATGAAGATGAAACCACCACTTTCACTTATTTAGAACAAACATCAATGAAAGCTAAACAGGACCATGACAAAGATGAAACCACACATGCAGACAAATCGATTACACAGTCAGGAACTTTGATCAATGAGTTTACATCAATACCTACCACATCTGAAAAGTTATCTGTTTTACCAAGCAAAACATATAATAACCAAGTTCATACTACAAATAGTCAAGACACAAGTAGCAAAAAGACTAGCACCAATGAGATACTGATAGAGGATATCACAGCTACCTCATCGATGAAACCACCAGAGACCTCCCCAACCTCAAAACCAGATATATTGCATGATCTTACAACTGGACATGAGGTCACCACTGTAAGGTTATCTTCTTCCTCTTCAAAGCCTGCAGCAGTAACACATATCACAACACCTTTAGAAGAAAAAATCCACGCACAGTCTATAATGAAACAGTGCATGCTTACGATTTTAATTCTTGCTATTGTATGCACCATCTTTATTATTTCAACCATAGCCCTTGCTGCCAAACTTTCAACTATGAAACAAAAAAACAAGCTACGGCACCCAATCACTTACACAGAAATGAGATGTATTTCTTCTCTCCTGCCAGATGGTGACCAGCAGAACAAACCACCACCTAAAAGATTGAAGACTTTTACTTCCACCATGGAGGAGAGTGATGGTGATAACACCACTCTCCATAGCTTCCTTCCTGAACATTAAGATAACACAGCGATTGGAAGGCATGGTTCTATCCATCTACTAAGGACACCAATAGTAGATTAGTACCATCGAAGAGACGCTGCATGTTAGAACTGGGGTAGTTTACTATTTCTATTTATAAAAGGCTAGAACAGACATTAGTGATGTGTTAATGCGTCTTCTCAGAATGGACTGAATGAGTCGTCCAGGAATTAACTGATCAGTGTGTTATAGTTTCTTGTGTAAAGACCAGAAAGGGAATCTGTTATTTGCGCCCAAATGCCAAGCTAAGGAAGTACCTAGTCTTGATTTACATGTATGTAAGGAGGAGATCTCCCTGAATAGTCCAGGTAATGACTTCCTGAGAATGGAGGGTGCATGGAAGATGGCTCTGGCTCCAAATGTTTTAAGCTGGATCTTGGTTATGGAAAATGTATCCATGCCTTCTGATCTGAGGGGGCAGCAAGGAGTGTAGGACTTCAATAATTCTTTCATGTAGTTTGGGGCTAAGTAGTGTTAAGCAAATTTTAGGTAAAAAAATATGCAAATCTATTCTCCTGGATGGAATTAGGAGAACAGAGTGCACTCTGTACACCACCCTATAGAGGGCAGCATCCTTAACATCATGAACAACTCAGTTATAAAGTCTTTTAATCATGATGTGGATTTAATTGCCAAATCAGTATTTCTGTCCCAAAAGGAACAGATTCCCAGCTATGGACAGCGCTGTTTCGGCTTATTGGGCCATCCTCAGCACAGCGTAGGAATACTGATTTGGCAGAGTGAGAGATTATAGACCAGGGTCAGGGGACACTCGTCCACATCAGGGAGAGTGTGTGCCTACATAGGCAGTACGGAGACTTACAAGTCATTCTTGCTCCGCTAGGGATTATGGGTAAAAAATATGCAAATCTATTCTCCTGGATGGAATTACTTTCTTAGTAGTGACAGTCTTTTATCTTGATCGGTTGCAATGGACACGACCACTAATGCAGAAACTTTCTATGGTCTGGGACTTGTCAGGAACTCAGCCATGATTTTCTTATTGTAGCAGGGTTATCAGGCAGGGACACTACATGTATCAGAAGATATCCCGGCCACAATAAGGAAATCATAGCTAGTTTTCTGATCTTAGGAAGTTTCTGCATTGTTGGTCGTATCCATTGGTCGCATCCAACCGATCAAGATAACAAACTGTCACCACTAAGAAAGTTAGAGAAAATCTTTAAAACTCTGCAGTATTTTTAATTACTTATATTTGCAAAAATGTTTAACTTTTAATTATCTACAAATTTTAAAATAATTATGTAGATGAGAATACCCCTTTAAGTTATGATCCATTTATTGGCAGCCAATGCGGTAAGCAGAGGGTTGATGTTATGGGAACATGTTGCGGCTGTAACTAACCTACAATAGTTGCAGTATTTTGCATTCCTTCATCTGGGAGGGTTACATAAAAGGCATTAAAATAGCCCTGCTGTGAAGTTATGAAGGCATGTAGGGTACCAGTGGGAATACATCTACTGATGGAATAAGGTGTTTCATTCATGAAAAGCTCTTCAGGGAAAAAGAGGTGTTATATGCACAAGTTGCCATGTTTGTGTTTGGCAGGGGTTTAGCTACAGGAGGTGCAAGCAGTAGCAGTCACTATTGGGCCTTGGACCCTGAGGTAGGTTCTAATGGTCTCTCTGCCACATAAAATACACCACTATTTTAAATGGCACCAACTAGGTAGGGGACCCATAGATGTTTTATTGGGACTCAGAAACTTCACGCTACACCTCTGCTGTTAGATACTTCCCACCCACCAAAAGAACCTCAACTTTGCCTGGGTTAAGTTTTAGCCAGATGAAATTTAAGGGGGTGTTCACACTACCTTTGTATTCCGTCAGCAGTGTCCATGTCCTTGTCCATACAAGATTTGGCAACAGACATTAGCTGGTATGTCTGAAACTTCCATTGATTTCAATGCAATTTTATCTTGTGTTCATTTGAGTCCTTTATTGTCCGTTTACAATCATATCCATTTTTTCAAGCCAACAACATTGAAGTCTATGGGCAACGGAAAGCCATCAGTTACTGTCCATTTGTGTCCGTTATGATAGGTGTCCATTCTGAATGGGATCCTACGGTAGTGTGAACCCTACCTAATCTATTTTGTAGTTCAATTATGCATAGATTATGATATGCCAGACCGCGGATATGAATTATTGAGTTGAGTTTTGGTAATAAGTTATATCAGATGCCTTTAATTTTATACACGGTTGGACATGTCATTGGTGCAATAAATGCAGCTGCAAAGAGGCCTTATAGGTAAGGGGGCCCAATCTCACCCTAAATTAGCATCATGCTCCCTCTAAAATTGAATATAAACCTCTGAGCTATTAAAATTCATAGCTAACAATTAATGATACATTGTTAGAGAGATGTAAGGGTGGTGCTGTATAAGTTATGGGATAAAAGGTATAAGCGTAAATAGTAAATAGTCTTCTAGAAATAAAAATCTAAAAATAAATAAAAAGTATAAAAATATACTATTCCAGCACAGGGGCCCTGTACCACATCCACCACTGCTTTTAGAAATACCATGTTGTGGCATAGGGATATTTTTGACCTCCCCTTGAATCCATAAATCCATATGTTATTTCAGATCTAAACGTAATCCAGACGTAAAGCATCATCTGGTAAAGTGAGTAGAGATTGTGTTATTGAATTAGCTTTGTTTGAGAAACAAGTAAAGAATATCCTATCCTATCCTATCCTATTAATATTATAAATGTGAAAGTTTGTGAGTTTGTGGGTTTGTGTGTTTGGATGTTTGCATGTTCGGATGTTTGTTCCTCAATCACGGAAAAACCGCTCCACCGATTTGGCTGAAAGTTTCCACAAACATAGTTAATACACCCAATTAAACAATAGGCTACTTTTCGTCACAATAGCGCACATACATTTGTGCCAGGACCCCCACAAAACCCAAACTCACACCACCATCTCTGCAATCTCACACACTTTGGACCATAGCAAGCCACAAAATTCATATTGCCCTCTACAGCCTCGCCCCTAACCCCACACAATCTCATATACATATACTTTACCACTTTGCCCCTCCCCTTAACGATACTCCAGGAGGCTCTCTTTAACGCTCCAGAGCAGCCATGTTTGCCAACCCCCACCGCTCTGACAATCCGCAACACCGCCCACCCATGTCAATACCCCTAGGCGGTCTAATAAATGCAAAAAAAAAAGTTTTAAAAAAGTAAAAAAAATATAAAAAAAACAATAAAAACGATTAAAAATTCAAATCACCCCCCTTTCCCTAGAACACATATAAAAGTAGTTAAAAACTGTGAAACACATACATGTTAGGTATTCCCACGTCCAAAATCGCCCGCTCTACAAAGCTATACAAATATTTTTCCTGTTCGGTAAACGCCGTAGCGGGAAAAATGGTCAAAAGTGCCAAACCGCCGTTTTTTTCACTGTTTTGATTCTGATAAAAATTTGAATAAAAAGTGATCAAAGCAATAGCATTTCCCGAAAATGGTAGAACTACACAGTACACCCGGTCCCGCAAAAAAGACGCCCTATACATCCCCGTACACGCACGTATAAAAAAGTTACGCCTGTCAGAATATGGCGACTTTTCAAAAAATAATTTTTTAACACAGTTTTGGATTTTTTTTAAGGGGTCAAAATGTAAATAAAACCATATAAATTTGGTATCCCTGGAACCGTACCGAAACACAGAATATAGGGGACATGTCATTTTGGTTGCACAGTGAACGACGTAAAACCAAAGCCCGTAAGAAAGTCGCAGAAATGCATTTTTTCTTCAAATCCACCCCATTCTGAATTTTTTCCCTGCTTCCCAGTACATTATATAGAATAAATAATGGTGGCATCATGAAGAAAAATCTGTCCCGCAAAAATTAAGACCTCATATGGCTCTGGGAGCGGAGAAATAAAAAAGTTATGGGGTTTAGAAGGAGGGGAGTCAAAAACGAAAATCAAAAAATGTAATCGGCGGGAAAGGGTTAACTTCAAATACTTCTGTCCCAAAGTCACTATGTAAAGTTTCTCACAACACCGTATATATAGCAGCTCAAATACAAATAAACTTCAACACAAAAGTCTCACGTATTCTCTGAATTACAGCAAAAACAAGATACAAACTTACATTTCATATCCCATACCGTATATACAGTACGAAAACCTTACCCACGCCTGTATATACCCACTGCTACAATCACCGCAGACGAAGTTGCGGGTACCAGCTAGTTAATATATAAATGGATTGTGAGTTTGTGTGTTTGGATGTTTGAATGTTTGTTCCTCAATCACGCAAAACCCGCTTGACCGATTTGGCTGAAAGTTTCCACAAACATAGTTAATACACCCAATTGCACAATAGGCTACTTTTCGTCACAATAGCACACATACGTTTGTGCCAGGACCCCCACAAAACCCAAACTCACACCACCATCTCTGCAATCTCACACACTTTGGACCATAGCAAGCCCCAAAATTCATATTGCCCTCTACAGCCTCGCCCCTAACCCCACACAATCACATATACATATACTTTACCACTTTGCCCCTCACCTTAACGATACTCCAGGAGGCTCTCTTTAACGCTCCGGAGCAGCCATGTTTGCTGACCCCCACCGCTCTGACAATCCGCGACACCGCCCACCCATGTCAATACCCCTAGGCGGTCTAATAAATGCAAAAAAAAACAAAAAAAAAATAAAAATATTACAAATTCAAATCCCTCCCATTTCCCTAGAACACATATAAAAGTACTTAAATACTGTGAAACACATACATGTTAGGTATCCCTGTGTCCAAAATCGCCCACTCTACAAAGCTATACAAATATTTTGCCTGGATGCTTAACGCCGTAGCCGCAAACATACTGAAAAGTCCACAACCACTGTTTTTTCACTATTTTCATTATCATACAAATATCAATCAAAAGTTATCAATCCAATAGCATTTCCCGAAAATGCAACAGCTAAAAACTACACCCGGCCCCGCAAAAAAAGACATCCCCCGACACAGACAAATAAAAAAGTGACTGCTGTCAGAATATGGAAACTTTTAAAAACAAAAAAAGGTCAACACACTACTGGCAGAAAATGACAAAGCATACAATGTCGTATATCAAGGTATATTAACTTCAAATACCTCTGTCCCAAAGACACTATCTACAGTTTCTCACAACACCGTATAGCAGCTCAAATACAAATTAACTTCAACACAAAAGTCTCACGTATTCTCTGGATTACAGAAAAAACAAGATACAAAGTTACATTACATATCCCATACCTTATACACAGTACAAAAACCTTACCCGCCCCTGTATTTACACACTTCTACAATCACCGCAGACGAAGTTGCAGGTACCAGCTAGTGAAAGATGATGTAGAAGTCTTAGAGAACTGGAGTAGGTAAGATTAAATCATTTGGCTTAAAGATTATTGGTAGCCAATTGCATTTTTTTTTGGTGCTCCAACAAAACTAAACAACTAAAACAAAATAAAAAAGCGATTTTGCAAAGAGAATGGAATCCGGCAGCTAGTATGCACATTTATCTGTCTCCGGAGTAGCAGACTATAAAACAAACATTGTGAGTGAGAGTAGATCACTGTAGGAGTAAATACTAAAACATAACTTTTACTAATATTTGTTTAAAATTGGCCTAAATAAAATGATAACACAGTTGCAGTATGACTTCACTATTATCAGGCAACAATTAATATTTTTATTGCCTTCCCTATACAGTCATCTACAAAATAACTTTTTCCCATATATAGCTCTCAGATAGTTTGTTGAGAACCACACAGTTTACCCCTTGATATCTGGGTACTAACAAATGCAGAGACCAGAGACCCAGTTGATCAGCAATCAACATCTCCCACCAGGTGAATGAAAACTCTGTGGTCTATATACTACATATGCAAGGCTGGCTGTGGCACAACAGGTCCCAGCCAGACCTTAAATAGCTCCATTCATCATAACGCCCGCTGGCAGTACAGAGGTACCGTGTCCCACCATCAGGGGCACGGGAATTGCAGTTTTAACTGCAGAGACATCGTTTCCCATATCAATATCCTCCTGATGAGCTAGTTACCCTAGCGAAACGCTGCGTAGAGGGGAAACCAGGGACCTCTAAAGCAAATGGGGAGGACCTGGTAACTTAGTATAGCAGAGTAATTGGAGACTAAATAACTCTGGGGCCGTGCTGCATCTGGGCTCCTATGAGGCTGTAAGGTAGACAGTTTGACTAACACTACACAGGGAGAGATGAAACTACGGCTTGTGGCTAGGCTGCAGTGCTAGGAAGTGCTCCAGACCTTATTATTGGTATACTGTGGATGCAATGCTAAATACAGGCTCCACAATATAGAAATACCTAGCAGCATATGTGAACATTACTGCAAAACGTTGTGACTGGTATAATGTGGATGCAATGCTAAATCTAGGCTCCACAATATAGAAATACCTAGCAGCATATGTGAACATCACTGCAAAACGTTATGATGAATGGAGCTATTTAAGGTCTGGCTGGGACCTGTTGTGCCACAGCCAGCCTTGCATATGTAGTATATAGACCACAGAGCTTTCATTCACCTGGTGGGAGATGTTGATTGCTACCTGATCAACTGGGTCTCTGGTCTCTGCATTTGTTAGTACCCAGATATCAAGGGGTAAACTGTGTGGTTCTCAACAAACTATCTGAGAGCTATATATGGGAAAAAGTTATTTTGTAGATGACTGTATAGGGAAGGCAATAAAAATACTAATTGTTGCCTGATAATAGTGAAGTCATACTGCAACTGTGTTATCATTTTATTTAGGCCAATTTTAAACAAATATTAGTAAAAGTTATGTTTTAGTATTTACTCCTACAGTGATCTAGTTTAGTACCTTGAGTAAATTACCCGTCAGTGACTCCAAACATTGTGAGTGATCTGGTCCTACAGTAATGTAGAGTATAAAGCAATTCAAGCTATTTCATACAAAGTGTTTTTAGAAAAAATGTTGCATTTTGTGCCATTCTTTTCCTGCCATTTTTTCCTCCTTTTTTTTCCCATGGGCAGCAATCACAGTGGGTTACCCACCATGAACTCACCACAGACTAATTTGCTGCAATTTGCAATAGTTGCATAGTGGATGAGATTTAAAGGATTGACCAAGTTTTGTTACGACATAATATTGGTGCATTGTTGGCGCATGTTGGCTCATTTAAACCACTTCCCCATTTTCTTGGAAGTCACACCCATATGCCTAGCAAGTAAAAATTTATTAGCTCTAATTAAATGACGAAAATGTACTTAAAATATGCTGCAATGTATCTAAGATGCGCCATATCTAGTTGTAACCACAATAGTAAATCGAAGCCATTGTGCAGTCTAGTGCTGTAATCTGACCTGTCTTCATTGTAACCTACAGAAAGATTAGGAGGGATCATATGGGAATTAGGCTGACAATAAATTTTAGATTGTCTGCGGCATTCCGAAACAAGTGTCCACTGCTCATTCAAATGGACGACACAAACAATGAACCATCTGACTCTCCAAAACATCAATGGAAATGGTTAATTATTATAATCTACCCCACATTTAATAAGTGTGGCCTCGATGTGTCTGGCAAATTTATTAAACAGAAATTTGTTTCTTGGCTGAATGACATTTTCTGACTGTTATTAGATGCCCATTTGCGGGAAATGGAGAGAGCTGTGCAATTGTGGTGTAGTCTATGTTTTCTCTGCAGCTGCGAGATGGGGGTTGGGAATCTTTGTTCTCAAGATAGATGAAGGACATATAATGGATATTTTCCTGATGGGAATACCCCTTTAATAAAAGGACAGCTCGAAAGCCATGTTGAAAGGACATGTCAAAGGGGCTCTATCATTGGAAAAAGTCATTTTTAACTAATCACATCTTTGCATAGCCTTTAGAAAGACTATTCCACACCTACCTTTTGTATGTAAATTGCCTCAGTAGTTTTTGAATAAGTCCGTTTTTATTCATATGCTAATTAGCTTCTCCATGCACCCCAGAAATCTCTTTGTGCACTGTCTTCTGTATATACAGCACAGGCGGCTGCTGCTGACTCCTCCTCTCTGCTCTCATACACAGCACACAGCAGGGAGTGGAGAACTGGCTGACAACTTCCTGTGCACTGAGAAGCTAATTAGCATATGAATAAAATCACTACTGAGGCGATTTACATACAAAAGGTTGGTGTGAAATAGCCTTTCTAAATGCTATGCAAGGATGTGCTTAGTTAAAAATGACTTTAAGAGAGAATCAAGAACAATTCTGTTATTATCACGTATGAAAAATGTCTGCAAAAGTTATGTAAAAAATTGTCCTGTTAGGATGGGAGAAAACTGTTGCAGGTTAAGAAAATTGTTAGGTCTTCAGACAAATCTAATGAGGCCACTTTAAGTGAATGACAGTCCTATACATTAGAGTTGATCTTTATTTCTTTTTGTATGTATTTCCATGTGTGTTCACATTCAGTAAAAGTTCCTGGACATTTTCTACAGATAAGGTTTACTTAGTTGACATTGTCATTGTCTCTCTTGTATAAAAATGAACTAAATATAAAAAAAAATAAATCTAAAATTAACTGAAATCAAACCCAAATCCTGATCTTATACCCCTGCTTTGGTCTTGTGTTTTTGTCTAACTGTATAATTATGTCTTTAATATCCACTGACATGAGGATGGGACATAGTAGTTTTGTCTTTGGTGTATCCAACTTTTATTATGAAGGAGCAGGCACAGGCCATGATAAAATAGCCAATGTGTTCGGATAGGTTGATCACTGGGTGATGTAACTTGAGGGTGCAGGAGCCTTAGGGGGCCCATAAGAACTGTCATAACTGGGTCCATAAGCCTTGGGGGTCATAAGTCACCCTCACCAGTCGAAGACTGATTAAATTTCTTTGATCTTTGTCCCATTTAATGAATAGGTTATCCACCATTCTAATACTGATGGTATATCTATCTGTAGGATAGGTCTTCAATATTACATCTTCAGCAGTGGCGGAACTAGGAATGGCGGGGCCCCGTGGCGAACTTTTGACATGCCCCCCCCCCCAACCGACACCGACGTCGAGGACTTCGACCGGTCCCCTCCTCCACACTCTATTATGTCCCTTAGTGGCCCCTTCACACAGTATTATGTCCCTTAGTGGCCCCTGCACACAGTATTATGTACCTTAGTGGCCCCTGCCCACAGTATTATCCCCCATAGTGGCCCCTGCACACAGTATTATGTCCCTTACTGGCCCCTGCACACAGTATTTTGTCCTTTACTGGCCCCTGCACACAGTATTATCCCCAATAGTGTCCCCTGCGCACAGTATTATACCCCATAGTGGACACCCAGAAACAATTATTATGCTCTGGGGTCTTTTCAGAGACCCGGGGGAATAAAAACATAAATTACTGTTTCTCTTCTGTCCCCAGGCTCCTACGCTGTCTTCTCCACTGCCGTCCTTCTGAAATGACGTCAGACGTCACATGACCCGGTCGCAGGCCGGGTTCATGTGACGTCAGAGACGTCAGAAAGGACGTCAGGAAGGAGGCCTGGCAGGATCGTGGAGAGGTAAGTAACAGTATTTTTTTACGTTCCCTTACCTCTCCCGGTCTGCAAAGACCCCCGAGTATAATGATAGTATTTGTGGGGCCCGCGGTGTCACTTACCTATCCTGGCCCAGCCAGGATCGGCAAGTGAATAGGGCCCATAACGGCCTATTAAAAAAAAACAAAAAAAAAAACGCAGCGGTAGCGGCTGTCACTGGGCCCCCTAATGGCCCGGGCCCTGTGGCAGCCGCGTCCGCTGCCTCTACGGTAGTTACGCCCCTGATCTTCAGGGGTGTGACAACTAGGACCCCTGCAATTCAGCTGTTCCAAGACAGCATGGCTATAGGTAATAATATGCTGGGAGCCATACTGCTCAGCCACCATATAACATGCACTGCTACAGTAAACCCACTGATACAGACTGTATGGCAAGCAAGCAGCACAGTGCAGCTCCCAGCATGTTACTGGCATACTGTATGGAGACCAGTGATGGGGCCATTATAGTGTGTGGGGGCAGTGATAGGGGTTAAAATTCTAACATCCTGTGGAGAGGACATTAAAGTGTGTGCGGCATTAGGGGAGATATTAAAGGGATTGTTCAAGCTTAATTTTTTTATGGTCTATGCTCAGAATAGGCCATAAATACCTGATTGGCAAGGGGCCAAGGCTTCGTCCACTGCATAGCAGCCAGGTGCCATCACTGTAGCTCAGCTCCCCCTGACTTTAAAAAGTGCAAGGTGCCCACCCCCTATACAAGGACAGAGCTTTCTGCCTCCGGCCCTATATTGTGTACAGGACGGGTGCCAGAAGCGGCTCCTTACAGCTTATCTGTGGGGCCTCGATACAGTGGCCCCTTCACTAGTCCCCTTTTGGCAGTATTGGGTCTTTACTTACCTGTCTGCTCCCTGGTGCTGCACCTTCTTGCACCAGGTCCACTGTTATGATATTATGTATTCCCGGAACAGGAAGAAGGAGTAAGAGGGGACAGAGAGCAGACAGGTAAGCACTGGCACTCAGCTTGTAGATCAAAGGCTCAGGGTGACCTGTGGCCTACAAGTTGGGGACTGGTAAAAAGCCTATGCTACTGGGTCAGGACACCACTTCTCCTCGGTTCTGCAATCTGGTTGCATTTTTATGCCCTGGAGGCTGAAGAGGAAGACTGCAGGAGCGAGGAGAGGAAGGTTAATAGGGACCAATATCGGATCCCCCAATGCTTATTAAAAAAAGCAGTTGGGGTCCAGTACGGCCACATAAAGGCACAGGTTCCACCGCGGAATTCATTGGTACCCTGTTGGACTAGGCCAAGCCTGCTTCTCACACATTAGATACTTTTCACAGACATATGCAGTATCTCACAAGTAATACTGAAATACAATAAATACACATACCTTTCCCTTTATTATATACTTTCCTCACACACTAATGTCACGCATTAGATACTTTTAACACACATGCCCTTTCTCTGGACGCCTGTGCTGCTGAACTTGCAGTACAGGCAGGGTCTGCATTAGGGTGGGGGCAACCTGAGCAAATGCACAAGGCCCCCGTCTCCAAAGAGGCCCTGGGATCCGCTGCGCCAGACATTTGGTCTAATGACTCGAATCAGGGGATCCTCATTAAAAAGTCAATTGACGTGTCCTTCACTTGTTGTATATTCTATAACTGGACAACTATGACAGCGCAGGGAGCTATAAAGTCACTACTCTGACACAGATGACTATACAGAAGATGGGTGCAATGACGTCACTGCATCGCACATCCTGTGCCGGACCCTGCTCTATAGGAAGGAAAGACCAGCATTGGGACTTATTGGGGGATCGTGGTAAGGTGAGTAAAAGTTTAATTATTTTCTGAAAGTAAAAAGGGGGGGGGGCACATATTTATGAACAGGGACTAGTTTTAATAGGTCCAGGGTAAACAATATTTATAAGGAAGGGGGGCTATTCATAAGGTGAATCTAATGTTAATAAAGCTAGGGGAACTATTATATAAGGGGGTTGGGTATTTAAAAAAAGGAACTACTAATAATATGTCCAATGGAGAAATTATTATTAATAAGGGGGCTATATATATATATATACACGCTCGGTCTACAAACTTGTAAAAATATTTTTCCCATATGGTGAACACCATTTTTTCGCTGTTTCGTGTCTGGTAAAAATTTGAACAAAAGGTTCAAAGGTTTGGGGACATTCCCCAAAATGGTATAACTAAAAAGTACCCATGGCCACACAAAAAAGTCACCCTATGCTATGAATCCCAGTTCACAGAAATTGTTTTACAAAGTTTTAGATTTTTGTTAAGAGGATAAAATGTAAATAAAACTATATAAATTTGATATATTTGATATGGTCGTATGAGAACATAAAATACAGCCTCCAGGTGCTGAAAGCAAGTACTATACAGGATGCAGCACCACTTTATTCAAGGAATAGGTAATAGGCACAGCAGCGCCATCCACTGTATAGTGGTGGCTCTGGGTACTTGCAGCATCTCTCCTATTATTTTAGATTGTTATTACCCTAAAACCTCTAGAACAGCTGCCCATGTTCTATCTGGGCCTTGTATAGAGGTATTATTGATATTAGTGGTCTTTATATGATGTTTTTTTTCTGGTAATTGTCTGTATAGTGGTAATAATTCTCCCCAGTATAATGGGACACACATAGTAGTTTCACAACTATATACATGTTTACAAATGTATTTCTGTTCTCCTGATCTTTTAAGACTACATCTGTGCTACTATCTGAAATGACTTAATATATTGGTGTTGTTGGTATGTCAGGATTAGGGGCCCCGCTTTTAATTTTGCCCATGGCCACACTTAAGTACAGGTGGTATCTCTGGCCCATATATTATCATTTCTACAAGACAAAACTAAAGGTTTCTGTTTGAGAGTTGATCTCAGGCTACACATGACCACCCACCAGTGCCCTTATGGAGTAGGGGAGTCTGAAATTATCCTTTAAAAATTATTCTAATATCTAATTTAATCCCTTCCTGCCAATGGCATTTTTTTTATTTTTCGTTTTTGACTACCCCCCCCCCCCCTCCAAACCCCATAGCTTTTTTTTATTTCTCCGCTCTCAGAGCCATATCAGTCTTAATGTTTGCGGGACAAATTTTTCTTCATGATGCCACCATTAATTGTTCTGTACAATGTACTGGGAAGCTGAAAAAAAATTCAGAATGGGATTGATTTGAAGAAAAAGTGCATTTGTGCAAATTTTTTATAGGCTTCGTTTTTACGGCGTTCACTGTGCAGCCAAAATAACATGTCATCTGTATTCTATGTTTCAGTACGATTCTGAGGATACCAAAGCTATATGGTTTTATTTACATTCTAACTCCTTAATAAAAATCCAAAACGGTGCCCAAATTTTTTTTTTCTAAAAGTCGCCATATTCTGGCACCTGTAACTTTTTTTTATACTTTTGTGTATGGGGATAAATAGGGCATCTTTTTTGAGGGGCTGGGTGTACTTTACAGTTATTCCATTTTGGGGAATTGCTTTTGCTTTGATTACTTTTAATTCAAATTTTTATGAGAGCCAAAACAATGAAAAAAAGGTGGTTGGGCACTTTTGATTTTTTTCCCCGTTACGTCGTTTACCGTATGGAGAAAATATTTTTATAGATTTGTAAAGGGGGTGTTTTCACACACAGGGATACCTAATAAATTAGGGTGTCTGATCACTAATACAATGCATTACAATGCTAATGCATTGCAAAAACCTGGCTCTTCTATTGCAGGCTACAAAGAGTAGCCTGCAATAGAATCCATTGAATGACTGGCCGTGGAGCTCTGTGTGGGCAATATCATCACTTCAAGGACTACTCCTCCAAAAGACAGTCACACCAAATATCGATTTGATTTAGTTTTTTTATTTTGTTTATTAACTTTGTTAATTGACAAAAATAAAATATTAACACTTCTGTTTTTGTAATTATTATTATTATTATTATCATTATTATTATTATTATTATTATTATTATTATTATTATTATTATTATTATTATTATTATGCAACATTTTTCTGCACCTGCAATTTTTTTTCTGTATATATTATTACCTATTTATATTAAAAAAAAATGTATGTTTCCTTATGACCTAAAAAAGTAAAGAAGCTTGTGAGAAGACCTTTATTTTCCACTAGGTGGCGGACTGTGCCATCAAACAAAAAAAAAAAAGTCTTACTATTCTCCAGTGTACCAGATGCTGGAAGATATACATAGTTCTGAAAACATTTCATAGTTATTTCCAGGGTCGGACTGGGGTGTCTAGGGCCCACCAGTGGAATTGTTTTTAGGGGCCCACCGCCAGGACCCCTGTAGATGAGTTGTACAGAGACAGGATGGCTAAAGGTAATATCAGGAGCCGGCTGCTACATCCTGTATGGCATGAGAGCAGCGTGGCTCCTAGAATTGTCACCATTACCTGTAGCCGCACTGTAATGAAAAAGCTCATCTGCAGAGGTCCTGGCTGTCAAATTCCCACAGATGTCATATTGATGGCTTATCCTAAGGACAGGCCATAAATATTAGAAACATGGATAAATTCTTTAAAGATATTGTCCAGGAATTGGAGCAACTCATGTGCCGGGCTGGAGGTTTAAAATAAAAAACCATACCCGCCTGTCCTCAGCACCCCGTTGTCCTCGGCCAGTGTCCATTCAGTCTCGTGCTGGCACCTTCTTGCTGGGAGTCCTGCACCTCATGTGACCGCTAAGAGGAATTGGATACAGAATTTCCAGAAATGAGGTGTTGCCATGAGACCAAACAGACAGAGGCGGAGGACAACAGGGTGCTGGGGATAGACGAGTGTGGTTTTTTTTTTGGTTTTTACACCTCCGTGGCTGAGGTGTAATAATGAGAGATGAATCAGCTGTTTGAGTGAATCGTGGCATCTGTGCAAGCGCCGTGACCCCTTCTCTGTTTACACAGTATCGTACATCTCATAGTGGCCATGTCATGTAACTACAGCCTGGTCCTATAAGCGTCTATGTGACAAGGCTGTAACTACACCACACGGTCACTATAAACAGACAGCGTGTGATATAAACAGGCACCATGGCCCCTTCATACAGCTGATCAGGGGGTCACTTATCTCTTATTGATGATTTATTCTGAGGATAGATCATCAATATAAATGAACTGGAAAACTCCTTAAGCCTAAGGCCCCACGTAGTGTCCTGCAGCAAAAAAGCGCTGCGGGAAAAACCGCGTCCATGATGCATCACGTTTCTTCCTGCAGCCCTTTGCACAGAAAGTTTGCAGAGCTTTCCTCTCTATTTTCTGCTTCAATTATATTGAAACCGCCAGAATTTCCGTAGGCATGCTGCAATGTCTAACTCTAAAACCAAGACTGCTTTGGAAATTACAGCATGTATCTTATTTTACCGCAAAGTGTGGATGGGGCTTCATATGGCGAAAACACCACAGGAAAACCCGACAGTTCCTGCAATGTGAATGGGATTCTAGCAAATCCAATCCACACATTGTGGAAAATTATGTGCAGTGAACATGCTGCGATTTCCCAAACCGTTGGGGTTTTGGAAATCGCTGGAATATCACTTATACCTACGAAAACACTGACAGTTTCCCTATAGGTGTAATGGAAGCAGAAAGTGAAAAGCGCTGCAGGAAAAAAAACACAATGCGTTGCTGCTGCGGTTTTTCCTGCAGCGCTATTTTGTTGCAGTTTGCGACGTCAGGCATTAGTCTTAATAAAGCCCAAGTGCCACTTTCATTAAATTAATTGCCCTCTCATAGTATGCCCCTGATTCCCCCTGACAAATACTGCACCCCTAATGACCCCTAATATCAATGACCACCCCCTTATGTTCATAATGCCTCCTAATATAACCTCCCCTTGTATTTGTAATGTCCCCTAATAACCCTTATATAAGTGACCCCCCCTTATGTTCATAATGCCCCCTCCTTATAATTATAATTTCCCCCTCCAAACAACCCCTTGTACTATTAAAATACCCACAACTAAGCTAAAAAAAAAGAGTTATACTCACCTACCTGGGATCCTGATGAACGGAGTCGCCCACTTTACATCCAAGTGCAGGACGTCTGTGTATCAGCACAGTCCATCTAGTTAAAAATAAGGTATATTAATGGCGGTGCCTGAGCCCAGAGCAGCCGCCATTGGTGTAACTAATGTTTTGTAGCCTGGGTACAAACTTTTGTCCGGGGCCCCCTATCCCCTTACTAGTGCGAATTCTTGATAGTGGCGGTTATGGGCACTAAAGCGATATCTCAGATACCTGAATGAGATACAGCTTTAGTAGCCACAACTGCAGCTATCAAGAATACGGTGAGAAAGCAGCGCAACACCCCACATGTAAGCAATACTGGGACAGCATAACGTGCTCCACAGGGGCCCCCAAACAGTATTACGTGCTCCATAGTGACCCCCATACAGTACAACGTGCTCCACAGGGGCCCCAAACAGTATTATGTGCTCCATAGTGACCCCATACAGTATTATGTGCACCACAGAGGCCCCCAAACAGAATTAGGTACTCCATAGTGACCCCCAAACAGTATTATATGCTCATAGTGCCCATCCCCCCAGAGCCTGAACCCCCCATTCCCCCCTTCTTGCTCACACATCCTGCCCCCCATGTCTCCGCTCTTGCTCACACAGCCTACCCCCCATGTCTCCCTCTTACTCACCACACATGCTGTCTCTTCTCTCTTCCTTCCATCAGACTGTTCCCGGCCGATTCATCTTCCTGTGTAACACTGTTCTGTACGATCCGTGTAGCTCCGCCCACATATGACATCATCACAGGTCCTTCAGCCCTTCTGCAGTACGGAGTCTCTCTACATTCACACAGTGACTTGCCCGGGTGCTGACAGCAGCCCTGGGCAGACGCCTTACCAAACCTCCACTGTCTATTTTAAAAAAAGGCAGTGGAGGTCCAGTAGGGCCCCATAAAGGCCCCATAATGAAGTCTTAATAGTCCAGGCTGGGGCCTACCGGGGGATTCCCCGGTACTCCGGCGGGCCAGTCCGACCCTGGTTATTTCCAAGTAATATTTCTAGTACAAAATTTCATGTACACATAGAAAGAAGAATTTCCAGCCTTAGGTCAATGGTCCCCAACACCTTTTGTTCCAGCCAATCTCATTTATCTCATGGTCCCTGCAGTCAATGACTGGACTTACCTTCCTGGGTGGGTGGTCGAATCAAGAATCAAACAAGAATTATTGGCATGTCCGAATAGATATTTGGCATTGCCAAAGCTAGTAAAGGGGGGGGGGGGAGATTTGCGGTATAGCAGTCCGTGGGGTCTCATCTTCCTCTTAGTTGGTGACGGCTGTATGGGGGGGGGTATAACAGTCCATGGGTTCTCATCTTCCTCTTATTTGGTGACAGCTGGACACGTATTGGGAAGCGATCTCCACAGTGGCCTCTTTTTCTCCCAGTAGGATGTAGAGTTTCCTTTTCTCATCTGCAAATGTGAATCCTGGGATGTGGGCAGACAGTCTTTGGTAGTAGACGGCCCTCACAGCTGAGTATTTGGTGCAGTGTAGCAGGAAGTGGGTCTCGTCTTCTAGGGCCCCCTGGTCACAGCGCTGGCACATTCTGTTCTCCCGTGGCTTGAACGTCTGCCTGTGTCGCCCCTTCTCCATCTCCAGGTCGGTTACATCTTTGCTGCAGAGGTTCTGGTTCCTCTGAGCAATGATATACCTAACCACCTAAACATGACTGCTGAGGACATTGACTGCAGAGGCAGCGTGAGGGTGAGACTGGTGATTTCTAGAACTGAAGCCTCATACTGGGGAATGGGGATCTGTGGCTGAAGCAGTCGGGTGTAGGACTAGTGGGCATTATTTTTTTTTTTTTCCTGTTCTTTCCTAATTTTATTCCAGGAGCTAGAAAACCCTTTTAACATCCTCAAGCTTTATTCAGATCACCATTTAAAATGCTTGTTCTTTTTTAATACTTCTGTTCCAAAGGGTTTAAACCACAAGCAGAATCTAAAATTACATTATTGAGGTTTACTCATATACTGATGTCATCTTTTCTAGTTAATTTTTTTTTTCATTTTTGGTGTATTAACTTAAATTTATTTTGTGTGGAAGATGGAAAATGTCTCAAAGGGGTATTGTTATCCTCTATCTGCCCCCCTCCCCCATTAAATGTCCCTCTTCACCTGTCCCTCCCAGTTTAAAGGGGTTGTCCCATCACAAGGATCCTATCTATACTGCTTGTTAATGTGGATGTAAGACTTTTCCTAAATACATTGCTTCAGCAGAACTGCTTTGTTTGTCCACTAAATTACTTTATTCAATTCTTTGTGGCCACAGCCCTGACTTAGCTGCTCCTGAGTCAAGTGATGTATCTGCTGCTCTCAGGGGGGAGGGAGGAGGGGCTAAGTGCAGGGAGCGAGCCTGTGTATCTAGCTATTCCTGAGTCTACATTGTGTGACCTAGCTCCCTGCTATCAGATAGGGGAGAGGAGCTGCTTTCATTTCTTCTGTTCTCCCAGTTATCACGCTAGCTAATTCAATTGTGTTCATTATGGCAGAGACAGGCAGTCTTTGTATGTAACACAGAATGGAGTTGCTGCTGCCTGTACTTCATAGTCCAATATGGGTGGGCGGAGCTACACACAAATTTGGGGGCGGAGCTAAACAGCAGGTTGCATGTGAAACCCGCCCACCAAATGATGCAAGAAACCAGAAAGAAAGAAGATTTTACAGCAGTGAAGACTGATGAGTATGTGAGGTGGGAATACCCCTTTAATGTCCCTCTTTATCTGCCCCCAAAGTTTAACATAAAAAAACACTGATACTCACCTCTCTTCTGCTGCTCTGTTAGCAGTTTCTGCTACCATAGGCTTCAGAGAGCTGCAGGGTGTGGACTGCTCCTGCTTCACCATTGTGTTCAACTGAACTCAAAGCCAGAGCATACCTCCCACCTACTGGGACAGTGGAACAGCACCTAGAAACTAGGACTGTCCCAGGGAATCCAGGACAGTTGGAAGGTATGGGTCAAGAACTCCATAGTCCCAAAAATGTACTATAATTCATGCCAGAAGATAATATAGATTATAGTTCAAATCTATACCAGGCTCTATATGGTGTAGCTTTGACTTTCTGGCACATAGAGGGCCTTCAGACCTAATTCATTACGAGGCATATGCCACTCTCTGCATTAGGTGCAAATTACTGCAGAGCACAGTACATCAAGAATGGCATATCTTACGTCAGTTTTATTGTATTCCCCATAATATCTTTATCTTGCACAGCTTGTCCTAAGGTTCTACCAATCTCATATTTAGCGACATATGAGGTCATTTGCTTATTTTAATATTCTATTGGGTTTGAAAGACAACTATTGAGATGCATTGAGGCTGTTTTTGATTGGTGATGACATGGTTGTGTCCAATTGGTTCATTATGGAGTTGGCTCGGCTTGGAGGGGTGTGGCTTAACATTTATATAACTTCCTTTCCCACTCTCATGCAGGAAGTTGTTAGGCTGTACTTGCCAGGGGACACTCTGTTAGTGTACAGTGATTTTTATTTGTGTTTTTTTTTTAATTTTAATACACACCTCTAATAAAACAATATTTGTGTGATTTATGTTGCAGAGATATGTCAGGTTACAATACAATACAATCGTTATTATTTTCTCTAGCCTTCACCATTCCTAAGAGCAGTGGCGTAACTAGGAATGGTGGGGCCCCGTGGCGAACTTTTGACATGTGCCCCCCCCATTAGTGGCCCCTGCACACAGTATTATGTCCCTTAGTGGCCCCTGCACACAGTATTATGTCCATTAGTGTCCCCTGCACACAGTATTATGTCCCTTAGTGGCCCCTGCACACAGCATTATGTCCCTTAGTGGCCCCTGCACACAGTATTATCCCCAATAGTGGCCCCTGCCCACAGTATTATGTCCCTTAGTGGCCCCTGCACACAGTATTATGTCCCACTGTGGACACCCATAAACAATTATTATACTCTGGGGTCTTTTCAAACCCCAGAGTATAATAATCGGAGACCCGGGGGAATAAAAACGTAAAAAAAAACCCCGTTGCTTACCTGTCCCCCGGCTCCTATGCTGTCGACTGCCGCTCTCGTCCTTCATTAATGACGTCGGACGTCACATGACCCAGGAAGCAGGCCGGGTTCATGTGACGTCAGAGACGTCAGACAAGTATGAAGGAGGCCTGGCAGGATCGTGGAGAGGTAAGTAACAGTATTTTTTACGTTCCCTTACCTCTCCCGGTCCACCGATCATTATACTTGGGGGTCTGCAAAGACCCCCGAGTATAATGATAGTGTTTGTGGGGCCCGCGGTGTCACTTGCCGATCCCGGCCCAGCCAGGATCGGCAAGTAAATAGGGCCCGTAACGACCTATTAAAAAATAAATAAATAAAACGCAGCAGTAGTGGCTGTCACTGGGCCCCCTAATGGCCTGGGCCCTGTGGCAGCCGCCTCCGCTGCCTCTACGGTAGTTACGCCCTGCCTAAGGGCCTAAGGGAGTCCAGGTAGATAGCACACTAATCCACTTTCTGGTGAGTATTTATGTCAGAGAATTGTTATTTTTTGTGTATTATTTTTTTTTATTTTAATTGTCCTTTTCATAATTTGGGGGCTCCAATTTCTGATTTTGCACCATAACTTACTACATGTATGCTCATTTTAATGCTCTTCTAGGTTCAGAAGACATATTTCAAGATGCTTTGAGGTAATTTTTCTAAATTTTGGCATGGGCTATGACCACCAGGCTCATCATGTTCTGGCTCATGTGGCTACAGCAGCAACAAATTGCAAAACCAAAGTAACAATATAGTCTGATAGCTTTGGGGTGCCTAAGTGGATTGCTGTCTTCCCGTTTATAGTTTGGGCACAACTCCTAGCACAGGGATTACTTGTAATGTGATCAAAGGAGATAAAGGGGGAAATTAGAAGTTTGTTTCATCTAATTTTTTAATAGTGCACCTACAGTGCATCCATATAGTACATGGATCTACACGTGTAAGAAAACATTCAGAAGCTTGAAAGTCTTGGCTCTGTATTTAGAAAGCAGGTACAGTATATAAAAAGGTTGTAGCACATTAATATATAGTAATATATTAGATATAATTTATATAGGCTGTGGGAAAAAATCAGTATAGGAAAAGCCCATCTCTTTAACAAATAAATTTTAACCCTTGTCTGTCTGCTGTAGTGTGCATAGTGTAATTTCCATGAGAACCATTATAGACTACTTTACGCAAACATGCAGGTTGTTTTAGCCTTTTCCTGTTTAGCCATAGATAGCATATGTCTTTTAGGATAGGCTTCAAATATTTCTTATTTATAGGGAATGAAAAATATTTCTTCTTCTTACTGGATTTTATGGCCTTCTATGTTTGGAAAAATATGAAAAATGGAGGAAATGAACATGGTAAATGTGGGTGATACATGTGACTACATTTGTGCACATGGTATGCACTACAAAAGTCTGTAGTCATCCATTGCATTGCCTACTTTGTATTAGCTTTGTATTATATATCTGATGGGTCAGAAAATTAGTATTATGACTATAAAAACAATGACATACCTGCTGGCCTATTCCAGGTTCACGCTAATATACAGGTTTCCATTCTTTGGGTCTGCTTTCTTCGTTTATTTTTCACAAATCCATAGTGCAGGTAAAGAAAACGTCCTGTATCTTCACTTATTGGTCTCCTCCTGGTGCTGATGACAACTGTAGAAGTGGGAGGAAGAGGAACTACAGAGGTTATAGCGAATATAGAGGCTAGCACCATAGAGACAGTTTTTATAACTGCGTTTTCAGGACTTACTATCCACCTTCCTCCTAACAGAAATGGCTGACCTAATGCTTTAGACGCCATCACATCCAGTGTTGGAATATTGGAGCGTTTAAGGCCCACCAGTAACATTCACCAGCATATTATATTCAGTAGTAGCTTGCTATCTAGCCCTTGCCTCTGATTGTTTCTATCATGGAGACCTGGCAGTAGTCTGCTGCCGGGCTCTTGCCTTGAACTAGGCCCCACTTATCTCTGCAAGCCATAGATATATACCCACACAGCAGCAGTCCTCATGCAGCAAAAGAAGACTGTTATTGGGGCCCCTGCAGTGCAATTGGGAAGATGTCACCCAGGGAGGAAGGATATTGGTTGTCCTGACTCTGCACCTAGATGTCATCTCAGCTGTCCAATGTTCCTACGGTATATAAAGATAAACTGGGTATTGTCTCAAATAATCTACCCAGTATATTATACTGGTAGATAGTCTGGTTAAGATGTTGTATGATGAATATCTGCATGAAGTACAATGAGTGTGCTGGCCATGTCAGCGTGAACTGGGGCCCAACTGGCTCACTGGCCCACTGCAGAATTCACTGGTTCACCTGTGGGCCAATCCGAGCCTGCTCGTATCTCTGCCTCTTTCCTTCTCCTCCTCTTCCTACCCTCTCCATAGACATTGTAAACTAACCTTGTTATGCAAGCAGTATGGACCAAAATCACATAGGAAAAGGCGAAAGTAATAGATAAAAGCACAGGCACATTTCTTTAGTGAAGTAGATTGTAAAGTTTACTTTCTTCACCTGCAGTGTTGATTTATGAAAAAATAAAAACAAGTTTACACTTCATTGTTTGCATTTGACACATATGCCTTGGAAATCTTCCTACATATGTACCAAATATAAAGCCAAGCATGCCATTGTATACTTTGGTATATAGTGGCATAAATACCATGAGACAAATTTGTTTGCAGTGGGCCACTACATAGGGATGTGCAGCAAACTGTGCTTTCCTGGTTAGCAGATATTCATTCCGTGGAACTAGATGTCATGTGTAGCAATGGGCATAGTATTCTTAGGCAGTTCATGATAGGGGGTTGCACAAAACGTACTGAAATGGCATAACTCCCTGCTTTTAAGAGGGACCTAAGCTTCAATGTGCTTCATTTTTGTCCATGTAGAAATCATCTGAATACAGAGATTATAGAGGTTCTAAGCAGGGCCTAGCTATAGGGATAACATCGCTGCTTTCTTTCAAAAACAGCTTCACTTCTTTTCAGACGCTGACGTTGTAACGTGCAGGAACTGATGGACACAGAACGAGACAACCAGTACACTTAACAGATGCAAATATTGTCAGTATTAAAGGTACAAGAACAAGTGAAGAAACAAGTACCGTATTTTTCGGACTATAAGACGCACCTAGGTTTTAGAGGAGGAAAATAGGGAAAAATTTTTTTGAAGCAAAAACTGGTAAAATATTTAATATATGGGAGTTGTAGTTTTGCAACAGCTGCAAGGCCACATTGACAGGTGACCCTGCATCTGTACGGGCATGCATAGAGCGTTTTTTTTGCGGGGCCAGCTGTAATTTTTAGTTATACCATTTTGGGGGATATCTATTGCTTAGATCACCTTGTATTGAAAAAAAAACAGGAGGTGATTTAGAACTTTTATTTATTTCATATTTTTAAAGCTTTTTTTTTTTTTTTTTACTATTTTATTCCCCCCCGGGGGCTTGAACCTGCGGTCACTTGATCGCAAGTCCCATAGACGGCAATACAACTGTATTGCCGTCTATGGGACATTCTGTCTATTAGTATTACGGCTGGTCATAGAGACCAGCCGCAATACTAATATAGCCGTGACAGGCCGGGGAGCCTCATTAGGCTCCCGGCTGTCACCCGAACAGGTCGGCTCCTGCGATATCGCCGCGCAGGAGCCGGCCTGCAACTTTACAGGTACGGGGCCGGTGGGGACCGGCCCCGGGGGAGAAGGGGCCACGGATACTGACCTGGCATCTGCTGTACTAGAGAGGCGGATGCCGGGGAGGGATAGACGCCGGGGCCTGAGACATCGCTACGATCCTCTGCCCTGCATGAAGCCAGCGGCGGGGGCACGGAGGAGCCGAATAGCAGCATCACTCCTCCCGCTGCTGGCTTCATGCAGGGCAGAGGAGCGCAGCGATGTCTGAGGCCCCGGCACCTGTAATGGCGTCTATCACTTGCCGGCTTCCGCCTCTCTATTACAGCGGATGCCAGGCGCCACCTTTAGACTATAAGACGCACCCTTCTTTTCCCCAAAAATTTTGGGGAAAAAAAGTGCGTCTTATAGTCCGAAAAATACGGTAAATATACAACATTTCAGATTGTAGAAATCTAATCTCTACAGGTGAGCAGGCTGTCGCTGTTCGACTCTCCACACTAGCCTCTTACCATTGACTTCTTCAGAAGTTGCTCTTTCATCTTCCTTGCTGGCTCCCTACAGGATGTGAAGAAAGTCACAAAATTACTTTGGTAGCTAAAAATATAAAAAAAAGTTGGGTCTGTTAAAAACCATATGGTAGGTGGTCTGTTATAAGGAGAAAACTGACTGTACTATCTCTCCTTAGCAATATCGAATAGAGCTTGTAGTGAGTATGACTTCATTCAAGGCTGGTTCCAGGTTTTTGTGGGCCCTTGGGCAACAGAGCCTCAGTGGGTCCTTTAAGCAGCAACCCATTTACACAGCAAAAGACGACCGAAATTTGTCGTCTACCTCGGATTCCTCTTTATTTTCTGCCCCCTGGCTCACGGTGCAGAACATCAGTATTCTGTTGCTGCTTCCACCACTGATTATTCCCAAGTGAATGGGTGAATGGGTCCTATCTCAAGCTGTAGCCTCCAAATCCAAGGCAAGATCCAGCAGGACACTTATTTCAGGGTACTGCATTAATTGTTTTAGATGGGCGGCAGAATGAGGGAAGAATCTGCCTGGCATTTTTTGCATTGGACAACCCATTTAACTCTTAAAGCTGGTAAAAATCAGTATAAATTGTCATGAAACTGGTTATACGTTAATTCAACAATTAAACACAATATTTTTTGACTGCACTGCATGTATCCCCTTTTCTTTAAAAATCTGTTCTTGGCATAGCTCATCTGGGATGAATAGCAACCCAAAGTAAAAGGTTTATGCATCAAGAGCTTATAAAACATTAGCATATATAAACAGTGAGAAATGATCTAATTAAAGGCAAAGATAATACAACTATATTGTTCAAATCTCAGCAAGAAAAATTAATTCTATGGTGGCTTCCAAGAATCATATTTAAGGGCAAAGTCCAGTGAAAAAGAAAATACAAAGCACTAGAACTAGAATTTAGGAGGTTTTTCATACTCCATTACATACTCTGTACTACATGGCTCCTTGGGGGGGGAGTTGATTTGTGCCAAGTCCGAGTTTTGGACGACAACGGATCTCATGCTGATAAGCTATCCTGTGGATATGGAATCAGTATGAAGAATCCATTTGGGGCTGGAGAACCCTAATGGTAAGTCTTTGTACATTAGTAAGGTGGAAATGTTCTTGAAGTAGAGGTTTCAGAGGTAGGTTTTGCTTTTTAGCAAGATTGGGCCCAACAGATGTAACTTTAGAAACATCCGTTAGAAAAATCCTTCATGTGCAAACTTGAGGAAAATCAATGGGCCTTTAGCCCAACTGGGATGGAGACATCTCAGTCTCGCTTGGAAAGTGGTAAATCTTGTTCCTTACAGTATTGCCACTACTCATCAAGGGGCAGCTTCCAAGGTTGGATAGTCCCTGGGGAAGACAAACATGTAGGCCCTGCCGTACAGGTGACAGTGATGGTAGAGCCACAGTTCGGACCCCAAAGCAACATTGGTGACTGCAGTAGAAGCCCCTGTAGGGAAGTTGAGGTCCTGCTCAAAGGGGATCCCAGTAGATGTTTAGATTATATCGTAAAAATCAGGATGAAAGACTTTAATGGTCGCAAATAAAGACAGTGCGGTGAAAAGTCATGAGGCAGCGTTCCTATTGCCAAGGAGGCTAAATATTACATTGTAGTGAATAAAGACATGAAAAAAAGAAAAAAAACCTGATAAAATGTGAAATCAACAACAAACATTACATGGATTATTAAGTAATGTGTGTTTTTGCACTTGAAGGTTTGTAAAGTATGGAGTGGAAGCTATAAATCCGCCACACACTGTCCAGTAAATCTTGTTCGCCAGTGTAAAGCCTAGTAAGGATATATTTACATGTTGTCTTCCTGCCAATAACTGGGAATATCAACGGCTAAATTCGATACGTGCCAGAAGACTCCCATCATGCCTTGTGGTCTGAGCGAAGCCTCAGAAAGTCAGCTACTCTTGGCAACAGCGGCACTTAACTCCTGCCTTGCCAGACATACTTTTCAAATATGTTTCTTCAGTATAGAAAGGGTCACAAAATATAAGGATTACTGTTCCAAAAGAAGACGCCTGAGTTTAATTACAGATATATACATACATGCTTCTAATTAGGAATTGGCCACAGGGTAAGCTGGAATCTCGGCTGGCTGGGTGGGATGCACTACACAAAGTTTTATTAAGATTTAGGGCTATGTGGTAATGTCAGTACTTCTGAAGTGGTGACACTTTAATTGTAACCACAGACTGGAGTAAAGGAATGAGGTACCCACCTGCAAATCTATATTCAAGTGGTGGCAGGGAGTCCTATTCTTTCTTATAGCATGTTCGGAGGGTGTAGTTATGGTGTCCTTACAACTTCTCTGAGCTTCTCATAAGAAAACTGGATGTGAAAAAGAGAATGGATGAAGAATGGATGCTGAGAATTAGTTTTATGTACAGGCTATATTTGGTTTTGCAGCAATCATAATGACAAATCATTGAAATAGTATTGTAGGCTGAAAATAGAACAGGCTTCCAATGCCACATGTCGAGCAATATGTCTGGAAGCAATTATGTCGTGGACTTCATGTTTTATAACAGTAGAAAGCACTATATAACTACAAAGACCATCCTTTATTCTATTTCATATGAGTAATGAACTAACAAATACATTAAAACAGACAAAACTTTAAAACCACCTGCCTAGGTCTCCCTCATGCCACCAAAACATCATTGGCACGTTGAGGCATGGATTCCACAAGGTCTCTTGAGGTGCCAGCAGTATTTGTTTTAGCTATTTGTACCTCCAGTGCTCATGACCCTTTTACAAGTTCACCAGCTTTTATGGTAGGTACTAACCACTGCATGCCGGGAATACCCTATATACAGTCCTATGAAAAAGTTTGGGCACCCCTATTAATCTTAATCATTTTTAGTTCTAAATATTTTGGTGTTTATAACAGCCATTTCAGTTTGATATATCTAATAACTGATGGACACAGTAATATTTCAGGATTGAAATGAGGTTTATTGTACTAACAGAAAATGTGCAATATGCATTAAACCAAAATTTGACCGGTGCAAAAGTATGGGCACCTCAACAGAAAAGTGACATTAATATTTAGTAGATCCTCCTTTTGCAAAGATAACAGCCTCTAGTCGCTTCCTGTAGCTTTTAATCAGTTCCTGGATCCTGGATAAAGGTATTTTGGACAAACAATTCAAGTTCAGTTAAGTTAGATGGTCGCCGAGCATGGACAGCCCGCTTCAAATCATCCCACAGATGTTCAATGATATTCAGGTCTGGGGACTGGGATGGCCATTCCAGAACATTGTAATTGTTCCTCTGCATGAATGCCTGAGGATTTGGAGCGGTGTTTTGGATCATTGTCTTGCTGAAATATCCATCCCCGGCGTAACTTCAACTTCGTCACTGATTCTTGAACATTATTCTCAAGAATCTGCTGATACTGAGTGGAATCCATGCGACTCTCAACTTTAACAAGATTCCCGATGCCGGCATTGGCCACACAGCCCCAAAGCATGATGGAACCTCCACCAAATTTTACAGTGGGTAGCATGTGTTTTTCTTGGAATGCTGTTTCTTTTTGGACGCCATGCATAACGCCTTTTTTTATAACCAAACAACTCAATTTTTGTTTCCAAAATGAAGCTGCCTTGTCCAAATGTGCTTTTTCATACCTCAGGCAACTCTATTTGTGGCGTACGTGCAGAAACGGCTTCTTTCTCATCACTCTCCCATACAGCTTCTATTTGTGCAAAGTGCGCTGTATAGTTGACCGATGCACAGTGACACCATCTGCAGCAAGATGATGCTGCAGCTCTTTGGAGGTGGTCTGTGGATTGTCCTTGACTGTTCTCACCATTCTTCTTCTCTGCCTTTCTGATATTTTTCTTGGCCTGCCACTTCTGGGCTTAACAAGAACTGTCCCTGTGGTCTTCCATTTCCTTACTATGTTCCTCACAGTGGAAACTGACAGGTTAAATCTCTGAGACAACTTTTTGTATCCTTCCCCTGAACAACTATGTTGAACAATCTTTGTTTTCAGATCATTTGAGAGTTGTTTTGAGTAGCCCATGATGCCACTCTTCAGAGGAGATTCAAATAGGAGATCAACTTGCAATTGGCCACCTTAAATACCTTTTCTTATGATTGGATACATCTGGCTATGAAGTTCAAAGCTCACTGAGGTTACAAAACCAATTTTGTGCTTCAGTAAGTCAGTAAAAAGTAGTTAGGGGAATTCAAATCAATAAAATGATAAGGGTGCCCATACTTTTGCACCGGTCAAATTTTGGTTTAATGCATATTGCACATTTTCTGTTAGTACAATAAACCTCATTTCAATCCTGAAATATTACTGTGTCCATCAGTTATTAGATATATCAAACTGAAATGGCTGTTGCAAACACCAAAATATTTAGAACAAAAAATGATTAAGATTAATAGGGGTGCCCAAACTTTTTCATAGGACTGTATCTGTTTGGAAGATATTCTTACTCAAACATCATACCATATATACTCGAGTATAAACTGACCCCCCTAATTTTACCACAAAAAAATGGGAAAACTTATTGACTCGAGTATAAGCCGAGGGGGGGAAGAATACAGCAGCTACTGGAAAATTGCAAAAATTAAAATGGTTTTTGGGTGCAGTAGTTGCTGGGAAAGGGGAGGAGGTGTTTTGGTTGTCTGTCTGCCCCTTCCCCTGAGCTTGAGGACTGTTTTTTTTTTACCCCCAAGTGGAATTCAGCCTGGCTGAATATAGGGTATCTGCACTGCTCCTATTAACCCCTTCCTGACGGAACAGGAGCACTGCAGATCCTATATTCAGTAGAACGGGCACTTTCAGACACAGGATACCTAATGTGTATGTGTTTTACAGTCATTTTCTACTTTTAGGGGGCATTCACACTACGTAACGCCAGCGTGTATCACAGCCGTACACGCCGGCGTTACAGCAGGGCTGCCGAACACTTCCTATTCATTTCTATGGAAGCCGGCATACGAGCGCTCCCCATAGAAATGAATGGGCTGCTTCTTTCACTATGAGCAGTCCCACTGAAGTGAATGGGAAGTGCCGGCGTATACGGCAAGCTCTGCTCATGCCGAGCCGTACACGCCGGCACTTCCCATTCACTTCAATGGGAGTGCTCGCAGTGAAAGAAGCAGCCCATTCATTTCTATGGGGAGCGCTTGCATGCCGGCTCCCATAGAAATGAATAGGAAGTGATTTAGAACTTTTATTTATCTTATTTTTTTATTATATTTTTCAAAGCTTCTTTTTTTTCCACTATTTTATGGGAGATTCTATACATTACTATTGCAGCTGGTCATAGACCCCCTCCCCCCCAAAAAAAAAAAAAAAAAAAAAATTCTCTTTCTTTTTTTTGCTTGACTCGAGTATAAGTCGAGGGGGGCTTTTTCAGCACAAAAACTATGCTTAAAAATTTGGTTTATACTCGAGTATATAATTCACTTGTTCTTTATGCCATTTTTCTTTAATACAACAAATCATCTTCAAGAACTGACGGTTCACTTGTTGCCTTCATAGATGATAATGAAGCAAAATCATTTTATCCAAATGACCTTTCAGTTGTTTTAATACCATGGTCGATCAGAAACATGACTATTTAGTATTCAAGGCAACTAGGAAAGGAAATACCAATGTTCAACTTTCAAGAGTCTGCTACCTTGCAAAAGGTAAAAGCAGTGAACAAGGAGGAATAAAGTGACTACTCTCCAAAATGAACATTGGCGCCATAATGTCTGATTAACATTATCTAAATTAGCTAATGGAAGAAAGTTTCATGGAGAGAAAACTGATCTTTTTAACTGAAATGAGCAAAGTTATGGTTAGTGGAAACCAAACACAGCATTCCAACATAATAACTCAGATCCCAGCTATGAACCATGATAGAAGACTCATGGTTTGGGGCTATTTTGTTGCCAACTGAACCAGGATGGCTTGTAAAGTTGCCATTATTGTAGGAACTATGAATTTTGGATTATACTAGCATATGCTATAATTTATCTGTCAAAAAGAAGGCCAAAAATGGTTGAATCAAAACAATGACTCTAGAAGTTGGATGTCCAAAAGATTGTTGGGAACTCAACTAGTTCTCCATTTGTACTACTGGTCAACCTATCATGACGGATTGGATAGTGGTTACATTTAATTACAGGTTTATGAACTTTGCCAACAAAATATTAATATTTTATTTGATAATTTGCTAATTAAATGACTTATCTTGGGAAGAATAAAGTTTACCAGTGCATTCCCTGCACACAGTATAATGTCCCATAGTGGCCTTCAATGCAGTATATAGTGGTCTTCACACAGTATAATGTCCTCTACTGGCTCCTTCACATGGCATAATGTCCCATAGTGGCCTTCTATGCAGTATAATGTCGCATAGTGACCTCTTCACACAGTATAATTTCCCTTAGCAGCCTTCCACATAGCATAATGTCCCACAATAGCATGTCTCCGAGTAGCCCTTAAAGGGGCTCTATCAGCAAAATCATGCTGATAGAGCCCCACATATGCGTGAATAGCCTTTAAAAAGTTATACTGTATGTAAACAGCAGTAGATTTGCTTTTTCTTATCCCTTCCCCATAAAAAATTATTATATCCCCCAAATTTTTATACCTCAAAGCAAAAACAGCAATACAAACTACAAGCCATCCTTCCTGCAAAACCTATAACAAATATGGCGATGTTGGTGGAAAACCTAGAAAAAACCCAAAACAAAACAAAACAAAAAACTAAAACTAGGAGAGAGAGATCCAAACATTTTTGCAATACTTGCGACAGATACAGTAGGCACCATGATGGTACATACTACTGTGTGCAGGGTCCACTATGGGACATTATATTGTGTGGAGGGTCCACTATATGACATTATATTGTGTGCAGGGGCCACTATTGGACATTATACTGTGTGGAGGAGTCGCTATGAGATATACTGTGTGGAAGTCAATTTGGGACATTATAATGTATGTAAATGGGGCATTATACTGTGGGGAGGCCATGAAAGGGGGTGCTATGCAGTGAGGAGGGTCCCATTCAAAAGTTTACTATGGGGCCCAGTCTTTGCTAGTAACATCCCTTCTTGTAGATTATAGATTGAATAAAAGAATACAATGTCATACAAAGGCCAGTATTGTAACATATTAAGAGATACAATATGAACATGTGGGAGGTGAGGTGAGGATCAGGGGGTGAGGTGGATTAAGCAAGCAGCACAGTTTAGGGTGGACTGGAGGGAGGTGAGGGTGTTAGCTGGGAGTCCATGGAGAAGGGTGTTGCAGTAGTCTAAGCAGGAGATTATGAGGGCCTGGACGAGCATCTTGGTAGTTTCCGGGGTGAGGAAGGAACGGATTCAGTGGATGTTCTTGAGCTGGAGGCGACAGGAGGTGTTGAGGGTTTGAATATGTGACTTGAAGGATAGGTCAGAGTCCAGGGTTACCCCAACGCATCGGGCCTGTGGGACAGGGGTAATGTCTGGTCCTGAGATGCAGATTTTGGTGTCGTCGGCATAACAGTGGTACTGGAAACCATGAGATTCTATTAGTTGGCCCAGGCCAAGGATGTAGATGGAGAACAGGAGGGGTCCTAGGACGGGGCCTTGGGGACACCTACAGAGAGTGGGCGCGGTAAGGAGGTGTTGTGTGAGTAGGAGACGCTGAATGTGCGGTTGGTGAGGTATGAGGAGATCCAGGAAAGGGCCAGGTCTGAGATGCCAAGAGATGAGAGAATTTCTAACAGGAAGGAGTGGTCAACTGTGTCAAAGGGAGAGGAGAGGTCAAGGAGGAGGAGGACAGAGTAATGGCGCTTGGCTTTGGCGGTTAGCAGGTCGTTAGTGACTTTGGTTAAGGAAGTTTCAGTGGAGTGACGGGGTCTGAAGCCTGACTGTAGTCTGTCAAAGACCAGGTTGGACGAGAGATAGGAGGAGAGTTCGGAGTGGACATGTTGTTCAAGTAGTTTTGAGGCGTCCGGGAGCAGTGAGATGGGATGATAGTTGGCTGGGGAGGACGGGTCGAGGGACGGTTTCTTAAGTATAGGTGTGACAGTGGCATGTTTGAAGGCGGAGGGGAAGTATCCATTGGCTAGGGATAGGTTGAAGAGATGGGTTAGGGCCTGAGTAATGACTTCAGTGAGCTTGGGGATGAGATGTGACTGGATCGGGTCAAGCGTGCAGGAAATGAGATGGGATTTGCAAATAGAAATAATTAACAATTTTGCAGAGTTTTAAAGATTCCTCCATTAATGGTTGTGTCTGTGGCAACCAAGACAACAAACTGACACCACTAAGATGGCTAAAGAAAATCCAGCTGTCCAAGCCCCAACCTCCATAATTGCAGCAGCCAGGAGAAACTATTCATCACCCGACTGTTGAGCTTTAGCATTAGTACATTACTATAACAGCAGGGATCTGTATTGTTCCTGCTGTTACTGTAGCAATGTATTAACGCTAAAGGACAGCGGTCAGAAGGTAAGAATTTCTCCTGACTGCTGTCAGGGTCTGTGTGTGGGTGTGTGATGATGGGCAATAAGGAGCATTATACTGTGTGTGAGGACATTGAGGAACAATACACTGTGTATTTATTTGGGGTACTATTGGAGCATTATACTGTGTGGGGGACAATGACAACCATTATGCTATGTAGGACACTAACAAGAAATTATACTGTGGGAATACTAATGGACTATTGCAATGGAACTAATGTTGCTTAATACCCATAAAACAGTAATTCCACCATACAATATCATGCTACATTAGTGCTTTCCACATAATTTAATACGTATTAATGCCCAGACACAGTATAATGGCACATTAGAGCCCCCACACAGTATAATGCTCCTTAATGTCCCCTGCACAGTATAATGCTTCATCAGTACCTCCAATACAATATGATGCTCCTTATTGCTCTCCATAAACACAGTGTAATTCCCCATTAGTCCCCTCTGCACAGTATAATGCTACTTAGTACCCCCATACTTTATAATGCCAGGATAGTGCCACCACACAGTATAATGTGCCTTAGTGCCCCCATACAGTATAAAGCCACGTTAATGCCTCCCACACAGTATAATGCATGTGGAGGCCACTAATGGAATTTGTGTGTGTCTTCTTACAGCGAAATAACACTGATGTTTATGTAATTACATAAAATACTTTTTAATTCCTCTCTTAACTTCAACCATACCCTTTCCCATCTCTTGGTTGAGCTTCAGAATGTATGTTTCCCTGTCGTCCGTACCAGCGGCACAATGTGGGGTATTTCTGCCCCTGTGTGCTGGTAGGACAGGCGGATATTTAATTAGCCAATCAAATGCGTGGCAGGCCCTATAAGAGGGCACAAGAACCTCCCTCTGCGTGTTTTTTTCTGTCCTGTGTGGACAGAGGACAGGTGGGAGGACTTGTGTCCTCTTAGAGAAGCTCAGCAGGATTACTCACCTCCTGAGCGGTTGTTTTCTTCTTGTCACCTTCTGTCCCCTGCGGGGAGAAGGTGCTTGTTAACCATGCGTGGCTACCCCCCTCTATATCCCCCCTCCCCCCCCTCCTCCGCTTCCCCCGCTCCTTGTGACTTACCTGACATTTTGGTGAGAGTCCGGGGACTCGTATGCCGCCTCTGGTGGCCGCGCGGACTGCCGGCGGGTGGAACCACACTGTTGTGTATCCTGTTCCCCGCTGGCCGCTGTAAGTGCGCACTTCCGGTTTCTCCGGAAGTATCATGGCGCCATGACAACGGCCTGGCGCCGGCGGCCGCTCGCTCAGGGGAGATTCAGGCCTTATTAAAGGCCGGAAAAGACGGGGAGATGTGGGGGTAAGTGCCCGGGTTAAGGGCCTCTTGGGGGGAGGAATGTATATATTTGCAGACCCCTGATTACAGGGGTAGTTGTCTGGGCAGGTTGCCTCACCTGCTTTGATTGTGGCTCCGCCCACTTCCAGCCGGCCAGAATTAAGAGGCTGGCTGGCCTGGTGTCAGAGACCTTCCTGCAGTATCTGCTGAGGGCGTGCCATTGTGGTGTTCATTGATCTTGAACTCTTTGCCAGTTTGCAAACTTTATTGGGATCCGTCACCTCGCTGTCCGGTCTACAGGACCTGGTAAGATTTACCCTTTTTTAAAGCTGGTATGATGTCATGGTGACAGTGTTGCATGGTCTATTATCTCTCTCTGTAGGATATGTCATCCTCTACTACCCCTCCTGGGGATGGTAGAAGGAAAACCTCTTCCAAGAGGAAACATCTTTCCTGCTTGATTGCGACACACCGCTCCCTGATGGTAGGTAGCGGCTTGAAAGGTTGTGCCCTGCGGGGTACTACTGGTCCTATAACTTGCCTATTTTCAGGCTATGAGTGGGCCCGTTTTCGCGGGTGCAGAGGTCCTCCACCTGTGGAGCCCTCTCCCAGAGATATGATGGCCTGGGTCAAGGAGATGGTGAGTTTGGGCATCACTTGGGTAATTAGTTTTTCCCTTGCTTGTACTCTCCTTTTTGGTTTGCAGGATGATTCCCTCAAAGGGATCCATTCCACCTTGTCTCAGCTCACCAAGAGACCATGCTCTGAGCACCGTTCCTCGTCTCTCCCCCTTGGAACACCTGCGGGTGGCAGAGGATGATTCCTCCGAGGACGACTCAGTCATTTCCAGCAGACCTGCGTTCCATTATGAACAAACAGGCAGGCTGCTGAAGTCCATCCGGTCTACAGTGGGCCGAGATGTTGACGGGGAAGCCTCCACGTCTGCCTCTGGGGGACATATTGCCTTCCATGCGGACGCCACGCTGACCGACCTTATGGCGCAGCAGTGGAAACAGCCAGAGAAAGGACATTCGCTTTCCAGGATCTTCAAGAGTTTGTTTCCTGTTGACACTACCCAGTGGGATTCCTGGGGGCCTCCCCCGAAGGTGGATTTGGCCGTAGCAAAGCTGTCCCGCAGAACCCTGGTGCCCTTGGAAGATGGTTCAAATCTTCAGGACCCTCTGGATCGTAGGGTGGACTCCGTTCTGAAGAAAGTCTACTCAGCTTCCTCCGCGCAAGCCTCTGTGGCCATAGCCTCCTCTACGGTTGGTGACTTTTTGCGCAACCGCTTAGCCGCCTTGGAGCGGGATATAGACTCGGGCATAGACAGAGATGAGATTCTGGCCTCTATGAAAAGACTTCATAGGGCTGCAGATTACTTGGCGGAATCCTCCCGCCATCAATTAAAAATCTCCGCCAAATCTATGGCGTTGTCTACTGCGGCCCATAGACCCCTTTGGCTAAAGCCTTGGCGGGCAAATTTTGCATCTAAAGCAGCTCTCTGTGCTCTCCCCTTTGAGCCGGGAAGGGTGTTTGGCCAAAGCTTAGACGCCATTATGGAGGGATTAGCTGAAGGTAGGGGAAGGTCCCTACCTCAAGCATCCAGAGGCAGACGTGCTCCCTCTAGAGGCAGAGGTTCTTCCTCTAATTATAGACGCCCTTCCCAACAACGGCGTTCTAGATATCACCCTAGGGGAGCTGGTCGCGGCGCTTCCAAGGAGGACACCAAGAGGAAGCCTGAGTTTTGACGTGGGGCAGCTCCCTGTGGCCCCCCTTCCTGTGGGAGGACGTCTTTCCTCCTTTTCCAGAGCATGGTTCACCCATATCCAAGACCCATGGGTGTTGAAGATCATACAGCACGGGTATCACATCGACTTTCATCTTCCACCTCCAGATCGGTTTGTTTCCACCCGAACTCTTCCACCTTCTCAGCAGGCCAGTCTAGAAGCCTCGGTCGCTGAATATGTTACCAAGGGCGCCCAGGAGAAGGTACCAGCCTCAGACCACGGTCTGGGAGTCTACTTCCCCGTCTTTCTGGTCCCCAAGGTCACCGGGGGCTGGAGGATGATAATAGATCTGAGGTACCTCAATCGGTTTATTAGGAAGAGGTCATTTCGAATGGAAACCGTGGATTCCGTGGCTGTGTTTCTTCAGCCAGGAGAGGTGATGGTTACCCTCGATTTGAAGGACGCCTATCTACATGTCCCCATTGCTCATTTCCACAGGAAGTTCCTCAGGATTGCCGTCTCTATGGCCGGCCACAGGGAGCACTATCAATTCACAGCTCTGCCATTCGGCATCACATCCGCCCCACTGGTATTCACCAAGGTGATCGCTCCGGTCGCTGCGGCCCTCAGACTTCAGGGTCTTTTCATCGTCCCTTATCTAGACGACTGGCTACTGAAAGCTCAGTCTCCTGCTGCTCTCCTCCAGCAGCTCAACCTTGCCATCAACTTCCTACAGGAGTTAGGATTATCAATTGGGAGAAGTCCGAAATCGTTCCATCCACCCGAAGAAAATTCCTCGGATTTATAGTGGATTCAGAAGCGATGCAGATCTTCCTCTCTAGTCCAAGGAAGGAAAGAATCCAAGCCAGTGCACGATTCCTATTGCGCACTCGGCAGGTAACCATCCGGACCGCCATGAGAGTCCTGGGCCTGATGTCATCCTCGGCCAGGGCGGTCTCTTGGGCTTTATGGCATTTGCGTCCCCTGTAGATGGAAGTGTTGAGAACCTGGAACAGGTCTCCACGGGGATTGCACAAGAAGATCTGCCTTTCTCCCGCTACCCGTCTTTCCCTCAGATGGTGGATACACCTGAAAGACGGAAGGTCCACGGTCCCGACAGTGTGGACCCTGTTGACAACAGATGCATCCCAGTGGGGATGGGGAGCCCATTGTCAAGACAAAACTGTACAAGGACGATGGAGATGTCCGGAGCTGGGGTCATCCAATCTCAAGGAACTCAGAGCAGTGTACCTGGCCCTAGTACACTTTGCCCCAGAATTGAAAGGCAAGTCTGTCAAAATCCGGTCAGACAATACGACGGTGGTAGTCTATATAAACAAACAAGGGGGCACCAGGTCACCAACCTTGCTGAGAGAGACGAATCTCATATTTGCCTGGGCGGAGAAGAATCTGGTCCAGTTATCCGCTGTTCACATAAAGGGCTCCCTGAACATAGTAGCGGATCAGCAGAGTCGGGGTATTACCGTATCAGGAGAATGGTCTCTCAATCCAGACGTATTTCAACAGATCGTCCAGAGATGGGGTCTCCCGGAGGTCGATCTTATGGCTACCCGACTCAACGCCAAGGTGGGGACCTTCTGCTCTCTGTACCAGGAGGACAATCCCTTGTCGGTGGATGCCCTGTCCATCCCATGGAGGTTCAGGCTGTTTTACATATTCCCTCCAATTCCAATCATACCGAAGGTATTGATAAAAATAAGACAGGACCAAGCCTCGGGAATAGCCATAATCCCGTTCTGGCCAAAAAGGGCTTGGTTTGCTCAGCTCATACAAATGAGTCAGGGCATATATTGGAGACTTCCCCCTCTCCCAGACCTGGTAACCCAAGGAGAGCTGAGATGCCAGGATCTGAGGAGACTCAACCTGACAGCCTGGAGGTTGACCAGTCCTTATGGAGGAATAGAGGACTGTCACAAGCCGTCTTGAAGACCCTATCCAGCGCCAGAGCAGATTCGACTAACAGGAACTACCGTCAAATAGGTAACATCTTTAATGCCTGGTGTCTGCAGCATCAAGTGGACTCCACTGATTCCCCTACGGAGGCGATCCTGAACTTCATTAAAGACGGACTAGACAGAGGTCTTGCTGCGGCCACACTTAAGGTACAAGTAGCGGCCCTGTCCGCCTATCTGGGGAGGCGTTTGTCTCAGGATTCCTTAGTGAGCACCTTCATTAAAGGGGCAACTAGGCTGAGACCGGTGGTAAACACCCCTGTCCACCAATGGGACCTTATTCCGGTCCTGAACGCCCTATGTGGCCAGCCATTTGAACCTCTGGAAGAGGTCTCCCTCAAGTCGCTAACCGGCAAAATGGCGCTGCTATTGGCAGTCACAACTGCCAAACACGTTAGTGAACTACAAGCTTTGTCCGCTGAGGAGCCATATACCACCTTTTTCTCTGACCATGTACAGCTTAGGTTCCTCCCTGGGTTTCGTCCCTAGGTGCCATCTGCTGTAAACAGGAACCAACTGATTTCCCTTCCAGTATTTTTTCCTTTCCCTTCTTCTGCTGAAGAAGAAAGATGGCACAAGCTGGATTTGGTTAGATGCCTGCAGATCTACTTGCAGCGCACTCGCCCCTTTAGGCGGACTGAAAACCTGTTGGTCAGCTACACGGGGAAAAACAAGGGCGCCAAAGCCGCCAAAGCTACAATATCCCGGTGGGTTACTGAGACTATTAGAGTCGCCTATACCGCCCAAGGGCTGTCGGCTCCATGTTTCCTTCATGCCCATTCAACCAAGGCAGTGTCCACTTCACGGGCAGAAAGAAGTGCTTTGTCTGTGGACCAAATATGCGCAGCTGCCTCTTGGGCATCTGAATCTACCTTCATTTGGCATTATCGCCTGAAGGACCAAGTGGCAGACTCCACTGCCTTTGCCCAGACCGTTTTAAGTTCGGTCATGCATGGGTTAGTCCCACCCATCTTGGGGACCTGCTTGCTATATCCCCACATTGTGCCGCTGGTACGGACGACAGGGAACAAGTGATTATGAAGATAATCTTGTTTCCCTTAGTCCTAACAGCGGCACAAGATTTCCCACCCTGGGAATCATATCTTATGTATAAAACTGTATATAAATGTTATGGAGGTACTTTTGTATTTACACGCAGAGGGGAGGTTCTTGTGCCCTCTTATAGGGCCTGCCACGCATTTGATTGGCTAATTAAATATCCGCCTGTCCTACCAGCACACAGGGGCAGAAATACCCCACATTGTGCCGCTGTTAGGACTAAGGGAAACAAGATTATCTTCATAATCACTTGTTATGTCTTGTTTGGATAAAAAATTGGATAAACCCTTTAAGGCTCTATTCCCTGTAGGCTCCTTTGCAAATTAGAGTTATTTGCAGTTCTAGTATTTAGTGAGGTACACCATGACAAAACCATAAAAAAAAACAATGGTTCCAACATCGTACATAATATTAGCTATATACTAAGTACCTCATCACGTAGCAGACATTACTTACCATTGCTTACCTTTTCTCTATCCCAGCATAGCTTGAACTCTCCCATACTGTGCAGAAGAGATTTTTTCACCCTTTATTGGTAAATGCAGGTTAAACTAGAAATATCTAAATAGGAATTATTGCCACCTGATTCCGCATCAGAATCCGCGCCCAAAAACTCTGTGTGCATTGACCCTAACTACCCCTTCCTATCCTACATCCACGCTGTAGTATGAAGAATGTGGGTATTCTGGACACTATAACAAGTAAACCAGAGGTAGTACACAGTAGTGACGCTGTATGATGTATTTTCCAGTTCTGTTTACAGGTAGCCAACAAGAACTAAGGTATACAGTGTTGGCCAAAAGTATTGGCACCCCTGCAATTCTGTCAGATAATACTTATTTTCTTCCAGAAAATGATTGCAATCACAAATTCTTTGGTATTATTAGCTTCATTTAATTTGTCTTCAGTGGAAAACCACAAAAAGAATTGTCAAAAAGCCAAATTGGATATAATTCCACACCAAACATAAAAAAGTGGGTGGACAAAAGTATTGGCACTGTTTGAAAAATCATGTGATGCTTCTCTAATTTGTGTAATTAACAGCACCTGTTACTTACCTGAGGCACCTAACAGGTGGTGGCAATAACTAAATCACACTTGCAGCCAGTTGAAATGGATTAAAGTTGACTCAATCTCTGTCCTGTGTCCTTGTGTGTACCACATTGGGCATGGAGAAAAGAAAGAAGACCAAAGAACTGTCTGAGGACTTGAGAAGCAAAATTGTGAGGAAGCATGAGCAATCTGAAGGCTACAAGTCCATCTCCAAAGACCTGAATGTTCCTGTGTCTACCGTGCGCAGTGTCATCAAGAAGTTTAAAGCCCATGGCACTGTGGCTAACCTCCCTAGATGTGGACGGAAAAGAAAAATTGACGAGAGATTTCAACGCAAGATTGTGCGAACGGTGGATAAAGAACCTCGACTAACATCCATACAAGTTCAAGCTGCCCTTCAGTCCGTGGGTACAACAGTGTCAACCCGTACTATCCATCGGCGTCTGAATGAAAAGGGACTGTATGGTAGGTTACCCAGGAAGACCCCACTTCTTACCCAGAGACATAAAAAAGCCAACTTACATGAGAAAACCAAAAACGTTTTAGAAGAATGTTCTCTGGTCAGATGAGACAAAAGTAGAGCTTTTTGGGAAAAGGCATCAACATAGAGTTTTTGCAGCATAATGTAGGGCCCAGTGTGAGAAAGCTGGGTCTCCCTCAGAGGTCATGGGTCTTCCAGCAGGACAATGACCCAAAACACACTTCAAAAAGCACTAGAAAATGGTTTGAGAGAAAGCACTGGAGACTAAAGTGGCCAGCAAGGAGTCCAGACCTGAAGCCCATAGAACACCTGTGGAGAGATCTCTTGATGGCAGTTTGGAGAAGGCCCCCTTCACATCTCGGGGACCTGGAGCAGTTTGCCAAAGAAGAATGGTCTAAAATTCTAGCAGAGCATTGTAACAAACTCATTGATGGTTACCGGAAGCGGTTGTTCGCAGTTATTTTGCCTAAAGGTTGTGCTACCAAGTATTAGGATGAGGGTGCCAATACTTTTATCCGGCCTATTTTTGGAGTTTTGTGTAAAATGATCAATGATTTGACTTTTTTTTTTTTTCATTCTCTTTCGTGTTTTTTCATTGCAAGCAAAATAAATGAAGATATTAATACCAAAGAGTTTGTGCTTGCAATTATTTTCTGGAAGAACATGAGTATTATCTGACAGAATTGCAGGGGTGCCAAAACTTTTGGCCAACACTGTAGATGTCTGTGCTGGTTTTGTAACAAGAAGGAGAGGCATTGAGGTAATATTACAGCTACATTATGCTTGGATAATGTCTTTCACTCTCTGCAGATTTCTTAAGGCACAGTCATTGAACTTATCTTCTTATCCTACAGTGGAATATATTTCCAATAGACAACTCAGTTTCATTCTGATGTTAACTCCATATACAGATGAATTTACCACTTTCCACCAAGCTAACAATGCAAGATTCTAAAGCTGGCCATACACATTAGATTTTACACTGCCATGGTTGGTGGTACAGCCATGTGTCCAAACACATGAACATGTAAGCAGGACTTCTCTCTCTGCATATTGCATATTATAGTTTATCGGGTGCATGGGTTTCCGCAGGTAACTCCTTTTTAAGTGCATTGGGTTTCCGTTGTTTGGGTCCCCAAGTGTATCCGAAGAACGAAAACCCAAATGCAGGTGTGAACCTAGCATAAATATGTCAGTGGCCGCCAGTGCTTGTTCGCCAGCTGATGACATTGCTTATGGGAAATGGGAACAATCATTCGCTCAAACAGTCCTAATAGTTACACTGTGAAAATGAAAGTAAAGACAAGCGCCAACCGACTTGTTGTATTGTGAACTGGCGCTCGCTATGCACAGAAATCTGCCTGTATAAAGGACCTTTACTTAAAACAAATAACAGCAGGGAGTTCAAAGTCCCAAAAATTACAGACAGCAGTAACTTCACAGTCTCCATCTCAAACCGTCATGCATTCCTCTAATGCTATTTTTATCTTCTTCAAAACCCTGCGGTTTTAGTACAGATGAGGAGGGAGAATACAATCTGTTGTAAAGTCCTTTTTTGTACAATGCTTTTTCTTTTTGTGCTGACCTATCTCCTGAAGGGAAGTGGTTAATTTCAGCACACGATGGCAACAAATTCACACTAATAAGCCATTCTCCAAGGTTACAATACTGTTAGGGGTACAGATTTATCTTGTATGGGGACACTAGCCTTGAATAAATGTTTTCATTACAATCAAAAATTCTCAACTCTCTTGACAGTATACAGCCAGTGCTGTTCATAATTAATATGGTAACTCCCAGCTGTCAATTCAGGCATACATTTCCATGAGGAATTACAGAGGAACAACAAATCTATATTTCTGAAGGTGGGTCCTGGCACACAATGAATGGAAAGAAAATGTCTTCTGGGAGTCACAGAAACAGTAAAGCTTAATTATTCATGCTATTTCACAGCTCTCATATAAGCAATTAATAATCCATTGCTATCTATCTGTTTATTCTGCTTGGTCAGATGAGCGTAGTCTTTTAACTACTTACCTATTGTCCATTTGTGATATAAGTTGGGCTGCTGGACCACATACACTCAATGAAAAAAAAAATTCTGCCAAAAAGGAGTTGTTATTATTATTTATGTATAGAGCACCATTAATTCCATAGGGCTGTACATTATTATATTAATTCCATGGGACTGTACATTATTACATTAATTCCATGGTGCTGTACATTATTATATTAATTCCATAGGACTGTACATTATTATATTAATTCCATGGGGCTGTACATTATTATATGAATTCCATGGGACTGTACATTATTACATTAATTCCATGGTGCTGTACATTATTATATTAATTCCATAGGACTGTACATTATTATATTAATTCCATGGGGCTGTACATTATTATATGAATTCCATGGGACTGTACATTATTACATTAATTCCATGGTGCTGTACATTATTATATTAATTCCATGGGGCTGTACATTATTATATTAATTCCATGGGGCTGTACATTATTATATTAATTCCATTGGGCTGTACATTATTATATTAATAATAAATAAAGTGCAGCTCAATAAATTAGAATATCATAAAAAAGTTTTTATTTTTTATTTTTAGTAATTCAATTGAATATTGAGTCACTGCAAACAGAGTGAACTTTTTCTAGTATTTGTTTCTGTTAATATTGATTATGGCTTATAGCCAAGGAAAACCCCAAAGTCATTATCTCAGAAAATTAGAATAATTAATGAAAAATAGCTGCAAAGGCTTCCTAAGGCTAAGGCCCCACGGGCCGTAATCGCAGCGCTAAAGTGCTGCAGAAAGAGCCGCTGCGAGAACGCATTCCAGTTCTTTCCGCAGCGCTTTTAAGAGTTTTCCTCTGCGGACTTTCTCTTAACATTATATCTACGGGAAAGCCGCCGGCGTTTCTGTAGGTATAATTGACATGCTGCGATTTGCAAAGTCGCAACGGCTTTGCAAATCGCAGCGTGTCCGCGCTGCGATTTCTTCCGCAAAGTGGGCATGGGATTCGCATGAATCCCATCCCCTTTGCTTTCACTGTAAAACAACGCAATTTTTCCCACAGTGTCTCCACTGCGGGCAAATTGTGGCTTTTACGTCCCGTGGGGCCCTGACCTAAGCGTTTAAAAAGGTAACTTAGTCTGGTTCCCGTTAATGCATGATTGGCAATAAATCTGGTTACTGGGAATTATTGCAATCTAGTGGAGACTTTCCAGTGAAAACCTTGCTGTGCGGGTGAGCATTTTCCTGCTTGAAAAATGCCTGGTGGAAGAAAGACATGTGACTACAGAATATAAGTGGATGCCATATTTTGCAGCAATCCAACATTTCTAACTGGGAAGCAGGGAAAGCGTGTCTGAGAGCAGTGATGTAAGTACTGTCTGGAAGCCTCTGGTGGGGGACAGTGAACTTTGCAAGGACACTGCTGGGTGCACATCAAAATGTATGGATCCACTGGTGGGGCTACATTAAATGGTGTGGAGCCACTGCTGCTTGGGATATTAAATTATGTGGGGCCACTCCTGGTGGGGACAATAAACTATGTGAGGCCACTCTTGGGGGACATTAAACTGTATGGGGTCAATACTGGGAGACATTAAACTATATGGGGTCAATACTGGGTGAGATTAAACTGTACAGTACAACTGCTGGGGTCATAAAACTGTGAGGGGCCACTAGTGTAGGACATTAAACTGTACAGGCCCACTGCTGGAGTTATTTAACAATACATTTGTATTATATAGAATGTGACAGAAATGTGGCACTTCAACTTTAAATTTTTCTATGTGTAGCCCATTTGCCCATCTGAGTTTGGGACTCCTGGTTTACATTATGGTTTACATTATGCTGGGAATACATTTGGAGGATTCGCAGGGAAAGATCTTAGTGCATATGCTGAACATATTATTAGCACTTTATTTATTTGATGCATGCCATATGTTGAGGAGATGCACAGCATAGCCTTTTGTATAAGCATTCGGAACAGAGCGTACAGTCTCCCTGTTGCAAATCCTTAAATAAAGCCATACACATTAGATTAATGGTGACCAAACCCACTGATTTCATTGACACTTTCGACTTTTCCCATACGCTGATATCAGTAGAGAGATGGATCAATCAGTTCAATTTTTATTATCCCTTATTCTTTTGTTTTTAGAGATGTTTGGCTGCAGCTTGCTCCATTCGCAACCCATGTACACTGAACCAAGCATGCATTCAGGGGTGGACTTTTAATTTCAGGGGCCCCAAGAAAAATTACTGTATGTGTCCCTCATCCCCCATAAACTTTGTTAAGCCGTGGCCTCTCTTTACTAAAAGATCAAAAACATCTTCTTTATTGGCCCCCACACAGTATAATGCCCTTTTCCTGGGCCCACAGTCTATTAACCCCTTCACTGGCCCCCATACAGTATATTTCTTCCTTATTTGGCACTCACAGTATATTACCCCTTTTACAGGCCCCCATACAGTATATTGCCCCCTTTATTGGCCTCCACATTATATTTGCATCTTTACTGGCTCTCAAACAGTATGCTGTCCCTTTTCTTGGCCCCACATAAAATACTTCCCCCTTGTTAGACCCTCACACTAATATCTCCCCTTCTGTTGTTCCTCACACATAAAATCGTCCTTTCTTTTGGTCCCAAACAGTATATTGCCTCCTTTTTTTGGCCCATAATACTGCCCAAGTTTTATTTGGTCTTCATACATAATATTGAATCCATTTTGGACAAATTAATCTACTATCTATTGAATAATTCCAACAGGTAGCAGACAATATTTTACCCACCCATAATCACTCCTTTTCATGCCTGCCTCTGCTTTAGCTTCAGGCGGAGCTGCACATTCTGTGCTGATGCTGAAGAACATGATTTCCCAACATACTTTGGTGTCAGTACATACTTTACAGCCAGGGGCGTAACTACCACCATAGCAGCGGAGGCAGCTGCCACAGGGCACGGGACATTAGGGGCCCGGTGGCAGCCGCTACCGCTGCTATCACTATACAGTATAATGATCGGTGGACCGGGAAAGGTAAGGGAACGTAACAAACACAGTTACTTACCTCTCCACGATCCTGCCAGGCCTCCTTCTTTCTTGTCTGACATCACATGAACCCGGCCTGCGTCCCGGGTCATGTGACGTACGACATCATAGAACAAGGATGGCAGCGGAGAAGACAGCGTAGGAGCCGGGGACAGGTAAGAAACAGTACTTTTTTATGTTTTTATTCCCCCGGGTCTCCGATTATTATACTCTGGGGTCTGAAAAGACCCCAGAGTATAATAATTGTTTATGGGTGTCCACTATGGGCTATAATACTGTGTGCAGGGGCCACTGAGGGACATAATACTGTGTGCAGGGGCCACTGAGGGACATAATACTGTGTGCAAGGGCCACTATGGGGGATAATACTGTGTGTAGGGGCCACTAAGGGACATAATACTGTGTGCAGGGGTCACTATGGAGCATAATACTGTGTGCAGGGCTTACTAAGGGACATAATAGAGTGTGGAGGAGGGGGTCGGTTGAGGTCTTCGGTGTTGGTTGGGGGGCCCCATGTCAAAAGTTCGCCATGGGCCCCGCCATTCCTAGTTACGTCACTGTTTACAGCATACTATGAGGGGTGAATTAAATATTGACTGCTACCTATTGGATTAATCCAATAGGTATTGGGCAAATTAAAAAAAAATGACAGCATAACTCACTTTTATGGGATCTCCTGACCTTTGGTGTTGTGCGTTATAGACAAATCTGACCCTGCATGCATGTAAAAGGGGGCAGGATATCGCAATGGATAGCCAGTTTAAGTAATAACTAAGATTCATTATCTGTGCTTTGTACAAGTGATAGACTTCTTTTCAGTATATGAATCGTCCTCTTGGTTCAACATGTTTTAAGCATAATAAGTTTAATTGTGTAATCCCTATTACTAATGTATGGCATGGTGCCCTCAGATTTGACCTTGAAAGTAAATCTGGCTAACACTTTGTAGATGTGACTATTTTACCATCAAGTCTGTCTGATTGTATATGATTAATATATTTTTAGCTAAAATATGAGCTATTGTTCGATTTGGCAACTAAAAATTGTTGTTAGCAGAGAACCATGGCCAGGAGACCTGAGGGTGAGTAACGGTCTAGATATGGCCATGTGGTGACTTTCAGACTCATGAGTATCTACATTTCAAAGCCAGTCAGGAAATTGTTATTATTTCAACTACAGAGACACATCAAGAGCGGAGGAGAAATTCCCTTGGGAGAAAGAAACAGGGAAGTCATTTTAATGGTTCATTTTGTGCTGAACACACTGAAATGCAATTACAGTGGCTGGACTCGGCTCACAGGCCTGCTGTCTGCATCGGCGCTGGGGACACGGTCTGGCAAGAGGACTTGGAATTATTATTACTCTTTATAAAACATACCACTCACAATGAATAGGACGCAGACTCATGGAACATGGCCACTGCTCAAGCTTCGCTCATTCCAAGTTTAACTGTAATGTTGGATCTTGTCTTCACGTATACAAGGAAAATGACATCTTCCATACTCATACACAAACCTATATTGTTTCAGGACAAAGCCTAAGGAAACATGTTTTACCATTTACTACTGGTATGCTACGCCTTTAAACCTTTATGACTATTCTGGCCATTAATAGTAAACCTTCCATTTCATCTATTCCTATTCTCAGTTTATTGCTGACTTCTCCAGCAGTGGGGGATTTAAGAAATGCCAGATATTTGGAATATTTATATCTGTATATAACAGAGCCATACAGACTACATTTATCCACAGTATATATTATGCTGCCTGTGTAACTTGTGGCATTGCACAGCTCCTTATTTTGACACTGAGCAGACTGTGTTGCCTGGTTGCTACTCTGTAATTTTCCTGGATAAAATAAGGACATTACTTTGAAATCCTAGCTCCTCCTGCTGCAGGTTGTCATTGAATCATGTCCTAGGCCACAAATTCTAGCAATTTGCTGCAGCCCAGATTAAAGTCTGACTGTTTTATAAAATGAAGGGTCTGAATGTTTGGGCGTCACACAGAGACCTAAACAAATGAAGGACTGCTAGTTTTTATACTGAGGATTCTCTGTTGTCAAGTTATGCTAAAAGTAAGCCATACAAGAAAAGAAACTGTAGTTCATGAGTAAACAGGTGCGCAAAGCATGATGTTAGCAGATTGTGGTTGTTTTACACCAGTTACAAGATGTGTCGAGCTATAAAAGCTCAAAAAGACAACTTACTAAAAATAAATAGAAGCAAAAAGCACACAGCATAAAATAGGTTGTCCACACTTAGAACCACTACTCAGCAGGCGATAAATGCTACAAATATATTGTAAATTATAAATAATAAATAAATAAAAATAAATTAGCAAATTTGGCAGGATCAGATAACAGTTTAATGCATATTGTGGCAGGTCAATAGGGAAAGAAAGATCTGCTGTGTCTAAAATGATATTCTGGTTATTTCAAATTTCCACCTATACTCAGGAGAGGTCCAAGTGGAAACCCCACCTACTAGCAAACTAGTACAGGATATAGGGGAGATTTTAAATAACTGGAATACAGCTTTTGCCGTTACCTAATGGAGGGAACTGGAGGACGGGAGTAGCAGTGACTGTGGTGATGCCACAGGGTAGGCTGAGTACACTCAACCGAACTCCTCCAGCCCACCTCCCAAGTTGATGAGGGCCTGTATGGTATCTAATTGTGGTGGGAAGGTGTCATAAATAGTCTGATGCAATGCCAGATTCCAGCAAGCCTTAGGGTTGCAGGTACATGCAGCAGGAAGTATGGGCAAGATGCTGATTATGGCGGGCTGTGATACCAGAGCAAGTATTATACTTGTCATTGGGTTGTTCTTTCAAGACATTTTACCTAAATGCTCTAGGACTCATGTCCCTGGACAGATTCTAACTTTCAGCAGTTTGACCCATATGATTAAGGGAGTTGCCTAAGCGGAGAGCCCAAGGACCACTCAAATTTCTTCTAAACCACTTCTATGATATCGTAGGGGCTGTTAGTGGCATACTGAACATTCCTTTTTGCGTCAGTGTATATTTTTACCGTCAAAAATCAACTTTTAATGCTTAGGCAAATAAGAGTTTTGATGCACTTTGGACAGAGCACGCATTTCCACCTCTGGTCGCCAACCACTACCATCTAACATAAGTATTGACATGTGCAGCAACCTCAGACACAACAGGTACTCTGGCAGACACAACCATGCCCCAAGCACATGGAACAGCTAATTTACATATAGATTAAGATATTATCTTTCTTGGAAGAAAAATTGCACTCTGATACTGATACCTAAAAAAGATAAAATTACTTTACCACTAAAACATTATATAAGTGGTTATAGACTCCCTTTAACTTTTGCCTTCATTTGTAATATGCAGAGTAAAGTAGACAAAGAAGATATTTAATGCTAAGATAGTAAATGGTCTTACCCAATTCACTAGTGAAATGTTTAGACAGAATATTATCAAGTTAATGGTCTCTGTACATACTAAAGAAATGAAAAATTTGGCAACAACTTCAACCAGTAGAAACACTATGTAAAATCTACAAGACTATGAATGATGTCCCTTTCCAAAGGTGAAAGAATAATTATGAGGATGTATGTATTAAAAATAGATTCTGACAAGTTCTCACATAATTTAGAAAGGTTGGGCATCAAGTTTCATGGCCATACACCAATTACATTATTCTTGCAATTCGTGTCTGAAGAATGTCAAATGAATGACTGAAACTAACCATGTATTGGATTGCTACTTTGTAAAATTGAATACAATTTAATTGCAGCTTTTAGCTATTCCATAAGAATTTGGTCAGGAATCCACTTCAAAATCATCCTCCAAAAAAAGCCTCTCAATAGAGTTCTATTGGGAGGATTTTTTGGAGGCTGATTTTGAGGCGGATTCCTGACCAAATAACTCCCTGTGAACTCAGCCTAAGGGTAAGTTCATATCAGGTTTTTTGGACCGTAACCTGAAGCACTGGGTAGGTACGACTGAAAGGTGGTGCACTTCACCGGCACCTAGCCACGCACTCCGCTCCGGATTAGGCCCAATGAATAGGCCTAGTCCGGAGGAGGGAGTGTCTTCAGGCCGAATCGCGAGGCGACTTGGCCTGAAGAATGAGCACCTCGCTTCTTGAGCGGCTCCCATTGATTTCAATGGGAGCCGTCTTTTTGGTCAGGATTTTGAGGCGAATACAGCCTCAAAATCCTGACCAAAAAACTCAGTGTGAACTTACCCTAATGCTTCTACATGCACATTGGGGAAGATTTATTAAGACTGTCTGCAATCTTAAAGGGCCTACCAGGTACAAGGCATGGCTGATTTATCAAGAGGCTCTGGCACCAAGTAGAGATCTACGCCAGTTTTCTGGCGTGAGTTGGAATAAATATGTCAGGCTGACATATTCTGTTATAAGATCAATCTTTGCCCAGGTCTCCTTACTTGATTTTATATCTTATACTACCATTGCTCTTTTCAATAGAAGAAAAAAAGATTTCTCAAACGTACATCATAGAAGTACAGAAAACAATTTAGGAGATCACAAGAGATTTTCCCTCTGAAGGCTTGTGAGCCTAAATTATTCTACATATACCATTTCCTCTTTCTTATTTTCCCAAGAACAAGCCCCCCTTTTTATCTGATGTTTAGCCTCTTATCTGTAGTAAGGAGGATGCTATGAAGTTCTCCAGGGAGAACAACAGGATGGAAAACTGTCCTGGTGATGCTTATCAGTCTTATTGCTCTGCTATTAAAATTTCCTGTAACTATGTAGCAAAGGGCCTTAAAATTATGGTACAAAGATTTATGTAAAGTATATTCCCCACCAATGGGGACAGTAAGCAAGTAAATTTACACAGGTGACCCTGAAATGCAGCAAGGTCATTTTCACACTACAATTGAAAAAATTAAAAAGTGGTTTCGAACAAGAAACGGTCATTGGTGCCAAACTAGCCAGGGCCATTATTTCAAAAACTGTCATCCTTATGGAATATTCTTATGCAATTTTGTCATTAAAATAGCAGGAATGGTGTTATTGAGCAAGAGCCTCCAGTGAAAGGGAATCCTGTGAATGTACACAACTTGTCGACAAAGGGGCCAGAAGAGGATGCCTAAAATGTATCTGATGAACAGCTGGTGTACACTAGGCAAACTGTACCTAAACTTTGCTACGAGTAAGGTGTCCACATGCAGAACTCATTGCTCCTTAGCATGGATGGGCAATAACAGCAGACGACCAGTTCAAGTGCAATTGTGGTCTGAGGGAAACAGAAAGAGAAGACTTCAGTGGGCGAAAGAGTGCAAAAATGAGATCACTGAGCAGAATGAGCTGATGAAGTTTTTCTGCCTGTTGAGGCTTATGGAGATGGAGTAATACTATGGATAAAGTTTTCTGCGTGTTAAAAAAAACATTCTGACAAAAAATTGAAGCATAGTAAAAGGCCAGGCCCCCTATGCATAGTCTAATACCTTACAGTGCCTCCACACAGTATAATGCAACCAGTATAGTATAATGCGTCAATTAATCTTCTACTTATTGTTAAGGTATCTTTCTCCCTCTGCAATGTCTTCTTTATAACTAGTGATTACCCCAAACTCATTCTGTCAGCCATTGTCCCCTGTGACAACGAGTGGAGGACCATGTCATACAAATCTCTTAGACTTCTCCACCTTGCCCACACTAGTTTACTGAGTGGAGTGTGTTACTATGCAGATGGTTGAGTGACAGGCTGGGTGACATGTAGTATAATGGTTCTCCATCATATATGGACTGGAGTGCTGTTATGGATGGAGGTCGGAATGATCAACAATTATAAAGAATATTGTGCAGAGAGCGAAAGATAAAGTAACATTAAGTAGCTGTGTCCGGGAAATATAGCTGACATGCCTCCCTTCGCATGCTAGTAGGTTGTCGCTAATAAAGTGGCCATTCAGTGTATGATTCATATGGGCATATGAAAAAATTATGTTACTTTTTTCCCATTATCCCACAGATTTATTCATTTTTTGTTGTTATTTTGTTGTTTCCATTTAAAGGGGCTCTATCAGCAAAATTATGCTAATAGAGCCCCACATATGCGTGAATAGCCTTTAAAAAGGCTATTCAGGCACCGTAAATGTTATATTAACCCCCGGTCCAGTTTTTAAATAAAAGCATAAAAACATATATGCATATGTATGCATATATATATATAACATAATCTTATCAAACGTGCACCGGGGGCGGTGATGCACGATGCCGCGTCATCTTCGGGCATGCCTGCCTCTTCTGTCTTCTTGGAGCGACGCCCTCTGGTCCCGTCTCTTCTGCCGGCTTCCTATTGGTCTTCTTCCGGCTTGAGGTCTTCAAATCTCGCGCCTGCGTAGTAGCGCTTCCCTCCAGATCGCTACTGCGCAGGCTCATTCACCATTTTTCCGCCCTCTGTGCTGTCTATCCCTCCCAGGTTGCTTTTATTATGATTGTCTGCTTTAATAAAGGACGTTTTTAGAAGAATTTCTCCAATGGGTGAGTGCCCTTCCTTTTGCCCTCTAAGAAACGTTTTCACTCGCCATTTTACTTAATGGCAGTTCGCGAGTGTGCAGTACGCTCGTGTAGTTCTACGGGGACTGGCAAGTGAGCATGCGCAGTAGTGCTCCGGAGGGAAGCGCTACTACGCAGGCGCAGGATTTGAAGACAAGAAGACGGAAGAAGACACGGAACCAGAGGGCGTAACTACAAGAAGACAGAAGAGGCAGGTGTGCCCGAATATGACGTAGCATCGTGCATCCCTGCCCATGGTGCACGTTCAGTTACGATTAGCATATATGTTTTAATGCTTTTATTTAAAAACGGGACCGGGGGTTAATATAACAATTACGGTGCCTGAATAGCCTTTTTAAAGGCTATTCACGCATATGTGGGGTTTTATTAACATAATTTTGCTGATAGAGCCCCTTTAACATTTAGGTCACTGCACCTTTCAAAAGACCTTCCTTATAGGGGATAAACCTAGCAGGGGATCTTACTTCATAGATACTGTTTGGATGCTAGTAGTCATTACACATTAATAATTAAATATTGAGATCTGGATCTGTTTTATATTTATATCTTTATACTTTACAATTCTGGATGTCACAACTTGTACTCTTCTCCCTATTGTAACTTAAAATGGAAAAAAAAGTAAAAAAAAGTGAATTGAAAGACTGGAGGATTATATAGATAATCTGTTTTCCTTTAGCCCAAACAGCAGCACAATTGGGGTATTTCTGCCCCTGTGTACTGTTAGGACAGATGGAACTTTTAATGAAACTAACAAATCCCCTATCCTGTGTTAGTCATAAAGTATAATACACATCAAAAAGTAAATACAGATATAACATAAATAATACAACAAGATAACAGGGAAAGAGCCTTGTGCTGCTGTTTGGGCTAAGGGAAAATAGAATATCTACATATCTACATATAATCTCCCCTAGAGAGGGAGATCTTGGCAAGTGGATGACAAGACTGAATGACCAAAAGCAGCTGCTTCAGAAGTGCGCCAGTCCAGTCTATAGTGCCTTGCAAAGGTTAGGTGAGAGCTCCAGGTAGCTGCTGAGCAGATCTGGTCCAGAGAAAGAGAACGTCTTTCAGCCGATACTGCCCTAGTCGAATGGGCCCGTAAAAGCTCAGGAACCGGAAGGTCTTGAGCATGGAGAGAACAAGAAATAGCCTCCCTAACCCACCTGGATAGAGTGGGTTTAGAGGCTTTGATACCTCTGCTATGACCACAGGTATTAATCAGCAAGTTCTCAGATCTTCGGAAAGGCAATGTTCGGTCTAAATATATCTGCAAGGCTCTTAGCCTTAGCCTTAGGAGAGGGAAAAAAGGCTGGTAACTAGAGATGAGCGAACACTAAAATGTTCGAGGTTCGAAATTCGATTCGAACAGCCGCTCAATGTTCGTGTGTTCGAACGGGTTTCGAACCCCATTATAGTCTATGGGGAACAGATACTCGTTAAGGGGGAAACCCAAATCCGTGTCTGGAGGGTCACCAAGTCCACTATGACACCCCAGGAAATGATGCCAACACCTCTGGAATGACACTGGGACAGCAGGGGAAGCATGTCTGGGGGCATCTAACACACCAAAGACCCTCTATTACCCCAACATCACAGCCTAACAACTACACACTTTACACACTCAATACCACCTCTCTGACAGTAGGAAAACACCTTGAAACATGTGTATTTGGCACTTGCAGTGAGGAGAGCTTGTCACCAGCAGTGAATTTGGCCCTTGTAGTAAGTTGAGGTTGGCACCAACATTTGTTTTGAAAATCAGGGTGGATTGAGCCTCTAACCAGCAGAGTTTGGGCAAATTCATGGTGGAGGGAGCCTCTAAAAACCCCAGTTTGGACCAATTCATGGTGGAGGGAGCCTCTAACCAGCCCAGTTTGGGCAAATTCATGGTGGAGGGAGCCTCTAAAAAACCCAGTTTGGACCAATTCATGGTGGAGGGAGCCTCTAACCAGCCCAGTTTGGGCAAATTCATGGTGGAGGGAGCCTCTAACCAGCCCAGTTTGGACCAATTAATGGTGGAGGGAGCCTCTAACCAGCCCAGTTTGGACCAATTAATGGTGGAGGGAGCCTCTAACCACCCCAGTTTGGACCAATTCATGGTGGAGGGAGCCTCTAACCAGCCCAGTTTGGACCAATTCATGGTGGAGGGAGCCTCTAAAAAACCCAGTTTGGACCAATTCATGGTGGAGGGAGCCTCTAAACAGCCCAGTTTGGGCAAATTCATGGTGGAGGGAGCCTCTAAAAAACCCAGTTTGGACCAATTCATGGTGGAGGGAGCCTCTAACCAGCCCAGTTTGGACCAATTAATGGTGGAGGGAGCCTCTAAACAGCCAAGTTTGGACCAATTCATGGTGGAGGGAGCCTCTAAAAAACCCAGTTTGGACCAATTCATGGTGGAGGGAGCCTCTAAACAGCCCAGTTTGGGCAAATTCATGGTGGAGGGAGCCTCTAAAAAACCCAGTTTGGACCAATTCATGGTGGAGGGAGCCTCTAACCAGCCCAGTTTGGACCAATTAATGGTGGAGGGAGCCTCTAAACAGCCAAGTTTGGACCAATTCATGGTGGAGGGAGCCTCTAAAAACCCCAGTTTGGACCAATTCATGGTGGAGGGAGCCTCTAACCAGCCCAGTTTGGACCAATTAATGGTGGAGGGAGCCTCTAACCACCCCAGTTTGGACCAATTCATGGTGGAGGGAGCCTCTAAAAACCCCAGTTTGGACCAATTCATGGTGGAGGGAGCCTCTAACCAGCCCAGTTTGGGCAAATTCATGGTGGAGGGAGCCTCTAAACAGCCCAGTTTGGGCAAATTCATGGTGGAGGGAGCCTCTAACCAGCCCAGTTTGGACCAATTAATGGTGGAGGGAGCCTCTAACCAGCCCAGTTTGGACCAATTAATGGTGGAGGGAGCCTCTAACCACCCCAGTTTGGACCAATTCATGGTGGAGGGAGCCTCTAAAAACCCCAGTTTGGACCAATTCATGGTGGAGGGAGCCTCTAAAAACCCCAGTTTGGACCAATTCATGGTGGAGGGAGCCTCTAACCAGCCCAGTTTGGGCAAATTCATGGTGGAGGGAGCCTCTAAACAGCCCAGTTTGGGCAAATTCATGGTGGAGGGAGCCTCTAACCAGCCCAGTTTGGACCAATTAATGGTGGAGGGAGCCTCTAACCAGCCCAGTTTGGACCAATTAATGGTGGAGGGAGCCTCTAACCACCCCAGTTTGGACCAATTCATGGTGGAGGGAGCCTCTAAAAACCCCAGTTTGGACCAATTCATGGTGGAGGGAGCCTCTAACCAGCCCAGTTTGGGCAAATTCATGGTGGAGGGAGCCTCTAAACAGCCCAGTTTGGGCAAATTCATGGTGGAGGGAGCCTCTAACCAGCCCAGTTTGGACCAATTAATGGTGGAGGGAGCCTCTAACCAGCCCAGTTTGGACCAATTAATGGTGGAGGGAGCCTCTAACCACCCCAGTTTGGACCAATTCATGGTGGAGGGAGCCTCTAAACAGCCAAGTTTGGACCAATTCATGGTGGAGGGAGCCTCTAAAAACCCCAGTTTGGACCAATTCATGGTGGAGGGAGCCTCTAACCAGCCCAGTTTGGGCAAATTCATGGTGGAGGGAGCCTCTAAACAGCCCAGTTTGGGCAAATTCATGGTGGAGGGAGCCTCTAACCAGCCCAGTTTGGACCAATTAATGGTGGAGGGAGCCTCTAACCAGCCCAGTTTGGACCAATTAATGGTGGAGGGAGCCTCTAACCACCCCAGTTTGGACCAATTCATGGTGGAGGGAGCCTCTAAAAACCCCAGTTTGGACCAATTCATGGTGGAGGGAGCCTCTAACCAGCCCAGTTTGGGCAAATTCATGGTGGAGGGAGCCTCTAAACAGCCCAGTTTGGGCAAATTCATGGTGGAGGGAGCCTCTAACCAGCCCAGTTTGGACCAATTAATGGTGGAGGGAGCCTCTAACCAGCCCAGTTTGGACCAATTAATGGTGGAGGGAGCCTCTAACCACCCCAGTTTGGACCAATTCATGGTGGAGGGAGCCTCTAAACAGCCAAGTTTGGACCAATTCATGGTGGAGGGAGCCTCTAAAAACCCCAGTTTGGACCAATTCATGGTGGAGGGAGCCTCTAACCAGCCCAGTTTGGGCAAATTCATGGTGGAGGGAGCCTCTAAACAGCCCAGTTTGGGCAAATTCATGGTGGAGGGAGCCTCTAACCAGCCCAGTTTGGACCAATTAATGGTGGAGGGAGCCTCTAACCAGCCCAGTTTGGACCAATTAATGGTGGAGGGAGCCTCTAACCAGCCCAGTTTGGACCAATTAATGGTGGAGGGAGCCTCTAACCACCCCAGTTTGGACAAATTCATGGTGGAGGGAGCCTCTAAAAAACCCAGTTTGGACCAATTCATGGTGGAGGGAGCCTCTAAACAGCCCAGTTTGGGCAAATTCATGGTGGAGGGAGCCTCTAAACAGCCCAGTTTGGGCAAATTCATGGTGGAGGGAGCCTCTAACCAGCCCAGTTTGGACCAATTCATGGTGGAGGGAGCCTCTAACCAGCCCAGTTTGGACCAATTAATGGTGGAGGGAGCCTCTAACCAGCCCAGTTTGGACCAATTCATGGTGGAGGGAGCCTCTAAACAGCCCAGTTTGGGCAAATTCATGGTGGAAGGAGCCTCTAACCAGCAGAGTTGTGGGAAAGCAGGGTGGAGGGAGCCTCTAACCAGCAGAGTTGGTGGAAATCAGGGTGGAGGGAGCCTCTAACCAGCAGAGTTGGGGGAAATCATGTTGGAGGGAGCCTAGTATTAGCAGAATTGTGCAACGCTTATGGTGGATGAGTATGAGGATGCGGAGGAATTGGAGAGGTTGAGTACAGACATGGAGTTTCATGTTGGGGTGCTTTACACAGGTGGGCACAAAAATGAAGGCTCTATCCAGTGGTGGTTCATTTTTATCAAAGTGAGCCGGTCGGCACTCTCAGCTGACAGACGGGTGCGCTTGTCAGTGATGATGCCACCGGCTGCACTGAACACCCTCTCAGATAGGACGCTGGCGGCAGGACAGGACAGCACCTCCAAGGCATATAGGGCAAGTTCAAGCCACAGGTCCAACTTCGACACCCAATACGTGTAGGGCGCAGAGGGGTCGGAGAGGACAGGGCTGTGGTCGGAAAGGTATTCCCGCAACATGCGCCTATACTTCTCACGCCTGGTGACACTAGGACCCTCCGTGGCGGCACTTTGGCGAGGGGGTGCCATCAAGGTGTCCCAGACCTTAGACAGTGTGCCCCTCGTTTGTGTGGACCGGTGAGAACTTGGTTGCCTACTGGAGGAACTGCCCTCCCTGCCGCCACTGTCACATGCTGGAAACATCTCCATCATATTCTGCACCAATTGCCTGTGGCAAGCATTGATGCGATTGGCCCTCCCCTCTACCGGAATAAAAGACGAGATGTTGTTTTTATACCGGGGGTCAAGGATAGCAAAGATCCAGTACTGGTTGTCCTCCATGATTTTGACAATACGCTTGTCGGTTGTAAAGCACCCCAACATGAACTCAGCCATGTCTGCCACAGTGTTAGTTGGCATGACTCCTCTGGCCCCACCGGAAAGTTCAATCTCCATTTCCTCCTCATCCTCCATGTCTACCCATCCGCGCTGCAACAATGGGACGATTCGAAGTTGCCCGGAAGCCTCCTGTATCACCATCACATCATCGGACAACTCTTCTTCCTCCTCCTCCTCCTCCTCCTCCTCCATTAAACGCAGTGAAGCGGACAGATGTGTGGACCTACTCTCCAGCTGTGACGGATCGGATGCTATCCCTAACTCCTCTGTGTGATCTGAGTTATCCCTGATGTCAATCAGGGATTCTCTCAGAACACACAAGAGCGGGATTGTAAGGCTCACCATCGCATCCTCAGAGCTCACCCTCCTTGTGGACTCCTCAAAGACCCGTAGGATGTCACAAAGGTCTCTCATCCATGGCCACTCATGGATGTGAAACTGAGGCAGCTGACTTTGTGGCACCCTAGGGTTTTGTAGCTGGTATTCCATCAAAGGTCTCTGCTGCTCAACCACTCTATTCAACATCTGAAACGTTGAGTTCCAGCGTGTGGGGACGTCGCACAAAAGCCGGTGTTGTGGCACATGCAGGCGTTGCTGGAGAGATTTTAAGCTAGCAGCGGCTACTGTCGACTTGCGAAAGTGGGCGCACATGCGCCGCACTTTCACCAGTAGCTCTGGAACATTGGGGTAGCTCTTTAGGAAACGTTGCACCACTAGGTTGAAGACGTGGGCCAGGCATGGAACATGTTGGAGTCCGGCAAGCTCCAGAGCTGCTACCAGGTTCCGGCCGTTATCACAAACGACCATGCCTGGGCCCAGGTGCAGCGGCTCAAACCATATTGCCGTCTCATCGAGGAGGGCATCCCTCACCTCGGAGGCAGTGTGCTGTCTGTCCCCCAAGCTGATCAGCTTCAGCACAGCCTGCTGACGTCTACCAACGCCAGTGCTGCAACGTTTCCAACTCGTAGCTGGGGTCAATCTAACAGCGGAGGAGGAGGCGGTGGCGGAGGAGGAGGCGGTGGCGGAGGAGGAGGCGGTAGAGGAGGAGGAGGAGGGGGGTGTTCTTCTCGTGTCCCTGCCAGGAATGTTAGGCGGGGAGACGAGGTACACCGGGCCAGTTTGGGAAGCAGTCCCAGCCTCAACTACATTCACCCAGTGTGCCGTCAGTGAAATGTAGCGTCCCTGTCCGCATGCACTTGTCCACGCGTCGGTGGTCAAGTGGACCTTTGTGCAAAGCGCGGAACTAAGGGCCCGCCTGATGTTGAGTGACACGTGCTGGTGCAAGGCGGGGACGGCACACCGGGAGAAGTAGTGACGGCTAGGGACGGCATAGCGAGGTGCCGCAGTTGCCATCAGGTCCAGGAAGGCGGGAGTTTCAACAAGCCGGAACGCCAACATCTCCTGGGCCAGCAGTTTAGCGATGTTGGCGTTCAAGGCTTGCGCGTGTGGGTGGTTAGCAGTGTATTTCTGCCGCCGCTCCAATGTCTGAGAGATGGTGGGTTGTTGTAAAGAAACGCCTGATGGTGCCTTTGATGGTGCAGGAGAAGGAGATAAGACAGGACCAGGGGAGGATGAGGTAGAAGTCAACAAAGTGGCGGAGGCAGATGAAGTGGTGTCCTGGCTCGTCCTCTGGAGTGCATCGCCAGCACAGTCAGCAGTGGCAGTGGCAGAGGCAGAGGCAGAGGCAGTGGCAGTGGCGTGAACGGCAGGCGGCCTTTGTCCTGCCGTTGCTGCCTGCCACTGATTCCAGTGCTTGGATTCCAAATGACGGCGCATTGAAGTGGTGGACAGGTTGCTCTTCTCAGAGCCCCTAATCAATTTCGAGAGGCAAATTGTGCAGACAACACTATATCTGTCCTCGGCGCATTCCTTGAAAAAACTCCACACCTTCGAGAAACGTGCCCTCGAGGTGGGAGTTTTTCGGGGCTGGGTACGAACTGGAACATCTTGGGAGATTCCGGGTGTGGCCTGGCTTCGCCTAAGCTGCTGACCTCTGCCTCTGCCTCTAGCTACCCTTTTTGGTGCTGCACCTGCCTCAACATCCACACTACTTTCCCCGCTTGACATCCCCCCTGTCCAGGTCGGGTCAGTGTCCTCATCATCCACCACTTCCTCTTCCAACTCCTGTCTCATCTCCTCCTCCCGCACAATGCGCCAGTCAACTGGATGCCCTGACGGCAACTGCGTCACATCATCGTCGATGAGGGTGGGTTGCTGGTCATCCACCACCAAATCGAACGGAGATGGAGGAGACTCTAGTGTTTGAGCATCTGGACACAGATGCTCCTCTGTTAGGTTCGTGGAATCGTGACGTGGAGAGGCAGGTTGAGGGACAATGAAAGGAGCGGAGAACAGCTCTGGGGAGCAGGGACAGTTTGGGTTATTGTTCTGTAAAGCTTCGGAATTTTGGGAGGAAGGAAGACAAGACTGTTGGGTAATAGGAGGAGAGGAGGCAGAGTCTGACTGGCTGCTGGACAATGTGCTGTAAGCGTTCTCTGACAGCCATTGCAAGACCTGTTCCTGGTTCTCGGGCCTACTAAGGTTTGTACCCTGCAGTTTAGTTAATGTGGCAAGCAACCCTGGCACTGTGGAGTGGCGCAATGCTTGCTGCCCCACAGGAGTAGGCACGGGACGCCCTGTGGCTTCACTGCTACCTTGCTCCCCAGAACCATTCCCCCGACCTCGCCCACGGCCTCGTCCACGTCCCTTTCTGGGAGCCTTGCGCATTTTGAATTCCTAGTTAGAAATTGGCACTGTATACCAGTAGTAAAAATTGTGGGTGCACGTAACCCCAATATATTCTTTGAATTCCCAGTCAGACACTGGCACTATATGGCAGTAGCAAGAAATGAGGGTATTTGTATTCCCAATATACTCTTTGAATTCCCAGTCAGACAATGGCACTGTATACCAGTAGTAAAAATTGTGGGTGCACGTAACCCCAATATATTCTTTGAATTACCAGTCAGAAACTGGCACTATATGGCAGTAGCAAGAAATGAGGGTATTTATAACCCCAATATATTCTTTGAATTCCCAGTCAGACAATGGCACTGTATACCAGTAGTAAAAATTGTGGGTGCACGTAACCCCAATATATTCTTTGAATTACCAGTCAGAAACTGGCACTATATGGCAGTAGCAAGAAATGAGGGTATTTGTATTCCCAATATACTCTTTGAATTCCCAGTCAGACAATGGCACTGTATACCAGTAGTAAAAATTGTGGGTGCACGTAACCCCAATATATTCTTTGAATTCCCAGTCAGAAACTGGCACTATATGGCAGTAGCAAGAAATGAGGGTATTTGTATTCCCAATATATTCTTTGAATTCCCAGTCAGACAATGGCACTGTATACCAGTAGTAAAAATTGTGGGTGCACGTAACCCCAATATATTCTTTGAATTACCAGTCAGACACTGGCACTATATGGCAGTAGCAAGAAATGAGGGTATTTGTATTCCCAATATATTCTTTGAATTCCCAGTCAGACAATGGCACTGTATACCAGTAGTAAAAATTGTGGGTGCACGTAACCCCAATATATTCTTTGAATTACCAGTCAGAAACTGGCACTATATGGCAGTAGCAAGAAATGAGGGTATTTATAACCCCAATATATTCTTTGAATTCCCAGTCAGACAATGGCACTGTATACCAGTAGTAAAAATTGTGGGTGCACGTAACCCCAATATATTCTTTGAATTACCAGTCAGAAACTGGCACTATATGGCAGTAGCAAGAAATGAGGGTATTTGTATTCCCAATATACTCTTTGAATTCCCAGTCAGACAATGGCACTGTATACCAGTAGTAAAAATTGTGGGTGCACGTAACCCCAATATATTCTTTGAATTCCCAGTCAGAAACTGGCACTATATGGCAGTAGCAAGAAATGAGGGTATTTGTATTCCCAATATATTCTTTGAATTCCCAGTCAGACAATGGCACTGTATACCAGTAGTAAAAATTGTGGGTGCACGTAACCCCAATATATTCTTTGAATTACCAGTCAGAAACTGGCACTATATGGCAGTAGCAAGAAATGAGGGTATTTATAACCCCAATATATTCTTTGAATTCCCAGTCAGACAATGGCACTGTATACCAGTAGTAAAAATTGTGGGTGCACGTAACCCCAATATATTCTTTGAATTCCCAGTCAGACACTGGCACTATATGGCAGTAGCAAGAAATGAGGGTATTTGTATTCCCAATATATTCTTTGAATTCCCAGTCAGACAATGGCACTGTATACCAGTAGTAAAAATTGTGGGTGCACGTAACCCCAATATATTCTTTGAATTCCCAGTCAGAAACTGGCACTATATGGCAGTAGCAAGAAATGAGGGTATTTGTATTCCCAATATATTCTTTGAATTCCCAGTCAGACAATGGCACTGTATACCAGTAGTAAAAATTGTGGGTGCACGTAACCCCAATATATTCTTTGAATTACCAGTCAGAAACTGGCACTATATGGCAGTAGCAAGAAATGAGGGTATTTATAACCCCAATATATTCTTTGAATTCCCAGTCAGACAATGGCACTGTATACCAGTAGTAAAAATTGTGGGTGCACGTAACCCCAATATATTCTTTGAATTCCCAGTCAGACACTGGCACTATATGGCAGTAGCAAGAAATGAGGGTATTTGTATTCCCAATATATTCTTTGAATTCCCAGTCAGACAATGGCACTGTATACCAGTAGTAAAAATTGTGGGTGCACGTAACCCCAATATATTCTTTGAATTCCCAGTCAGAAACTGGCACTATATGGCAGTAGCAAGAAATGAGGGTATTTGTATTCCCAATATATTCTTTGAATTCCCAGTCAGACAATGGCACTGTATACCAGTAGTAAAAATTGTGGGTGCACGTAACCCCAATATATTCTTTGAATTACCAGTCAGAAACTGGCACTATATGGCAGTAGCAAGAAATGAGGGTATTTATAACCCCAATATATTCTTTGAATTCCCAGTCAGACAATGGCACTGTATACCAGTAGTAAAAATTGTGGGTGCACGTAACCCCAATATATTCTTTGAATTCCCAGTCAGACACTGGCACTATATGGCAGTAGCAAGAAATGAGGGTATTTGTATTCCCAATATATTCTTTGAATTCCCAGTCAGACAATGGCACTGTATACCAGTAGTAAAAATTGTGGGTGCACGTAACCCCAATATATTCTTTGAATTCCCAGTCAGAAACTGGCACTATATGGCAGTAGCAAGAAATGAGGGTATTTGTATTCCCAATATATTCTTTGAATTCCCAGTCAGACAATGGCACTGTATACCAGTAGTAAAAATTGTGGGTGCACGTAACCCCAATATATTCTTTGAATTACCAGTCAGAAACTGGCACTATATGGCAGTAGCAAGAAATGAGGGTATTTGTATTCCCAATATATTCTTTGAATTCCCAGTCAGACAATGGCACTGTATACCAGTAGTAAAAATTGTGGGTGCACGTAACCCCAATATATTCTTTGAATTACCAGTCAGAAACTGGCACTATATGGCAGTAGCAAGAAATGAGGGTATTTATAACCCCAATATATTCTTTGAATTCCCAGTCAGACAATGGCACTGTATACCAGTAGTAAAAATTGTGGGTGCACGTAACCCCAATATATTCTTTGAATTCCCAGTCAGACACTGGCACTATATGGCAGTAGCAAGAAATGAGGGTATTTGTATTCCCAATATATTCTTTGAATTCCCAGTCAGACAATGGCACTGTATACCAGTAGTAAAAATTGTGGGTGCACGTAACCCCAATATATTCTTTGAATTACCAGTCAGACACTGGCACTATATGGCAGTAGCAAGAAATGAGGGTATTTGTATCCCCAATATATTCTTTGAATTCCCAGTCAGACAATGGCACTGTATACCAGTAGTAAAAATTGTGGGTGCACGTAACCCCAATATATTCTTTGAATTCCCAGTCAGAAACTGGCACTATATGGCAGTAGCAAGAAATGAGGGTATTTGTATTCCCAATATATTCTTTGAATTCCCAGTCAGACAATGGCACTGTATACCAGTAGTAAAAATTGTGGGTGCACGTAACCCCAATATATTCTTTGAATTCCCAGTCAGAAACTGGCACTATATGGCAGTAGCAAGAAATGAGGGTATTTGTATTCCCAATATATTCTTTGAATTCCCAGTCAGACAATGGCACTGTATACCAGTAGTAAAAATTGTGGGTGCACGTAACCCCAATATATTCTTTGAATTACCAGTCAGAAACTGGCACTATATGGCAGTAGCAAGAAATGAGGGTATTTATAACCCCAATATATTCTTTGAATTCCCAGTCAGACAATGGCACTGTATACCAGTAGTAAAAATTGTGGGTGCACGTAACCCCAATATATTCTTTGAATTACCAGTCAGAAACTGGCACTATATGGCAGTAGCAAGAAATGAGGGTATTTGTATTCCCAATATACTCTTTGAATTCCCAGTCAGACAATGGCACTGTATACCAGTAGTAAAAATTGTGGGTGCACGTAACCCCAATATATTCTTTGAATTCCAAGTCAGAAACTGGCACTATATGGCAGTAGCAAGAAATGAGGGTATTTGTATTCCCAATATATTCTTTGAATTCCCAGTCAGACAATGGCACTGTATACCAGTAGTAAAAATTGTGGGTGCACGTAACCCCAATATATTCTTTGAATTACCAGTCAGACACTGGCACTATATGGCAGTAGCAAGAAATGAGGGTATTTGTATTCCCAATATATTCTTTGAATTCCCAGTCAGACAATGGCACTGTATACCAGTAGTAAAAATTGTGGGTGCACGTAACCCCAATATATTCTTTGAATTACCAGTCAGAAACTGGCACTATATGGCAGTAGCAAGAAATGAGGGTATTTGTATTCCCAATATATTCTTTGAATTCCCAGTCAGACAATGGCACTGTATACCAGTAGTAAAAATTGTGGGTGTATATAGCCCCAATTCTATTGCTAGGGGACTTGCAGGGTATTTCTGGGGTGAAGGTGGGGGGGCACACCGTTGGAACGGGTATCGGGGTATATATCGGGTATACGGGAATACACTGACAGTGTATTCCATTCAGGATCCTGGGAAAGCTGGGTTGCGGCGATTGAGCCCGTCAGTGCCACGTTACACTGACAAGCTTCTCCCTGGAATTTAGCTCTTACAAGAGCTGTTGGTTGTCTTCTCCTTCCTATCCTAGCCTGTCCCTGCCTACCCAGAATCTAAGCCCTAGCTAGCTGGACGGAAACCTCCGTCCTCGGTGAATTGCAAGCTCAGAATGACGCGAAGCTGGGCGTCGCTGTTCTTTTAAATTAGAGGTCACATGTTTTCGGCAGCCAATGGGTTTTGCCTACTTTTTTCAACGTCACCGGTGTCGTAGTTCCTGTCCCACCTACCCTGCGCTGTTATTGGAGCAAAAAAGGCGCCAGGGAAGGTGGGAGGGGAATCGAGTAATGGCGCACTTTACCACGCGGTGTTCGATTCGATTCGAACATGCCGAACAGCCTAATATCCGATCGAACATGAGTTCGATAGAACACTGTTCGCTCATCTCTACTGGTAACGTAATGACTTGATTGACATTCTGAAAAGATGGTACTTTAGGCAAACCCCCCCGGACAAATCTAAGTTGGACTCTGTCCGGAAAAAAGGCAATGTATGGTTCAGACACCGCCAATGCCTGAAGCTCACCAATACGCTTAGCTGACGGCAAGCAAGAAGGTTACCTTGTAGAAAAGGTAATTGAGGTTAACCTCCTCCAAGGGCTCAAAGGGAGGAGCACATAAGCCCTGGAGCACGGATGCTAAGTCCCACTGAGGCACAGGGGACAAAATCTGAGGGCGGAGCCTAGCGGCCCCTTTAAGACTGTCTTATTGGAGGATTGAGAGACAGACGTGTCCCCAGAAGAGCAGGGAGTGCAGTGACATATACCTTTAAGGTTGCAGGAGCCAAACCTTTGTCAAATCTGTTTTGTAAAAATTCCAGGACTGACTCAACTGAAGTTTTTCCAGCTGCTTCTCCAAGCACCACTCTTGAAAAATCTGGATGATCCTCTGATAGCTCCAGTTTGTGGACTCCACTCTTGAGCAGGCTAATGTCCTGCGGACGGCCTGAGATGATCCTCTGTCTCCACAAACGACGCGGTCAACCTCCAGGCAGTAAGGTTGAACCTGTTCAGGTCCTGGCAGTGCTGATTGTTTAGAGTTACCAGGTTCTAAACTTGTGGAAGCCTCCAGTAAGTCCCTCGACTCATTAGAATGAGGTGGGAAAACCATGCCCTTTTAGGCCAGAATGGCATGATCACGATTGCCGAAGTCTGATTCTTTCCTTTAGAATCTGATAGACCCTCCATGACACGGTCTAGTTCTCAACCAAATGGCCTGCCCGGCTCAAATGGGAGAGCGCAGAGGTTAAATTTAGAGATGTTATCAGCCTGCCATGGCTTGAGCCATAGGGGACACCTCGCTAAGGTGGAGAGGGCCATGGACCTAGAAGCTAATTTCATCTGATATGATGATGCCTCCAACAAAAAATCCACCTCCAGGGAAATACTCGACATGGCGGACAGAAGGTCGTCCCTAGGGACACCAGAATCAATATCGCTCTCTAGGGAAGCTAAATCTGCCCGTAATTTAGAAAGGCTATCGATGAAGAAGGAAGACGACAGAGAAGGGGAGGATGCAACTGAAGAAGAAGGCGTCGCTGGAGCCTGCTCTCGGGCAGCAGTGGGGAAGCCCCAATCGCCATTTGAGTGCTGGGGCCCACCCTCATTGCTGCGGAGAACTCATTAGCATACCGATAAAAACTGGTATTTCTAAGGAACGGCGCGGCGGAGACCATGTCTAAAGGTAAGAGATGAATAGCCTTTCTAAAGGCTATCCCGATGTCTAAAGCACACAAAACAGCGTTTTAGTGGTAGAATCCCTTTAAGGATAGTGTCCAGTACATATTTTTTATTATTTAATAGTGCTTTTATTGGAGACATAAGCAGAACAAACCAATACTTACCTTGTACCAGAAACCCCCCCCCCCATCTCCAGTGGCAACAGCTCCATTGATCTGTATACAAGTTTGCTGGCTGAGGTCACCAATGACGTCCCATTGGTACGAAGGAGCTGCTGCAAACAATCTCAGACCTCAACGATGACCTCTTCACAAATGACACGTGACTGCTGTGACCTACCATTTGTGAAAAGGTCACCAAGAGCTACCACTTCTGGAGATGGAGATCCATGGAGAGGTGAGTACTGATTTCTCATGTATATCATCCATGTAGCAGCAGTATAAAATAATAAAAATATGAACTGGACAATCCCTTTAAATCACACACAAGACCTGTCAAAACTTGACCTACCCCCCCCCCCCCCCCCCTTGTTTGGTAGCTCTGTTTTAGCTTGTGTAGTGCTGCAGATCAAGTACTGAAAAGAACAGCACCAAAATCTATCAAGCAAACCCAGACTATTCACTTGAGGTGGCGCAGTTCTGTCCAAGAACCTCCCTCTAACCATCATAGCTATAAGATAAGATAAGATAATCCTTTAATAGTCCCACATTGGGGAAATTTCAGCGTGTTACAGCAGCATAGTAATACAGATACAGGATAATACAGAGTAATATATTACAGACGTAGACACAGATAAGCTGAGAAGAGAAGATATACTAGGAGTCCATGGCAGCTAAGGAAAAAACAGAAGAGAAAGAGGAAGACCTCATGGTCATCCTCATAATCATTAGTTCTCTATAGTGGTGATAGGTAGATCAGTGCTTGGTTGCCAACTCAGTACTCCATACCATAAATACCATAAGTGCTATCTAGGTTATGAAATGTTTGAACTTCAGACTAAGCCAAAGGATCATGTTTTTGAACTGTCTGGACCATAAATACAGTAGTTATGTGAGGTATTGTAATTTTATAGAATTTTTGTTGCTTTGGATAAACAGATTATCTGTATGTGATATAATCCCACTATGAGTATGTATTATTCTGCTAGGTAGGGAAATCTTTATACAAGACACTAGCCTCACGAATATACTGTATGACTTGGTTCAGAAGAAATGCTGCATGTGCACTTTTCTCTAGACTTACTAAATCCAGCCAGCTACATATTTTCCATGGAAAGCCTGATTATAACTTGGAGAATAGCTGCCACAAAATGACATGGGAAGCCGGTTAGAAGTTTTTCGGTAGTAGTTAAACAGACTTAATTTCTGTATCAATTACTTACTGTATACTTTATGAGCAACAGGTTAACCGAATATATTAATATTGTTCAGGAATAAATTTGTGCCAACTGTACCACTGTAATAGCAATATAACCTGTCCTGAACATAACCTACAAGTGTGACCATAAACTAAAGACTATTTTTGTAACATGACCTTAATTCCGGATGTTCTGTATGTGAACTCTTAAAACTATGCCCATCCCCATTCAGATGGTTTATCTGGGGAAACTTTTTGCAAATTTCCGTAAAAATGTATATAGCTGTAATCTAGTCTGGAGTGTTATAACCTGTTTGGTAGTAAATTGTAAAACATATGCTAAGAATTTAGTACCAATGTCCTCTCTGTATATTTGTATATTAGTCTGATGTAGACATACACCAATATAATGCTCTGTTCTTTGTCTGTGTTCTCTCGCCGCATGTAATATTGAATAAACCAGTCATTTTATTCAATTACGTGCCGAGATTTTCACTGTGTATTGTCAGACTTAATTTCTGTACATTTGCTTCAATATCACATATCAGCTAACAGACCTGACAGTATAGGATATTTATAAGTTACTCAAGAGAATGGTTTGCAGAAGCAACAATTTAGTATGAAGAAATCCTAATCCAATGGATAAATGTTCTCTGTTCTAGCTAAAGACATAGTAAATGGGTTCTAGTTCCCCCTTCATAGCAAGGGGGTTAAATGTCTTAAATGTCTCCGCCTCTGGATCCAGAAGGATGCACAGAAAAGGCAGGAGGGATTTTATTTTTTAAGGGCTGAGCCTACATCCCCCCCTTTTCTTTCCCTTAATGAAAACAGTCTGCATTAGAAGCAGTTGGGAGACTGGCTATCATAGCAGCAGAGCCTGCAGGAAATTACAAGACTGGGACATACAGTAAGTTATGAAGCTCTCCCTCCTCTGACTTCAAGACTGTAACAAATCACGTAGCCATAGGGGAAGGCATATGCCTGTATATATTTAACAGCAAACTTCTAAAGTACGTGTCCTAAGACACAGCTGGCGTGTGGCTTGCAGGCAATTTTTTTCTATTATCCTGGAATTTAAAAACCTTTGGTAAGTGAACTTTTTATTGTGCACAACCATTAGATGCTGTCTTTATGAAAGCTTTTCTTAACAAAAAGTATGCCTATAGAAGAGCAATATATTTCTACCATATTCTATCTGTACACTTGGAGCATGTTGTTAGCACTGTATAATACCGGGCTTACTCAGTTATTTGTCTTACTATATGTTAACGTAGAAATTGTGCCCTGTGTCGTAGACTCTGATCATATTACTGCTATGGGTTACATACTTAGCGGAGCCATGACTGGAAGATGAATCTATTCTCAAACGGATCTGATTGAATTAGTATCCATTAGAATTTAATAGGGTGTCCATTAGGTTTCTATAGGGTCCTGATGGTTTTTATGGCAGGCTATGATATACTTAAAAACAATGGAACCCAAACCAAAACATGGAAATATGAACAGAGCCTTAAACTTTTTTTACTGTGACAAATACTGACATATTGCTACAAGTGGTTTAGTCTGTTGGTGCAATACATAGAGATGTCAAATATTAGACATCTGTATCAATATTAGAATACATTTAATGGAACTATGTCTTTTTCAAATGCATAATAACTTAGATTGACTTGTCCTTTAGTTTTTGCCAAGGAGGGAGGGGATATTGAGCAGTTACATTATGATACATTGTGATCAATCATTCTTCTAAGACACACAGCAATCTGCTGATTCCAAGTATCTAATGGAAACTAAACTTACTTGTATACTCTGCTTGGTTTCTAAGTCATAAAGCTACACTTAAATGTTAGACGTGCCTTCCATATACTGCTGTTTCCTCCAGATGTGGAATATTTTCTCCTTCTTAACCTGTGAGCCTGGGATCTGGAGTCTCTAGGGAGAGTACTTTATAACAAAAGGGCAGACGGAGCCCAGATGTGGTAGGCACAGAGCATTAGACAGAGGGCAGGGCTACAATGTCTGAGCAAGCTCCACTACTTAAATCTAGCTGAGATGGATCACTTTCCTGAGAGGAGTTGTGGGCTAATTCCACAGGCAGTATACTGATTTTATGGTCTATATCTTTACATTAAGACTATCCAGCCCTCCGACATTTCACTATAAGAACACAGTTTAATTATAAACCTAGGGTTTAGACTTAAATGTTAGATATTATTTTCAGAGTTATTTTTGATTCAATCATTTCTTTTCAGACAATACCATAAATAGCAACTTCATCCTCATGTCCTCATTAGATTCATTCTACATTTTTTATCAAAAAGTACAATGAATGCATTTGGAAAGCCACTTTTTTTTACATTTTGTTATTTTGTGGCCTTGTGCTATAACTCCCCATGTGTCAAACTCTAGAACACCAGGCTGCCTCCATTTTAAGTGCCCCCCCATGCAGAAGGGCCAGTTCTTCACTTTTCTTGGTGAACACAGCCAATGCTTAGCAGAGGGTGTGGCGCCAACACAGAGAATAGGTGCCATCTTGGATTCTGAGGTCCATTATGTTCCTCCACTCCACGCTGTTCAGTAACTCATAGACAGTGACACGGCGCTTACAGCCCTACCCAGGCTCCATGCCCTCACTGAAAGATTGGAAGCTTGGTGCTAAAGCATTGCAAGGAGCTGTGTTCCTAAAGGAAATCTTGGTGTTTATATTAATCCAGAGAAACATCATCAGTACACAGAGCCAACCTCCATAACTTCCTTCCATATATCTGTGACTGTATCTCACCTCTAGAATACAGTAGTCTAGATTTATAGGTTATGAATTTTATACAGTTTAAGGGTAGGTTCACACTATTGTTATTAATGTTTACTGATCCTATAATGATGAGAGCAACAAACATTAACCAAAGAAACAGTGATGTAACCTGAAGCTCCTGGGCCTCAATGCAAAATCTGACAATGGGCTCCTACCTACCTTATGCCAGGGTCTAGAGCCTGGTAATGTCTTCTACCGCTGCAGCCCCTATAGCTACACCCCTGTATAGAATCCAGATAGAGCCCCTTCTGCTTGGTGACCATCTACATTCATTCTCATGTTGAAACATAACAGAAGTGTTCTTGCCTGCAGAACCTTTCTTTGGTTAGAAAAGTAAACAAACCTTATGGAAGAAAGCTTGTATCTTACTTATATCTTTACATTAAAGTCAATGGGAATGAACACAGATGGAGGGGGCTCTATCTATAGTTGTTAAAGTTTGTTGCCCTTATCCTAAGATGGATGAGAGCAACAGAGGATCACAATGGTAGTGTGAAAGTCCCCTTACATTTGAAAACAGGCCTGTGAAGGCAACCATAATGCTGATGTGGCCCAGGGTTTGACACCCCTGCTTTACTTAGTTGAGGCATCTTTGGCGGCTATTACAACCTCCAGTCTTCTTAGGTATGATGCCACAAGGATTTGGTGATTTCAAAAGGTTTGAATAGGTATGTCCATTTTGTTTTTTTCCTTTTTACTATATTTACACAAATTGCTAAAACTTTCACATTCTCATTATTGAGTATTATGGGTATTGAGATTGATTGGAAAAGTTTTGTTTAGCTTAGTACAAAGCCTCAACATAAAAAAATGTGAAAAAGGTGAAAGGGTCTGAAGATTTTCTGAATGCGTTATAGATAACTCGGCACATACAATAATTTTGTGTATATATACATTTTATTTATAGCCAAACAAAAAGAAGTAAAGTAAATGGGATAGTGTAAAGAAAATTTCTAAGGAGCATAGTTTGTAAAGTGTAAAATTTAGCTTTGCCGATATTAATAACTATTTGTGTTAGTTCCATTTTAGCAACCAAACTGTATCCATATAGTAGAGAATTGTGTGTCTGCTGAAATATGTATTGTATCCATTTATTTTATTTAGAATATTGAGATATTTTTATCTTTGCTATCACTACGTCTTTGTAACAGTCAATCTTTTTCTTAACAGAGACCGAATGACCATGGGATTCCTTATGACCCTATGCATTTTCCTAGTTGCTTCTTATCCTATGACTTTGGCTCGATATACCACGGAGACTGAATATGGAAGTGGAGAATGGGAAGGTACAACTTCAGTTTCTCCTACTGACAGCCTTGACCTGGTTGCACTTACAACCGAAAACTCTGTACAAAATGGAAATGGCACGACCACCAATTTTATGGATAGCGTAACTCAGTTTTTAAAAGAGTACATGTTGCTCATTATTGTGGTGGGTTCTTTGGTTATTTTGCTGATCTTTATAATATGTGCAGCAGTGATCATGAGTCATAGACATAAAGCATCCGCCTATTACCCTTCCTCATTCTCCCACAAAGAGTATGTGAACCACGATGACAAAAACGGAGGAGTTAGGTCCTTTAATGAGATTCCGGAAAAAGCACAAGACTCTAAAACTGAAGAGGTTGTTGATTCAACCAAACAATTACAAGCTGATATCATTAATGCTGCACAGAACCTCAAATCTCCAACCAAAGGTACCGGCATCAAAGAAGATCAAAATGTTCCAGAAGAACCCAAAGAAACCACTGAGTCCCCTACAAAAGAAAACCCAGAAGATGCCACTAGTTGCAAACCTGAAGAAAGTGCCAAACCCCAAGATGAATCTCCAAGTGAGAAAGTCGAAGAAGCTCCAACAGTACCTCCCGAGGAACCTACACCAGAAAGTGAATCTCCAGAGGCCCCTGCTGAAGAAAATGTTCCCACAGTTAAAGAAGAAGGTCCTGGAACAGTGGAAGAGGCAAATCCTGTGCCCTCCGACTGTGCAACGGAAAACACAAGTGCTTGTGAATGTAAAGAATCTGAGCCAACCCAAGTAAAATGTGGGGTTTAAAATAAATTTTTATTAGTAACAAGACATTCAAATTTAACTTAACATTAAAGAAATATGTTGTTACTATGCAGGTGGTTGTAGACGTCACTCAGAATGCACGTATTATATCCACAGGCAATGAATGCATTCAGGAGAGAACTGTAGCACTTATCTATATAAACAGTCATGAACTTTTTGTTACTCTTTTTGGTATGTTTCAGAAAAAGATAAAGCAAAGATGGCTCCAATAATCACAGATAATATTGTTTTGTTTTCTTTAATATGCAGTAATGACTCTGTAAAGGCGAGAGTCAGAGCAGTGGTTTACATCCAGGTTTCATTTGTAATTACAATGCATATTACACTACATTAGGCAACCTGTAATTACAACGCATGCTACACTACATTTGGCTACAGTAAAACAATCTGTATCTACTTAAGCAGACTTTCTGCTACTTTTACACCTCTGTATGGTTGCATAGATCTGGACTGCCCCTTTTTATTACATCTTAACTTTCAAGAGTTTACAACTCACTTGATCAACAGATTTATACTCAAGGACTCTGGAAAATGAAAGGGGAACATGGTAAATAATGTATAACATAAAACATAACCTTTAATGGCAAGTTAATACATCAGTAGGTCCATAAGCTGTGGTACAAAAACCTACGTGTTTCAGGAGAGAACCCCCTTACTCATGGCATGCGTAAGGGAGATTCTCTCCTGAAACGCGTAGGTTTTTGTACCACAGCTTATGGACCTACTAATGTTTTAACTTGCCATTGAAAAATATGTTTTATTTTTAATATACCTTTGTTTTTTGGTGCTGGAAAAAAACGTTTTACAATTTCTCTTTGGATTCTTCGAGTTCCAAATCCAGAACTGTTTCTTGAGCACCTTGCAATAAATTTTTTTCATAATATGGATTGGCCACAATATATGCATAGGTGAGCTTTTGGAATTTTTCCACTTGTTTTTCTACTGTATAAGATACTTGTGTTATATGGTTACAGTGTTGTTCTTTCCATTCTGTTTAATTATTTTTTCATTACATTTAAGAAGAGGTTTTGAAACTAATTCTCAAGAAAAGGATCCGGCAAACCTGAGAAACTGCCAGTACTTGAACTTGAGACATGGGGCCCACCTATAGACTGATACTTAGGACTTACCGTATAACATCATCATACATAATAAACAGTTGAAAGGTACCAAAGACATTGCATTTTTTTTTAAATTTTGCCATAAATTGATAGGACACGGGTTTATTCTTTAATTTAGAATAAGGGTGTAGATCTATTTAGATAATATTTTTGGCGCAGTGGCCATCTATGCAGACTAGTCTGAGGTGCGGCTAATTCCCATGACCATTCAGTTATAAATGTGCTCTTACCGGTAAGATTGTACGGCAATTAACTAACAGCTTGAAAACTGTTCCCATCACAATGAAAGTCCCTAGCCATCTAGCCTAAGCCATTGGGTACAGCTTGGTTATAGCTATTTGGTGTTTCTTAGACCTTGTCTCAGCAATGCTGAATACTTGTTCTATTTTGGTTTATTTAAAGAAGTTAATGTTGAGTAAGATTATGTTTATAAAATGTTCTGTTTGTTAGAAAGTGGTTTTATATGTGTGTGTATATGATGAATATGTAACAATGAACAGTGGTTTAGATGAAGTGGAATTTGTATATCCATTAATATTATGTATATGCATCTTAAAGAGGACCTTTCAACATCTTCATCAACTCCAATAATATCCTTTAATATCCGTCACTCCACTGATTCCAGCACAGTTGGATTTTTACTACATTCTTGAGCAATCCGTTTTTGTTAGTTTCAGCACCTAGTAGGCTAATTATGCTTTCTGCTATTAGATATCAGACTCTTTGCTCCTGCCCAGGACACCCACTTGACAGTATACAGACTAATCAGTATATTGGGTGCTGTAACTAAACTAACTGCACTGATAGCTCAGGAACAGTGGGGGCTAGAGAAAAAAAAATCCAACTATGCTGGAATGAGTGGAGCGGCACTTAATATAGGATCCAAAGAGTTGAAGTTGGTGGAGGTTGTGAAAGGTCCTCTTTAATTCCATTAAACCAATGGATTCTGGAACAATGCATATGTAAGTAAAGCACCATACTTATTTAAAGGCTTGACAGTGTCAGGTGTTGGTAGTGTTATAGATAGAATTAGTAATCCTGAAATTGAGTATAGTTCTTATCTGTAGACCTAGTTAGAACCTAAAACTAGATAAAATATAAAAATGTATATTTTTGCATATACTTTTCTACAGGTGATAATGTATTTATATATATATAAAAAAAACACATTGATTTTTTATTGCAATATGGTGACCACACAAATGTATAAGACTGTAAACAAGCTTTTTTAAAAGAAATGCTTACGTGATGAGTTTTTAGTGCTACACAGCATGCCATATTTTTTATAATCCCAGTGCTTCAAAATTGAGATACGAGGCAATTTAGCAATAAGTCGCAATTAAAAATTTCTTAAAGTTTTGATTCTACAGCTGCCATACAATCCTATGTAACCCCATAGTAACAGATAACAGAAACCCTGTACACTCTGATCCCGAAGTCATACGCCTTCTAATTGTCCTTTACTTCTTCCTAACCTACTGTACCTAACGTGCTTTATTGTAAGATGTATAAATGGAAGGCAGTATGACTGAAGGCTTAGATTGTACATGGCCTGTTTTCTGTCTCTGTAGGAATCTGCTCGGATCATGTAGGACAATTTATTATCAAACATTTTTTTTAAGTTGGGCTAATAAAGCATTGAAGTTTTGATTACGTGGTGCTGGATCATCAGTATGGTACCGACATATCACTTAAGACCTCTTGTAAATTGCTTCATTTCTTATTTTAGTGATATTGAGACAAATAAAAACGTAGGCTACAATGGGTAGATATAGTATTTAAACTTTTACTCTATGATTCTATATAATGCTTACATATATACTGTATATATACCTGTGTTGTCAAATATTAGTTATTGGTAAGTCAGCAATTGTAATAAACATTAGAACTCACCCGCTTCTGGGGAATGAGAATATTATTTTACTCGTTACTTCTGTGACTTAATAAGAATTGTGCCTTCCAATTGTTGTCCTAACTATACCTCATAAAATAAAGTTTGTGAATGCATTTTCTGCATGTTTTTCAGTATTGTTACAGGGCATGACAGTGGTTTGACCCCTGGAAACCCCATTCCTCATAACAATGAGGGTGCTTTGCTCTCCAATCTGAATGGAGCAGTGGCTGGAAAGGTGCGCTCCTGTTCTATTCATTTCAATGGAACTACCAGATAGCTGAGCTCTGGACTTGAGTTATCTTCAGCATTCCCATAATAATGAATGGGGAAGGGTGGGTGTTTCTGACCACCACTGCATTTAAATTGGGGAGACCCTCACAGATCTGGAAGTTATCCCCATCCCACTTTAAGGAGTTGTCCCTAAATGGACACCTTTTGCACCTTTCCACAGAATAGATGATAAATGACTGATTATTGGAAATCCTATCACTGAGATCCCCTCCAATCATTAGACTGGGGGGCTTCAGCTGCCACTCAATGTATGACCACAGTGTGTAGTTTGAATGAAGTTGTGGCATGCATATGTTCTGATGTTACTTTTATTGTCTATGATGTTTATGGAAACAGCCAAGTACATGCATCCTTGGTACATCCCCAGAATGTAGACCTAGTTGAAAAGTATGGTTGTACGAAACATTACTGACTCTCTGCCCTGTCACTCACTCTGAGGATGTCAGAGCTGATGTATCACTCTACCACATCAAGGCATGGACAGCAGAGAGTAGGACAGAGTACCTAATGGGGTTAGGGGAGGGTTGTTTTTTAAAATTAGTTAGAGTTCACAGATAAATATTAATAGGGGCTGAAAAGACATTAATATAAGAGGGAACAAAGGGTCATATTAGTAATGTGTAGGGAGCACATAAGGTGACATTTATTATTGTTGTATGGGCACTAGAAAGGTGTAAAGCACCAAAGAGGAATTTTACTGTAGGAATTGTTACAGTTTGGGTGGGTGAAGGATCATTATGGCTGTCGGGTGTACAATATTTGTTTAGAGGTAGTGAAACCATGGGGAGGTTGCCATACAGTAAACTGTATGGAGTCATGCCTGGAAGACATCTTCATGAGGTTCTTGGTTGAATGAAGAAGAGGGAAGACATTGAGTCCAGTCAGAAAAGAGGTCACCCTGTGAGTCACTGGATTCAACTGTACCGTAATTATATATACTTTTAGTATAATGATTTTATTCAGTAACAGTATGGATATTTTTTCCTTCTATATTGGTAGAATTTGGCTACAGGTATATTATAGATAAAAAATTGCCTTTAGCTATGCTGTCTTTGATGTACAGATGTAGCAAACCTCAACTTGACACTTATACATATTTGTCCATACAGTATGTATCAGAAGGGAAAAAGCAAAAATTTCTTTACATACCATAGCAAACGGCATCGGGTCGCAAACATCTAAACAATAAGCTTGTAGGAAATGAGAAGTCCTATGTAATATCGATTGAGAAAAACTGCAATAATGCCAGCTGATGGAATGAACCCACAGACTGAAAGACCACGAGTGGTACAGTACGGCAAGGAATGATTACATCTGCCAGGAGACAAGTCACTGAGCTCAGAAAAGGACTAAAAGAAATGAGAACCATTTCCAGGTTGTTGAGGGATGTGGAGGTGCTATATAAACAGGTGACGTGAGATTTGCTATTCTGAGGCCTGTTACCTTAGACCATGTAAGTGGCTCAGTAGGCAGAGACAGTAATATTACAAGTGTGGTATTGTAAAACAAGTTAAAGTATTATTAAGATATTGTTCCTCCTGTATAAAGCCTCATTCAGGAAGCATTATTCTGCTGAGTTTACGCATCAGTAGTCTGATAATCCATAGTGTATTATTTATAATCTAAATGATATATTAGTGTATTACATATAAGGTAGGATACCTTGCAGGGGAGGGTATTTTAGTTTTCTGGTTGTGCAAATGAAAATCTTCAGTCAAGCTTTTGAACTTCCAAATGCAGATGTGACCATAGCCTGACAAATACAAGTCAAGGTCATGTAAATTTCCCATCGTGCTCCTCACATTCTCTAGAAGCTTATAAAGTAGCTAGGCCAATATAAATAGTAAGTTGGGTCAAGATACTCCAGCAGTGACGAAATTCCTTAAAAATTCATCTTCTCTTAGAATGTACTGTCAAAGCACTTAGAGCTCTACAATTTTAACCCCTATTTCCTTTAACTGTCTTAAGATACTGCATTCATCAACACAGAAAAAGGAGAACCACATACATACAGTTAGTAAAAATATTTACTTCTATCACGTAAAGGAGTTTTATGGATCTCTTGCAAATTAATGACCTAGATTTAGGATAGGCCTTCCAGTGAAATCTGTGTGGGGTCTAATGACTAGGACTCCCAAGGACAAGTAGTTTCAAGCAACAGCAGCTACGGCTAATTCACATATTCGCTTTTGAGTGCATGTGTGTATATATATATATATATATATATATATATATATACACACACACACACATATATACACAAACAGTTGTGCTACAAAGTTTACATACTCTCACAGATTTTTTTTGGCCTTTTTTCAGAGAATATGAATGATAACACAAAAACTTTTCCCTCCACTCATGGTTAGTGGTTGGTTAAGGCCACTTATTGTCAGACGTCTGTGTTTTCTCTTTTTAAATCATAATGACAACCAAAAACATGAAAATAACCCTGTTTAAAACTTGTCATACCCCAGTTTTTTTTAAAAATGTAGATTGTGAGCCCCACATAGAGCTCACAATGTACATTTTTCCCTATCAGTATGTCTTTTGTTATATGGGATGGAAATCCACGCAAACACTGGGAGAACATACAAACTCCTTGCAGATGGTTTTATGCCCTTGGCAGGATTTGAACACCAGGACTCCAATGCTGCAAGGCTACAGTACTAACCACTGAGCCACCGTGTGGCCCCTTACCCCAGTTCTTAATACCACATATTGCCCCTTCTAACATCAATGACAGATTGAAGTCTTTTGTGATAGTTGTGGATGAGGCTCTTTACTTTCTCTGTCCATTCTTCTTGGCAAAAAGTCTCCAGTTCCTGTAAAGCATGGACTCAAGACCTGGTTCAGCTGGTTTCCACATGTGCCTTTTACCATCCCCCCAGCTAGGACAGCATGGCTCAACATGCGGCATGGAAGAGAAACCTACATGGAAATGCGGACTTCTTCCTTCAAGGAGATGATTTCTGGCGTCAATTGCTGTTGTGTGAAGATGCTACAGCTGACTGGTATTTCTTTCTATTACTGTGGACACGTGGGACACTGTTACAACCTGGGAACCTACAATCACCCACCTACCCCAGGAGTTATGGAAGCTTGGCAAAAGAGCAGCACCATGTATACCTGGATGGTCTCTGACTTCCTTGGGGCAGTAGAACACTGTGGTAAGGAGGAGGAGAAGGAGGTGGAGGGCTTGTGATGAAGGACATTTTGGGCATTTTTTGTGGTTAAAAGGACAATAGTGCTGATACAAGATACCGAACTATCAGCTGTGAGCAGGAGATCTCACCACCTACCAAAGGAACTACCACATGTTATCATGATAGCTGCATATGTCCCCCACCTCTGCAAAATTTCTGCTTGTTATATCCACATGCTGTGACCCCCCTCCTCGTGTCCTACAACCAAGTCGGCTGTATTATTATTATTATTATAATTATTATTAACATCACTCCGCACAGAGAAATAAATGATCCTGCAGTGTGTCTGTGTTTCTTTCTTTTTTTTAGTTGCTATGATTCCTAGGATTTCTCTATCTGCCATGAGCTTCTATGTGTTTCTCTCCTGTTATATACTACTGTACCATCTATGAAACTGTATCACTGAAATTTCCCCATTGTGGGACTATTAAAGGAATATCTTATCTTATCTTAAATTCCTGGGCTATCTTGCATGTCCTGCGCACTTGAGATCTCCCCACAGTGGCTCCATCATATTGAGGTCAGGAGACTGAGATGGCCACTCCCGAACCTTCACTTTCTTCTGCTGTAGATGATGACAGGTTGACTTGTGTTTTCGATCATTGTCATGTTGGAATGTCCAAGTACATCCCATCCGCAGCTTCCTGGCTGTTGAGAGCAAATTTGCCTCCAGTATTTGCCGATAACTTGCTGCATTCAACTTTCCTTCAACTTCGACCAAGTTTCCTGTGCCTTCATCGCTCACATCCCCACATCATCAGTGATCCACCTCTGTGCTTTACAGTAGGAATGGTGTTCCTTTCATCATAGCCTTTGTTGACACCTCTTCAAATGTAACGTTTATGGTTGTGGCCAAAAAGCTTGATTTTTGTCTCATCACTCCAAATTACCTTGTTCCAGATGTTTTGAGGTTGGTCTCTGTGCTGTTTGGCATATTCAAGGCGAGATTCCTTGTGGCATTTGCGCAGTACTGGCTTTTTTTCTGGCAACTCGACCATGCAGCCCATTTTTCTTCAAGTGTCTCCTTATTGTGCGTCTTAAAACAGCTACACCGATAGTTTTCACAGAGTCCTGTATTTCATCTGATGTTCTGTCTGAGGTTTTCTTTGCATCCCAAACAATTTTCTGGGCAGTTGTGGCCGAAATGTTGGTTGGTCTACCTGACCGTGCTTTGGTTTTTACAGAGCCCCTAGAGTTTCCATTTTTTAATCACAGTTTGAACACTGCTGACTGGCATTATCAATTCCTTGGATATCTTTTTGTATCCCTTTCCTGTTTTATACAGTTCATCTGCCTTTTCCCATAGATCCGTGGACAACCGTGTCAACTTCGGAGCGTTATCAGGCCAAAATCACCAGGGTATGTGAACTTTTTGAACAAGGTCATTATGATTTAAAAAGAGAAAAGACAGAAGTTTTACAATAAATGGCTTCAACCAACCACTAAACACTATAAAAATACCTCGCATAACCAAGAGCCAATATATATGCAAACACCAGAACTTCCACAGAGAAGGCTCTATGTAAAGAATTCTATAACAATCTTAATAAAATAATGGAAGATTATGAATGATAATCTGTTTTCCTTTAGCCCAAACAGCAGCAAAAACTGGGGTATTTCTGCTCCTGTGAGATGTTAGGACAGGTGGAACTTTTAATTAACTAACAGCTTCAACCCCCTATAAGAGGCCGCAAGACCTCCTCCCCCCTGTGTTAGTACCAAAGTATAATATTCAAATACAAAATTTACAATGGAAAAAATTGGGAGGGAGCCTTGTGCTGCTGTTTGGGCTAAGGGAAAACAGATTATCATTCAAAATCTTCCATTCCCCCTACGCCCAACCAGCAGCATAACTGGGGATTTAGCAAGTATCGCTTTACCCTAGGGTGGGTGATCTTGGCAGACCGATGACAGACAGACTGTCCAAACGCTGTGGAATCCGCCGAACGCCAGTCCAGCCTGTAGTGCCTGGCGAAGGTCAGCTGTGAACTCCAGGAAGCAGCGGCACATATCTGTTCCAAAGAAAGGGACCGCCTTTCTGCCCAGGACGTCGCCACTGCTCTGGTGGCATGGGCACGGAAAAAGTCCGGTACCGGAAGGTCTTGAGCGCGCAGGGAGCAGATGATGGCTTCCCTGATCCATCTTGACAGAGTTACTTTAGATACTTTGACACCTCTGTTGTGGCCAAACACATTTATCAGCAGATTTTCTGACCTTCGGAAAGAGGCTGTGCGGTCCAGTTAAATACGCAGCGCTCTGACCAAGTCCAGCTTGTGCATCTTCTCTTCCCACTCAGAAGTGGGAGAGGGAAAAAAGGCCAATAAGGAGATTACCTGTTTGATATTCTGAAGGGTAGGTACCTTTGGCAAGAATCCCGGGACGAACCTTAGTTGTACCCTGTCCGGAAAAAAGGTTATAAAGGGTTCCGAGGCCGCTAAGGCCTGTAGTTCTCCAACCCTCTTGGCAGAGGTTATTGCCAACAGGAAGGTAACCTTGTATGACAGGTATTTCCAATCCACTTCAGATAAGGGTTCGAAGGGGGGAGAGCAAAGCCCCTGTAGAACCGCAGCCAGGTCCCACTTAGGGACTGGAGGCTGTACCTGGGGGCGGAGCCTGGAGGCCCCTCTTAGGAATTGCTTGATTAGAGGATCTTGTGACAACCGATTCTCCAGGAGAGCGGATAGAGCTGAAACTTGAAACTTTAGGGTGGCTGGTGCTAGCCCCCTCTCTAGGCCATCTTGAAGGAATTCCATGACTGAATTTCTATCCAAGTTACACTGGTTATCCGCGCACCAGCTTCGGAATATCCAGGCAATCCTCTGGTAGCTCCGGTTAGTTGATTCCGCTCTTGAATGGGCTAAAGTCCTTAGCACTCCCTGGGACAATCCACTATCTCCACATACAGCGCGGCTAACCTCCAGGCAGTGAGGTTGAACCTGTCCAGGTCCTGGCAGAGCTGTCTGTTTAGAGTTAACAGGTTTTGGACTGATGGAAGCCTCCAGTAGGTCCCTCGACTCATTAAGATGAGGTGGGTAAACCATGCCCTTTTTGGCCAGAACGGCATGATCCTGCCTGAGTTTCGCCAATACCTTCAGAATCATCGTAATTGGAGGAAAGACATATGCCAGTCTGAACCTCCAAGGAATTGACAGGGCATCCACCGCCAAAGGGTTGTCTTCCCGGTACAGGGAGCATAACCTTTCTACTTTGGTGTTGTATCGGGTGGCCATCAGATCCACTTCGGGGAGACCCCACATCTCGGTGAGACAGTGAAAAATGTCCTGGTCCAGGGACCATTCGCCTGACGTCACTAGGCCTCTGCTGAGCTGATCCACTAGGATGATCAAACAACCTCGGATGTGAACTGCCGTCAACTGGGACAGATTCTCCTCTGCCCAGAAAAATATCAGGTTGGTCACCTACAGGAGAGAGGGAGATCTGGTTCCCCCTTGCTTGTTGATGTAATGGACTGCTGTTAAGTTGTCCATCCTTATCTTCACAGCCTGTCCCTGCAGGTTGGGTGCAAACGTCAGAAGTGCATGGTGAACTGCCGTAAGCTCGCGCCAATTGGATGAGCACGTTCTCTCCAGACGATTCCATGTACCTTGTACTGGGGTATCACCTAGATCCGCTCCCCATCCTGTGAGGGAGGCATCTGTAGTCAACAGGATCCAGGAGGTCTGGACCGTGGACTTCCCGTCTCGGAGATGGGACCACCAAGCCAGTGATCGACGGGTACTAATGGATAACTGGATAGGATTCTGTAGTCCTGAAGGACTGTGGTTCCAGACTCTCAAGATCTTGCTTTGTAACGGGAGCATGTGCCACAGGGCCCACGGAACTGCCTCGATGGTGGCGGACATAAGACCTAGGACTTTCATGGCTGTCCTGATAGTAACCTTCCGGGTGATGGAGCTGCTCGACCAATCTTCTCCTTGCGAGGAGAGGGCAGGGAGATCGTCATACTGAGAGAGTCCAAGATAAATCCCAGGAACTGGATCCGGGTTGATGGAACCACTACTGACTTCTGCCAGTTTACTAGCCATCCCAGCTCGTTTACTAAAGCCACTGTGGTATCCAACTGTGTGGCGAGAACCTCCTTTGACCGGGCTTTTAGGAGCCAGTCATCTAGATATGGGACTATAAAGATCTCTTGGAGGCGCAGGGCGGCTGCGACCGGAGCCACTACCTTTGTGAAGGTGTGGGGGGCCGAAGATATGCCGAATGGGAGAGCCGTAAACTGGAAATGAGACAGTTTTCCGTTTAGCAATTCTTAGAAATTTCCTGTGAGCAGGAAGAATGGGTACGTGGAGGTATGCATCCCTTAGGTCCAAGGTGACGAAGTGATCTCCAGGCTGCAGAAAAGGAAGAACTGATCTGATGGTTTCCATGCAGAACCATACCTTGTGGATGAATCGATTCAAGTATCTGAGATCGATGATCATACGCCATCTGTCTGATGACTTGGGAACTAGGAAGACCGGAGAGCAGACGCCTTGGCCGTGTTCTGCACAGGGAACCGGTTCCAGTGCGGCTTTGTCCACGTACTCCTGGACGGACCTTTCTAGATGAAGTTGTTTGGTGCCCTGAAAAGGGTGAGTTGTTACAAATTTGTCTGCAGGATATGAGAAGTCCAGGGGTCTTGAATATGACGGATCCAAGCAGCCATATAGTAGGAGAGTCGACCGCCAACTGCCACGGGGACGGGGGGTCGGATAGTCAGAAGGATGAACGCTTCTGCTGGTCACGGGAAGCACCACGACCTCCACCTCTGGACTGAGGACCAGGGCGTCTCTGCCCTCTCGCGCTTCTTCTGGGAAACCCGCAGCCCTGAAAGGAAGGTCCTCTGCTGCTGCTGGAAGGTTGAGGGAGATTCTTCCCCTTTGAATCCACAAGACCCTCCATTATTTAGTCCAGTTCCTTGCTGAACAACTTCCCTGGTTCGAAGGGGAGGGTGCACAGGCTGTATTTGGAGGCATTGTCAGCTCTCCAAGGCTTTAGCCATAGGGGGCGTCTGGCAGCGGTGGAAAGCGCCATTGCCCTGGAAGCCAATTTTGTCTGGTAAAATGTGGCCTCAGACAAATGATCCACCATCAGGTTAATATCTGACATAGCTGTCAGGAGATCATCTCGGTGGACTCCCGAATCAATGTCCCTACCTAGGGACGACAGCTCGGCCCGAAGGCCTGACACCACCTCACTGGCGGAGATGCCCACGGAGGCCTGGGTGGATGAGGTTGCATAAATTTGCCTGAGTGAGCCCTCGACTCGACGGTTCATGGGAGCCTGCAGATTGGACCCATCCTCCATAGGTACCACCGTGTGCCTGGATAGCTTCGCTACCGCCATATCCACCTTCGGGGGGAAAGCTCAGGCTCCCTGCTGGGACTCTGAAACGGGAAACAGGGACTTGAAGCATCTGGAGGGGTTGAACGCTTTCTCCGGGCGTCTCCACTCCGCTTCCATCCTGCGGACTAGGTCTGAGTCCGCCCTAAAGGATCTGGATCTTCGGCTCGACTCTACGCCGCTATCACGGTCCCTGGACCTGATGGTCTTTAACAGCCTAGGCATTTTTTCGACCGGAAAAATGGATTTTTCTGTTTCCTCCGGTTCTTCCTCCGACGAGTCTACATCCCTAATATGGAGGTCTTCCAGAGGGGGGAGCAAGAGCTCCGTGGGCTCAATCCGGGGCCTCTTTGCCAGGTGAGAGATGGTATCTCTAACTTCTCTCATAGAGTGATGAACGAAGTCTTTAACCCAGCTGACCACATCCCGAACGGGGGTATCCTCTGATGGGGGGGCCTCTGCATCCACGACAGTACTGATACTCGTATCCATCGGGCAAGGGGATCCTGCATTTTCCACAGGCTAAATGCTTCCTTTTAGAAGCAGTCTTTCCCCAGGAGGGAATCACGGAGGAGGAGGAAGAGGACATGCTGAGGAAAAAACCAAACATAAGTTATTAGGCCCCCCCAAAAAAGGCATCCAGATCCACTTGTCCTCCCCCCTGCCCACCTAGCAAATAATTCGGTAAACCACCACTCTTGAAGGGACAAACAGACAGCTTGAGCACCCAGAGAGTGGCAAGCAGAGGACTAGGTGGTGGTGGTGGTGGGCTTATAAAGGCCAGGAAGGAGAGGGGCAGGGCTAAAAGAGGACCCTGCCCCCTCTCTGGGAAACCACCAAAAAAATGCCACAAACTGTCTCCTCATAGACCAAAAGGGACAGGGGACAGTAGAATACCTCCTCCCCCTGAAGAGGCAACTAATGAGGAGGAGGAGACCAAGAAAACCGCATTTTGCGGCAAGCGCCGGCCGAAACGGACAGAAGGTTCCGCTCCAGACCCCGGAGAATAGTTCCTACCCGCCTCCCTCCCAGTGGAGAGCCAGCAGACGCGCGCCGGCAGTCAAATAAGGAAGAAGCCATCCCCCCAGCAGGGAGAGAGAGAAGGCAAGGTAAGTTAAAGAAAAGCATGGGGGGGGAGAGGGAGCCCCTATAAGAGGTCGAAATCAGTCTCAATCCCCCCCCCCCCCTGTCCAGAACAGAAAAAAAACACAGGGGGGAGGAGGTCTTGCGGCTTCTTATTGGGGGTTGAAGCTGTTAGTTAATTAAAAGTTCCACCTGTCCTAACAGCTCACAGGAGCAGGAATACCCCAGTTGTGCTGCTGGTTGGGCGTAGGGGGAATGTAATATATGACAATCATTAAAATGGCATGAGGAAAACCAGGTAAGTGACGAATACTGTATAATAATGCCTCCTGAGGAGGCCTAAATATGGGCAAAACACGTCGAGGCGGCTCCAGGGACCTTGGGTTAAAGATCCATCCATCTTGATCATCCATACACCATGTCCACAGGTATATGATACATGTCTGTTAGGTCATTACTTTGTTTCCTCCTTGTAGGCACATGTGGGATTATTTATTATATGGACTGTCAGCTCTATTTTTGCATATATTAATAGTACATTCTCTCTATATGTTGACAACTTACATGTCATCACTGGTTTATATGGTATTACTTATTTAAGCACATTAAAGCCGGCATGCGCAGTTGGCTCTAACAGGGTCTCGCTGTCAGAACCGACTGCGCAGGCGTCAGACATGACAAAGAAAGACGACGACAGACAAGGGGAGGAGGCAGATGATGAAGAAGGACGCCCCCATTGCTGCCGAGACCTCATTAGCATACCGGTAAGTACCAGTATTTCTAAGGAACGGCGCGATGGAGACCACATCTAAAGGTAGGAGATGAATAGCCTTTCTTAAGGCTATTCCGACGTGGTAATTAGAAAAAAAAAAGTTGCTTTAATGGTAGAATCCCTTTAATGTGCTTCTTTTTGAGCCACTCCTTTGTTGCTTTGGCTATATGATTTGGGTCATTCTGCTGGAAGACCCAGACACGATCCATTTTTAACGTCCTGGCAGAGGGAAGGAGGTTGGCACTCAGGATTTTATGGTACATGGCTCCTTCCATTCTACCATTGATGCGTTGAAGTAGTCCTGTGATATTAGCAGTGAAACACCCCCAAAACGTAATGTTTCCACCTCCAAGTTTGACAGTGGGGACAGCGTTCTTTGAGTCCTAGGCAATATTTCTCTTCCTCCAAACATAGCGATTTGCGTTAATGCCAAAGAGCACAATTTTTGTCTCATCTAACCACAGCACCTCTTCCCAATCACTCTCAGAATCGTCCAGATTAGTGATGAGAAAACAATTACGATAATTATTATTATTTTTTTTTTAATAAATAATGCTGTGTCCTTAAAGGCTTTTTCCAACCAAAGTTTCCAACCTAAGTTACCATTACTGAAAGGTTATCTGCAGTAACACAGTTTGGCCACTACACAGAATGTTATAATGTTTGCTTCATGTTCCATTTTCCATGTATTAGCTGCTGGGAACACCTGATCAATTGGCATGGTGGTGCTTGTTTGCCCCCCCCCCCCCCATCTTTAGGTTAAGATATCAATATTTTAGCCAGCAAAACCCCTTTAAGTGATATTGTAGAATAGAGACAGGCAGCAATGGGTTTGACACATTGAAAAACGTCAAATTTATGGTCTTATCTAAAATACAGGCATTCAAGCAGGACAAAATTCATGTGCCATTTTTTACCAATCTGCAACATTAAGATATAAACAGTAGAAAACTACTGCCCTCTCAAGTAGTGCAGTATAAAAAAGGGATAATTCTACATGTAATAAAAATGGCAGACACACACACAATACACCTACAATAAAAACAGTCAGTCGAGATAAGCATTCAGCTGTCTCTCCCAGCCTCATAGCCTTTAAAGGGAGATGCATACTTGACCACCACTTCATTGAAAAACCGCCCTCATGTGGCTGTGCAGTAAGGACAGGCGGCACATCTTATAGACTCTTTAATTAGAGAACTGTCAAAAAGGCAAAATAAAGAAACACCGGTAGCTTGATTTTTACACTTTATTTTAATATGAAATATATACAGGAAGAAAAGGTGATAAAGTTTCCTTGCTTACACTATACACTAGATACAAAACTATGAAGCTTGGATTAAGCTCCCTTTTCCTGTGCAAAAAAAAAAAAAAAATTATATATCAGTTTTTTCACTTTGGATCAACAGCTTTCTTGAGCTCACATACTGCTCCAGAAAATAAGTCAAAAGAAAGGGGGAGGGGGGGGGACTTCACACAACCTCAACACTTTTGTACACATTTTAAATCAGATGAAGGTAAAGGGAATTATTCAAGATGAAAGCAAATTCTGTTTTCGTAAAAGATTACCCATATTTAAAAACATTACTTTTTTCAACCATCTTAAAGTCAGATACACAGTAGACAGTTTGCTGCATTTTTCTGTGCGTCTTTAGGCAACACAAGCAGTGGATATAAAGTTTAGGATCCACAGCATACGGACATTTACGTTCCTAGATTATTATTATTTATTTATTTATTTATTTATATATATAGCACCATTAATCCCATGGTGCTTTACATTTGGGCTGTTATACGGTAGGTCTGCAACCTACCATATAGAATCTCATCACTTTCTGTAGTTCCTTATTCAGAGTTATTGTAATATGACTTATCTTAAAGGGGTTATTCAGCTTCCAGAGTTATCGGCAAACATATCCACAGCAGTGCTAAATATTCACTGTTCCCTTTTGCAGCCTTTTCTTGAGACTACTATTTGCATGCAGTGAATCTGTGCACAAACTACATTTCCCATGACCCCCCTCTATGCTTTCAACTCTGTTTGATACTCTCAGGGGGAGGGAGCTTGCAAACTAAACAACACAACAGACTGTGACCTAAGATGTGGGAGTGATTTATTATCTGTGATTTCATTGCAGGCGAGTGGAGAAGGGAGGGGTACAGAAAGTGAGAGCAAGGCAGAGGGATCATGGGAAACGTAGTTTGTTCACAAATTCACTGCATGTAAATAACAGTGATACAAGGAATCTCAAGTAAAATAAAACCAAGAAAAGGGTGCACAGGGGAACAGTTATTTAGTACTCTGGTAGAGGAATTTGCAGATAATTTTTGGATAACCCCTTTAAAGAACAAATATCTAGCTTCTGACACACACGGTGTTGTGTCACTATGTACTCCACATGCATGTGTAAATGGCATGCAGCACATAAGAACATCAAACACTAACACTGGTTTAATGTGGGGTAGTCTGTAACAATTAAATAAGCCACATACCGAGGGGGTGGGGGTGTGAAAGGGGGACCTATATCATGATACACAAATGTATTCAAAAGTAGTTGTAGCATTTTACACAAAAAATGTATACTATAGTTTCTGAACAAAATCAGTACAACGCAGGTCAGAACCAAGACCATTACTGTTTTGCTAGTTCTAAGAGTACATGTTTCAAATAAACCCCCCAAAAAAACAGATCAGTTACAGGGAGAACATTCACACAATTGGAAAAGCTGCTGTATTATTGTGCGCATTATGTCTGCTGTTCTAATGGTAAAGGCATGTCCTATATCCTATGAGAACGGCATTACAAAGTGTCTAGGTGGTTGGATGACAGGACAGACACTAGCCGCTGGCTGCTGTTTTCTCCTTGTCTTGCTTTAGTCTGTAGTCCGCCAAGGCAGCTCTGATTGCATCTTCTGCTAACACTGAAAAGGAAATGGGAGATCCTTAAAACACAAAAATGTCTTTATAACAAATATTTATATACAGAGCTTTACACACCCAATACTTCTGAGTCATAAAAGACCTACTAACAGTTGTTGCTTGTTAGCTACAGTCATTTTACATTCTACACCTCCATTTATATAGCAAGTTAGCCATGACTATCCTATAAATTGTATTGTTTATGTGCCCCACTCCACTCCTGGCTTAGGAAGGAATAAACTATTTAATTATACCTGTATGCTTTCAGTTATCTTCACTTGAATGTTATGATCTGTCCCTAATGCATTTTATAAGGATTTTGTCTATTGAACCATTGTATCTAACCTGATTTTTATTTTATTGCTACTTTCAAGTTATACCAAAAAGTTGAAATAGTAGATTATATTTTAATATGCAAAAAAATAAATAAAGGTATTATCACAAGAGAACCCTGTATGACTAGGAATAACCTCTCCGCTACAATGCAATATCCAAGTTGTTTTAATCCGGGCCCGTGTGGTGTAAACACCGTGGGGGGGGGGGGGGGAGCGTTTTACAATCACTGCAAGGTGTATGGGATTCTAGCAAATCACATCCACACCTTGCAGAAAAATACATGCAGCAGACACCGTTGCAGTTTTGGAATGTCAATTATGCCTACAGGCGCTGCAGGAGCAGCTTTTGTTTTTGCTGTAGCCAGCTACGTGGTGTCATAGCCTTATATAGTAAATATTTTTTTGTTGCAGGTTTTAGCATAGCTTGAAAAAAGATTATGTAGCCCAAAAAGTTGTGGCAACAACTAATAATTGTTTACTGGCCCAGAAACAACTGAGTCACAAAAGCTTCAACCCCACTAATTGCAAAAGGGGAAAAATGCTAAGTACATCACAGATTCAAATATACAAAATACTACTGGAGAACAAGTATATTAAAACTTACTGCTTAATAAATAAACCAAATAAAATCCTTAATAGGTTAAAAGGATGAAATATAGCACATAGCAAGTAGACCAAACTAATACTTGGCAACAAACAGGGGGGTGTACAACTCGAAATACATAAAAAGGGTCAGCAAATACACATCCAGGCTTGACAGAAACAAATCCAAAAATTGATAAAAGGATTTATATTACCCGCTCAGATGTATTGGAAAGGCAGATAACTTTTGACAGGGATCATCTTTAAATATTTAGGGGCCAGGGACGTTTTTGTATCTATTTTGACTAATGTATGTCCCTTTACTTACCATCAGGCTGGCTGCTTTGTATATAGTAGTGTCCCGTTGCTTCGCTATAAGAGGGGCGCTGGTTGATGAGGTGGAATGCAGAACGCGAGTCTGCGCAGTGATGCTCCAACAGACATGTATCGTGTTGCAAATGCCTCATTTTCTTTATGCAATGCACACCAGGTGCCGCGATTGTGTAGCTTTGGTGCACATACACATCATTTGTTCTGATATTGCAAGAGATATTTGCCGAAGTTCAGAATGCTGTCTCGCACACTGAGGATGTTCGTCAGTTAATATGCATTGGCCCATGTCGGTAGGGAGAGCCTACAGGAGTGAAAGAGGGGGTATTCCTTCTTAATTTGGAGGTGAGGCAGCTACCTATTAAAGACCTTGAGATTAGAGGGCTATTTCCCACTGCTGAACAGAGGATTGTCTTCCCTCTTGGTGTTCTTTTTGTTAGGAGGATTTTGCAACCATCCATCACTGTGGTAATGGATTTTTGAGTGACTCATCACTATGGACATTCAATGACCATTGGTAGAGCTTGGTACTGCACTTGTCAGGGTGGGAGTAACTTTGGGGTTTAAGGGACAGTGTTTGAGGGGCAGCGTAGGGATTTCCCTGATGACTCTGGGTTGTGTCCATAACCTGCCACTCCTATACATCTGCCCGGGTAAGATCCACCCTTTTATCAATCTTGGGATGGGTGTCTGTTGATCCTAGAATGTGTATTTGCTGACTTTTTCTTGTTTGAGGTTCTGTAGTCCCTGTTTGTCGCCAAGTATTAGCACAATCTACTTGGTATATGCTATATTTCACACTTACTTTTAACCTATTAGGGGTTGTTTTATTTATTGAATTTTATGTTTTAATACATTGGTTCATCAATACTACTTTGCATGGCCCAGAAACCAGCATAAAATACTAAATGCCGAGTGCTGTCCCGCAATCTACAGGAGTACATAGCTCAATGAATTAGGAAACACGTCCCGCTGAGGGTTTTTTTTGGCAGTTTTTGAAGCCAAAACCAGGTGTGAATTATCATGGAAGAAAATGTGTATATGACAGATGCTACTGCAAAGCTGCATGTCAAAAAACTAAAGACGCCCCTTTTACTGTTCCTTACAAACTTGTAATTTATTAAATGAGAAAGGTATGTCACAAGACTATAAGCCTTGAAGAAAGGAATGGGAAGAGCCGACAATCAAAACGGGTTTTCCTACTATTTATGTGCAGTGCACAAAGGCCATGTTTATTAGGGACAACACCACCACCTGCAGGTTATTCTAGAGTTACAGCGTATAGAAGTCTACACAACTTTTCACACTAATATAAAAGAATTAACTGTAAAAAGAGGACCTTTGCCATGTTTTGTTTTAAAGGTCAGACCTCAGTTTCTCTCATATGAAACTTTGAATAGATCCACTAAGATGTTAAAAGGGTTGTCCCATCACATACAGGATATATGGATATAAGATAGTCACCTACTCCAGGCTGCCGTTTTGCACTATGAGCCACAGCAGTGATTGATGACAGCATGCAGTTTGATCTATGTGTTGCATATTTTGTATTGCTGGTATTTAATCTTACACATTTAGATGACAATGGACACATTTGTTTCCAAATGAAACAATGAGTTTCTACAGAACAGTTGCAGACAGACCATTAGAATTACCGTAGGTTGGACTTTAACACAATGTATATTGGAAAACTGTCAAACTCTATTATACAAAAATAGAATTTTCTGAAAATGGGATACCCCTTTACATTTTTACTCACTATGAAATATAGAAAAACAAGAATGTATATCACATAGATAAACTACAACAGATGCCCACTAGAGAAACACTTACTAGAACAGTGCAGCTTTACTGGAGGAAGGCAGAGCTCTTTGGCAATATCTGTGTTCTTGATAGTCATTGCCTCATCAACCTATAAAAAACACAGAGCAAGTCCTGTTTAAGGCTGAGGCCCCACGCTGTGGAAATGTACCTTTTTTTGTTGTAGATTTTGCTATTTTTTTGAGCCAAAGCCAGGAGTGAACAGAGCAGAAAGGAAGACATATAAGAGCCTTCTATAGATTTCCCATTCCTTTTCAAGCCACACCTGACTTTAGCTAAAAAAAAAGCAGCAAAACCTGCAACAGAAAACACTAACGTGTGTGAGAGAGAATTAAAGCAAAAGTATACATACCTTGATAGATCACCTGTAATGTAAATTGCTTTTCTAACATGTAATTATTTATATGCACAACAAACCAACAACCTGATTCTTCTTATACCAAAATTTAGTAATATTCTTCTAATAGAGTAATAAAAGCCCCACTTTGCAGAAATGCAGCTTTTGTTTGTTGTGGATTTTGTTGTGATTTCTATCCCCTACACATTCCCCACTCTTTTTGTAGCCATTCTTGTCTTTGGTTCAAAAAGAAAGCAAAAAACAAACAAACAAAAAACAAACCCACACACAAACATGGGGCCTTAGGGAAAATTCACACGGTCACAGAGGGAGCAGATTTTGGCATGGAATCCACGTCATAATTCACCCCCTCACAATGGTGGTTTATGGAAACCGTTAGCGATCTTTTTTTCTGTGAGTGGCATGTTGCGGCTCACAGAGAAATGAAGAGAGCTGCCCTTTCTTCAGGCGGATTCCGCAGCTCACTGAGCCGCGGTGTTCGCCTCGCGACAGCACCCTACGGCCTAGGCCCATTCATTTTGGGCCTACTCTGGAGCAGGAAGCCGCAACTGACAGTCGCTGCAGGCGTATTTTAACGCGTCAAAATCGGGACCAAAATACGCTATTCCTTGCCCGTGTGAACTAGGCCTTAGCCTTGAAGCAGTGAGCAATTTGAACTTGCTCCTGAAAAAATAGCAATATTCATTTCCTAAAATTTTTATATTTTCCACATACAGTTTTTAAAAGATTATATTTTTAAGTAAGACTAATGAAAAAAAAAAAAACGAAAAAAAAAAACAACAAAGAACAAAGTTAGTAATTAAATTGAAAAATACCGTTTTCCCTTTCACCCATTCAGTTGCCAGAGAGCTGGAGGCAATGGCAGAGCCACAGCCAAATGTTTTGAACCTGGCATCAACAATTTTTCCATTTTCATCCACTTCGATCTGCAAAACAACAAAATGTATCTTATAAGACTAATATGACGCAGGTCATTTATTCTAGTACATATTTTAACCAGCACATAGCCACGAATGAACCCAATTAATTATTGGCACAGTTGCAGCACAGACTAGAAATCAGAAAATGGTAGAACCATAAATGAAGCAGGACATGTTATAATTTTCCACCTTCAGGACAAAAATTCACATTTAGGGGGGAGGGCGTGTGTGGAGGGGGGGTGTAGTGCTGGGGACCTTGAATGGATATAGGCTTTAAACATTTCCTGCAACCAGTTATAATTTTCTTTCACAGATCAATAGGCCATGACACGCTGGGAAACTTTGCACATTACTTTAATAACCATCCGTTTTTCGCTTTCCGCCTCATTGAAACCCTTCAGAGCAGCAATCAGTAGTCTCATTTCTTCCCTCTGTACTTAATACCAAGCAAAAACCCTAGCCATTGTTGGACACTAATACTCAGCGAGTGAACTGCTGCTGAAGGGTGACTGCTCTGCTCCCAGCTTGCTCCACGGGGTCATGTATGGCAGGTCTCTATGTACCTAGCAGAAAGCCTTTTGTCTGTACAGCTGTAGGTGTCTGCAGAAGCCTCCTGGAGAGAATAGGAGTGGCGAGAGAGGGGCTACTCTATCCACCCACACTTTACAGTTTATGCTCATTTCTATGAGCCTCCCTCCATACATCTCAGACTGCACAACAGACTTTCCTGTACTCCTCTGCAGGTCCCTCCCAGCAAGTGCTTACTGATAGGGTCCCTGCTGTAAAGATAAACTGTTAACCCTTAGCATCTCACACAGCACAGTGTGCAGGAAGAGGAAATAGGGAGCGTTCACACTACCGTCGGTGTCCGACAGGTAGTGTCCGCTCCTAGTGTCTGCTCCAAATCTGTCACGGACATTAGGAGCGGACACTAGCTGTGTCCGTGACACCTGTCACTCATCTCAATGGGCATCGGGTGCGTTCTTTTGCACTCCGTGCCTGTCCTTCCCTGTCCGCAAGTGAAGATGTCCGACTTCTCAAGCGGACAGAAGAACCCTGCATGCAGAGTTTTTCTGTCCGCTTGAGAAGTCGGACATCTTCACTTGCGGACAGGGAAGGACGGGCACGGAGTGCAAAACAACGCACCCGATGCCCAATGAAATAAATGACAGGTGTCACGGACACAGCTAGTGTCCGCGACAGATTTTGAGCGGACACCGACGGTAGTGTGAACGCCCCCTTAGAAGTAGAAGCCAGAAGCGAAATGAGTAAAGTAGTATCATTGTCTAGGCCCATATCACCAGTTAACTACGGTAATTTCACTTCCTAATTCCAGGATCCATGCCCCCTGAGTTGTATAGTCCTATGTAGTATACTAGGGGTTAGCAGTAGAGTTCTTGTAGCCCTCCACATGATCACATCTGCAAAGCCATTTTTCCAGGCAGCTATGTTCAGGCTGTGCAGAGCTCAATGAATTTACTTATTGAAGTAAGGCTAGGTTCACACTTGCACCGGGCCAGAACAGATGGGAACCAGAACGATGGAGAGCCCATCAGCTAAAAAAGCAGCTACCCGTGGACCCTATAGAGTATAATGGGGTCCACTGGGTTTCTGACTTTTTTTTTTTTTTTATACTGACATCAGCAAGGACTTTTCTCTCCACTGATTTTTGGTGAAATCTGCGGCGGAATGGAAAGAGAGAAAAAAACAAAAAAAACACACATTTACAATATTGGCATCACTGTGATTGTACTGAAAGGGAGAAGATATTAGTTTGTTTAACCACTTCAGTACCAGGCCAATTTCTCTGGTTCAGGAGCAGACATTTTCGTTTTTTTCGTATGTGTGATTTTGAGGGCTATAATTTTTTTTTATCATTTGGGCTACTAAACTAAATTTCTGTGTCTTTTTTCAGTGACACATAGGGATTTTAATGTTTTGATTTTTCCATATCCCCGGGATAATACAAACAAAAGAGGAGGAAAAACTTTTTTTTTTTTTTTAAATAGTTTCCTCTCTGTTACAGTAATTTTTATTTTGTATTGTGTCATCGGGGGTGGGGCTAGAACCTGTGATGAGGGCATGGTATTGGCAGATTAGTATTGGGTTTTTTTGGGGGGGTTTTTTGGTTTTTTTTTTTTTTTTTTTTTGGGGGGGGGGGGGGGATTCTTCACTTTCCTATTTTTATATTGTGGCCCTATAAGATCATAATAGACTTTGGGGGGGGGCATCTGAACTCTATTGCTTTAGTGGGAGAGGCCAAATGGGGATGATGCCTTAGTCTTCTAGGACTCAGCAGCAACAGCAGTCTGATACCCGGTAGATCACGTGATCGCCGGATTAGAGGGGAGCTGCAAGATAGCGTCTCCGATAGTCATGTACACGGCGCTTATTAAGTGCTGTGAACACTGCGATTGGGAAGGCAGGGACTGTAATAAATAGAGGTGAGCGAATATGCTCAATCGAATACCTCGGCCGCATAGCTCCCGTTGTAAAAACACTTCTGGGGCATCGAATTTTTACTGCCCCTCCCACCTTCCCTGGCACCAGGAGCTATGCGGCCGAGGTATTTGATCGAGCATATTCGGTCATATCTAGTAGTAAACCTTTCTAGGGAAGCTCTGGCTATAGTTACAGCCGGCTCACCACTTCTACAGCTATACAATTTTGTGCAGATGCTTAAAACTGCAAGGATGTATACAGAACAAGTAATGAACGTATATAGTCTATGGACAGTCCAAGTGGTTAAACAGTTACAAAATGGAAGGTAAACTTAAAAGCTACACACCAGAATTTCTGTTAGCTATGCAAGGTAGTCAATGACGCAGGACCCCTTACACTGTGAGGCTGTTGTCACCACAGATCTTTGTAAAGTTGCAGCAAATGCTGCTGCTAAGGATCCATGTTCATGCCTGTGTGCTGTATGAGCAGCTATCCTTAACCCCTTAAGGACACAGCCCAAAAGTATGTTAAGGACCAGGCCTATTTTTTCAAAATTGACATGGGTCACTTTAAATGGCAATAACTTTGAGACATTTTAACTTACACAAGTGATTTTGAGATTGTTTTCTCGTAACACATTATACTTCATGTTAGTGATAAACACTAATCAATATTTTTGTATTTACTTATAAAAACAAAAATAGGAAATTTGATGGAAATTTGGAAAAAATTGCAATTTTCAAAATGTGAAATTCTCTGCTTTTCATGCAGATAGTTATACCACCCAAATACAGTAATAAATATTATTTCCCATATCTCTGCATCATCTTTTGATTGTATTTTAATTTATTTTGGACGTTACAAGGCTTACAAGTGTAACAGCGATTTTCCAGATTTACAAGAAATGTAACTATGTTTGTTTTTCACACTTTTTTTAAAAAAACCTTTTTTACATTTTTTTTATTTGTGCTGTAAGCACACTAGAACCAGCGATCAGAGAGGATCGCTGGTTCTATACTAACTATAGACTTGCAATACACGTGTATTGCAGTCTATAGAGGAAGCTAGTTATGCAGATGCATAGACTAGCTTCCTCTCGTCCTGGCATCCAAGGGGTTAACCGTCCCCCCATCGGAGCTCGCTCCGATGGGGGGGGGGGATTAAGGAGCAGCGTGTAGCTGTAATTTACAGCTAACACAGACTCCTTATGCAGCCGGCAGAATGCTTTAAAGCCAGCCAAACCCCTAGGGTGCCATGATCACTATGGATCATGGCACCTTAAGGGTTAAACAGGGGGGGTTGGTGCAATCACCGTCCCTGCTGCTACAGGGGAAGCCTGGCTGTCAGATACAGCCGGCCTCCCATGGAGATCGCCCTTGCGATCTCCATCACGTACATGCACGTGGGAATGCGGGAACTAACCACATTCCCTGACGTACAGGTACGTGATTTAGCGTTAAGGGGTTAAAGAGGACCTTTCACCACCTCCAACAATTCTAGTACTTAGCATATGGTTATAGATGCAGCTCCACTGATTCTGGCACAGTTGGGATTTTTTTTCTCTAGCTCCACCATTCCCAAGATATCAAGTGACACTGCCCTTTTGACATTACAAATCTTAAACCACACATCAGGCACCAAAACTAACTGTGCTTATTGCTCAGGAAAGGTGGAAGAAAGAAAATCCCAACCGTACTGGAATCTGTGGAGTGGAACCTATTAACATGCTTAAGAAATGGAATTGGTGGAGGTTGTGAAAGGTCCTAAATACCTAATGTACACAAATGACAGACAAACCTGCAGTTTCATAACATCGCCACAGGCTGGGGCACCCACTAAGCCTGTTCCAACATTCTTTGCGTTCTTGTCAAGGGATCCTACATTCCGTGGGTTCTCATAGTGGTCAACAACCTGTAAATACACAAACGGAGAATGCGTTATTGAATGAAGGTCAAAATAGCTTTACATGTCCTTGTCTAGAAATTTTGGACCTTAGCCAGTCTGTTACTCAGCAAATGTTCTAACACAAGGCCTCAACTACACAAACAAGTTTTAACTGTGAGGGGAACAACAAAAATCATAATTTAGCAACTGAAAACAATACAAGGGATTGCTCAATAGTTAGGTAATTGTCTAAAGTCAAGTTAACCCCATCTGCAAAAGCAGATCCTCACCCCTCTCACATTACAGAGCTATAGGCGCTGCTGTGAGGAACAGCATTCCTGACTGATCATAAGAAATGCCCTTCTGACAGTGAAGAGCTATGGTACCAGCACCGCTAGCTCTTCACCCAGGGCACAAATCGGGAATGCCAATAGTGCGCTGAATTCAGTGCACTGTCTGCTTTCTAGCAGTAAATAAAACCGCATGTGCCCCAGGTGGTGAAAGGTCCTCTTTAAATGGCAGAATAAATGACTTATCTATAAATAAAGCAGCTTAACTGAACTTTACCTCAATGTCATTAAAATGGGTGAAAATCTGAACAAGCTTATGCAATACGCATTAAAGCAAATATGCTTACATCACACTGTTTACTCTTGGCAATGGGTCACTCACTCATCTACGGTGTGACTGCAAAGAGGATTTTTCCTCCAAACTGAAATGATGCAACCTTGCACTGCCAACTATCAGTAAGCGATTAAACTGAAGATGGATTGGCATGCTGTAAAAAATAAACTAAATCCAAACCTATTAACGCACATGACTAAGGGTGCATTCACACTGAGTAAACGCTAGCTTATTCTGAACGTAAAACACGTTCAGAATAAGCGGCGTCTAAAGCAGCTCCATTCATTTCTATGGGAGCGGGGATACGAGCGCTCCCCATAGAAATGAATGGGCTGCTTCTTTCACTCCGTGCAGTCCCATTGAAGTGAATGGGGAGTGCCGGCGTATACGGCAAGCTCTGCTCATGCCGGAGCGTACACGCCGGCACTTCCCATTCACTTCAATGGGACTGCACGGAGTGAAAGAAGCAGCCCATTCATTTCTATGGGGAGCGCTCGTATCCCCGCTCCCATAGAAATGAATGGAGCTGCTTTAGACGCCGCTTATTCTGAACGTGTTTTACGTTCAGAATAAGCTAGCGTTTACTCAGTGTGAATTCACCCTTAGTGTGTATCTGATGTCAGACAGAGTATGCAGTCGGATGTTACACCTTTATGGGGCTTGAAAGAGAATAGGACCTGCTCTATTATCATCAGACACACCCTCGGCTGGCACACTCTGATGTATGCATGGAGACTAAAATCTAGGGGTTTTTTTTTTTTTTTCTTTCTAAAGCTGAGTTTTCTGATTTTTCTGAGACATTTCTGATGTATGTTCCAATAAATAACAGACAAGCAGCACTATTTTGTTAGGTCAAATTACAGATCCCTTTATGGTTAAAGAGATTCTACCACTAAAACTTTTTTCTTTTGTGGATAAGACATCGGAATAGCCTTTAGAAAGGCTATTCGTCTCTTACCTTTAGACGTGGTCTTCGCTGCGCCGTTCCTCAGAAATACCGGTTTTTACCGGTATGCAAATGAGCTCGCTTGCAGCGATGGGCCCCAGCGCTCAAAGAGCGATGGGGGTGTCCCCACCGCTGCCAGATAAGTGTCTCCAGTGCCGCCTCCTTCTTCGTCCACAGCGTCATCTTCAATGTCTTCTTCCGGCGCAGGCTCGTAACCTAGCAGTGCAGACTGCGCAGGCCATGGGAAAATGGCTGCTAACAATACTGTGCAAGCGGCCATTTTTTCCCATCACCTGTGCGCCTGCGCAGTCTGCTCTGCTAGACGTTATGAGCCTGCGCCAGAAGACATTGAAGATGACGCGGCAGACGAAGAAGGAGGCGGTGCTTGGAAACACTTCTCTGACAGCGGTGGGGATGCTCTCATCGCTGTTTGAGCGCTGGGGCCCGCCCCCATCGCTGCGGGAGAGCTCAATTGCATACTGGTAAAAACCCGTATTTCTAAGGAACGGCGCAGCGGAGACCACGTCTAAAGGTAAGAGACGAATAGCCTTTCTAAAGGCTATTCCGAAGTTTTATCCACAAAAGTTTTTAATGGTAGAATCCCTTTAATGAGATCTGTCATGACAGATCTAGCATTGGCAATATTTTTGTTGTTCTTCTCTTATACAGAAATAGAACAATGAAAATGATACCGTATGAACCCTGCCTTACCACCAGAAACCACTCTGTACTTGATATTATGAAAGTTAATGTTTTTGATGGGAAAACATAGCAATGCACAACCTTGCATGAATGAGTGCTCATAAATATATACAATAATAATTATAAATAATTATAAATAAATGCCTAGGACCTTGATCTGTTTAAGAACAATTTACATACATACAGTACCTCAATGATAAAATATATGTAGCTAAAAGTCGCCATAAACTTATCCATGCATCATAAAACAAAAAGTCACATATTCAAATAAAAGGAATACCAAATGTGGACTATGGCAATATGTGACAGGGGGATACAGGGAGAATATTAGGTGAAAGGCAGGGGAGAAAGAGCAGAGGTAAAGTAATAGTACTATAAGGCAGCAGAGACACCTCCCACACAATATACTAGACAAAATGCTGCCTGTTTTTTTTTGGAGTTATTTATATAACACTTTCAGACTGAGAGCTTGTTCACATTACCATTATTATAATCTGTTGCCGTCATGCATCAGCACCTATTTTAAAGGATGGGGGATAAGTGTCTGATTGCAGGATCCCCCAGTGAGGGCGATCACAGTTATACAAGCGCACTGAAGCTCCATTCACAAGGGGGCCTTGGGGGGGGGGGGACTTTTGGTCTCCTGATCACTGGATAAAACCAGCAGAAATAGGGCAGACCTCATTATATTCTATTGGGTCCACAGGTTGACGTGTCTAACTGGATTTTTAAGCAGACAGGGTCTCCGTCTCCTGGGTCCCTATGCAGACCCAAATGATGGACACCTAAACAATTGGTGTGAACCTAGCATTACCCAGGATTCCCATGAGTCTCTGTTTTTAGACATCCTCACCTAGTCAATGGTCACTTTCACCTGGCTCATTAGTATTCACTAAACTGTGATGTCACTTCAGTGCAGTGAATACTAATAAGGAATCTACTGGGAGACCTAACAATTTATGAGAAAAAAAAAGAAGAAAATATAAGCCAGGATTTCAACCCAGGAAACTGTACGTAAGGCCGTTACCCTACTGTTAGAGGCTGAGACCAAGTTTGTTTTTTCCACGCTGCAATAGTATTGTACTGTACCTCAAAGATACCTCTACAGGCCAGATATTTCTCTGGTCACATGTAGCTGGGACTTCCACCACACGTCAATGCTGGACTGAGGAGACCGGACTGCTGGGAGGCACCAGAGCATCGGTAAAAGGCGAGAATAATTTTATAATTTTAAATTGTATTTAAAGTCCAGTTTTACCTAGACAACCCCTTTAAGCATGTGAATTCAACTAAGCCAAACCACAGTCACATGGAATGGCCATCCTACATTTTGTGAATGGGTTAAAGTAGAGATAACAGGAAGAAAAAGTGATGAAACCCACAGCCAGCAGAGCCATGTCCTCCCACAGAAGACCCAGCAGTCCCAGTCACTCACATAACCAGTACTATGTCCATCCACAAGGAGACCCAGCAGTGACAGAGCTATGTCCTCCCACAGGAGATCCAGCAGTCCCAGTCACTCACATAACCAGTGTTATGTCCATCCACAAGGAGACCCAGCAGTGACAGAGCTATGTCCTCCCACAGGAGATCCAGCAGTCCCAGTCACTCGCATGCCCAGTGCCAGAGCTATATCCGCCCATAGTAAACTCAGCAGTCCAATTGCTTCACATACCCAGTGCTATGTCCACCCACAGGAGAACCAGCAGTCCCAGTGCTTCACATACCCAATGCCAGCAGTGCTCCCACTGGAGAGCCAACAGTCTCAGTCACTCACATACCCAGAGCTATGTCCGCCCACAGTAGACCCAGCACTGCCAGCAGCACCATGTCATCCCGCTTAACGGCTAGCTCATTGCCTGGCATTTTCAGCCTCACAACTTCAGACCTTCGCGGCTGAAAGGACACTGCAACCACACGTGAACATCAGCATGGGCGCTCAGCTGGCAGTAACATAACATATAACACAGGGGCGCCGCCCTCCAGTGCACTCTACCTTCTTGTGATAGCTGGCACACGGGACCCGAAGCTCCGGCACCGCACACCTACTCCACACCGAGCAAAACAGCCGACCTACTCCTGCCATTGCGTCCCTCAAACAGTCCAGTTAGGAGAAATGGCGACGAGCTGACGTAGCTGTGTACGGAAGTCACGTGGTCGCTCGCAATAACCCATATTGAACGGTCTCTCCCGCGGCCTGACAGGTCACGTGAATGAAGTGGGCGGTGTCCGTTATGCAAGGAAGTAAAAGCGGGCGTGTATTATTATTGAAGTGCGTCACATTGCCTGCTGCTGTCTGTAGACCTGCTACCTGACGCTGCAGCAATTGGGCACACTCTGATTAATCCTAGTGAAATGTTCACACTGAGATTTTTGCAGGTTGAAAAAATCTGCTTCAGGAATTAGGAAAGCGTTTTTTCTACATCATGCGTTTTTGGTTTAGTTTTGCTCAAGCACACTGTATGGACCTGGAATCTTCCCTTTAGGCTGAGGTCCTACATTGCGGAAATGCAGCTTTTTTTTTGTTGCAGATTTTGGTGTTTTTTTTGTTTTTTTTTTAGCCAAAGCCAAGAATGGCTACAAGAGGAATGGGAAATAACTATGAAGTTCTTATACTTCACTCCTCTGCTCCATCCACTCCTGGCTTTGACTCAAAAAACCGCAACCAAATCTGCTAGAAAAAAAATCAACATTTCCGCAACGTGGGGCCTCAGCCTTAAAGAGGACCTTTCACCACTTTTGGGCACATGCAGTGTTATATACTGCTGGAAAGCTGACAGTGCGCTGAATTCAGCGCACTGTCGGCTTTCCCGATCTGTGCCCGGTGTAAAGAGCTTACGGTGCCGGTACCGTAGTGCTCTATGGTCAGAAGGGCGTTTCTGACCATTAGCCAGAGACGTCCTTCTGCCTCGCGGCGCCTATCGCGCTGTGCTGTGGAGTCGGGAGGAACTCCCCCCTCCCGCTCCTGATAATACTCGTCTATGGACGAGCTGTGTGAGCAGAGGGAGGGGGCGTTCCTCACTGCTCCACAGCACATTGGCGCCGCGAGGCAGAAGGACGTCTCTGGCTAATAGTCAGAAACGCCCTTCTGACCATAGAGCACTACGGTACCGGCACCGTAAGCTCTTTACACCGGGCACAGATCGGGAAAGCCGACAGTGCGCTGAATTCAGCGCACTGTCAGCTTTCCAGCAGTATATAACACTGCATGTGCCCAAAAGTGGTGAAAGGTCCTCTTTAAACTGGACTGTTCACCATCTGCGGCACATGAGGTTTAACCCCTTCCCGCCAATGGCATTTTTTGATTTTCGTTTTTAACTCCCCTCCTTCTAAACCCCATAACTTTTTTATTTCTCCGCTCCCAGAGCCATATGAGGTCTTAATCTTTGTGGGACAAATTTTTCTTCATGTTGCCGCCATTAATTATTCTGTATAATGTACTGGGAAGGGCTCGTTCACATCTGTGCCCAATCTCTGTTCTGCAGGTTTCCGTTTCCTGCACAAAACAGAGGCAGGACACAAAACCTGCAGGACTCTTTCATACCCATTCATTTGAATGGGTGAGAAAGCTGTCCGGCGGTGAGCGTTTTGTGCTCTCCGCCGCAAAACCGTTTTTTTTAAATCGGACACAGAGTCGGACATGCAGTACTCTGTGTCCGATTTAAAAAAAAAACGGTTTTGCGGCGGAGAGCATAAAACGTTCACTGCCGCTCATGACCGGCCCTGCTCTGACAGCTTTCCGTCTTCTGCATGCAGATCTAGTTAAGGCTCAATCTGTGACTGTGTTTTGTAAACCATAAGCCACTTAAGGCCTGTCGTTTACAAGACACCAAAAAGACAGACACAAGATGCCTGTTTCTCGGCGCAGGAAGGCACAGTGACATCATAGCATCGTGCCTCCTACGCTGAGACGCAGACTTTTTGTGCGCGATTATCCTGGGTGAAGAAGAGGAGATGGCAGCTCCATCAAGGGATCGCAGGTAGGTGAGTCTAACTTTTATTTATTTAGTAGAGTTGGGTGTATTTTAAGGGGTCGTTAAGAGGGGGCACTTTATATAAGGGGGGCTTTATGATTTTAAGAGTTGTTATTTATATAAAGGCATTATTTATTAAAGGGGGAGGTATTTACATAAGGGCTATTAGGGGCATTTATATAAGGGGCATAGCTTTTCACTGTCAGAAGGGCGTTTCTGACAGTCAGTCAGGGACACCCTTCCTTACAGCACTGTACTGTGAGAGTGGTGAGGAATCCTCTTGATAGTACTCGTCCATAGACGAGTACTGGGGGGGGGGCGTTACTCACCGCTCAGAAGCATCGTTGGGCAGTAAGGAACGCCCCCTCTCACAGTACAGCGCAATAGAAGCTACTGTGAGGAAGGGCGTTCCTGACTGACTGTCAGAAACGCCCTTCTGACAGTGAAGAGCCACTGTACCAGCACCGATAACTCTTCACCAGGGGCACAGAACAGCAAAGCCAATAGTGCACTGATTTCAGCGCACTGTCGGCATTCTAGCAGTGTATTACACCGCATGTGCCCCAGGAGGTGAAAGGTCCTCTTTAACCCCTTCCTGCCGAAGCTTGATTTTTCAAAACTGACGTGTCACTTTATGTGGCAATAACTTTGGAATGCTTTAACTTACCAAAGTGATTTTGAGAACTTTCCGTTCTGTGTGCGCACCATGTAGCCGGCGGTTTGCGGGAAATCCTTCCCGGCAGCGCCGTACTATTACTGTCAAGTCTGAGAACATGAATCAATATTCTTATACTTTATATTGTATGTTGTGTCATAGAAATACAAATTTTTCCTCAATAAGGTTAAGCAGCTCTGAGACAAAGAAAGGAATTTCCAAGATGGAGCTTATGTCCTGTCTTTCATGCCTCATGGCAGAAGAGGCAGAAGTCTTCAGGTTACAGCAAGGAGGTGTCTGGCTGGACATTGAAGTTTGGAGCCAATGGGAGATGGACAGCAGCTCAGGAATGTCAGACAAACTCCTGTATTAACCCCTCCTTTCCTTTGTTGTATAAGTGTGTGAGCTTTTCAATAAACTTCAGCAATGCTGCTTGGAAGGGCTGAGAGAGAAGAGCATCTAGCTGGTATTGAAATGGAACTTAGTGTCTGTGTCATTATTAGTAGTTTAAACATGCTCATTAATTTGGACTGACTGATTGATCCAAGATATAGTCGATTATGACCACAACATTACGGCGGATGTTGGAAAGGGATTGTCCAGGATAACCATTTTTTTAATACGAGTCCAGGAAAGGTGAAAGAAATAATAAAAGACCCTACTCACCTGTCCCTTGTGCTCCAATGTCCCACTGCGGTCTGGTTCTGCTGCATCGGTGTTTTCTTCTAGCCGACGTCCCCATTGCACATGACCGCTGAGATCGCTGACACAGAATGTCACATTGCTGTGGGAACTTCCGCTGGAAGAAAACACCAGAGAAGCAGGATTGGAACACGCTGGGAGACCCCAGAGCATATTCTCTTGCCTCATATTATAAATGTGGTTATCTTGGAAACCCATTTAACCCTTTCACTGCCAAGGGCCTCTGGAAATTTTGCACCTCCAGTAGCCAGAGCAATGTTCACAGTTTTGAGATGGACAAATCAAACCTAAATTGCAACATTAAAAAATAATCCAACCCCCCCCCCATACCTATATATTTTCTTAAAGTAGACACCTGCAGCATTGTCAGAATGCCAATTGGTACTGTATACGAACAGGCACCTTTATGAAATTTTGATTTAAAGTGAATGTTTTATGAAAAAATGCAAATAAATGTATATTAGTTGCTAAAAGCGGAGACCAAACAAAAAATTAAATGCACCAAACCTCCTAAAAATAAAAGTTCATTATGTGCAGAGTTCATACATATCACTATGGCCTACACCCGCATACACATGTCTTCAGAAAATCACCAGAACTGAAAGGAACAAAAATCTGCTTTGAAGCTGGAAGTGTTAAAAAAGTATCCTATAAAATGTAGGGATTACACACCGTGAAAAGCAAGTGAACCCCTTAACCCTATATATTTTTTGAAATACACAACCTGAAGTTAACAAATGTCTTAATGGGTCATCGATAGCCACATCCACCTTCATGCAACTTTGTGACAAACACAAATAATGTTTTGAAAAAATGCACTCAAACACATATTTGTACCTAAAACTCATGTTCAATGCTCTGCACTCTACTGAAACGGCCCTCACAAAAGTCTCCAATGATCTTCTAATGGCTAAATCTAATGGTGACTTCTCTCTTCTTATTCATCTGGACCTCTCTGCAGACCATAAACTCCTCCTCACTATGCTCCGCTCAGTCGGCCTCAACGACACTGCGCTCTCCTGGTTCTCCTCTTATCTCTCAGACCGCACTTTCAGTGTATCATTTGCGGGCTCTGTTTCTTCCCCTTCTTCCGCCCTGCTCTTCTCTCTCTACACAGCCCCCATTGGACAAGCCATCACCAGATTTGGCTTCTGGTACCATCTTTATGCTGATGACACCCAATTATACACATCTTCCCTTGGTATCACCCCTGCACTGGTATAGAACACCAGCGACTGTTTTTCTGCTGTCTCTAATATCATGTCCTTGCTCTATCTGAAACTAAATCTCTCTAAGACTGAACTACTACTGTTTCCACCATCTAATAGATCTGTCCCTGATATATCCATTGCAGTCTCAGGCCTTACTATAACTCCTAGCAGTATGCCCGCTGCTTCGAGGTCATGTTTGACGCAGACCTTTCCTTCACTCCCCACACTGAATCACTCGCACGTTCATGTCACCTCCACCTCAAAAACATCTCCAGAATACGCCCTTTCCTTACCAGAGATACACTAAAGACACTTATTGTCTCTCTGATTCATTCTCGCCTTGACTACTGTAACTCCTTACTAATCGGTCTTCCCCTCACTAAACTCTCCCCTCTACAAACTATTCTGAATGCAGCGTCCAGGCTCATCTATCAGGCTAGACGCTACAGCGATGCCTCTGGTCTGTGCCAGTCGTTACATTGGCTGCCTATTCATTATAGAATAAAATATAAAGTTATTACTCTCATCCACAAGGCTCTCCATAATGCCGCACCTCCCTACATTTCCTCCCGCATTTCTGTCTATCGCCCAACCCGTGTTCTCCGCTCACTCAATGATCTAACACATCCTCTATTATCAGAACCTCCCACGTTCGTGTACAAGACTTCTCCCGAGCTGCACCACTTCTCTGGAATGCTCTATCCCGGACAATCAGATTAACTCCCAATTTCTACAGCTTTAAGCGCAAACTAAAGACACATCTTTTCAGACAGGCCTATCACAATTTCTAATGTAAACCCTTCCAAATGTAAACCGTGTACCATCATTAGAATCCCCCAAATCTAACCTTACTCTGTCCCCGCTCCCACATTTACCCCACATGATATGATGCCATTTCAGGCTAACTCTATATATATACCATACATGTATATATTTACAGGGGCGGGTGTTAAAGAAACGCATACATTCATATCTAGTGATAATCGTTATTACTATTATTTTAGGGTATAATGGACATTGCTAGAGGCGTATTTTACTCTAGAAAGCTCAGGTGTGGACAGGACAGGGATTGGGTGAAATGTAAACTTTATTCACGACTTTCTGTGTATGTTGTGTAAGTGTTTGATGCGACTTTTTTTTGGCGCTGCGACCTGGACAATGGTAAACGCCTGGGTCACAGCGCCAATAAACTTCCTGGTTATGTTTAGAGGGTATTACATAATAATACCCCACTAGTAAAACTCAGGAGGAAATTACATAATACCTTTATGTGACAATCAGAGTGCAAAAGTATAGTATGCGCTCTGATTGGCATGAGAGGGGTTAAGAAGGATAAAAGTCCCTGATAACCACCCTCCTGGGGTCACATACAGGTTATGCACAGAATGAAGAATCATTGGGCAGCATGGTGGCTCAGTGGTTAGCATTGCAGCGCTGGAGTCCTAGGTTCAAATCCTGCCAGGGGTAACATCTGCAAGGAGTTTGTATGTTCTCCCCGTGTTTACGTGGGTTTCCTCCGGATACTCCGGTTTCATCCCACACTCCAAAGACATACTGATAGGGAATGTAGATTGTGAGCCCTATATGGGATAGTGACTGATAATATCTGTAAAGCGCTGCGGAATATGATGGCGCTATATAAGTAAGCATAATAAATAAAAATAATCATTCGGGGGCCACACGGTGGCTCAATGGTTAGCACTGCAGCCTTGCAGCGCTGGAGTCCTGGTGTTCAAATCCTGCCAAGGGCAAAAAACCATCTGCAAGGAGTTTGTATGTCTACCCGTGTTTGTGTGGATTTCCATCCCATATTCAAAAAAAAAAAAAAGGTACATTGTGAGCTCTATGTGGGGCTCACAATCTACATAAAAAAAAAAAAAAATCATTCTCCATCTCTGTGCACGCTGCAGGGCTGCTCCTCCCCCTCTGTTACAGCTCACTGATGCCTCCCGAGACGGAGGGGGGGGGACACCTTAGAGCCCTATATCTCTGGACTGCATTAAGATATCTTGATTTTTTAAAGATGAGAATCTCATCTTTAAAATTATATCAAGGACTTCATGATAGAATTTATAGTTTTGGAGCGACTCACGTTGAAACGCTGTCGGAATTGAGATCTGCAGTTGGCTCTCAATGCCAAATAGCGTTTTCAACAGTGAATTGCTCCAAAACTATAAATTCTATCATGAAGTCCTTGATATCAATTTAAATATGTGCATCAAGATATCTTCATGCACTCCAGAGATATCGGCATTAGTAGTGAGAACGTTTTAGCTACGTCCTCCGCTACTGAAGTGCCACTCTGGGAGGACGTAGAGCTGACGTCCTCGGCCAGAAAAAGGTTAAGGGTAAGTTCAGACGTTTTTTGTTTTTTTTTTGGTCCGTCACCTTTGGTGGAGGCTTTGCCCAAGGCCTAGAAGTTTGGACCCAGCTCTAGACAAAGATGAAGGCGGCGCTGAGCATTGAGGACACCCCCCGTGCTGTTTGAGTGCTGGGGACCGCCCCCAGTGCTGCAAGAGAACTCATTTGCATACTGATGAAAACTGGGATTTCTACTGAACGTCGGCACGGAGAAGACATCTAAAGGTAGGAGAAGAATAGCCTTTCTTAAGGCTATTCCTGTGTGTTAGGCAGAAAAAAAGTACAATTTTAATGATAGAGTCCCTTTAATACCGTGGTGTTGAAGTAATACACTAAGCAAAACTGCTAAAAACTGTTTTATAACTTTGTGTATGTTTATTGCGTGTGAAGCTAGTAGGAGCACGTAAACTCAATTTTTATTTTTTGAGCGGTGGTAGAGGGGTCCACTATAGTTCACCTCAGGCAGTAAGGAGCCTACGTTCACCCGAGTAAAGCTAAGGTTTCTGAGCTCTTCACTAGCTGCATAGAAGCTCCGAATCCCTCTCAATTCCATATACAGTATATTCACATATGTTACTGGCATTGCCCTGCCTGATACGGGAATTCTCCACCATCACACCCTCACAAGGGGGCAGTACTCTAACTTCCCGTCAACCTTTCACAAATGCCAGTCCTGTGCCTCAACCAACATGTCTGACACCGAGCAGAACGTAACGTGCACAGCCTGGGCAGTTCAAACTAGGACCCACAGAACGCCTGGTCCTCCGTCTCCCTGGAGACAAGGCTGTCTTCATTGCCTGCATGAAAAATAATCTTTTTATTTAGAAATAATATGATTAAATAATGCTCCTAGAGTCCGTGGAGACCTTCTGCACCGTACAACGGATGTATATGTAACGAATGTGTATTTAGTTCTGGTTGCTGACAGGTAGGCTGCAAACAGGAGAAAACGCGAACACCTACCCGCCCAACAACGTTGTGAATTCGCAGCAAAGAGCACGATGGCGGCTGCTGAGCACGGAGAGAAGGATAGGGAAACCCAAGGTCTAGGTGGCGAAGAAGGAGAAGAAGAAATGGAATCGGAGGAAGAAGAGCGCGGGGATGGCTCACCCGAGGGAACAGGACAGTCCTCCTCAGATGAGGAAGACGAGAAAGAAAATGAAGCAGAAATCCAGAGGCTGGAAGAGCAGGTGATAAGTGGGGACAAGTGCCCCCTAATGTATCGGGGTATCCCGAAGGATAGCATGGAGGGAAGGGGTCTTCTCCTGAGGTAAACAGGCGCCATGCTGCTCCAGCCGCAGGGATAGTGCTGAGCTGTAGGTGGCCATACTGGAAGTTGTTTACTGTGCTCCTCGAGAGGAAGGTCTGAGTAGTTCTGTGCAGCTGCCTCCTCTGCTGTATATGTGACTGTGCATTCAGCACAAGGGAGGAGAAGTATATACATCAGGGCACTGTATACTGGAATAGTGTATCAAGTATTATGGCACATACATGGCAGTTAGGGGGCTCAAGCAGGAGTATAACTAAGGGCTCACAGGCTCAGTTTACAGGCAGTTTGGGCCCCTTGCACAACCATTAGCCGCGTCACAATTGTATATTATAACAGTCATTTCACTTTTTCTTTCCTTCTGTGTCTGGGCCCAGACCATGCACACAAGCTTACCATCCTCTGTTTTGTGCCACCTTCTCCCTCACAGAATCTTTCCGTGACTATTCAACTGCTGTTTTACAAAGAATGGATTCATTTTCCTTTCTGACAGTGGAAGTCTGTGTATTATAAATGTTTTTAATCTGCTCACCAGAGGGAAGGGGACATAAATGTACAATGCATAAGCTGCCAGGCATCAAAGGAAATCAGAAAGGAGGTCAAAGATGTTTATGGAGCCCTAGTGTGTTGAGTGTGGCCTGTGTGCCCACTTTGCTTCTGGGCCTGGTTACATATGCAACTTCTGTCCCTGCTAATCTCTGGGAAAGAGAAAATCGAAGACAGACACCAGCCTTTCAATCCATGTTTACCTTGCCAATAGTTATTGGAGATCATTGGAGCTTTCCCCATAGATGTTGGATTATAAGTGACTAGAGATGAGCGAACAGTGTTCTATCGAACTCATGTTCGATCGGATATTAGGCTGTTCGGCATGTTCGAATCGAATCGAACACCGCGTGGTAAAGTGCGCCATTACTCGATTCCCCTCCCACCTTCCCTGGCGCCTTTTTTGCTCCAATAACAGCGCAGGGTAGGTGGGACAGGAACTACGACACCGGTGACGTTGAAAAAAGTAGGCAAAACCCATTGGCTGCCGAAAACATGTGACCTCTAATTTAAAAGAACAGCGCCGCCCAGCTTCGCGTCATTCTGAGCTTGCAATTCACCGAGGACGGAGGTTTCCGTCCAGCTAGCTAGGGCTTAGATTCTGGGTAGGCAGGGACAGGCTAGGATAGGAAGGAGAAGACAACCAACAGCTCTAATAAGAGCTAAATTCCAGGGAGAAGCTTGTCAGTGTAACGTGGCACTGACGGGCTCAATCGCCGCAACCCAGCTTTCCCAGGATCCTGAATGGAATACACTGTCAGTGTATTCCCGTATACCCGATATATACCCCCGATACCTGTTCCAACGGTGTGCCCCCCCACCTTCACCCCAGAAATACCCTGCAAGTCCCCTAGCAATAGAATTGGGGCTATATACACCCACTATTTTTGCTACTGCCATATAGTGCCATTGTCTCACTGGGAATTCAAAGAATATATTGGGCTTACATATAACTTCAATTCCAGGGAGAAGCTTGTCAGTGTAACGTGGCACTGACGGGCTCAATCGCCGCAACCCAGCTTTCTCAGGATCCTGAATGGAATACACTGACAGTGTATTCCCGTATACCCGATATATACCCCCGATACCCGTTCCAACGGTGTGCCCCCCCACCTTCACCCCAGACATACACTGCAAGTCCCCTAGCAATAGAATTGGGGCTATATACACCCACTATTTTTGCTACTGCCATACAGTGCCATTGTCTGACTGGGAATTCAAAGAATATATTGGGGTTACGTGCACCCACAATTTTTGCTACTGGTATATAGTGCCATTGTCTGACTGGGAATTCAAAGAATATATTGGGGTTACAAATACCCTCATTTCTTGCTACTGCCATATAGTGCCAGTTTCTGACTGGTAATTCAAAGAATATATTGGGGTTATAAATACCCTCATTTCTTGCTACTGGTATATAGTGCCATTGTCTGACTGGGAATTCAAAGAATATATTGGGGTTATAAATACCCTCATTTCTTGCTACTGGTATATAGTGCCATTGTCTGACTGGGAATTCAAAGAATATATTGGGGTTACAAATACCCTCATTTCTTGCTACTGCCATATAGTGCCAGTTTCTGACTGGTAATTCAAAGAATATATTGGGGTTATAAATACCCTCATTTCTTGCTACTGGTATATAGTGCCATTGTCTGACTGGGAATTCAAAGAATATATTGGGGTTACAAATACCCTCATTTCTTGCTACTGCCATATAGTGCCAGTTTCTGACTGGTAATTCAAAGAATATATTGGGGTTACGTGCACCCACAATTTTTGCTACTGGTATATAGTGCCATTGTCTCACTGGGAATTCAAAGAATATATTGGGGTTACAAATACCCTCATTTCTTGCTACTGGTATATAGTGCCATTGTCTGACTGGGAATTCAAAGAATATATTGGGGTTACAAATACCCTCATTTCTTGCTACTGGTATATAGTGCCATTGTCTGACTGGGAATTCAAAGAATATATTGGGGTTACAAATACCCTCATTTCTTGCTACTGGTATATAGTGCCATTGTCTGACTGGGAATTCAAAGAATATATTGGGGTTACAAATACCCTCATTTCTTGCTACTGCCATATAGTGCCAGTTTCTGACTGGTAATTCAAAGAATATATTGGGGTTACGTGCACCCACAATTTTTGCTACTGGTATATAGTGCCATTGTCTGACTGGGAATTCAAAGAATATATTGGGGTTACAAATACCCTCATTTCTTGCTACTGGTATATAGTGCCATTGTCTGACTGGGAATTCAAAGAATATATTGGGGTTACAAATACCCTCATTTCTTGCTACTGCCATATAGTGCCAGTTTCTGACTGGTAATTCAAAGAATATATTGGGGTTATAAATACCCTCATTTCTTGCTACTGGTATATAGTGCCATTGTCTGACTGGGAATTCAAAGAATATATTGGGGTTATAAATACCCTCATTTCTTGCTACTGGTATATAGTGCCATTGTCTGACTGGGAATTCAAAGAATATATTGGGGTTACAAATACCCTCATTTCTTGCTACTGCCATATAGTGCCAGTTTCTGACTGGTAATTCAAAGAATATATTGGGGTTACGTGCACCCACAATTTTTGCTACTGGTATATAGTGCCATTGTCTGACTGGGAATTCAAAGAATATATTGGAGTTACAAATACCCTCATTTCTTGCTACTGGTATATAGTGCCATTGTCTGACTGGGAATTCAAAGAATATATTGGGGTTACAAATACCCTCATTTCTTGCTACTGGTATATAGTGCCATTGTCTGACTGGGAATTCAAAGAATATATTGGGGTTACAAATACCCTCATTTCTTGCTACTGGTATATAGTGCCATTGTCTGACTGGGAATTCAAAGAATATATTGGGGTTATAAATACCTTCATTTCTTGCTACTGCCATATAGTGCCAGTTTCTGACTGGTAATTCAAAGAATATATTGGGGTTATAAATACCCTCATTTCTTGCTACTGGTATATAGTGCCATTGTCTGACTGGGAATTCAAAGAATATATTGGGGTTACGTGCACCCACAATTTTTGCTACTGGTATATAGTGCCATTGTCTGACTGGGAATTCAAAATGCGCAAGGCTCCCGGAAAGGGACGTGGGCGAGGTCGGGGGCATGGTTCTGGGGAGCAAGGTAGCAGTGAAGCCACAGGGCGTCCCGTGCCTACTCCTGTGGGGCAGCAAGCATTGCGCCACTCCACAGTGCCAGGGTTGCTTGCCACATTAACTAAACTGCAGGGTACAAACCTTAGTAGGCCCGAGAACCAGGAACAGGTCTTGCAATGGCTGTCAGAGAACGCTTACAGCACATTGTCCAGCAGCCAGTCAGACTCTGCCTCCTCTCCTCCTATTACCCAACAGTCTTGTCCTCCTTCCTCCCAAAATTCCCAAGCTTCACAGAACAATAACCCCAACTGTCCCTGCTCCCCAGAGCTGTTCTCCGCTCCTTTCATTGTCCCTCAACCTGCCTCTCCACGTCACGATTCCACGAACCTAACAGAGGAGCATCTGTGTCCAGATGCTCAAACACTAGAGTCTCCTCCATCTCCGTTCGATTTGGTGGTGGATGACCAGCAACCCACCCTCATCGACGATGATGTGACGCAGTTGCCGTCAGGGCATCCAGTTGACCGGCGCATTGTGCGGGAGGAGGAGATGAGACAGGAGTTGGAAGATGATGAGGACACTGACCCGACCTGGACAGGGGGGATGTCAAGCGGGGAAAGTAGTGTGGATGTTGAGGCAGGTGCAGCACCAAAAAGGGTAGCTAGAGGCAGAGGCAGAGGTCAGCAGCTTAGGCGAAGCCAGGCCACACCCGGAATCTCCCAAGATGTTCCAGTTCGTACCCAGCCCCGAAAAACTCCCACCTCGAGGGCACGTTTCTCGAAGGTGTGGAGTTTTTTCAAGGAATGCGCCGAGGACAGATATAGTGTTGTCTGCACAATTTGCCTCTCGAAATTGATTAGGGGCTCTGAGAAGAGCAACCTGTCCACCACTTCAATGCGCCGTCATTTGGAATCCAAGCACTGGAATCAGTGGCAGGCAGCAACGGCAGGACAAAGGCCGCCTGCCGTTCACGCCACTGCCACTGCCTCTGCCACTGCCACTGCTGACTGTGCTGGCGATGCACTCCAGAGGACGAGCCAGGACACCACTTCATCTGCCTCCGCCACTTTGTTGACTTCTCCCTCATCCTCCCCTGTTCCTGTCTTATCTCCTTCTCCTGCACCATCAAAGGCACCATCAGGCGCTTCTTTACAACAACCCACCATCTCTCAGACATTGGAGCGGCGGCAGAAATACACTGCTAACCACCCACACGCGCAAGCCTTGAACGCCAACATCGCTAAACTGCTGGCCCAGGAGATGTTGGCGTTCCGGCTTGTTGAAACTCCCGCCTTCCTGGACCTGATGGCAACTGCGGCACCTCGCTATGCCGTCCCTAGCCGTCACTACTTCTCCCGGTGTGCCGTCCCCGCCTTGCACCAGCACGTGTCACTCAACATCAGGCGGGCCCTTAGTTCCGCGCTTTGCACAAAGGTCCACTTGACCACCGACGCGTGGACAAGTGCATGCGGACAGGGACGCTACATTTCACTGACGGCACACTGGGTGAATGTAGTTGAGGCTGGGACTGCTTCCCAAACTGGCCCGGTGTACCTCGTCTCCCCGCCTAACATTCCTGGCAGGGACACGAGAAGAACACCCCCCGCCTCCTCCTCCGCCACCGCCTCCTCCTCCGCCACCGCCTCCTCCTCCGCCACCGCCTCCTCCTCCGCTGTTAGATTGACCCCAGCTACGAGTTGGAAACGTTGCAGCACTGGCGTTGGTAGACGTCAGCAGGCTGTGCTGAAGCTGATCAGCTTGGGGGACAGACAGCACACTGCCTCCGAGGTGAGGGATGCCCTCCTCGATGAGACGGCAATATGGTTTGAGCCGCTGCACCTGGGCCCAGGCATGGTCGTTTGTGATAACGGCCGGAACCTGGTAGCAGCTCTGGAGCTTGCCGGACTCCAACATGTTCCATGCCTGGCCCACGTCTTCAACCTAGTGGTGCAACGTTTCCTAAAGAGCTACCCCAATGTTCCAGAGCTACTGGTGAAAGTGCGGCGCATGTGCGCCCACTTTCGCAAGTCAACAGTAGCCGCTGCTAGCTTAAAATCTCTCCAGCAACGCCTGCATGTGCCACAACACCGGCTTTTGTGCGACGTCCCCACACGCTGGAACTCAACGTTTCAGATGTTGAATAGAGTGGTTGAGCAGCAGAGACCTTTGATGGAATACCAGCTACAAAACCCTAGGGTGCCACAAAGTCAGCTGCCTCAGTTTCACATCCATGAGTGGCCCTGGATGAGAGACCTTTGTGACATCCTACGGGTCTTTGAGGAGTCCACAAGGAGGGTGAGCTCTGAGGATGCGATGGTGAGCCTTACAATCCCGCTCTTGTGTGTTCTGAGAGAATCCCTGATTGACATCAGGGATAACTCAGATCACACAGAGGAGTTAGGGATAGCATCCGATCCGTCACAGCTGGAGAGTAGGTCCACACATCTGTCCGCTTCACTGCGTTTAATGGAGGAGGAGGAGGAGGAGGAAGAAGAGTTGTCCGATGATGTGATGGTGATACAGGAGGCTTCCGGGCAACTTCGAATCGTCCCATTGTTGCAGCGTGGATGGGTAGACATGGAGGATGAGGAGGAAATGGAGATTGAACTTTCCGGTGGGGCCAGAGGAGTCATGCCAACTAACACTGTGGCAGACATGGCTGAGTTCATGTTGGGGTGCTTTACAACCGACAAGCGTATTGTCAAAATCATGGAGGACAACCAGTACTGGATCTTTGCTATCCTTGACCCCCGGTATAAAAACAACATCTCGTCTTTTATTCCGGTAGAGGGGAGGGCCAATCGCATCAATGCTTGCCACAGGCAATTGGTGCAGAATATGATGGAGATGTTTCCAGCATGTGACGTTGGCGGCAGGGAGGGCAGTTCCTCCAGTAGGCAACCAAGTTCTCACCGGTCCACACAAACGAGGGGCATACTGTCTAAGGTCTGGGACACCTTGATGGCACCCCCTCGCCAAAGTGCCGCCACGGAGGGTCCTAGTGTCACCAGGCGTGAGAAGTATAGGCGCATGTTGCGGGAATACCTTTCCGACCACAGCCCTGTCCTCTCCGACCCCTCTGCGCCCTACATGTATTGGGTGTCGAAGTTGGACCTGTGGCTTGAACTTGCCCTATATGCCTTGGAGGTGCTGTCCTGTCCTGCCGCCAGCGTCCTATCTGAGAGGGTGTTCAGTGCAGCCGGTGGCATCATCACTGACAAGCGCACCCGTCTGTCAGCTGAGAGTGCCGACCGGCTCACTTTGATAAAAATGAACCACCACTGGATAGAGCCTTCATTTTTGTGCCCACCTGTGTAAAGCACCCCAACATGAAACTCCATGTCTGTACTCAACCTCTCCAATTCCTCCGCATCCTCATACTCATCCACCATAAGCGTTGCACAATTCTGCTAATACTAGGCTCCCTCCACCCTGATTTCCCCCAACTCTGCTGGTTAGAGGCTCCCTCCACCCTGATTTCCACCAACTCTGCTGGTTAGAGGCTCCCTCCACCCTGCTTTCCCACAACTCTGCTGGTTAGAGGCTCCCTCCACCCTGCTTTCCCACAACTCTGCTGGTTAGAGGCTCCCTCCACCCTGCTTTCCCACAACTCTGCTGGTTAGAGGCTCCCTCCACCCTGCTTTCCCACAACTCTGCTGGTTAGAGGCTCCCTCCACCCTGATTTCCACCAACTCTGCTGGTTAGAGGCTCCCTCCACCCTGCTTTCCCACAACTCTGCTGGTTAGAGGCTCCCTCCACCCTGATTTCCACCAACTCTGCTGGTTAGAGGCTCCCTCCACCATGAATTGGTCCAAACTGGGCTGTTTAGCGGCTCCCTCCACCATGAATTGGTCCAAACTGGGGTTTTTAGAGGCTCCCTCCACCATGAATTGGTCCAAACTGGGGTTTTTAAAGGCTCCCTCCACCATGAATTGGTCCAAACTGGGCTGGTTAGAGGCTCCCTCCACCATGAATTTGCCCAAACTGGGCTGTTTAGAGGCTCCCTCCACCATGAATTTGCCCAAACTGGCCTGTTTAGAGGCTCCCTCCACCATGAATTGGTCCAAACTGGGGTTTTTAGAGGCTCTCTCCACCATGAATTGGTCCAAACTGGGCTGTTTAGAGGCTCCCTCCATCATGAATTGGTCCAAACTGGGGTTTTTAGAGGCTCCCTCCACCATGAATTGGTCCAAACTGGGCTGTTTAGAGGCTCCCTCCACCATGAATTGGTCCAAACTGGGGTTTTTAGAGGCTCCCTCCACCATGAATTGGTCCAAACTGGGCTGGTTAGAGGCTCCCTCCACCATGAATTTGCCCAAACTGGGCTGTTTAGAGGCTCCCTCCACCATGAATTTGCCCAAACTGAGCTGTTTAGAGGCTCCCTCCACCATGAATTGGTCCAAACTGGGGTTTTTAGAGGCTCCCTCCACCATGAATTGGTCCAAACTGGGGGTTTTTAGAGGCTCCCTCCACCATGAATTTGCCCAAACTGGGCTGTTTAGAGGCTCCCTCCATCATGAATTGGTCCAAACTGGGGTTTTTAGAGGCTCCCTCTACCATGAATTGGTCCAAACTGGGGTTTTTAGAGGCTCCCTCCACCATGAATTTGCCCAAACTCTGCTGGTTAGAGGCTCAATCCACCCTGATTTTCAAAACAAATGTTGGTGCCAACCTCAACTTACTACAAGGGCCAAATTCACTGCTGGTGACAAGCTCTCCTCACTGCAAGTGCCAAATACACATGTTTCAAGGTGTTTTCCTACTGTCAGAGAGGTGGTATTGAGTGTGTAAAGTGTGTAGTTGTTAGGCTGTGATGTTGGGGTAATAGAGGGTCTTTGGTGTGTTAGATGCCCCCAGACATGCTTCCCCTGCTGTCCCAGTGTCATTCCAGAGGTGTTGGCATCATTTCCTGGGGTGTCATAGTGGACTTGGTGACCCTCCAGACACGGATTTGGGTTTCCCCCTTAACGAGTATCTGTTCCCCATAGACTATAATGGGGTTCGAAACCCGTTCGAACACACGAACATTGAGCGGCTGTTCGAATCGAATTTCGAACCTCGAACATTTTAGTGTTCGCTCATCTCTATAAGTGACATCTAGTATCCATTGCCACTTTTAGGATTAATTTAGCAGCTGTCAGAGTCATGAAGCTTTATTTATTGGGAGTTAAAGGGGTTGTCCAGGCAAAAATGTTATTTTTTAAATACGTTGGGGGAGGTGAAAAAAATAAAAAACAAAATTATACTCACCTGTCCCAGATGCTCTGATGAAGCGCAGTCCTGTCCTGCCAGTCTGTTGATGTTTTATGGTGGAAGTCACCATTGTAAGTGACCACTGAGGTGTAGAATTGCACTTCAAGAAGCTGTGCAGCAGGACCGGACCGCGTGAGAGGACACGGAGCACCAGGGACAGGTGAGTATGATTTTGTTTTTTTGTTTTTTTCTCCACCTCCCTGGCCTATTTAAATTTTTTTTTTTTTTTTTTTTGCCCGCATTACCTTTTTAAGTATAACTACCCTAGATTAACATGACCAGGGTTTTGTTTGTAATCACTATGGGACAGTATGTTGCAGGTACTCCTAGCGCACGAAGGGTCAAGTTTCATGGGAATCTAGGGTTAGATCACGATTAAATGTGTTTTGTTGACTATAGGTGTGTAAGAATGTTCATATTAGCATTTATTTAAGTAAATGGGGCTAATATGCAACATCCCAGTCTGGCCACTACACAGAGGACTGAGCTGTCTGCTTTCTGCTGCATTCTCTGTTTATCAGCTGCTGAGGACAACTGATCTCTATTAGAGATGAGCGAACACTGTTCGGATCAGCCGATCCGAACAGCATGCTCCCATAGAAATCAGTGGAAGCACCTGGCACGCAGACTTTGCCGGCGGCCGGCCGCTTAACCCCCCGCGTGCCGGCCGCTTCCATTCATTTCTATGAGAGCGTGCTGTTCGGAACGGCTGTTCCGAACAGTGTTTGCTAATCTCTATGGCTCTTAGGTAATTGATATTTATAGCCTGGAAAACTCCTTTAAAAAAAGTAATATATTGTGTAGTGATTTGAAGAGATATTCTCTAAATGTAATAAAAAAGAAAACTCAATGTACTTAACTGCGTTTTATCCTTCAGTATTACACTCCTTGTATTGACATTAATCTGAAATGTGTTTCTTCTTTATCAGCTCTCTATAAATGCCTTTGACTACAACTGCCATGTGGACCTCATAAAACTCTTGAGGCAGGAGGGAGAACTGGATAGATTAAGACGTGCCCGTCAAAAGATGAGTGAACTTTTCCCATTAACTGAAGGTAGGCGCATGACATGCTTAGAAACTGGTGATCAGCATTTTAGTACATAAACATAGAGGATTATTCACTTTAATAAGCGACACACCACTGATTCCAGTGCAGTTGTAATTTTTTTTTTCTTTCTAGCCCCCACCATTCCTGAGAAATCAGTGCTTTTAGTTTAAGCAATTGGACTGCCAGGTGGACAATTCAGGGCTGGATCGGACAGTATGGGACCGCCCATGAGACAGAGAGCTTAATTTGCATACTGTGTACCGAGACTACCTGTACAGATTGCTCAGGAACAGTGAGCATCAGAGAAAAATTCCAACTGCCCCAGAACTAGTGAAGTAGCATCTATTAAATGATACGAAAGGTCCTCCTTAAGGAGGACCTTTCACCACCTGGGGCACATGCAGTGTAATACACTGCTAGAAAGCTGACAGTGCGCTGAATTCAGCACTCCATCAGCTTTCCCGTTCTGTTCCCCGGTGAAGAGCTATCGGTGCCGGTACCGTAGCTCTTCACTGTCAGAAGGGCGTTTCTGACAGTCAGGAACGCCTTTCCTCACAGCAGTGTCTATTGCGCTGTCCTTTGAGAGGGAGCGTTCCTTATCGCCCAGCCATAACACTGAGCAGTGAGAAACACCTCCCCTACTCCTGATAGTACTCGTCCATAGATGAGTACTGTGGGGGCGTTCCCCATCACTCAGTGTCATGGCTGGGTAGTAAGGAACGCTCCCTTGTGCTCAGCGCACTGTCGGCTTTCTAGCGGTGTATTACACCGCATGTGCCCCAGGTGGTGAAAGGTCCTCTTTAAACAGCTTGACTCACGATGAGGACTCTTTTAATGTCACTGGCTCAAGCCGACTTCTGTTTATTTGTCCCATTATAACCACTGTCTCTGAGCAATGAATGGATAGCCATGATGTTCCATCTGAATGCTCAGTTATTCCACGGGTTTTTATGCAGTTTGCCCTTAACTAATAGGTTATTATTATTACCTAAATATATTATACTTCTATTGTCTGTAAATCACTGCAGGTCAAGAAGTACAAGTAAAGTAGTGGTCATAAATCTCCCTATGCACACTAGGGAAGAGTGCTGCCTATAGAGACAGTAAGTCCTTGTAAACAGGGATTGATAGATCTTAAAGAAGATCTATCACCAAGCAGAAAATAGTAAATATATATGACTTATTATGATTGTTGCTGTTCCCCAGATCAATTTGGTGTTTTTTTTTCTTTTTAAAATCTGTCCTCCCATTCAGAAGATACAGCCCCTGGAAGGTACATGTAAACTAGCTCTGATTCTTATGGACGGGGAACCTCCTGTTTTTCTGTGAAGAAATAAAAGGTTCCCACGCACTTGGAGTATCAGAGCTAGCTTATATGTAACCTTTTAGGGGTCATATCTTCTGAATGGGTGGATGAATTTTAAATATAAAAACACCAAATTATCCAGGAGAACAGCGAGAATCAAATGATGTGTGTATGATGTTATTTAGCATTTTCTACTTAGTGACAAGTTCTCTATAACAGCGCCAGCTCCAGGTTTGTGTGAGCCCTTGGGCAACAAAGTGTCATAGACCCTCTTTGCGGCACAACTGATGAGAAGCAAAGTCGACCTGCTGGAATGCTGTAGGTCTTCTGTAATTTTCGACCTTTGTATTGCAAAGATCAAAAACTTTGGGTGAAATTTGGAGCTATAATTTGTGTCCCCACACATATAATTGCTTCATATTCCCCCATAAAGTAGAATGTCCCCCTTACACCACTTCAGTATAATGTCATCCTTGTGCCCCCATACAGAAAAGTGGTCCATTATGCCCCCATACTGTACAATGGCAACCATATAATACCCTATACATTAAAATGCCCCCTTATACCTCCAAATAACTGCCCCATACAGTACAATTACCACACATATTGCCCCTTATGTCCCCATACAGTACAATGCCACTTAATGCCCCCCATATAATATCCCCATAGAGTACACGCAGATCTCTACTTACTGCTGGTAACTCCTTAGTCCCCCACCTCTTCCCTGCTCTGGGATACCTGTCCCTGTCTATGAGCAGTAAGTGAAAGTGAAATCTGCTCTTACTACTCGGCTCTGACATTGTAAATTGTACTTCCATCTTTATTGATTAAAAGTGCCTTTTGCTGAACCTTGTTGCCCCCCCCAGATGTGCCAGGTCCGGTCCTGCTTTTTAAACCTTTGTGTATTCTTTCTCCTGCAGAGATATGGTTGGACTGGTTGAAGGATGAGATGAAAATTGCTGAAGATGATTCAAGTCGTGAGGCTGTTTATGAGCTGTTTGAGAAAGCTGTTAAAGATTATATCTGTAAGCTTCCATTGTCTCAAATGCACATCTATCTATCTATCTGTCTGTCTGTCTGTCTCATCTTATACCAAAGCTGTACATTATACTGAGACAAAGCAGAAAATTTAATTATAATACATTTCCAGAAATATATATATTTATTTTTATTTTTTTAGGTCCAGAAATTTGGTTAGAGTATGCACAGTATTCAATCGGAGGGATGGGGGAAGAGGGTGGCATTGCTAAGGTTCGCTCCATTTTTGAGAGAGCGTTAACAGCTGTTGGACTTCATATGACCAAAGGATCAACCATATGGGATGCCTACAGGGAATTTGAGAATGCAATATTAGGAACCATACAGGTAATGTATTCTCTGGATACTAGAATGTCTGTCTGGTTTTGCCATGTATACATTTATTAAACTTAAAGGGATCCTATCTTTTAAACACAATTTTTTTCTCCCTAACATGTCGGAATAGCCTTAAGAAAGGCTATTCGTCTCCTACCTTTACTTGTCTTCTCCGCACTGCCGTTCGCCTGCAATCCCGATTTTTCTTGGTATGTAAAGGAGCTCTCTAGCAGCACTGGGGGTGGGCCCCAGCGCACAAACAGCACTGGGGGCGTCGCAAATGCTGCCAGAGAACTCTCCAGCGTCGCCTCCATTCTTCTTCTGCAACGAAGTCTTCACTGTGCTGTTTGAGCGCTGGGGCCCACCCTCAGTGCTGCGAGAGAGCTCATTTACATACCGAGAAAAACCGGGATTGCAGGCGAACGGCGGCGCGGAGAAGACAAGTAAAGGTAGGAGACGAATAGCCTTTCTTAAGGCTGTTCCGACATGTTAGAGAGAAAAAAAATGTGTTTAAAAGATAGGATCTCTTTAATAATTATTAATTACTTTTCTCATGTATTAGCCTTTGCCAGGTACTATCCCTTCAGCAGAGCAGCAGCAGATGTTGAATACCCAACTTGAGAGGATCCACACCCTTTTCAAGCGCCAGCTAAGTGTTTCCCTTCTAGGTAAGTTCTTCTATGAGAATGCCTAAAATGAACTAAAACAGAATATTTTCTTGAAAATATGAAACATTGGTGCTAATCTTGTAAGTCTTCTACTATTCTAAAAAATAAGTGTGCAAAAAATTATGCTAACATAATATAGACGTTAGGTTTTAATCATTGCCTATTTTTGTGTGTTATGGCTATTGGTTTTACAAGCATAAAAATATACATTTTATAACTTGCTAAAAAAAAATTAATTTTTTGTAAACTTTGGATTTTTTTTATAAATAAGTTGTGTCCAATATTTTTAGCATTTATCACTAACATAAAGTAGCTAGTGTTGCCTTTTTGTTGTTTTGGCCCGTCAGCGGGCCAAATAATACACAGATAAAGTAATATCAAGTAATAAAAGCCAAAAAAAATAATTAACATAGACAAAACAATTGACAACAAGAATGAGTATGACAAGACAGGAGAACAAAAGGATCTGGCATGTTGAAATCTAGTCTGTCAGCTTTCATGTAGTGTTGACTTTCTGCTCATACATTTTGTGTTTTGGATATCCACACAATAAAGAAGTAGACTTCTCTAATATAAGGAATGACATTAAAGTGCTTCTAATCTTTGGAATACTTTATATTTGTTAGATATGGGATCAACCTATGCAGAGTACGAAGAGTGGTCAGAAGAACCCATTTCAGAGAATGTCAATCAAACCTACAAGAAGGCAATACAACAAGTAGAAAAGTACAAGCCTTATGAGGAGGCGTTGGTGAGTGCTCTGCTTCAAGTAGTCTGTAGTCTGCATTTTTGTATATATAATCCTTCTATTGAATCCATAGATAAATATACTTCCAGCCATTCAAAAAGCCTTGAATTCTTCAGAATGTGAAAGTGTATATGAATCTCTAAACAATGGTAGTATGTTATGTCAGATGCCTTATTAGGATATATTTGGACATTACAATTGAGCTGTAGTTAAAGCAGTTTACAGCAGTTAAAGCAGTTTACATTGTCTTCTGTCTGGGTCAGCTCCGAAGCCTGCGCAGTCGGCTCTACTAGTGTCTCACTGGCAGAGCCGACTGCGCAGGCGTCGGAGCTGACCCAGACGGAAGACGACGAGAGAAGGGGAGGATGCAGCTGAAGATGGAGGCGTCGCTGGAGAGAGTTCTCTGGCAGCAGTGGGGACGCCCCCATCGCCGTTTGAGTGCTGGGGCCCGCCCCCATTGCTGCGAGGGAACTCATTTGCATACCGGTAAAAACTGGTATTTCTAAGGAACAGCACCGCGGAGACCACGTCTAAAGGTAAGAGACGAATAGCCTTTCTAAAGGCTATTGCGACGTCTAAAGCACAAAAAATACATATTTAGTGGTAGAATCCCTTTAAGACGGTGTAAGATTGAAGCACCATATAACACATTAAGTTTTTATGACTTTTAGTATACATCTGCTTCTCTACAGACTGTGCTAAGAATAGTACATGATGTCCAACACTAATCTTTTAACCAATTATATAGCGTAAACAATTCATTTTCAGTATAGAAACAGGACTTTTGAAGTACATAAAATAACAAAAGCTTGTAGTGTGCAACATTAGGCAACATACACATGAATGTTGTAAAAAAAAAAAAACCTGCCATGCAGAAGTACATTTTTCACTTGTCCAGTTGTCACATGTCCATTTTCGACAGTTTGTGAAAAAAAACTTGTGAATTAAAGTCAGTGGAGCAAATTTATTATTGCATCCAACTCACTTCTGTCAGCTTGAGACTTTTTGAACCCCACGTGCAATATTTGTCACAAGTGGCAACCAATTTTTATGCGCCCCCCCCCCCCCCCACACACACACCATTTTCCAGAAAAGGGCGTGTTTTTTAAAAATGGTCATGTAGGTGACAGATTTTACTAACAGTGCTGTCAAACAGCGTTTGCATGAGGCCTTAAGAATATCAGGATTTGTCTAGTGTTATATGTTCTGACCTCAGTTGCTATAACTTTGAATCTTGTGCTCCATTAGCTGGCTGCTGAAACACCAAAGTTGGCAGAATACCAAGCTTACATTGACTTTGAAATGAAGGAAGGAGACCCTGCGCGGATCCAGCTTATTTTTGAGCGTGCTTTGGCTGAGAACTGCTTGGTGCCAGATCTCTGGGCTAGATATACACAATATCTTGTGAGTACCTGATTGGAAAGGATGATTTTCTAATGGTGTGGTTCTTCTATTAACTGAAATGAAAGAATATAATAACTCTGTTTTCATAACTGGGTTCCCTTAGGACAGGCGGCTGAAAATGAAGGAACTTGTGCTTGGTGCACATGATCGAGCTGTCAGAAACTGTCCATGGACAGTAGGATTGTGGAAAAGTTATATCCTTGCCTTAGAGCGACATTGTGTTGATCATGGCACTATAACTGGTAAGTTTGAAATGTAGTTGAAAGAAATAATTTTAAGGAATGGTTTTGCTGAATTTTACTAAATAAAACACAAGTATTAATCCGTAATCCATCTTTAGGTAAAGGAAGAGTATAAGCCAGCAACACTTATCTTCTGTTTCTTGGATAGAAAATAAGTGTTTTTTTTAACTGGACACAGTCGGACATGCAGGACTTTGTGTCTGGTTATAAAAAAAAAAAAAAAAATCTGTCTCGCCACGGAGAGCAGAAGACGCTTACGGGTGGTCACTTTGCAAACCCATTCAAGTGAATTTGTTTAAAAACTGACCGCCGGGTTTCCATCCCCTGTCCAGTTTCTCGGGCAGAAGACTGAAACCCGCCGAATTGGCTAAAGCAGAGACTGGGCACAGGTGTAAACCCGCCCTTATATAGAGTGAAAAGAGAAGAAAACAAGATCCCCGGCACCGAGCCGTTCTTTGTGTAATACCCTTGGTATGTTAATGGATAAATAGAGCAAATCAGGTGTCCGCTCACCTGGCTTGGTTGTGTTGGACACAACAACCAATGGACGTGGTAGTCAAGAACCAGTAGAAAACTGGGGGCAGCTGCTGATGTCAGTCACAGGGACGTCAAACTGAGGCAGAAGAAAGGACCAGCCTTGCGGAGGACAGGCGGGAAATCAGCGCTCACCAAATTTTGATAAATGGAAGTCAACTTTATTAGGCACCACGCGTTCCGGGCACACAGCCCTTTTTCAAGTGCAATATTGATCCCGCCACTATGGACAGATTGCAATCTGTCCATAGTGGCAGGATCAATATTGCACTTGAAAAAGGGCTGTGTGCCCGGAACGCGTGGTGCCTAATAAAGTTGACTTCCATTTATCAAAATTTGGTGAGCGCTGATTTCCCGCCTGTCCTCCGCAAGGCTGGTCCTTTCTTCTGCCTTATATAGAGTGAGTATCATATGTAAAACGTATGATCCAAACTATTAGGAACTCATTTAACTTGATGGATATTTGGGTGTAATATTATAAAATATTTGCAGGCTTTTTCTAATATTATGTGTTGTTCCATTCTTTTATTAAATTTTTCTGTGTTTTCAAATGTAGAAACTTTTGAGAAGGCTCTAAATGCAGGGTTCATCCAAGCCACAGACTATGTAGAGATTTGGCAATCATATCTGGACTATCTCAGACGAAGAGTTGACTTTACTAAAGGTAACTAATATTTAATCTTTTTAATCCTTTCTCTCCGCAACCATTTTTTATTTCCATTTTTGCGGATCCTCAAGGAGCTAAAAAACAAAATAGCACCAGAGATTTGTTGCTCTGTTTCACTGCCAGATGTTGGGAAGGGGTTAAAGATCTTAGGCTTAGAAGTGAGAGTATCCTAAAGATGAGAGTTGGTGGGATCAGACGTATCTAATGTGTATTTAATGTTATGCTGTAATTGTAGATGTTAGGTAAAACAAGAGTGGCCTAATTTGCCAGTTTTGCTGACACAGCCATGAGGCTATTTGTAAATATCATTTATGGCTGGATGTTGCAGAGAGAGCGCCAGATTAGATCACTGACTACAGTGCAATTTTAGCTGATTTACATATCCAAAAATAAAGATTATATGCAAATCAGATCAATAACATTTTAATCTTAATGTGACCTTTATCTAGCCAGATCTGTGTAAAAGCAATGAAAATACATAAATATCCTAAATAAAAAAATTATCATATTTGCCTAAGCTCCGCTTTCTTCTTAACGTGGTCCGCTCCTGCTGCTCCAGTCTTTTCATATACCGCAGTCCTATCTTCCTTACCTAACCATTTGATTTTCCAAATCATATGTATGTATGTTCAATGAACTGAAATTCCTATTTGCCTCTCACAAAAGTGTGTGTTCTGGTTCCTCATCAATGTTGGTATGGGTCTGAGAACTCTACCACAAGGCACCATTTAATTTCAGAGCATCGTACCATTGACCTTCTATCTTGACTTTAATAAATTGTTCCCTTGTGCGCATTAGAATTACGATAGGAATATATTAGGAGAAAAAAAAAAACCCTCAAAGTGTCCCAAACCGAGTATTGTACAGTTTGTGATCTATTTTCTATATGCATGATTTGTGATCTGATCACTTTACCTTTCAGATTCTAGTAAAGAACTTGAAGAGCTTAGAGCTGCATTTGTTCGTGCTCTAGACTACCTTAAGCAGGAAGTGGAAGAAAGTAAGTCTTTTTTTGTACTGTAAGGTGCTACTGTATCTAAAACACCTGGTCCTGCACAAGTCAGTGGTTCCAGTAGCGTGTGATTGCTGGAATCTATAGCAGTGGACAGGATGCGGGTGCAGGCTGCTTCTTTTCAAGTTTTAGAAGTAGGGCTATACTTCCTCAAAACCACTGATATGCAGTGGATGGGCTACATGAATAGGAGCAGCTGCCTGCACTCCCCATCCACTGCTATAGCTTCTGGTGCTTAAACCCTGCCGGAACTGCTGATCTGTCCTGTTGTCATTTCCTTGCACACTACTTACTGATGACATAGCCTGTGGAGAAATTAAAATTAATTATTTGGAGCCAGACAACCCCTTCAAGGAAATTTGTTGCCAGGAAACACCCTATCATTCCAGCCACAGTGCAGTGTATGGTAAATATGCTGGGCACCATCAGATCTTCAGTCAAATAATGTATTATTTCATTGAAAAAGATGTTCTTATAAATGTGCAAAATGAGTCTATAGTGGGGGGGGAGGACATGTCAGACTCCAAGGGTTCTGTATTTGGATTTGAAAACCTGAGGCTCTGGTATGCCCCCATTACCCTTGAGTATCAATTGCATGTTTCTAATAAATGCTTTTTCAAGGAAATGGTGCATCTACTGGACTGTCTATAGGTGTGATGGTGCTCAACATAATGTCCCCTGCAATGCACAGGTTGTGATTGTGAATTTTATTCGGTCTACTACTTAACATTTATATTTATTTAAGGAAGTAGCAGATGGAGGATAGGTCAGGTATAAACTTCTCACTTCAATTTGGGGTAGTTAATTAACTCCTATGAATTTCGTGCAAGGGTCTACATTCCCATAAAGACCTTTCTTATGGGGTTTCTGGTATTGGAAGACCAGACCAGTGCTGCATGCTGTGCGAAATGATTGACACCTCTGCAGAAACCCAAATGATCCCCATTTTTCATTAGGTGTGACACTTAGATCTGTCATACAATTGATCCATCACTGCTTCAATAATAAGTTCTATTGTGAAAAGAGACTTAGCAAAGTTTACTGAATAGAGAATGCAAACTTTATAATATTGTATTCATTTTCTATTCAATATTTACCGGCTTAAGTGAAACAGTAATCTTTTCCATGTAATGTAAGTTTAAATAAATTTTTGATTCTCCTGTGTTAGTAAGGCTTCATATGTCTTTGTATATACTGTTACTTATTTCTGTATAAACCCTGTGGGTATTTTGGGGGGGAGGATGTCGTAATTGCCTGATGTGCTGAATGTTTTGATCATTTTGACAGGGTTTAGTGAAAGTGGAGATCCTTCTTGTAGCATAATGCAGAATTGGGCCAGAATAGAGGTATGTGTTTTTTTTTTTTCTTAATCGTATATTTTTTGTTTATCTTCTGTCTCTGCCTGTGATTCCACATTTACATGGTTCTTCACATGTCCTTATGTAAGATGCATTATGATATTGTGCATGTGTATTAGAATTGCAGTTGGAGACCCGGGATGAATGGCATACCCTAACCACTTCCCTACTGCCATGTGGAAGAGAAATTGTGCTGGAATGATAACGAATAATTAGTAATTTACACATTTTTAGGCCCTTTTAGCAATGATTAGTGAAACTATTCACCACATTTACCTACTGCGTATTGAAAAAGAGGTACAATGCATATGTTTGCAGTGTGGTGGAACTTTGAGGTGATTTATAATAATCAAAAATATACAATGGGTGTAAGGAAACTCTCATAGAACACAGATATAGTCCCTACTGATCACTGGAAAAATATTTAAAATATAACTTTTAATTTTTCATTTAAAAACCGAACTAAGATCCCCAGATAAATCCCCAAATTCCTACCACCTAGGTAATGGTGGGGGTAAGAAAATGTGGTGGTGGTCACAGTACTATAGGTGTGCCTAATTGGGATTCCATATTCTTCCTAGCTAACCCTGCACAATTGCCTGGATGCCAAAATCCCACTATATCTCCGTTTTAGTACTGTCCTAATTCACGCCACCCACACACACAATTAATGCTCAATATTGCTGCATATGATGTGTTGGAGATACAGGAACGGTCAGTGAGTCTGGTGTCCCACAATGCCAGTTGATATTTAAAGCCCCGTCAATCCTACATGAGCCTCAATGCAGGTCTGGATCACCCTCACTTACGCCATTTCCCCTCTGTGATAATTAATCTCCATCTCAACCCAAGTCATCTACCTCAACACGTTTCCCTATCCAGTTCATCAGGAGGTAAGTAATCGCAGCCCTAGACAAGCAGATTCGCAGGACCATGAGGGTTGGCCCCGCTACTAAAGGATCATTTTTAAATGAAAAATTAAAAGTTATATTTTAAATATTTTTCCAGTGATCAGTAGGGACTATATCTGTGTTTTATGACTTATAATAATCTTGATAAATTACTCCTTATGATACAAACTTGATAGACTGCAAGTGTAGTTTACCAAGAAGAAACAGAAGCCATTGGTTGATCTTTGAACACTATAATCAATTTTTTTTTTTTCTTTAGCACAATTGCCAGCAATTGAGGCATGACCGCTACTGCCAGATAGTGTTTCTTTTACTAAAAATTAGTGCCAACCACAGTCACTTACCTCACTGGTCAAGTAAGATAGATCTCACCCCATACCTGTCCACTTGAGACTGCAGTTCTTATCACTTGACTTGTTACATATGATCTGTTATACATTGCTCTACTTGGAGAAATAAGCTGAGGGTATTCTATACAGATCTTTTTGCAGTTTCCTTTCACTTCATCCCCACAGGCTAGACACTGCAACAACATGCAGAAAGCCAGAGAGCTCTGGGATAGCATCATGACCAAAGGCAATTCCAAATTTGCCAATATGTGGCTAGAGTATTACAACCTAGAAAGGTAAGAACAGCTTTCTAAATGAACAATTCAATGAACTTTGCCCTTGAATAATGTGTGATCATCTAATATCACCAGCTGGGGTTATACTTTATCTCATTCTTTTATTGTACCTTTTGTCTTTTATACTTTTTTTTTTTTTCTTCAGATTTCAGTCTGAATAAAGTAGATGAGAACTTAAAGGGGTATTCCCTTTAAGTGCCATTAGTATGTATTTGAGCCATAAATTAAAAATCTGCTATAAGAAAGTGACATTTTTGGAAGGATTTTTGCAGTTTTTATGTGACTGTTTGGTAGTTAATGAGAACATGAAATGAAAATGCAGTTCTATCTGAAGACAGCATGTTAGAGAGCAGGAAGAGCTGAGCAGATTCATTCATTGATAAATCATAGAAACTGCCCAAGGTGCCATCAGAATCCAATATATCTAAAGAGAAATTTGTATGTCGGTATTCAGAGAAAGATAGATATATTCATCTTAAAGCTTAACCTTTATTTCTTTATTAAAAACTCCCAAAAAGGAACAAATGAAACCAAAAATATCTTTACAAAACTCAGATTCATATATTTATCCATTAAAATTTGCTCTTTTTATTTTTAAGGTTATGCTGAATTTTTTTCCCACATACCATATGTACTCGAGTATAAGCTGACCCGAATATAAGCCGAGGCCCCTAATTTTACCACAAAAAAACTGGGAAAACTTATTGACCCGAATATAAGCCGGGGGGGGGGGGGCTAATGCAGCAGCTACTGGAAAATTCCAAAAATTAAAATGGTCAGAGTTTTTGGGTGCAGTAGGTGCTGGGGAAGGGGTTGTCTGTCTGCCCCTTCCCTGAGCTTGAGGACTGTTTTTTTTTTTCTCCCCCCCCCCACTTGGAATTCAGCCTGGCTGTATATAGGGCATCTGCAGTGCTCCTATTAACCCCTTCCCGATGGAACAGGAGCTCTGCAGACCCTATATTCAGTAGACCGGGCACTTTCAGACACAGGGATACCTAATGTGTTTGTGTTTCACAGTAATTTTCTACTTTTGTATGTATTCTAGGGAAAGGAATGATTTAGAGCTTTTATTTATTTTATTTTTTTATTATATTTTTTTTAAAGCTTCTTTTCTTTTCACTATTTTATGGGAGATTCTATACATTACTATTCCGGCTGGTCATTTTTTGCTTGACTTGAGTATAAGCCGAAGGGGGCAAAAACTGTTCTGAAAAACTTTGCTTATACTCGAGTATATACGGTACCTAAACTCCCAACTGCTCAGCTCTTCCTTTTCTGAAACATTCTGCATGTTAAAGTTTCCTTTAAGTTTATCACAATTATCCTTTGAGCCTGACCTGACTTATTTTTGTCACACATATCTATGTATCTGTCATGAAAGTTTATGCAGTGATTTTATTGTTATTAGAAGTAAAATCCAGTGTTTCTCAGGTACAGGCGGAGAGGACTTCTCCTGTATACTATACTTTGCATAGGAAGAATATGCAAATCTGTCTCCCGAGATGTAAATAGGAGACAGTGCCTCAGTCCGGCTGCCCACTGAGGCACTGTCTCCCTATTTACATCTCGGGAAACAGATTTGCATATTCTTCCCATGATCCCTAACAGTGGAGTGTAAATGGCTTAATAAGACTCCACACACCTACATGGTGGTCTCTCCCGAAAGAGTGACAATATTCTCTTATACTTTACATAGTAAATATATTTACCTGTGTTACTTGCTTATGTTCTTCCAGAGCCCATGGTGACATTCAGCACTGCAGGAAAGCCTTACATCGGGCTGTGCAGTGCACAGTGGATTATCCTGAGCATGTGTGCGATGTGTTACTCAGCCTTGAGAGAATAGAAGGTTGGTAGCTCGTGTCAAATGGAGAAATTAGAGATTTGGAGTTTTTTTTTTTTTTTTTTTGAATGCTTCTGTAAAATTGTGTTGTGGTGTTTTGTTCTTTTGCAGGGAGTTTGGAAGAGTGGGATGCAGCAGTTCTTAAAACCGAAACAAGACTATCGAGAGTTAATGAACAGCGTGCAAAGGTACTAGGGTTGCCTCATTTTTATATAGTAGTAATATATTATTGATAATCTTGATCCCTCCCATGACAAATATCTTCATCATGGACTGGGGGCAGTTTATGCCCCAAGATGAATATATTTGGAATGGTGATCATACAGGCACTGCCAGTGTACCTACGCGTTCACTGGAAGGAGCCCAGTTAACACAAAGAACTGGGTCCCTGTAGCAAGTGCTGCAGATGGATAATTGTGGTCCCTGGCAGTGTAACTGTTTACATGCTGCTGTCAATAGGCATATAAAGTGGCTAGATAGAAGAAAGCTTGTTCTGCAAAAAAAATGACCCTATACAGCATGATCAATTAAAACTTCAAAGTTCTGACTCAAGTTATGCCACATTCTAAGTACCTTTATTGTGCAGTCGTACTGACCCACAGAATAAAGTTAGCATGTCATTTATATGGTATGGGGAGAGATGTAAAAACAAATCACACAAAAAAAAAATAAGCCAAAAAATTGAAGAACCAAGCTGCCTTATATGGGTATGTCAGTGGAAAATAAGTTATGGCTCTCAGAAGACCAGGATAAAAACAAAGGCTGAAGGTTATTAAGGGGTTAAATGATGTTTCCAGGTTGAAAATTTTGATGACCTAGATGGATGGATTGGTCTGCAATATCAGATTTGTGACAGCTTGACACCCATTTTCCACAGTGATTTAGCTGTTCTCATCAGATGATAGTCAAGAGCCGAGCTGCAGTGGCTCAGTTCTACCACTACACCCGAGTTTGGAGCTGTCTGCTGCATGCTGTGATCTCTATATATCAGCTGCTGAGAAAAGCTAATTGATGGGATTGCCAGGTATCAGACTTAGTGACTTGCCTTCAACATAAGGAATCAATATTTTTAGCCCAGAACACCCCTTTAATAGCTTATCATATTCTGTACTTATTTTCACAGGCTGCTGAGAAGCAAGCCATCCTTGCTAGACAGGAGGAGGAAAAGGCTGAGCAGAGGAAAAAATCCCGAGCTGAGAAAAAAGCTAAGAAACCCAAGAAAGCCAAAACTGGGGATAAGCGCAAAGCCGAAGATGAGGATGAAGACGATGAAGAATGGGGTGAGGAGGCAGGTGAGGCTTTCTTATCACACATTTCCCAAAAGAAAAATCTGACTGCTTTACAGAATGCTTCACTTGCTTAATTGGTGTAATAGCTAAGGTTGAATTTACATATACAGGTTTTGATGCAGTTTTTTCCAGACAAAACAGGGTGGATGTTAAATATGGAGTATTTAGTGTCTCCTGCAGATTTTCAATTACCACCACATAGATAGTAAAAATCTGTTAATTTTGTGTTGGGTTCATGTCTATGTAATGATTTGCTATTCAAAACAGAAAAAAACCTCTACCTAAAAGGGACACTCTTTTGACTTCTGAAGGGTAAGTGGGATATAGGACAAAAGCTTTCTCAGCACATGCATACAATAGATGGATAGTGTGAGTGTAAAGGATAGTAAATAAAACTTGTCTGAAATAAAAGGCTTGCAAGCATTAGATAGCATACAGAGCTTTTCATCTGAATCACTAAGGGTTGTGTAATTTAGCAAATAAATTTACTTTCACTTATTTAATAATGAGCAGTTATGACTTAAATGGATTTCTGCTCTTAGCAAGAAGCATAACTTCTAATAAACCTTTACTTGGTGAATCAGTTCTTCATGGCTTTCAGTGTGTCTGTATGCATTGTCCAAAATAAAAAAACTATTCCAGCACCAAGAAAAAAAATCAAAGTGCTAAAACTTAACTTTTAATACCCCCCAAAAAATCTTTGTATAAAAATATATATGTGTGACATAAAAAGCAAAAGAAATGCCAACCAGGGAAAGAAAAAACATCCAAGACAATCTCGAACAAAGAAAAAGAACAACACAATACATAGCGGATCTAGATTACGCGTTTTGAGGCAAGGATCCTCTTAGTAGTAGCACTAGATGTACACTGGGTAGTAACTGGAACACATATATACAAGTACAAATCCTTTAACACCCGCCCTATGATCATTAGGAGCAGGTGTAAACTAACATGTAACACTCCCTATACGTGTTAGTTTACACCTGCTCCTAATGATTGTAGGGCGGGTGTTAAAGGATCTGTACTTGTATATACAGTATATGTGTTCCAGTTACTACCCAGTGTACATCTAGTGCTATGTCTAAGAGGCTCCTTGTCTCAAAACATGTAAGCCTTGAAGTTTTTTTTTAATGTCTGTTAGAGCTATTAATGGGTTAATAAATGCACCTAAATACTTTTAGCAGTGTTTTGAGTGATTTCTGAGGGTCTCTGGGACCTCCTGGCATCTTCTACATTTGTTTACATGGTGCAGCTTTCTGCTATGTAACTTCCACACTAGCTCCCTCTCACCTCACTTCCCCTCTCTCTCCTTCCCATACACCCCCTTCCTGTTTCTCAAGCTATCCTGCCAACTTCTATCCCTTCCCAACTAACTGCACCCACCCCTGACCCCTTTATACTTGCCTCTCTTCCTTCCAGACTTCCTCCTGCGGGACGGCTCCTCCCTCTTTTCTAACTGCTGCCGCACGCAATAGTTCCAGCACTGCTCTATGCTTTGCAGCCGATGATCCACCTCTACAGTGCAGATGTAGGAGCTGCTCACATGCCTGTGCAGTAGAGGTGGATTATCGGCTGCAGAGCACAGAGCAGTGCCAGGACTATTGTATTGTGTCGGCAGTTATACAAAGGGGAGGAGTTGACCCACAAGAGGAAACCTGGCGGGAAGATAGGTAAGTATAATGGAGTGGAGGGTGGTGAGGATAGTAGTGACTTTGCATTTCCGGAAACAGGGAATTGGATTGTCACTAGATAACCAGAAAATGTCCCTGGGGTGGTCATGTGTATGGGTAAATATTCATTTTTGATAAATTATGTAATTTAGAAAGTAGGCGGGGGGAGGGGTGTTTAGATTAGTGTAGGAATTAGCTATAATCCCAGACAAACCCTTTAATAACTGTATAAAACATGTGTAAGTAGGGTTTATAGACAAGTGTTCATGTTTGTGTCCTGTAGCAGAGCAGCCCAGTAAGAAGCATAGAGGAGAGGAGCAGTCTGAAGATGTGGAAGCAGAGGAGATGGAGACTGAAACGGGGCTTTTTGGAAGGAGCACCTCCTCCACAGGCCAGTCAGAATCCAAACAAAAACTGCCTGCCACAAAGGAACAGCCCAAGATCTTTCACAATCCTAACAAGGACAACATCACTGTTTTTGTGAGCAACTTGCCCTACAGTTTGTCTGATCCAGAGCAACAACTTAGGAATGTCTTCTCTGGCTGTGGGGATATCTCCCAAGTCAGGGTTGTCTTCACTAACAAAGGAACCTTTCGTGGATACTGCTATGTTGAGTTTACTGAAGAGAAAAGTGCATTGGATGCCCTGAAAATGGATCGACATGAGTTGAATGGGAGACCCATGTATGTTTCTCCTTGTGTGGACAAGAACAAGAACCCAAATTTTAAGGTTAGTTTGTCATGGAAATATATTGGGGCTTCCTGAGTTTTATCAGCAGCTACCTATATTGCTCAGATCATCTGAGTTTGGCAACAAAATTTGCCACACATTGGTTCTTGTGAAAGTCAACTGGAAAAATAGCTAGTCTGTAGCAAAAGGGCTGTGTACTGTTTCCAAAATTGTATTTCATAAAGCTTTAATGCTTCTTAGGTATTCAAGTACAGCACCGCTCTGGAGAAACACAAGCTCTTTGTTTCTGGGTTACCATTTACCTGCACCAAAGAGGAATTGGAAGAAGTCTTTAAAGAGCACGGTACCATTAAGGAGATACGTCTGGTCACCAATCGGGCTGGAAAACCAAAGGTGGGTCATGATTGTATTGTGACTTAGATATTCAGAATTTACAAACACTGGTAAAGGAATATCCCCTTCAGGAAGGCAACCTATATCTATCCACAAGATAGGAGATAAAAATCTGATACCCAGCAAGTACAAAAACATAGGTACTTTGTATGGATATGCATTTGCCGCTACTCTATTTATCTCTATGAGACTGCCAGAGATGGTGAACTTCTGTACTAGGTGGGAATTAAGCCAACTTCATGGGATATATCAGTGACTAACACACACAAAAGATGCCAATGCATTTATTTGCAGGTGAGCATAACCTATGAAATCTGTCTTTAAAGTGGAACATGGTGGGCAAATTACCATCAAGCTAATACTAGTAACAGATAGTCAAGGAGTACGGTTTCTAAACATGCCCTCCAGGCTGTCTGATGTTCCCCCCCCAAAAAAACAAATCCTAGCTAGTTTAACCCCTTCCTGACATTTGCCATGCAGTTACGACAGATGCTGGGTCTTTAAAAATGGCGGCTTCTCTTCTGCAGAGCAGCTATCATAGCTACTGTATGGGGGTCTGCACTGTAATGTACAGCAGAGACCTGAAGTTAATGCCCACGATCAGAGTCCACTCTGGTTGCGGGCATTATTGAGTGTGATAGCCCCACCCCACCCCCAGGGCAGCACCACAGTCCCCAGGGCCAGTCCCAACCCCCATAGCTACTGTACCAAGTCTCCGCTGTAGTGTAGTCCTAGCTCAGACACAATACAATGTTTTTTTGTTTTGTTTTTTTTTACTGCTAGGCCAGGTCATGTTCAACAATGCCCCCAATCAAAGTGGACTCTGATCGCGGGCATTAGCTCCAGGTCGCCGCTCCAGGTCTAGTGTACAGCGGAGACCTGGAGCTAATGCCCGCAATTAGAGTCCACTCTGATTGGGGGCATTGTTGAACGTGACCTGGCCTAGCAGTAAAAAAAAAAAAAAAAAAGCATATTGTGTTGTGCCTGAGCTAGGACTGGGCATTTCATCGCAAACTAACCAAAATTAAGCGTCATCTCTGTTAATGGATGTTGATTTGCTCACATTGACCATTTCAATTACTGTGCATCTATGCCGTCCTGTGTCACGCTGTCATTGGCTGAAGGATATGTCACTAAGGGCTCGTTCACATCTGCACCCGTACTCTGTTCTGCAGGTTTCCATTTCCTGCACAAAACAGAGGCAGGAGACGGAAACCTGCCGGAATGTTTCAAACCCATTCATTTGAATGGGCTCGAAAAGTCTCCGGCCGTGTGCGCCGGTGAGCGTTTTATGCTCTCCGCGGCGAAACCAGTTTTTTTAAACCAGACACAGAGTCGGACATGCAGTACTCTGTGTCTGGTTTAATAAAAAAACGGTTTTGCCACAGAGCACATAAAACTCTCAGCGGCGCTCATGGCCGGACTCGGCATGACAGGTTTACGTCTTCTGCGCGCAGAAGATGGAAACCTGAAAACGGAGATCGAACGCTGGTGTGAACCCAGCATAACTGTATGCTATCCAGTCAGGACTGCTGATATGTGAATAACAGAAACTAAAATTCAGTGGTATGTTATGGCATATAAATAGGGTGTGTGGCATGTAAAAGGGGGAGTGTCCTAAAATAATTGCTTATTAATCATTATTGAGGTAAAATATTGAATTATTTGTGATTTTGATTCGGGTCATAATCGTCAAGTGTAGTCGGAGTTTGGTTTTGCCAGGAATGTTGTTTGTAGTTGTGGCATACAAATGGATGAACTGTTAAATAGTGTGTATAGCATGGACCAAGTCAGTCGTCTTTCACATCCACTTCTTGGTTTTCCACTCAGTCCAGTTGCAGTACTCTCTAGATTTACAGAGGTAGTCCTCAAGAAACTGTTCTATCCTTTATCAAGGCTCAGTAACAGAAAGCAATTTGTAGAGAGACAGAAACAAACAAACAGAGAATATAGGTGGCCTGGAACAGGGACCAAGTTATCAGCTCAACCAGAGAGGTGGTCTGTAACCTAGGCAACCAGCTGTAAACATAAAGGAGACACATATCGCTGTATCTGACAAGTGGAGAAAGATCAGGTAATGTATTGGGTAAAACACTACTTCTCTTAGCTTAAGCTACAAGTATAAATACGATCCTGGAGGTGAGAATACCCCTTTAATAAGTAAGGGAGCGTTCACACTACTGTCGGTGTCCGACAGGTAGTGTCCGCTCCTAGTGTCCGCTCAAAATCTGTCGCGGACACTAGCTGTGTCCGTGACACCTGTCATTTATTTCAATGGGCATCGGGTGCGTTCTTCTGTGACAGATTTTGAGCGGACACTAGGAGCGGACACTACCTGTCGGACACCGACAGGTAGTGTGAACGCCCCCTAACGTTGCTGTAGGATTATTTTTCAGTCGTAATAATTGCCTCATAATCCTTTAAACTTTTCAGGGGCTTGCATACGTCGAATATGAAAATGAGGCTCAGGCTTCACAGGCTGTAATAAAACTGGATGGCACAAATTTCAAGGACCATACTATTCAGGTGGCGATTAGTAATCCTCCTTTAAGAAGACAGCAAGACAGTCAAGAAGCTTCTCGATCTGCAATGTCTATGGTTCCTCGACAAGCATACGGAGCGTAAGTATAAAGCAAATGTGTAGTATTATGAGAAGTAAGGGTCCTTGACCTTCTGTCTAATGCTACTTTGATGAATACCCCGTGGACTATTTCTGTGATTGACAGATTTGCCTGTCATTTGTGGGACATCCACATGAAATTACATGTGGATTTTTCTTCACAGATTTCAATGCGGAAAAGCTACACTGTAATCCAGTAGTATTAAAGTCAAGGAAAAATTATATTTCCTATTTTTTTTTTTTTAATGGTTTTGAATGTATGTAAAATCCTTGCAAGTTAGTGCAGATCGGTACCATAGCGCTTTACAGTCAGAAGGGCGTTTCTGACAGTCTGTCAGTAACGTCCTTCTGTACAAGCAGCGCCTATCGCGCTGTACAGTGTGAGTGGGGAGGAACGCCCCCTCCCCTCCTGATAATACTCGTCTATGGAGGAGCACTGTGAGAAGAGGGAGGGGGCGTTCCTCCCTGCTCACACTCTACAGTGCGATAGGCGCTGCTGTGGAGAAGGATGTACCTGACTGACTGTCAGAAACGCCCTTCTGACTGTAAAGCCCTACGGTACCGATAGCTCTTTACCCAGGCCACAGATCAGGAAAGCAGACAGTGCACTGAATTCAGCACACTGTCTGCTTTCCAGCAGTATATAGAACTGGTGTGCCCAATCTGATGAAAGGTCCTCTTTAAGAACCATTAAAAGCAATGTTTTTTTTCTGTTAACAGGAGAGGTAAAGGAAGAACCCAAGTGGCTCTCTTACCCCGATCTCTGCATCGTCAGAATACAACAGGCACCACAAAAACAGAAAATGGTACGCCACAGACACCGGAGGCTTCATCGGGTGCTGAAGGAGAGCCGCGGAAGATGTCTAATGCTGACTTTGCTAGGATGTTGCTGCGAAAGTGATTATACCGGGACCTGTGCAATGGGAAAATGTGAAAAAATGACTGCCCTTTGTGACCTTATCCATCACTGCAGCTGCTTACGGCTCCACTAAACTCTTGGACTGCAGATTCTGCCCAGTTGGGCGATACGTACAGTTTATTTTACAGGTTGTTTTTCTAGGTCCTATACATATTACCTTTTATGTTTTAATAGTGCAGACTTCAGGCTTCCTTATTTCCCTCATATTGAGGCAGGCAAGGCAAACTAGGGGTAGCTAATAATGGTCTGTTGGGGTATGTTTTTACACCTGTTGTTGCAGAATGTTTGTTTATTGCACCCAATTGCAAAAGTCATAGTGAAACACACTCGAGTATGGGTATTTTATATGCATCATCCTAATTTCATGCTTTGTTTTCCCTGTGGAATTTACAGTTCATTTATGTTGGTTAAAACTGGATTAAAACATTTGCTGTATTCAAGCCAATTAACCATTGTGTAAGTTTATGTTAATGACCAATATACACAACTTCCAAGCTATTTATATTGTGCATATATGGGTAATGAGATACATTGAGAGGCCACTATGGCACCTCGCAGCATTGTAAAGATATGCTTGTCTGTTAGATTGTGGACTTCACTGCAGTATTGAGACCTACCTTAGATTTCCCTCTGTGAGGGTAAGTATATAATACTTAATAGCAGTATATAATACGTCTAAAGGTAGTATTGGAGAAGGTCCAGTATCTGATGCTTTCCAGGCTCGTGGAAAGGAATGATAATGGAAGGGGCCGTAAAATTTGTATACCTCTTCACTCGGTATAAGTACGTCTATGTACCTGACTAAGGAGCTACAGTACCTTCACTAGGGATCTTATTTCCTGGACTTCATCTATTACATGTCCCTGTAAGAAGATGTTTTTTATGGAAACTAAAATAGTGGTAGCTGAACAGCCAAACCATCACAGCTAAGCAAAGAGAATAATTGCCTAACATATTAGTGAATTTTCATGCTGTGGTTTTGGCGCACGCATATTGTGTGTGAACCATGGTAAAATGGGAGAAAGTAAAACTTGGTTGAGGACTAATTTGAGCCAGGATGGTAATTGTCACCTAAATATGGCTGCTAATATTTCTAAGGTTATCGGTTTCTACATGTGCACACTGCAGTACTTAATCTGTGGTCACAGATTTGCTGTGTAGATACATTGTACCTAAGAAGTAGGTATGGTTATGGACAATATCATTGTCTGAACATGGATTGATTCTTTAAGGGAATCTATTATAGACTTTTCTTGTTAAGCAATTAATGGGTTGTTTGGGTGATCCATTTTGGCCCCCTTCCCCTAGAAAACTTGCAGGCAGGTCTCACATGACTCTCACTTGTTGCTGCTCAGGCTGGACACACTGGAAGTACCTGCTTGGGATCACTGACTGAGATGGGTCACCGCTCAACAAAGGTACTTAGATATGTGACCAGAGCAGCATCAGAATGGGAGTAGCATGGGATCAGTGAGGTATTGGTTATTTTATTGTTTGTCCACCTGCTGGAAAGGCCCTTAGGCTGAGGCAGCACATTGTGGAAAAGCTGTATATTTTGTTGCAGGTTTTACTGTGATTTTTTTTTTTTTCTTTTGCCAAAGCCAGAAGTGGATTTTGAAGAAAGGCAAAGTGTAAGAGCTTCATTATATTTCACATTCCTGTTGAAGCCATTCTTGGTTTTGGTTCAAAAAACCGCAGCCAAGTCTGCAACAAAAATGAAGTTTTTCCATTGTGGGTGACCAGCCTTAAGGGGCCATTCACATGGAGGAAAATGGTGAGGAATTTAGTGTGGAATTTCAGCGCTGAAATAATAAAGCCTCCCATTGATTTCAATGGGTTCCTTTTAACGCTAGTAGAAAAAGGAAAACATTGAAGTCAATGGGAGGCTTTTTTTTTTCAGAGCTGAAATTCCACATAATTTTCCTCCATGAATTGAATGGAGCCTTAGAAGTGCTGTAATCTAAAGACTGTTCAGTGACCATTTCCCATTGAAGGTATTTTAGAGGTTGTAATAGTATTCGTCATGCTGTAGCTATGTACATCATCTCTTAACTCCACACTCCTCTTTCCAGTATAGACATGTTACTTGGATAGAATCCATAATTCTGTGCATGCTCTTTCCATATGACATTTCTGTCTAGTGAATTAAAGGACGGTTCTTTATTCCATTAATCCATTTTTTTAATTTTAATATAAAGTCTATTTTTGAGAAAACCATCTGAAAATGTCTGCTATTACAGGTCTTGTGGGGTTTTTAGTTTTCCCTGGATGTTATAAAGCAACTCTGAGAAGGCCATAGGCCAGAATTGTATTAAAGATCCTAAAATAGTACACCCCCTCAGGGAGTAGTTGCAGTGGCAGCTTTATTTGCTTGTCCTTCAAACATATAAATCTCCTTAAAATATATGACTAAGAAACAGGACAACATATATTTCAAGATCTTTGCTGAATACCTGAGGTTGACTGCAGTATTTTCATTAATGACACTTTTAGGCAAGCAGCATGCCTAAGCAGACAGCATAGTGTTTTGTTTTTTATTATGTTGGCCACCATTTATTGTATATTGATTTTTTTCTGTAACTTTTGGGTGTTCAGCCTATACATATATACCATTGTCTGTGTGATGCAGTCTACAATGGCCACATCCACACTTCACAATATCACGTTCACCCTAAGCCTCTGTCCCAATAATGCCTATTAATACATTTGTTTATATCTGTGATGTGAACAGGAGAGTTGAAAATCTATTTTTCTCTTTGTGGCATGGTTCACCTCCTTGTGCTAATTTTCTTACCAATTTAATGCCATAGATTGAACCAAAAATTGTTTATTTTTCAATATATATTGTCTTTTTAGGTTTTCTTTTATGTCCAATGCAAGAAATGCAAAAGTATTGTGAAAATACAATTACTATGGTCTATTTTTATTTTTTAAATACGCATAGTGCTGAAAGGCGATGTTTTTTGGCAGAGTACTAGACAGTAGCTGCATTTTACTGCAGACATGCAGTTTTGTTTGGTTGTATGTATGCCTTGCAGATCTTGTGTTTTACGATTTCCCTTTCTGGTTTATTAAACTAGTTACTTAAAATGTCCTGATGTGGCCAAAGAATTGTGTTGTAGTGTTCATTGTTTTGTGACTTTTATATCTACAGAAATTTGTCTCTTGCACATTCTAGGACTGATACATGTGGACTATAACTTGTTACCACACAGACTCTTAGCGACACCAACATTGCATCATCCATCCAGGAGTGTGGCTATAGCACTGTATGCTACATTGTAAGGCAGCACCATAACAGAGCTGTGACGCTGAGTTGTCTTGGAAGAAAATGATATGACGTACAAACGCTATATGGATCAGGCTACTTTCACACTGCCATATTCTAATCTGTTGTTCTGATTCATCATAGGAAATTCTATGTGAGGACTCCCATCTGCATCCACATAATTCAATAATACAAAATTCATACTATAAATAAGTTACAAAGAGTAATAAAGTGCAGAGTGAAGGAATAAATAGTGATTATCATCACTAGATATGGTAAATATAAAGTGCATATTAATAGAGTGCAACAAATACTTACTAATGTTCACATGTGAAATATGTTTCGGGTATTTCATTATTGCACTATTATGCACTTATTCATATTTAGCGTATATACTCGAGTATAAGCCGAATTTTTCAGCACAGTTTTTGTGCTGAAAAAGCCCCCCTTGGCTTATACTCAAGCCAAGCAAAAAAAAATAAATTTTTTTTTTTTTTTTTTGGAGAGGGTATCTATGACCAGCCTCAATAATAATGTATATAATCTCCCATAAAATAGTGAAAAAATAAAAGCTTTAAAATAAATAAAAGTTCTAAATCACTCCTTTCCCTGGAATACATATAAAAGTAGAAAATTACTGTGACACACATACACATTAGGTATCCCTGTGCCTGAAAGTGCCCGGTCTACTGAATATAGGGGATCTGCAGTGTTCCTGTTCCGTCGGGAAGGGGTTAATAGGAGCACTGCAGATACCCTATATTCAGCCAGCCTGAATTCCAAGTGGGGGGGGGGGAACCCAGTCCTCGAGCTCAGGGAAGGGGCAGACAGACAATCCATACACCCCTTCCCCAGCACCCAGCAACTACTGCACCCAAAAACTCTGACCATTTTAATTTTTGAAATTTTCCAGTAGCTGCTGCATTTCCCCCCCTCGGCTTATACTCAAGTCAATAAGTTTTCCCAGTTTTTTTGTGGTAAAATTAGGGGCCTCGGCTTATATTCGGGTCGGCTTATACTCGAGTATATACGGTATGTTCACTATTAATTCCCTGACTATGCACTTCATTACTCTTAATTGTAATTTATTTATTGCATATGAATTTTGTATTGATTGATGATAACTGGAGAACATTGTACTTTGTGGCACTATATAAATTTGATATACTCGCTATGTATGTTGCTTGAGAAAGTTTCACATCTGAACCGAGACATCACTTTTGCTTTCTATCTTTTCTGAAATGGAGTTCTGCTTTGAATGGATACGATGCAGCGAGTACAAGTAATCTGCAGTTGGCCTGCACCACATACCACCGTCTCAATAGGAAGCAGTTTGGTTGCTTGTTTTATCTGCTTTGTAGTAAATGTTACGTTGTCAAATAAAAGTACACAGTCCAAATCCAAAATAATTTATTAGGCACAATTTAACAATTACGAACATGTAAAGTGCAAATGGCTTAACCTAACAAATGTAAGTCCATTAGAAGATATCAGTTCCATGAACTACATTATAAATAATATTTATGATGCATAAGGACCCATTCACACAGTGGAATTTGGCACTGATTTTGAGGTGGATTCTGTCCTGATCCTGGAAAAAAAATAATAAAATGTCCTGCTCAATCTTGCTGTAGATCCCCTCCAAAGACCCTGTGGTAAGTAACCACTCATTCATCTAAGCCTAACCAGGAGATGAAAGCTCGAGGAGCAGAACTCCACCTCAAAATCCTCTTCCATTTCTGCCATGTGAACATACCCCAAGTTCTCCTTACAAGATTACAAAGACGACAATGCTCCCTGTGGGACAATGGTGGCAAATTAAGATCACTGGCTAAGTGTCCTTGTTGCCTGTGTAACAACCACACCATGACCACTTTTATTACTTAACAGTCCTCTTGAAAAAATGAAAGTGGTCCAGGGATTAGTTACTATGGGTAAATAGATATAATTTTTTTAAAAAAAAATTTCTCTAGTTTCCCAGTTTATGAATTTTCTGTTTTTTTTTTTATACACGGGTCCTAAGAACAATAAGCATGGAGCTTTGTTTCCATTGCCATATTTTTCTACAGTTGTATTAGAAATGCCACAATCAATATCAGGAGAGAGGTGTTTATACTGTATTGTAGCCTTCACTGGCTCTGATGCCTGATGGTATCTACCTTACATGTGGCTTTTACATTCCATATGCTGGCTGTATGAATTGTCCTTAGGGCCATGTTTACACTTGCATATTTAGTTCAGAACAGAAATGGGACCAAAATATAGAAGACATTTTATGTGCTGCTGCTTTTGGCTTATAAGTACTCACCATAGTATGTCTGGATAAATGCGACTGCTGGCCATACACTCATAGACCCCATTGAATAAGGATAATAAGCAAGTTCCAGCACAAAAACAGATGCCAGATTTTTGTCAATGTGTATTACTGAACAAGTTTAAGATGTGGGGCAACTTGCACAAAAGAATCCCTGTGACTTGTGCCACTCTGGCTGGCACAGTACAACACAGATATCATACCCAGAAGTAATACTTGTAACCTGGCAGTCAATGAAGCATACCTTGCTGAAGATTAATATAGAACCCAACAGAAAAATCTTCAAACAAAATGCTTTTGGAAACTGGCATTCCTACTACATAAAAACGTTACAGGATTAGTAGATTTTCCTTCTATTAATATATCATTCTATTTGTAATCTAGAAATAAATAACACTAAAACCCTGGTGTCTTTTGTTCATTCACTGTTCAGTAGTTTGTAGAATACAGAATGCCCTTAACATTTGACAGTGCCTATGCTGCCAATTCATGACAAAATGATCCTCCAACCCATATCGCAGGGAGCCACAGTGACAAAGTCCAATGTAGAGATGAAATATTCGAAGTTCAATTCGAGTAGACTTCAATATTCGACTATTCAATCGAATCCCATTATAGTATATGGGAAAAACATGCTTGTTTCAGTGAAACCAAAATTCAACCAATTTGAGTCATCAAATCCACTATGACACCCCAGAAAATGATGCCAACACCTCTGGAATGCAACTGGCGCAGCAGGGGAAGCATGCCTGGGGGCATCTAACACACCCAAGTCCCAGGATTATTATTATTGCTACTGATCTTGGCAGCCAATGACTGTATACATTTTTTCCAATGCCTACCTTGTCCTAGTTCCTGTCCCACCTCCCCTGTATAGTTATTGGTGTAAAAAAAAAAAAAACGCCAGGGAAGGTGGGAGGGGAATCAAATTTTTACTGCATTTACCGCGCGGTATTCGACCGAGTACGAGTATTTTGAATACCGTAGTATTCGATCGAATACTACTCACTCATCTCTAGTCCTACGTCCTTTCCTGGGATCGCTGGTGCCACTGGTTGTCCTCAGCAATCACACACCGTGAGGACTTCTGCCAGAACAACTCCTTTAAGTATCCACAAGCCTGGAGTACTGTAACAGCTGAAATGAGGACTGGACAACTTCTTATGCAACCAGTGCTGACTAAGGACATTTTATTGTCTGGTCACACACAAAAACACTTGCTGGCTTTTATATTCCACAATATTTAGTCTATAACTGGGTCCATAAATGGGAGGCTTGTAGAATTTGCAAGCCTTTGAGGGCTGGGGTACTACATCTCTGCTCTTTGTATCTGAAGAGCTGCACCAGCAAATCCACTGTTATATCTTTGTGTGCCTGGAGGCAGCCAGATCAGCTCATGAATGCAGCCACAGACCCACCACTAATCACATACTGATGATGCATCCCATGGTCTGCAAAACCTAAACTTTTAAAGTAACATTCCTTCCTAACTTAGTAATAGGGTGCTTTTTTTTTTTTTCTTGCCAGCGGTATTTTTCCGCCTTTAGGCATCTTTGTGCAGATGGATGGTCATGTCGCATGACCGCGTTGTGGTTGCCTAATTCCTATTGTCTCTTCACTTTGAGGCTTATAGACATAATACCACTGGTAAGAAGATTATATAACCTTTTATGTACCCCATGTCCACTATCAAGAAAGGAAGGAATTAAAAAGAAAACAAAAAAACCTACTGAAGTGCTGTGCGTAACTAGACTACCCTGTTTCCCCAAAAATAAGTCATCCCCCAAATGTAAGACATAGCAGAGGTTTTCTTGAATTGTCTAATATACACCCTCGAAAATAAGACATCCCCCAATAATAATAATCTTTCTGCAGAAAGATTGTATGAAGAAAAATATTGCAGCTGGCTGAACACTGTGCGTGATGTTCCGTGTACACAGGTATGCCGGCTGCTGATGTCGCTGCGATATGTCGTATCCACTTTTCCTGCTGCTGTAGGATGAGCTGGGAGATGCCCGCTGTGCATACACTAAGCATCGTATGCGGCGGGGGATCCACTTTCCCAGCTCATCCCAACAGCAGCAGGAACAGTGGATACAACGTACAGTATGACAGCAGCGTTCAGCCGGCTGCAATGTTTTTCTTCAGACAGTCTTTGCACGGCTAGCATATCTCAGCATAGCGCATTGGTAGCAGCAGCACACAAAAATAAAATAAGATATCCCCTGAAAATAAGAAATAAGATATCTTTAGGAGCAAAATTTAATACAAGACACTGTCTTTTTTTCTGGGAAACACAGTACTTACCAGATTATAGTGCCCTATATAGGGGCAAAATAATACAAGAACAGATCACCTTTACTAAACATATTGGAGGATAGGTACTAATCCTGTCTAATATCTAGTTCACATTCCGGTTCACATCAGTGTTCAGGGTGTTAGCTTGGGGACCCCTTCCCAAACAGAAACCTATACGCATTAAAAAGTGGTTACTTAAGAAACCACAAGGACCCCATAGACTATAATGAGGTCCGTGTGGTTTCTGCTTGGTTTCCCCACAAAACATGCGGAGAGAGAAGTGCTGCTTGCAGGAACCGAACAGAAACCAAATGGACGTCATTATAGTCTATGGGGTCCTTGTGGTTTTCCATGCGCTTTTCTATGCATATAGGTTTCCGTCCGGGGGGTGGGGGAGTCCCTAAGAAGATTCCCCCAAAGAAATACTGAATGCAGATGTGAACTGGACCTTAAAAAAAGAACCTTTCACAAACTCCAGTTCTTATCAATCTGTTAACAAATGCCGCTCCACTGATTCCAGTGCAGTTGGAATTTTCTTTCTAGTCTCCAATGTTCCCAATTAATAGAGGCAGTTTTGATGCGTGATGTGCTATTTAAGTTCTGTAATGTCAGACACAGGCAGTGGGTGTGATTCAGAGCTCCAAGCAAAGGCAGCCTGTGTCAGAGATCAGAATCGCACTCCATGCCTGCTCCTGCCCACCTAACAATACAGGACCTAAATAGCATATGAAGCACCAAAACTAACAGCACTTATTGCTCAGGAATGGGGAAGGGAGGGGGGCTAGACAGTGGAAATTATATCTGCACCAGATTTACCTTAATGGCTGGTGCTGGATAATAAATTTGGTGCATGTTCAGACACTGCTTTCTATCAATACATCACCTATTTTTTGCCTTTTCTTATGCCAAACATTTGGCTCACATTGGCATACCTTAAGTTGGGTTCCTTTCCTGCAAAGGCATGCCAACTAGAGTACTTCAGTTTTTTTTATGACAAAATTTGGTTCACTCAGTTAGCTCAGTAAGTCTTATGCTGTTATCTAGAAAAGGCCAATAATGAACAGCAGATTCATGTTATGGATATGCTTTATTTAGGAGGATAGCACTGCATCCAACCCTCTCACCAGTTATTGCTGAGGAGGTTGGGGAGCGCATTCCTTCTCCAAATCTAATAGTCTGCTGTGTTCTGTTTGGACCAATAGTAAAGTAGACCAGTCCCTATTAAACAGAGCAACACAGACATGTTTTATATTAGCATTTATAAATACTAGTGCACACCAAAATCATGGCAGCCATTCAGGAGTTCGATAATAAGAATATAAATCGGTTGCTTTCAGGAATCACATCTTGTATGCATCCTTTTTCTAGCTCTGTGAGACTGTGCCGAGCCACAATCCATAATACATGGGCCCCAAATCTACAATGCAGGATTTTCCTGCAGGACATGAAATAATTAAAATTAATCTAGCAGCAAAAAGCATCAAATAAATTAATGAGATGTTGGCTGGCAATGAGCAACATCTTTGGAGGTGTAAAGAAGACATCGAAGGCCACGTGGTTTGACTTATAACTCAAGTCTTGACTGGAATAGTTTGTTTGCACTCAAAAATGTCCGGATTGGGCTCTGGGAGGCCCACAGGGTGCTCTGCTGTGGCTATTAGTAAAAGGTCTAAGGTGGACTCTGTGCATTTGGCAATAAATCTAATAAAAGGCCTCACATCACCTTCATTTGCAAGTTCCAAAACGTGGTAATATTCCGACCTCTGCTCTTTCCTAATAGTAATTGGTGGGTAACCTGCCTGCATCAGAATCACATTCATAAGCAAACGTGAAGTCCTCCCATTACCATCAACAAATGGGTGGATATAGACCAGTTTATAATGTGCTAGAGCTGCAAATTCCACAGGATGGAGGTTCATTGCATCATCTGAATTAAGCCACTGAACAAACTCTTGCATGTGCTTGTCCACGTCTCTGGGATGTGGTGGAATATGGTGGCCCACAAATACCTGGTTTGTACGAAATCTCCCAGCTTCTACTGGGTCCACATAGCCAAGCACTCTTCTGTGTATTTCCAGTATGTCATTGCTTGTCACGGATCCTATACGAGATACTAAAGTCGTGTTGACGTATTTCATTGCAGCATGCATTCCAATGACTTCATTTTGCTCTTCGAGGCTTTTACCAGGCACGGCATATCGTGTCTCAATTATATGGCGGATTTCAGACAATGAAAGGGTGTTTCCTTCAATAGCAACTGTGTGGTAAATGTGGTGATAGTAAGACTCTTCCATGACCCTGCGAAGAGCGGAGTTACCCTTTGGAATGGACATCACTTTCTTAACTTTGCTATCAATTATACTAAAATACCTTTGATCTATTTCTTCAACTAAAGGCAAGGTGCGATCTCTATTTGTTAAAGCTTTCTCATTGTGTGGGGAGATCATTAACGCTTTAGAATAGAGATAGTCTGCCTGTATGATATCCTTCTCCTCCTCTAGGAAAATGCCAAGTTCATTGAGGGCATCCACGTGATCTGGATCCATCTTCAGGGCGTGGAGAAGAAGCTTATGCGTTTTGTCCCTCTTGCCTTGCCGCTTCATTTCAAGCGCTTGATTCAAAGCAGCTTTGGCTTCAAACTTGACATCTGAATGGTAAAATATACAATATTACTATCTCTTATTCATACATTGTTTCAAATAATTCCTATCAAATACTGATATATGTTTTTTTAGCATACTGGGTTTTTTGGCTTTTAAAAATCGTCATGAATTTCAGGTTTTGATTTATTTTTGTTCCATAAATAACCGTATTTCTCATTAAGTTTTCATTATTTTTTGCCAGCACATTTTGCGGTTCCCATAATGGGATGTACTGCCAACAAACACATTTTTATGCCATCCTAAAAAATTTGACCAAAGGCAAACAAATAATTTATCATTTGTCCTGGCTCACTGGACAAAAGTACACTGGGCAATGATTGAGCTATTATAGCCGAGAGGAAAGGGACCATAAGGCTGAGTTCACACAGGGTATTTTGGTCAGGATTTTGAGGCCGTATCCGCCTCAAAATCCTGACGAAAAAGACGGCTCTCATTCATTTCAATAGGAGCCAGTAGTTTCTCTTTTTCCAGGAGCCGGAACAAACGGCGCCTGGAAAAAAGAATGAACATGCTCATTCTTCAGGCGGATTGTGCACTGCATCGGGATCCAGTCGCAGCTGCCCTGTATTTTGGACCGGAACCTGAGGCGGCCTCCGCGTCAAATTCCGATCCAAAATACTTTGTCTGAACTCAGCCTAAAACGAGTCTTATCGTCTCCCCCAGTCACTTGGAATCGCTGCCATAGTGCGGTATATGCTGTGATCACGATTAAAACCATACCTTTGTAATGTTTCAGAACTGCAGTAATGAGTCTAAAAAGCTATTTTATTCTTTATGCAAACGAGGCCCTTGGAGGATAGGGGGCATTTCTTCAATCACCGAGCTTAGCCGCAATATTGGTAAAACACATCCATCCTGGATGTAGTACGTCGCTCTGTGCAGTGGATGCAGATCATCCAACTGCCCCAATGTCACTGAAGCTGCTGCGAAATCCTGGGCGTGTGCAGTATGTACCTGTCCATCTGAGCATACTGCACATACACCATCCAGAGATTCTGCCCTGAACCCAGGAAGAGAAGAAGATACTTCAGTGGGAGAACAGGTTTAGGAAGGGAGCATACTGTACATGCCCAGGATTTTGTAGCAGCTTCAGTGACGTTGGAACAGTTGGATGATACGCTTGCACTTATACTGGGGACGTAGTACGTCCAAGATGGGCGTGTTTTACCGATGATGCGGATAAGCTTGTTGATCAAAGAAATGCCCCCTGTGCTCCAAGGTCCTCATTTGCATAAAGAATAAAACGGCTTTTTAGACCCATTCCATTGACTCTATAATAATACGAAGGTATGGTTTTAATCGTGATCACAGAATTTACAGTACTATGGCAGCGGTTCAGAGTGGCTGGGAGAAGTGACAGACTCCATTTAAAGCGTACCTAAGTTTTCAACTTACTCATTTTACTCACTGTAATACATTTTATTAAATAAAAACGTTTCTCATGTTATTCCTTATCCCTTCTGGCAAAGTGTATTCACTTATCACATTTATACTTCAGTAGCGCCCCTACACAAAGCACGAAGATAAGGAAAGGTAACTAAAGCTTCTAATGATTTAACTCCTTAGTCCTTCGTTTCATTTTTGCCCTTTCTTGAATGACAGACATAAGGAAGCTTTAAAACCCAAGAATGTCTATGGGTATATTCACATATCTATTCTTGTATGCATCATAACGAACAAAGATAAAGCATGTACTTTTTTTGTAGCTTCGTAAAATGGTTGATCAAAAAAACGGACATGTGACTATACCCATTAACTCTTGATTGCTTTTAAAATGGCTGTGTGATGTAAATTTTTCACTGAATACCGTCTTATGGAAATAGATAATATTTTACCTCTGTAGGGAGCTAGCTTGGTCACCTGAAGGTTTATCACATCTTAGTACAGATTTCATAAATACTTTCAGATGCATGATCAATGCAGGAAAACAGAGAAAATCAGATGAAAAAATGTTTTCTTTAACAAAATATATTACAAAGCATATGGTTATTACCTGAACTATTGAATTATGAAATAGAAACAAAAAATCAGTTCAGAAAAAAACTGAAAATAGTAAGAGTAAATAGTGGTCAGAGTTGAATCTGCTCTTTGTGATTGAGATAAAATTCTCAAAAAGGATACGTATTTATAGGCCAAATGTTTCCTTACGTCACTGTTTACACTGTTGAAATCCTGCACTGTGCATTCCGGAAGTAATGCATAGCAACTTTCTCTCATGACATACTGCACATGCGCTGCCCTCTGCTATGTCCACAGTCAATATGAATGGGAGGGGGAATATTGACAAACAGCCAAAACACATCCCTGACTTAGCATGTAAGTTTCTAGTGACCACTGCCACTTTACCTACGGTGTTAGATCGATCATCTCCAATGATGAATAATCTCTGAGCAATGTAGAATGAGTTTGCTGTGCTATACATTTGGATATTGGTGGAGGTGCAAACAAAGAGACTGTACAGATGTAGAGTGCGGACATGCCTAGAATACGTGTGATCACAACTGGGTGCATACCATAATGTGCATTTTTACAATAAATGTCCTGTACTTACAATGGACAAGTGACAGTGTCTTTTTTCTTTACCTGAAGATGGCTTCTGTTTAAACACCAAAAGTTCGATAGCAGTTGAGGCAACAGCGAGTCCTGTCGAGTGTCCGCTGTAGGTGTGCAGCCGCTCATTCCCTCCCCATAGGTTATACTGCAGCAGAACCTTCAAAGCCGCCTTATAGTGCCCCTCCAACCCACTCAGGGGGAAGAGCGCCACCAGCAGTGACCCAGACAACAACACCAGTGCTGCCCGGAGCCCATACCGAGCACCCAACTGCGGCCATTGAACCTCTGTCACTGCCATTGAACTGTCAATCATCCAATTCCAGGTACTCGCAGCCGCTTCATCTTCTTGAAGGTTACCACGAATCTGTAAGACCAAAAATAATAATCAGAAAGCCAAGCACCATGCCAGATTCAATGCCAGTGTAATATCCTCTACAATATGCCATGGTAACCTGTCCCCTGGGAATACAGCTCCATCATATCTTCCATCTGTTCTACTGCATCTATACTGAGAGTCACAGCAGCACAAGAACCACAAGTCCCAGTAAAGTGGGACACCTGGGAAGCCACAAGTTGTCCACTACCCAGTCCTGAGAGTTTACAAGTGACTACTCCAGCTGTAAAGTGTCCCACACAGCAGTAATCCTATGAACCCCCCACTATACACTTCTACTGGCTGATCCTAATTCCACCCTTATCCCACCGCAGCCCCCCACCCCCGAACGCCTGTACATACATGAGAGTTCCCGTACACCCCCATCAACTGGAATTTACCAGGCTTCCTAGTTTCTATGACGCAAATCACATTGATGCTCCTAATCGCGCCCACACGCTATTCTATCATCCTATTGGCTTTGCACATGCCAGTCAATTAAGTAACAGTACTGCCTAGCGTATCTCACCGTCTCCTAGCCGGAGTACTGGGCAGCTCTAAACACTAGGTGAAGAAGTGACAGAACAGTGAGTGTCTCCACTAGCTTACCCGATTTATCACCAGCGCCGACATCTTGGAGACGTGACTTCTGTTTGAAATAGGTCCAGAATAGTCTTCAAAATGGCGCCACCATAGTGGACACAAAATGTAGACTCTTGTCGCCTTTATTGACGGTGTGGGAAAACGTAAGAAGACGTAACGTGGAAGGGTTTGTTTATGAAAGCAGAGCGTGGTGTCTTCTGATTGGCTGGAGGTGGAGCGCTAACGATGTACTAGCTGGGTACTGCATTAACCCCTTCAGCAGTCTGTAGCGTGTGTTCAGTTTGTATTATATAACTGCGTTTCAGCAGACATACATCTCATTTCATACTGAAGGCGCCATTTTCGGGTACATATCTACTTAAATATCTATTCATCTTCATATATATATATATATATATATATATATATATATATATATATATTTATATTTAATTTTTTTATTTTTTAAATAAGCTATAGCCTGCTTTTTTGTAATATTGGAGACTTGTTGGTAACACTTCTTTTTACGCCACTCTTCAGTCACTACAATGTTTTAAAACCTCCCAACTTTTTTTTTCTAAATTTAGAGAAAAATAATTTTGAACTCTTATGCAGATGAGGCAGTTGGTGCTCTGAGGGCGGGCCTTATGTTCCTGCTATCTGTCTTGTAAGGGGTCCTTCACACTACTGTTGGTGGCTGTTAGTAGTGTCCATTACAAGATTTTAGCAACGTATACTAGCAAAACCATCACAAATCCGTTAAAAATCCCATTGACTTCAATGGAATTTTATCTGATGTCTGTTAATGACCATCAGTATCCGCATATTGATGGTTGCTTCAGCCATCTTTTTCGGTGTGGCCTGCTGGGGGAGCAGTATATGAACCAGAGACAGAAATAGACTTGACAGGCTGATCAGAAGGGTCAGCTCTGTCCTGGGGAGCCCCCTGGACCCAGTACAGGTGGTGGGTGACAGAAGGATACTGTCTGTGGTGACCTCCATGCGGGAGAACAAATCCCACCCCATGTATGGGACCTTGATGGGACTTGGCAGCACTGTAAGTGACCGTCTGCTTCACCCCAAGTGTGAGAAGGAGCTATCGCAAGTCCTTCGTTCCAACCGCGATCAGGCTGTATAATCTACATCAGACCAAGCAAAGATCACTCTGCACAGAAATCTAAATGATTCTGAAGTCTTCCTTCTTTCTTTCTTCTGTTCCTTAGCTGCTATGGACTCCTAGTATAGCTTCTCTTCTCAGCATATGTGTGTCTACTTCCGTAATATATTACTGTGTATCAGTGGTGTAACTAGGAATGGCAGGGGCCCTGTGGCGAACTTTTGACATGCCCCCCCAACCGACACCGACGTCGAAGACCTCGACCGACCCCCTCCTCTGCACTCTATTATGTCCATTAGTAAGCCCTGCACATAGTATTAGATAAGATAATCCTTTAATAGTCCCACATTGGGGAAATTTCATCGTGTTACAGCAGCATAGTAATACAGATACAGGATAATACAGAGTAATATGTTACAGACGTAGACACACATAAGCTGAGGAGAGAAGATATACTAGGAGGCCATAGCAGCTAAGGAAAAACAGAAGAGAAAGAGGAAGACCTCATGGTCATCGTCATAATCATTAGTTCTCTGTGCGGAGTGATCTTCGTTTGGTCTGATGTAGATTATACAGCCTAGTCGCGGTTGGAAGGAAGGACCTGCGATAGCGCTCCTTCTCACACTTGGGGTGAAGCAGACGGTCACTTACAGTGCTGCCAAGTCCCATACATGGGGTGGGATTTGTTCTCCCGCATGGAGGTCACCACGGACAGTATCCTTCTGTCACCCACCACCTGTACTGGGTCCAAGGGGCTCCCCAGGACAGAGCTGGCCCTCCTGATCAGCCTGTCAAGTCTATTTCTGTCCCTCGTTGATATACTGCTCCCCCAGCAGGCCACACCGAAAAAGATGGCTGAGGCAACCACAGAGTTGAAGAAGGCCCTAAGAAGTGTCCCCTGGACTCCAAAGGCCCTCAGCCTCCTGAGCAGGTAGAGTCTGCTGTGGCCCTTTCTGTGCAGCGCCTCCAGGTGATCAGCCCAGTCTAGTTTATTGTTGAGGAGCACACCCAGGTACTTATAGGTCCTGACTATCTCAATACATGTTCCTTGGATCTCCACCGGGGTCGGAGCACCTCTCTGTTTACTAAAGTCCACCACCATCTCCTTGGTCTTCCCAGCATTAATCCTGAGCTGGTTCTGCTGGCACCATTCAACAAATTCCCGGTTTAAGTCTCTGTATTCCCTATCGTCACCATCAGTGATCAGGCCGACTATAGCAGAGTCGTCGGAGTACTTCTGTAAGTAACAGCTGGATGAGTTGTGCCTAAAGTCAGCAGTGTACAGTGTGAAGAGGAATGGGGCAAGAACTGTACCTTGTGGTGCCCCCGTACTACAGATCACAGTGTCAGACACACAGTCCTGGGCTCTCACATACTGAGGGCGGTTTGTCAGGTAGTCTAGGATCCAGTTGGACAGGTGATGGTTCACTCCACCAAGGTTCAGCTTCTCCCTCAGTAGCCATGGCTGAATGGTGTTGAAAGAACTAGAGAAATCAAAGAACATTATTCTCACAGTGTTCCCGGGTTTCTCCAGGTGAGAGAGAGCTCTATGAAGAAGGTGGTTGATGGCGTCATCTACTCCAATGCCCGGCCGATAGGCAAACTGGAGGGGGTCCAGAGCGGAGCTCACTAGGGGGCGTAGGTGTGTCAGGACCAGTCTCTCTAGGACCTTCATCAGGTGAGATGTCAGTGCTACTGGTCGGTAGTCATTGTAGCCCATCGGGTTGGGTTTCTTTGGGACTGGTACCACGCAAGATGTTTTCCACAGTTGAGGTACCACTCCCAGCTTTAGACTCATATTGTACATGTGCGTAATAATTCCACACAGCTGGTCACTACATATTTTAAGAACTCTTGCGCTTATACCAGGTCCTCCCGCTTTGTTTGCTCTAATCTTCTTCATTTCCTTACACACTAGAGACTCCTGCAGGATCAGATATTCAGATTGCAGTTGACTGCAGTTCGGTGGGGGTTGGGTCTTGGTGTGTGAGGGGAGGGGGATTGGCTGACATGCTGGTGGAGGGAGCATTTGCTTGGAGTCGAATCTATTGAAGAATAGATTAAGCTCGTTAAGCCACTTCCTGTCCCCTACTGTTCGATGCCCTGTTGTTTTTTTCTTGTGTCCTGAAATTGCCTTAAGGCTGTCCCACACCTCAGAGATTCTACCCTCCCCCATCTGTAGCTCCATCTTCCGTCTGTAGTTGGCTTTCCCTTCCCTGATCAATTGTCTCAGCTGTTTCTGAACCGCCCCCAGGCCATTTTTGTCCCCAGACCTAAAAATTCTCTTTTTTTCCTTGAGAAGAGTTTTAATCTCAGAGTTGATCCATGGTTTGTTATTGGAGAAACACCTTACCTTTCTAGTTGGTACCGTGCTGTCCACGCAGAAATTAATGTAATCTGTTATGCAGTGTGTGAGTCCCTCAATGTCCTCTGGAAATGAGTCTTGAAACACTTCCCATAAAGTTATATCAAAACAGTCCTTTAGAGACTCTACGCTTCCCTCTGACCAAATCTTCACTGTACGGGTAACCGCCGGTTCTCTGCGCACCAGTGGAATGTATGTGGGTCGCAGATGTACCAGGTTGTGGTCTGATCTGCCTAGGGGTGGTAGGGCAGATGAGTTATATGCATCCCTTACATTAGCAAAGAGAAAGTCCAGTGTTTTGTTGTCTCTTGTATGGCAGGTTACATACTGTGTGAAGCCTGGTAGAGTGGATGCTGAGACATGGTTGAAGTCTCCAGACACTAGGAGCAGGGCATGGGGGTGAGATGATTGCAGCTTGCTCACGGTAGCATGGAGGACTTCACAGGCAGCGTCAGCTTTAGCAGAGGGGGGGACATATGCAGCTAGTACGATAACATGTGATAGTTCCCTTGGCAGGTAAAAAGGTCTCATGCTCACGGCTATGTCCCATAGTGGCCCCTGCACACAGTATTATGTCCCTTACTGGCCCCTGCACACAGTATTATGTCCCTTACTGGCCCCTGCACACAGTATTATGTCCCTTACTGGCCCCTGCACACAGTATTATGTCCCTTACTGGCCCCTGCACACAGTATTATGTCCCTTACTGGCCCCTGCACACAGTATTATGTCCCTTACTGGCCCCTGCACACAGTATTATCCCCCATAGTGGCCCCTGCACACAGTATTATGTCCCTTACTGGCCCCTGCACACAGTATTATACCCCATAGTGGACACCCATAAACAATTATTATACTCTGGGGTCTTTTCAGACCCCAGAGTATAATAATCGGAGACCCGGGGGAATAAAAACATAAAAAATTACTGTTTCTTACCTGTCCCCGGCTCCTACGCTGTCTTCTCCGTTGGCGTCCTTATGAAATGACTTCAGACGTCACATGACCCGGGACGCAGGCCGGGTTCATGTGACGTAAGAGACGTCAGAAAGGAGGCCTGGCAGGATCGTGGATTGGTAAGTAACACTGTTTGTTATGTTCCCTTACCTCTCCCGAACCACCGATCATTATACTCTGGGGTCTGCAAAGACCCCCGAGTATAATGATAGTATTTGTGGTGCCCGCGGTGTCACTTAGCGATCCCAGCCCAGCCAGGATCGGCAAGTGAATAGGGGCCGTAACGGCCTATTTAAAAAAGAAAAACAACGCAGCGGTAGCGGCTGTCACCGGGCCCCCTAATGGCCCGGGCCCTATGGCATCCGCCTCCGCTGCCTCTATGGTAGTTACGCCCCTGCTGTGTATTATCCTGTATCTGTATTACTATGCTGTTGTAACATACTGAAATTTCCCCACTGTGGGACTATTAAAGGATTATCATATCTTATCTTATAGCCTAAATCCTTCACATATCCATTATTTTTCATGGACACAAATATCCAGGGTGCAGGACTTGGAAAATAACTATTTCATGATCAATGTCAAGGGTCCGTTATTTTTTAACATTGACGTTTATAGGTAACAGACATAAAAAATGGACACATCAACATCAGTTAGTGTTCATTATTGTCTGTTATGACACTATGAAAACGGACATCCAACGGTAGCGTGAACCCACCCTAAGCAAAAAAAAAAAAATAATTACCACTACAACAAAGTATAAAATGGAACTATGCCAATTATATTGGCCACTGTTCTAAATTTCTGATTTGTTTTATGATACATTTCAATTTCTAAACTGTGATATAGTCTGTATGCCAGTAAAATAATATGGAACATACAGTCAAATCTACAGCAAGTGTGGTAATACTACAGTAAATTCCCAGTAGCAGTGTAGCGTACAACCCAGTAGAGGAGACCGGGAAGTGAGAGTAAAGATGACACTGGCTGTGCCACTTGCTATGCCGGAGACGCTCCACTCTCACCCCAATCCCTCTCCAGGGCTGCATACAGCCAAGGGGGGTACTGCAGCACTACCTGATGGCGAAGATAGTGTCTTGTCTCCCCCGGGACACTTCTAGTTGGGAGAGGGAATCTCTCCTAGCTGAGCCGCTGTGATGATGTTCAGAAGGGCCCTTGATGTTGGATGCAGGCACGACTCAGGAGTCCAGTGTTGCAGGGTAAACCAAAGAACTCTTTTATTGAACAGCTTACACAGATTCACCAGCACCTTGTAGATGGGTACAGAAACAGTTTTCATTCCCCAAAGCCTTGATCTTAGGAGGTTTTGCCAGGGCTGACAGACTCTGCAGAATGCACTTCACCTACTCCTCTACTTGTACCACTCCCTATATCAGTAGATAGGGGATGAATGGGGCAAAGGGTCCTGATAGAGACCTGAGTACCTGAAAAAATAGGCTCAAGTGAAGTACTCCTGTCAGGTACCTTTGTTGCTCCTACTGGCACAGAAAGCAGATGTCTCTCGAAGACGCACCAAACATTCTCCCTATCTCAGGGGCTGTCTCTGGACGAACCTGGTATAAGAAGACTCCCTCCTAGAGGCGAGGCTGGACTGGTGTCTGATGGTTCTAGATGAGTTCTCCCTCTGCTCTGCAGGGCACATGTATGAATGGGCTGCAACCACTACTCTCAACTGAACTGCAGTGGACTGGACTAAATCTGCAACTCCCAACAGGGGACTATAAGCCCTCTCTTCAACCCCGACCAGTGGCCTGTGATTGGCCATGAGGTAGTGCAGCATAATTCAAACTGTAGAAAGTGCAAATACTCAGAAAATGGCACTTTTTTCACCTTTTACATAGAACATAGAAGACAGGATAAACAAGACAACCCGCGGGTACAAATGACAAACATGAAACATATAGCAGCTCACTCTAGGATGCTGCAGCAGCACAGCGCAGTACAGTATCAGAACAGGGTTTATGGGACCCTCAACACAGTTTGTCAAAAAAAAAAAAAAAAACTGACGTCCTATATTTTCCCGACTTGGCCCTTAAGAATTGGCCCTTGGCGACTTGGCCCTTAGAATGATTAACCCCTCCCACCGGTGACATTTTTCATTTTGACTCCACACCTTCCAAACTTTTCATAACTTTTTTTTTTTTTTCTGTTCTCAGAGCTATATGAGGGCTTAATATTTGTGGGACAAATTGTTCTTCATGATGTTACCATTCATTATTCTGTACAATGTACTGGGAAACTTGAAAATTAGTCTTATGGGCTTTATATTTACAGCGTTCACTGTACCGCCAAAATGACATGTCACCTGTATTCTATGTTTCAATACGATTCCAGGGATAAAAATTTATATGGTTTTATTTACGGTATAACCCCTTAACAAAAATCAAAATATTTGCAAAAGAAATTTTTTTCTGAAAGTCGCCATACTCTGACACCCGTAACATTTTTATGTTTACATGTATGCATAGGGTGTGTTTTTTTTTTTTTTTTTTTTTGCAGGGCATGGTGTAATTTTTAGTTATACCATTTTGGGAATGTTTATTGTTTTGATCACTTTTTATTCAAATTTTTATCAAAGGCGAAACAGTGAAAAAAAAAAAAAAAAAAAGGCTATTCGGCACTTTTATTACCCCCCCCCCCCCCCCCCCGTTAGGCTGGGGCCCCACGGACCGGAAAAGCCGCGAGTTGCCTGCAATGGAGATGCGGCGGGGGAAAAAATTGCGGCGTTGTACAGTTTTTTTTTTAATTTTGGGGGTCCTGCCCTGCAATGAACCCTAATCGCAGGCACTAGTGCTGGGTCTTTGCAGCAGAATACATCTGGCATCAGAAGATTTTGGGAATGGGTTAATTGGCAAATTTTGAACTGTCTGCTGTTGGTTGGTAGGTTGTACATATATCTATGATAGTTTGTCCCCAGTGGTGAACTTAGCCTCTCTGCTGCCTGAGGCGGAAGATCAAGATGCCCCGCCCCCAGGGATCTTTTCAGACCCCCGAGTATAATAATCGGAGCCCCAGGGGAGATGAGGGAACAGAATAAACACTGTTACTCACCTCTCCGGGATCCAGTGTTAAAGAGGACCTTTCATTGGTATGGGCAAAGGCAGTTTTATATACCGCCGGAAAGCCGACAGCGCGCTGTCGGCTTTCACGATCTGTGCCCCGGGTGAAGCGCTATCAGTGCCGGTACCGTAGCTCTTCACAGTCAGAAGGGCGTTCCTGACAGTCTGTCAGGAACGTCCTTCTCAGCAGCGCCTATAGTACAGTGTGAGTGGGGAGGAACACCTCCTCCTTTTGCTCACAGTACTCATCCATAGTGAGTTACATGAAAATGGGACTCTAAAGCTGAACAACAGAGGTTTATTTAGAAATGGTCCTGGGATTAGGTTTATAATGGATTAACTGCCAATAGACTCCCTTTAAAAGTGTTCTTTAGTCCTTTTCTAATGATGACCCACGGTGAATAAGGTAAGTTACTGTTAAAGCCCTCTGCAGGAGGTGTCTATTACGGAAAGTCAGGAACCTCCCATACACATTAGATGGTTGGAAGATTTTACCAAATCCAGAAGGTTTGGTCAATATTAATTTAATTTATATGGATTCCTTAAGTAGGACCTTTCACCACCTCCACCAATTTCAGTTCTTAGCATCTCTGAAAGGTTGCTGCTCCACTGATTTCAGCAGAGCTTAATTTTTTTTTTTTCTCTAGCCTACACCGTTCTCAAGCAATCAATGCCTAGTCAATTTGGTCCCTAATATACACTACTCCACTGATTCTTTCACAATTGGAATTTTTTTTTTTTCTCTAGCTCTCACCATTCCAGAACATTACCTGCACTTAGTGTTTGTGTCTTATACAATGCAATGTGTATGCAATTTAGCCTCTGTATTCTCAGATGGGCAGTGTGAGACATGAGGAGGCCAGGGCTGTGATTCTGAGCTCTGACACTATCCACCTCTGTTTAGAGCTCTGAATCTGAGCTCAACACCGCCCTCCTAACAGTACAGTCTCCACATCTTTCAGGTTTTGGGCTGTCGCTGGGCTACATTGAGTTTCAGCTCCATCCAAAGATTTTCAATTGCGTTCAGGTCTAGAGACTGGCTACACCACTGCAGGACCTTGAAATGCTTCTTACAGAGCCACTCCTTAGTTTCCCTGGCTGTGTGTTTTGGGTCATTGTCATGCTAGAAGACCCAGCCATGACCCATCTTCAACAACCCAGCTCTCGTCAGGTAATTGAAAACAAAACAAGGACACCGAGCGCACTAAGTGTAGTATTAAGAGTAAAAAGATGGATTTGAAAACTGGGTAAGTATTAACATAGACCAGATGGCCTCTCACCTTATAAGGTTGTGGACCACCACAACACTTGAAGAACATGATAAAGTGAGAGTGGCAGCGGTTCAATCCGTCACCAGTAAAAACAGGGAGATACTAGAGAGGGGTAAAAGACCAGAGGTCTGCTGGGGAAGAACTGCACTCACTGGTGTGTTGCACAGGTGAACCAGGATCACCTGATAAGGTGAACCAGGATCCAGATAAAAACGATTAAATGTTATATGTAATGCCCCCTTTGGCCACACCCCTGGGTAGCGGGGCGTTCGGGTGAGTATGAGCTGCCGTTACATATAGAATACAGCACGACGCGTTTCAGGCCTAACACTGGCCCTTTCTCAAGTGCAAAAACGAGAGCAGGTCCGACGCTTCATTTATTATATCTCCTTATCTCTACTCTGTTTACAATTTTCTACTTTTAATCCCCTTATCTGTCCTCTAGGTGACAGGCAGCGTTTGCCTTGAGCATAAAAATGTGTCAGTATACAATCAGTATGTGCATCAGTCCATTTTTAGTCTCAAACTGTATTCAAAACGGACGGATGGCATACTGATGTGTGAACCAAGCCTAAGACTCCACATAGCATCCAGCAGCAAAAAAAAAAAAAAAAAGCCACAGGCAAGTCACGGCGTTTACGCCACATAACACCCCAGTCTTAAACTACAAATTAGCTGCAAGAGTGAATCATGGCAGGCAGGTTCTGGACATACTGGCAAGTATGAGAAATACCAGCAAATAATGGCTGGGTTCAACTGCATATGAGGAGTATGTACAATCAGCTGCCCTACTAAGCACATGGGAGATGGCGGTTAATTGTCAGTGACTAACATACCTACTGCTTAAGACAAATTGAAGAAGTTATTGTCTAGAGTTTGCTACGGCTGCATAACTTCATTTAATAATTGTCCATCTCCCCCTGTGAATTTGGAGCCATTGTCTACTGACCCAGGTACAAAGGAACTCAATGGACCCTTTAGCTTTCAGTATTTAACTTATGATTCCATGTAAATGTACTGGCGCTCCACTGCCCCTGCAGATTGTTTCTTGGGATCTGTGCCAGGAGCAGATGCTCAAGGTATAAGGGCACATATTGTATTAAACTAGGTATCTGACAATTTTTTTATTTTTTTTTGCAGAAGACAGAATACATTTGGGGGGAAAAAAAAATAAAAAAAAGTTTTGTTTTTGCCTAAATAAGAAACCATATTTTTATTTTTTTATGTTGTGTATTTGCAAATGCTTGTATATGGAGTATGTAAATTCAGACTAGTGAAAACTATACAAAATTACTAATGTATAAAGGGCTCATTCACGTTCATGTTCTGTCAAAGTACATTAAACAGCATCTGCTCATTCAAGTCAGTGAAAAATCACAGCATGCACTTCTTAGGCTAGGTTCACATCTGTGCTCTGGTTTCCATTTGGAGGAAGGAGAGTCTGCTTGGGGACACCTGAACAGAAACGTACAGCACATTTATAAAAAAAGAAAAAAAAAAAAAAAGCCTCCCATTGACTTCAAGGGAGGCTTTCCTCACCATTTTCCTCTGTGTGAACTTACCCTCAGGGTCCATTAACACAGTTTTTTGGTCAGGATTTTGAGGCTGTATTTGCCTCAAAATCCTGACTGAAATGACAGCTCCCATTGAAATCAATAAGGCGGCCTCCGCCTCAAGTTGCGGACCAAAAAACCCTGTCTAAACTTACCCCAAGTCTCTGAACCCTGGTGGATCCCATGATTGCAGGGTCATAGGGGAGCTGCATCATGGCAACTCCCATAATTGTGTACACAGCACTCAGGAACGGTAATAAACCATCCCTGCCAGTCGGCTCCCTGCTTCTGCAAGATTTTGTATAGCTGCTTAAAATTGCAAGGCCATACCGGTATGTCCTTGCATAACAAGGCAACCACTATCTGGAGGTATATACCCAATGGGTGGTCTGGAAGTGCTTAAAGATGAGATTCTTATGTTGCTAGCCTTTCCAGAGCCTGAAATATTGCTTATATCCTTGAAGTGCCACCCTGTCACAATATATAACAAAAGGCAGCGGAAGACAGTTTGCGCTGTGATACTTGGTTGTTTTTTCCTATGGAGAGATTAAAGATAGGGACAGAATGGGAAACATGGAACAGCTTTATTTAAAATACAAATAAAAAAAAAAAAAAAAAAAAAAAAAAAAAGTGCCTTACAAAGTAGTTAGACACCACTATCAGATACCCTGGGTAGGGGCAGCAGTTTAATGCCATCACAACATTTAAAAAGAAAAAACCCACAAAATTAAAAAAAAAAAAATGGATAAAACCACACTTCATATCAAGATCACCCCAAGTTTAAAAAAAAAAAATTTAAAAAATGCCACTTTTGTTTTTTTTTTTTAAAAAAAAAAGAGGAAACATTGCATAGTAAAAACATGAGTTTAAAAACCCCCAAAACACCCCCCCCTTCCCAAATAATAATAATAATAAAAAAAAAAAGTCCTGAGACAATAATGCAGCCATTAAGGGTTAGGTACATCTGGAGTAGAGGTGATAGAAAGGAGTCCCTTCATATTTAGTTTGTAAGTAATTCCAAGACTTCTTCCTTAAGGAGAAAAGCTTTCTAGTGTGAAGACTCCAAATTCAGTTAAAAGTGCAACAACTAGAAAGAGAACGTAGAGGCAGACAAGGGCAATCCCATATCCTTTTCGTAAGTGAAAACACTGTAGAGGTACCGCTATTAGCGAGAAAACCAGACTGATTCCTAGACCTCCCGCCAGGATCCACACCAGAAGTCCTTGAGCTTCAAGCTGAAGAAGAAATTAACAAGATATCAAGGTTTAGGTAAGAGCTTGGCCAACTTCTCTTCTGCTCACATTAATACCAGCAATCCAAAACATTAGCCAGAGTTCTTCCTTCTGTCATGGAGCCAATGCATATTTAGATTTACTCTATATTGCAACCAAGCAAGTGGCCCTCAAAAGTTATGGAGTGCAAAGGAATCCACAACCAGGTTAGAAGAGGGTCACAGGAAGGGCAAACTATTCAGATTGTGAAAATGCAGTTTTTTTGTTGCATATTTTGCTGCATTTTTTTTTCTTTTGAGCCAAAGCCAGGAGTGGATCAAGCAGAAGGGACAAGTTAAGTACGTCCAATACATTTCCATGACTTTTGTAGCAATCCTTGGCTCAACACACAAAAAAAAGTTGCATTTCCACAACATGGGGTTTTAGCCTGAAAGTGGTCTGGCTGGTGTGACCATATCAGGGTCTTCAAGAAACTAACCTGTAACTCTGTCTTGGATGGACTCATCTGTAGGAGACAACCCAGACCAACACCAATGAGCACATCTAACACCAGTTCAGGAAAAGGAGACCATTGCCAGATTAGTCCATGTACACATCTGATTTGAAGTAGAAGCATGCAAGAGTATACAGAACATGGGGTTGGGAAGCACCATTACTGTAATAGTGCCCACCAGTTAACATTACTTGTTATGTTATTAGCTGTAGGAGAGGGCACAATCACTGTAATAGTGCTTTACTAGTGTCCCCCATCTCACAGACAAGAGACTCCCCTCCCCCCCCCCCCCCCCCCCAACAGGCAATGTCATTAACCCGGTGGGTACTATTACTGTAATAATGCCCACCAGTTAACATTACTTGTTATGTTATTAGCTGTAGGAGAGGGCACAATCACTGTAATAGTGCTTTACTAGTGTCCTCTACCTCACAGACAAGAGACTCCCCTCCCCCCCTCCCCAACAGGCAATGTCATTAACCCGGTGGGTACTATTACTGTAATAGTGCCCTAGTAGTGTCCCCCCCCCCCCCCTCCTCCACAGGTAATGTTACCTCTGTTTGTGGAAGGGGGACTTCACTAGGGCACCATTACAGTTATATAGTACCCCCAGTTCATGACATTACCTGTGGGAGGGGGTGCACTAACTAATAGGGCACCACAGCTATTCCATTACAGTTATACTGCAGACTCCCCCCACACAGTTAACACTAATAGTCCCCCCCACATACAGTAACTAGAATTACATTTAGTTACCTGGTCACTAATGCAGCTCTCCAGGGATCTGTTCTTGTACACAGGATGTGTGCATCTTCTATTCTATTCCCTGGCCCCAGCGGCACTAAACTGTATATTCTACGCTGCTCCCAGGAAACTTCACACGCCTTGTGTGTCAGAACAGATCCCACAACTGCAACAACAACTAAGTGGAAAGAGATCTGCTGGTGTAGGCTACACCAGCATACCACTTTAAAAAAAAAAAAAAAAAAAAAAAAAAACCCACCACCACACAAGTCCTGCACCAGGTGCCTCCAACGTTCCTATGCTATTGCACACAGCATAGGGGCTTCAGCCAACATCTAGTAGCCAGACAGAGGTCCCCGATGACCGAGCCAGCCTGGTACCAAGTGATCATTGGCCTGTTTTTTTGGGGGGACCTCTCGGGTAGAGAATACAAATTTTTGTGGATGTGGTTCTTAAGGCAATAGGGTGTTAAAAGGGGTTGTATGGAGTGCACAATTCACCTTGCCTCTTCTGGCACTTTTATGAAGCTGGACTTTGGAACCAGTCCGCATGTCCCAGGTAGCTTACCTAACTGTGAAAACAGAAGAGGAAGTGATATGTGCTATGTGGACCGGCTTACTATAGTAAAGCCATCCCCCACAATACAGGTAGCTAGTTTTTAACAGGAGAGAGGAGGCTAGCTGTGATCACATGATCCAAGGAATCAGTCTTTCCTCCCCTCTTTTGTGTAATTGTCCAATTTAAGTTCGAGGACAAGTTGGACTTTCAGTTTCCTACAATTTTAGATCAGACTGTGCCAAACAGCCCGAGTTGATCACCTGAGTCTATCCTATGCTCACCATAGAAATAGCATACGAGACCTGACAGATGCACAACCTTACAGAAACACTCCCAAAGTTTTTTTGGTCACTAAACTTCATGAAAGCTATTGAGTGTTGTGTAGAAAACCATGTAAAAGATACTGAAGATAATCCCTCCAAAGCAGGCAGAGAACGCCATGCGTGGATAACCTTGACGAGCCAACGTGAGGTCAGATACAAAGTCTGTAAAAAAATAAAATAAAATTCTATAATATATATTACACATGGCAGACTACAGAATGGTAAAATACTAACATGTGGCAAGTGTGGATCACTTCCATATCCAGTTATCAGCATTTAAAAGGAACTTTTGGTGGAGTATATGAGTTTTAGACATACATTGTTCCTTTTGTAGTTATTTATTCAACTTTTAGTATAAATGAATAATTTTCTACACTCACCTCCAATACTATTTCCCCAGGCAAGCAAAGTCAGACCTAAAACTGTATTACTCAGGCGGAAGATGACACCGAAGGTACGCAAAAGGTTAACAACTTCAGTTGCAGTAGCACTTATCCAGAGTGCACTTGTAATAAAACCCATAAAAGAAAAGATCTAAGAGACAAATAAAAAAAAAAATAAATATACAAGCCCCCCAAAATGAAAAATCCTATAGAACGAAGTAAAGTAGGGTGGCAAATAACTTACACAGTGATATTTGGGGGCTTCTCCATTCTTGGTGGTAAAGAAAATGACAAATGACAAAGGAATTCCAATCAGCAGCAAAAGGGCCCACAATGGAAGAACTTCCTGAATAAAGTAGCATGCATCTAAGGGCAGAAAATCTCCCATTAAATGGAGCATAATTCTGTAAGATCATACAGTGAACAAATTGCTTTGCAGCAGTTATGATGAATAGCAGTAAGAATAACAGGCTGGTACTCACAAGCCCCTGAATGCAGACAAAACAGGCAGAGAAGTGGACTGGTGATTACATGTAGGCAGTTGAGAGGTCTCTGCCAGTTGCGGTCTTCTTTATCTGGGTCCACAACCGGCACACAAAGTAGCAGCAAAACCTCTATGGGAACCTAGGGGGCAACAGTGCGCAACATATGATTGTTGTAATTAAGGGGGCGTTCACACTACAGTCGGTGTCCAACATGTAGTGTCCGCTCAAAATCTGTCACAGACACTAGGAGCGGACACTAGATGTGTCCGTGACACCTGTCATTCACTTGAATGAGCATCGGGTGCGTTCTTTTGCACTCCGTGCCCGTCCTTCCCTGTCCGCAAGAGAAGATGTCCGACTTCTCAAGCGGACAGAAAAACCCTGCATGCAGGGTTCCTCTGTCCGCTTGAGAAGTCGGACATCTTCTCTTGCGGACAGGGAAGGACGGGCACAGAGTGCAAAAGAACGCATCCGATGCCCATTCAAGTGAATGACAGGTGTCACGGACACATCTAGTGTCCGCTCCTAGTGTCCGTGACAGATTTTGAGCGGACACTAGGAGCGGACACTACATGTCGGACACCGACTGTAGTGTGAACGCTCCCTAAAAGAGAAGTTGCTTATGTACAGTGAGAAGTGGCTGAATATATCTGAATATTGCACACAACACAAAGCACACACCTACCGACTGACTTTTATTGGAGTATTATTTTTATGGTAATAAGTGAACGTTTTACAAAATGTACATCTAAACTCACAATCTTTAGACTGTATGACCAAATGCTCAGATACATGCCAGAGTCTTGGAGTTGTAGAGTGGAAGCAGTCAATTGCCAATAGGGAAGTATCTCTATAACATCATGATCGTTAGTGTACCCAACAAAAATTTTGTTTTTAAACAAAATTCTTCAATTTCCACTGTGATGACTACACCTAATAGGCAGACAGTTCTTTTTCTGTAAGAGATGCAATTGTAATGATGTGACTGCTGCAATGAAATGTGCCATCTACTGAATGATAACATGGGGATCCCCATTCACAATAGATGGTCACAGCTCATTTTCTCCCCAGCTGCACAATGACCCCTGCAAAGCTCACAGTATACAGTCACAGGGGAAGGGGGCTGGGAGTGACGGCACACCTTTCTCCTGCAAAAAGTATATTCACAATTCATTGTAAGGTACAATGTTTCAGGAACTTGTCCCATCAGACATTGGTAGGCTAATGAGGTGAGTTCATATGGTGGTATGGAAAGAACCATGGTGTGGCATGGCATGCCGCGCATACACTTCTCACCACCCACATTTAGTTCTTTCCACACTACCATATGACATCACCTGATTAGCCTACCAGTATCTGGACCAATGCCTGTTGACAGAACAAGTTCCCGAAACGTTAAGCCTTACAATGAATTGTGGATAAACACTTTACAGAAGTTCCATCACTTTTTTTTTTTTAACACATTGTTGCCACTTGGGAGTTGTTCAGTTCCCTAGTGATTGTATACCAGAATTAATTTTGAGTATTTAGGAATCGAGTGCCTCTTTGCACCCCCCCCACCTATTTTTGTCAGGATTCTATGGTCCAAGTGGCTACTGTAAAACGTAATTCTGAGACAAGAAGCTAACCTCCAGTTACAGAAGAGAGACAATTGGGGATGCATTTCCTGAAACCTAGTAGCACTGTATAAGCACTTGTAATTAAGTGAAGTTTTGGTTTATTTTAATGGTCCCTGTCCTTTTCTTGAAGATACTACGACCAGCTATTCTGCAGCATACTTCCAGCTGGCATTATAATAAAAAAAAAAAAACAAAACAAAACAAAAAAAAACAAAAAACCACACAACACATTTTTGCAAATATAAATGAATTAAATTTTTTTAAAAGATGTTCTCTAACCATCTTAGTGGTGACTGTCTTACCTGCATTTGGTAGCCAATGGATACAAGGACAAACAGGAACTTTCTATGATCAGACACCCAGTCATGATTTTGTGGTCACAGCCGGGTTATCTTGTGCACACTTGTCCCTACCCAATATTTTTGACCCCCAAGTAGAACGTCATGGTTGGGTTTCTGAAAATTTCTCATTTATATTTGCTAAGTAACCCTCTACAAGTTGAGATAAGGTTATGTTTGTGAGAAGCGCCCCTTAACATCACATATCCCATACCTTAAAAGCTTTTAAAGTTTTCCAGTACCAGCGTTTTTGTCTCCACTTCCTAGAGTCCACTGGATTAATGCCATTCCACATTATGTTCCATGTAGTGTGTTGCAGTGGCAATAATGGTTGATACTCATCTCCTGGGTAATCCATGCATATAAAATGGACAGCTTATTAGACAATGACTCTTTACAGGTCACCTAAATATAAGACTTGGGCAATACTTTATACTATTTACAATTTGAGATGTGCAAAGGAAATTAACTTTATGGCTTTCACAACTACAAGTAGAGCTGTAGCACACTGGTGTGGCCACTGCAGTGTACAGAGTTGGTTTTCAGCTCTGTATACTGTATAGTCCAAGTTGCACGGAGGCTACCTGGAACAGTGGATTAGTGCAAGCTCTAGGTGCCAGATGATAACAGTTTAAGGATAGGTCAACATATAACACAACCCAGGAACAGAAAAACCTTTTAGGCCAAGGGGGATTTGGAACTGGTTTTCCTTTTTGTATTTTAAATCCAAAAACTGATTAAAAATTAAAGAGACTACTTAATGGATTAAAAAGATGCGGTGGTGATCGTTACAAACTCAAAGACCAAGGATGAACTACTGCCAAATTCTGAACTTAGTCTTAAGACATAACAGAGATTTAAAATAAATTATAATCATCATCATACCATACTCCGAGCCATGAGGAGTGGAGATTGTGTTTTCTTCCGTGTCCGATAGAAGATCTGAGCAAAAGGAGGAAGAACCAGTTTTAGTACTATGTTTATAAGTGATGAAGGTAATACCACACACTAAATGTAGCCATGTTGAAAAACTCTTCAGGCATACTGATGCTAGGTTCACACTAGCGCATTGCATTCTTCGGGTTCGCTTGGGGGCCAGAAGAACGGAATCCTAATCCACTTAAACGGTTATCCATGAACCCCATAGACTAAGGGTTTCACCCAGTTCCCGTTCGAAAAATGTAGAGAAAAGTCCTGCTTGCAGACTTTTCTCCCATTTTTCAAGCAGAATGAGGGACAGAAACCTTCAGAGACCAAGCACTAATGTGAATCGAGACTTAAAAGGGAACTGGTCAGTAGGTATTCTGACCCCAAATAAAGCTGCCATACTAAATAACCCATTCTGTGGATAGATCATCAATAGGTGATCTGTTAGGGTCCAACGACTGGACCCTGCAGAGATAGTCTGTTCTAGCAGTTTCAGGGTATTGTAAGCTGCTAGAGTTTAGGCAACACATGCAGTGCTAGCCCTATGCAAGTCATAGTAGCTATGCAGTATATCAGAACCACTGCTATGCAGTGGATGAGGTAGTGTCACTGCATTACTTAAATAGGAGCAGTGCCACCTGTCCACTAGCTGCTTCCAGTACTCAGAAGTAGCTAAAACAGACAGACCGAGTGTGGGATCTGGATGTCAAACCTTGACAGATCATAGACTGATGTACATGGGTGACCCTTATGAAGATTTGATTCAGGGATGATAAACCCCTCAAACTATAATTTTACTTTGAATCAATGCCGGCTCTGGTAAGTGGTTCAAAAAGGCTCATTTCAGCTAATTGTATAACCAACATTTCTAGTTTACTTTTTTTTTTTTTTAAAGCTATCCACAGATATAAGCATACTAAAAGTAGGATTGGGCAAGATATATTTGAAAGTGTCAAATCCTGCGTTTCCTTAAGCTTCAACATAGCACATCCTTAGGTCACCCTTCATGATATGCAGACGTGGACAAAATTGTGGGTGCCCCTCATTTAAGAGAAGAAAAACTCAATGAAATAACTTGAATCTTACAAAAGTAAATACATTTTCTCAAAAAAAAAAATAAAAAAAATCATGAAACAGGCCTGGACAGAAATGATTGTTCCTGTAACTTAATATTTTGTTGCAACCTTTTGAGGCAATCCCTGCAATCACACGATTCCTGTAACTGTCAATGAGACTTCTGCACCTCTCAGCAGGCATTTTGGCCCACTCCTCATGAGCAAACTCCTCCAGTTGTCTTGGGTTTGAAGCGTGCCTTTTCCAGATGAAAAAGGTTTGGTTATTACTTTTGTCAGACTCAAGTTATTTCTGTGACCATTGTGGGTTTTTATGTACATTTATTTGAGCATCTGTCTGAGTTAAAAGGCTGTACCAAGATAAGCAAATACATCATGCAGGGGGAAGGAAGTCTGCAGAGAGACCAGTTTGCAGAGTTCCTAAGAAGATTAATGCCCTTATATAGTAGATGACATGACAATTTAAGTTGCAAAGTGCATGTTGTGAATCCCCAAGGCAGCCTTACCTGGTTCATCCAAGCTGGGGGCAGATAATAACTGATAACGCATTCTCTGATAGATCCAAGAGGATAGGACAACCACAAGAACATACGCCAAGTAGAGCAACAAGTACACTGTTTAAACATTGATGACAAAAATAGTTAACATTGAAGAATTTTAATGTAACAAAGTTTAAACTGAAGAACTTATCAATGGATTGTGTAGTGTAAAAGTGTAGTTAAAAGAAATGCAAACTTTTAAAGAATTTTTTGAAAGTTTAGTTTATGAATTAAATAGATATGGAATATTTCTATACGTACCCAAAACTTCTGGCAAGCCAATATAACCGCGGTAAAGCACAAAGAACGTAAGGAAAATGGCAGACATATAAAATACAATGTCTCGTAGAAAGGGACGAGAAGCAGCTGTAAATGGTTTCACCAATGCAATTCCTCCAGCTACCACAGTGGTGACAAACACACCAGCACCTGGAATAGACAAAGTCTCAACGCTTATTATATGTGCCAGAATTCACTGGCTGGCTCTAACACACCATATAAGCAACAATTAGTTACGTAGTTATACGTACCAAAGAGTGCACCTATGGCTAACCCAGCAGTTCTGGAATCAGAGAAAGCAGCTACAGCACTAAACACATCAGGGGCACCATTCCCGAAGGCCAAAAAAGTGACACCATGGAGAACAGTTGTTAAGGAGAAGTGGTTCTCTCTCTTTTCTAGAGTTATATATTACACACATGTATATTAAGGAGTCTTTTTACCCCAAATAGTAGTTTCTAATTAGCCATTTTATCCAGTTCAAGAGCTACATCCAATCCACAAATTACCTGTGAGACAGTTTACTTCAGGACAGTGCTACACATCTGGAACATCACATAATTCATGAATATACCCCAATATCCATTTGTGAATGGCACTGAAAAGTGTGCGGTAGGTGAATCGTAGGTGATTTATAACCTGTTAATGTTTAGCACCAAAAAACATTTGGTGTTTGTAAAAGTTGACTGGAACATAATCGGATAAGTGGATGTGTTTTGCTAAACTACAATTCTATATTATATCCAATCAGTATATAACACGTCAAAAAGGATACAGCTACATTATGGGATAGCCTGAGTATTCGAGAGATTGCAGACAAGTTCGGACAAAAACTGGAAGAAAAAGTTTGAGTTGAAAGTTTTACCTACTGTTGAGTACAGAGTACATTTATAGGACTTCTCAGAGACATAAGAGTCCTGATTACAAGAATCACACAATACAATTTTGGAATCAAAACCAGGACTCACTAGGTGAATTGATCAAAGTGAGACTTTTTTCAGTTTTAGAGTCTGCGTTGACCTAGTTTAAGACTTAGTCTTTTTTAGTTTTAGACTTAGATCTAACACGTGTATCTTGAGAAGTTACTCCATGCATCACTTGGTAAGGTTCTGGTATTAACTTTCTATTTGTATTTCCTATTCTTATAAGGGGTGTTCTATGTAGCCTTACATTCAATCAGGTTACCATGGTTTTAGCCATTGGTCCACTATTATGTATTGTGCATAAAATATTGGTGATTGTATATACTACTGGCACTATGTCTTCAGTCGTTCTCCCCCCCCCCCCCCCCCCTATTTTTTCAGTGATTGTTCATATCATTTACCACACCTACCTGTATGCTGGTTTATTGATGTGTTTTTTTTTTTTGTTTTTTTTTATATATTTGTGTTTTTATGCATTTATTATTAATAAACTTAGTTATATTTTTTTATAAATTGTGTTTGGATAGTTTTGCCTTGTTTTTTTTCCGGCAAATGTATTCACTTTTAGTGTCTACCTCTATTTTGTATGCCCTATGTTTATATTTGTGTATTCCAATTTATATTAGTAATTGCCCATGGAATCACAGCTTTTCTCCCCAAAGCACATCCTACCCTCCATTTGTTTCCATGGTACATAAGAAAGAGCAGCACTGGTCTGTGTTCAAAAACAGCAGAGAGCCCTGTCCTAGTCTGTCCTAGTCCTAGCCCTGTCTGGAGCTGTCAAACCCTGATCTAGACCCTCAAATTTCATTTTGGGCCATCTCAAACACAACACTACTTCTAATCCAATCTCCGTAGTCTCAACTGTCAAAACTTGTCCTCTTAACAAGATTGCATCAAACAATCTAAAGATAATTTGAATTGTCCTCCTATCACTATATTAGCCATGATAATGAAACCAAGACTCCTGTAGATTAGAACAACTGTCATGTTCAGTTAAGAGATAATGACAAATATGTTGAGATGGTTACAGAGTATCTGGTCCTCAATCGTGAGCCGCAGACTGTACAGTTTATACTATGGTTACCCATCATATTGAGGCTTCTAAAGCATCCTGGGAATAAATTGTAAAGTGTTTTAAAACCTGTTTCTGGCATCATTTAGAGAGGAGAGAAAAAAAAAAAAAAAAAAAAAAAAGTCCTAGTTAAGCTACATGCCATGTTGTACTGTACCAGCATGGTAGACTTGCTTCACCAGATAAATTGCTATGGGGTATGATAGATATACCTGTTAAAGATTAGAGGAGCATGAAATAAAAATAGGATAACTTACAATTTCTCTGCTGTCACTGCAAGAATTATGAAGAGGTAGAGAAGCCATAGGGCCTGGGAAAAAAAAAAAAAAAAAAAAAAAAAAAAAAAAAACACACATTACACACACACTTAGAAAACGGTTATCTTTCTAGAAACCCAATGTCTTTACCACCTCCTATCTTCATTTGGGCCATCAGTAAATTTGAGGCACTCTAAACCAATCCCCCCCCCTCCATTCTTCCATGGGACTTTGGCTCTTCTCTGATTAACAGATGTCAAGACTGTTCCATATCGTACATGTCTTTCTAGTTGCCTCCAAGAAACAGTATAAACTCCTGTCCAGGTGGTACTGTGACCCTACTAAATTGCATGTTCTGGTGTGTGTGTGTGTGTGTGTGTGTGTGTGTGTGTGTGTGTGTGTGTGTGTGTGTGTGTGTGTGTGTGTGTGTGTTGCAGCCTTTGGTCACGTGATCAGAACCAGCATCCAGTCCCCATGTTATGCTACATTACTCCTCCGCAGTGTTCACCAGTATGGAAACTAGCTTTATTACTACAATCATCTAGTCTGCCAGCTCACATAGTACAGGTAGCTACAGGAGAGAAGGGAGTCTAACCCCCCCCCCCCCATAAAAGTAGTAAATGTCCACAAACTCCCTGGAGAACCCCTTTAAGTCCTGAATACCATTATTGAAATGATAGGTTACAGACTTTGTTCTTGGCAAATACTCCATCTAATATTCCAACCACAGACTACAAACAAGAATGCAGGACAACAGGGTTTGAGGTGGGGTGGGGGTGGAATCCCCTCCATACACACACTTACATATAGAAAGACAGCCAATGGAAACAGCTGAGGAGGGAAACTGCAAAACGCCCCATCCAAGTATCTTATGTATCCATCAGTGTCATTGCAGTCAGCAGTTGTCCTGATAAACTCACAACGGAGGGAAGCATTTAACTTCCCCACTTCTCGGCACTGCATAAAATAAATATGTAGTATAAAAGTTAATAATTAACATTGTTGATATTTCTTACTGGAACTTTTCAAATACAAAGATTGCAATATTTTAGCAAATCACACTTCATACAATGCCAACCTAGACAGTCATGCATAGTTTACTGCAACAAGATTCTAAAGGTGTGTAATTGTTTGGGACTGCAGGTTTATGAATTGGAAGAAAAATAAATAAAAAAATTGGGATATAATGTCACACAAAACTCCAAAAAGTGGGTGCCAAAAAATTTGTCCTGCTTTTTCAAAATGATGGGTAAATATCTTTGTTTCAAGTATGTAATGCTCGTTCAAACTCATCTGTGGCAAGTAACAGGTGTGGGCAATATACATATTATACCTGAAACCAGATGAGAGAAGTTGGCTCAGCCTTTGCATTGTGTGTGCCATACTAAGGTGGAGAACAAAGAATAGAACACTGAGAACTTGAGAACCAAAATTATGGAGAAACATCAACAATCTCCAGAGATCACGATGTTCCCTTGTCCACATAATCAAGAAGATTACAGCCCATGTCACTGTAGCTAATCTCCCTGGACGTGGATGGAAGACAAAAATTGATGAAAGGTTACAATGCAGGATAATCCGGATGGTGGATAAGCAGCCTCAATAAGGTTACAAAGAAATCCAAGCTGTCCTGCAGAATCAGGGCGCAGCAATGTCAGCACGAACTATCATTTGAATAAAATGAAACTATGAAAGGACCCCACTGCTGACAGAAAAGAGCTAGACTGCAGTGTGCCAAAATGTATGCAAACAAGACAACTCCTCCTGGGAAAACATCTTGTGAACAGATGAGACCAAGACAAGCATATTCTACCATTTACTGAAAATGGAATGAGGCCTACAAAGAAAAGAACACACTATCAGTTCAATATGGTGGAGGTTCAAAGATGTTTTGGGGCTGTTTTGCCGCCTCTGGAACTGGGTGCCTTAACTGTGAGCAAGGCATCATGAAACCTGAGGATTACCAGAGGATTTTGGGTTACAATGTAGGGCCCAGTGTCAAAGCTGGGTTTGCATCCTAGGTCATCGGTCTTCCAGAAGGACAATGACCCCAAGCATCAAAAATCTCCAGAAAGAGTCCTGAAGTGGCCAGCAATGAGTCCAGATCTAAATCCCATTGAACACCTGTAGAGTGATCTTAAAATAGCTGTTGGGAGAAGACACCCTTCAAATATTAGGGACCTGGAGCAGTTTGCCAAAGAAGAGTGGTCCAAAATTCCAGTAGAGAGGTGTAAAATTTGTTGATGGTTATAGGAAGTGATTGATTTCAGTTATTTTTTTACAAAGTGTGTGCAACCAAATATTAAGTTGAGGGCGCCAGTAATTTTGTCCAGCTCATTTTTGGGGTGTGTGAAATTATAATTTTTTCGCTTTTTTTCCCCCCTCTATTTTTTGTGTTGTTCCAATATACACAGAAGGAAATAAACATTTTTAATTGCAATAATTTTCTGGGATAAACACTTCATTTTCTGAAAAAAAAAAAAATAAAAATTCAGAGGTGGCAACACTTACAAGCCCCAAAGAAGCAGCAGCAAATGCAAACTAATGAAAAGCACACCAATATCCATTAAGGCTGCTGCAGCCTTGCACGCAACTTTAAGGAATCTATAAGAGGACTTTGAAACTGGCCATGCATGATATTTATCTGCAGATTGACAGATGCCCTCAACTTATGTTTAGAAGAATATGCTGTTAATCTTGTGTGCATGCCCATCACAAAAAATCCAGGCGGATTTTACCAAATGTAGCTTGATCTGCCAAAATAAATGCACATAGAAAACTCATTAGAGAAATAAAATGCATGTGTATTAAATAAGCTATGTAATTTGTAAAGTTACATGAAGAGGAAAACAAAACAAGCAACATTGTGGAAGGTCTAAGGTAGGGAACATACGGCTCTCCAGCTGTTGCAAAACTACAACTCCCAGCATGCACACTTGCTCTGCTGTTCTTAGAACTCCCATGGAAGTGAATGGAGCATGATGGGAGTTGTAGTTTCACAGCAGCTGGAGAGCCAAAGGTTCCCTATCCCTGGTCTAAGGTCTGCACTGGGATTCATCTCATTGCATGCTTGTCTGGTAGCTCATAGATCTAGGTTTACAACTCCCCTTCCCGCTTGTATGCCTCATTGCTTACATGTGGTTATTTTCTAATGTTTTCCTCCCTTTATGTGACATTACAAATTGTATCGCTTATTCAATAAACCGGCATTTTATCATTTGTCTAGTGAGTTTTCTATGAATTTATTAATCGTCGCTCACAGACCTCTGTGGTATTTGAGTATCTTTTGCCTGCTTTCTAGTTGGGCGTTGATCTGCCAGTCTATAGGTAAAGGTGTTATATAACTGGTACCTAAAGGCAGGCATTGACGTGGCTACGCAGACTCAGTAGAGGAGTTCGTAAATATACACAACCTTCCTACTCTCACCTTTGTCCTTACCATAAAGGCAGGCAAGACCTGCTGGACAGGTTTACAACATATTTTTGAAGTTGCGCACAACATTGTAATAAATATGTCAGACTTCACAGCAACAATATTTGTTGTATAAATCATTGAAACCAACCCCTGTTTAATGGAATATTATATTATAGACAGAATGCCAGGGAAGTGGAATAGGCTGGAGACAAAGATGATTGTTATGAGATTAATGTTGGCAGAGACATCAAAGTGTGCAAACCTTATAAATTGAATGTCAAGAAACACAATATTCATGAACTCCACTAATGATCCATTCAGGTAAGTGCCACATCTTGCCTTTGCTTCTGTGGATATTCTACTGAGCACCATCAGAACCACAATGGTTCCTGATGGACGCAAGACATGTACTTTGTTTTTAGCTCCTGGACGGTTTACCATCAGTGAATGAAAAGACTGCTTACATTGAGATGCTGTATATAGCTAGCCTTGCTCTGAGAAGTGGATATAACAGTAGGCAGTGTTCTACTTTAAACATCTGTACAATCTGCATAAATCTCTGGTAGTTTGCTATAATATCCCATTTTGCAACAAAGGCTGTTAAAGTCTCTATAAACAAACATTTTAGGATTCACTTCATTTGAGGTCATCACAAGTCCTCTTAGAATGCAATATAAATATGACTAGAGGAGCATCAAGTGTTAAACATACAAGATTTTAATAAAAATTATTCATACTTACATCTTCCTCTAGGGTATAGTTCCCATATTTCTTTGAAGGTGGGCGGAGTATATGTAGAGGGAAGTTGATGGCTTCTTGACTTAAAGATGAGGTAGTCATAAGCCATCGCAAATAAGTCAGGGGCATCCTAAGCATTTAAAACAAGATATAAATAGAGTAATTTTATATCCTAAGAAATCTCTGCATTTTCACTGCACATTTCAGTCCTCCACCGCCCCGGCTGCCCACTGTAACTTCTATATGACTTTCTTCCTGTATAGACACTGCAGAAAGCATACATCTCTTTCCTGAAGCGGAGTCATGTGAAACAAGAGGAAGTAAATGTCACATTAGAAAAATTGCGTATCATTCACACATTGTGTCATGAGCAAACCCTGCCGCTGAATAAAATAAACCACAAGATGGAGAAGTCAGTGTCCTTACAGACGTAACTTCTAGTTGTAGGATATTGGGAAGCTGCCCCTTAGTAAAGTCCTTTTTTTTGCACTGGGCAATTAAATAACCTTAAATAATCCATTGATTGTTCTAACCATCTCCACACTAGTGGGCCTTAAGGGGCACCTGAGTTTTCAGGAAAACAAAAACAAAACACAACTAAAGCTACAAATACAGTCAGGTGATCTTTTGGATGCTTGTGCGATTACAGATGGGTTATTTAGGCAACAAGCAGAAGATACAAGTACAGAGAAGACTTTTGTTAGACTAAACTCTTATTTGCAAAATTCTCAGACTTTTCAAGTTTCAACATACTATCAGTTTGCAGACATGTCTGTGTGCGAGCGGTGAGCATCATCTCCTACCCCATACATTCACTGTGTGAAGAGGGAAAAGGATTTGCCCCTTCGCTCACTGAGATAAGCAAGATGGAATGAAGTGCATCTAGGGACAGACTAACTTAGTAACAAAATAATGAACAGTAAAGTAGATAGAACTTAGCAGCAGGAAATTTAAAGAGGTTTTTCAGGCAGAAAGCAACCACATTTTTAGTTAAAGTGCATTACATGTTGGTACAGAATGACATGCTCTATGAAATGAGAAAGTTGTCTAAAGAGTTAGTGAGCATTTAAGCCAACCGTTTGACCAAACTTATTCAGAAGCCATCACAGTTATTGACTTGCAGCATATTCACAACCCAAGTAATACATTTCTGATACATGCAGGTTCTGAGATGGAGTGTGGGACAAAGCAGATCAGCACTATTGTGGTCACCTCTCTAATTTTTGCCTCAATTTTTGCTCAAATGTTTTTCCTTAAATAGTTGCCTTTAATATTTCAGTCTGCATCATGATCCTGACAAGCATTGCAGAAATTCTGTAGACAACTCCGTGGCTAGGTTCCTTCTGATCCATTCCATCTTGGACTAGATAGGATGGGGTGAGGTTTGGCAATCTTTTTTTTCCTATTGCAGGCAAGGCAGAGGAGCAGGCTCCAGCCTTGCTTCTATGCAAGTGAATGGGGTTGAGGCTTCAATTCTCCGGTGCCACCACTATAGCCTTCCTTTAGGTTTCATAGAACTTTTTGTACCTTGGGCTTTATTTATACAATCCACTTATTGCAGTCTGATGTAGTTTGCAAAAAGCAAGAATATATTAGACTTCAAAATTCTGCGCATGAAACATCCCTATGATTTTTTTTTTCCTCAGGGCATTTAACATGGTATTGCATCGTACTTAAAATACGACGTGTATTTGTATATCCATACACTTGATAATATAAAGTCACAAAGCAGAAAGAGCAGTTACATAGCAAGTCACTGTAGTTAAATGGCAATTGTCTATGCACAACAACCCTGACAATTATATGCTTTTTACTGATTTTAACAACAATTTTCTATGGTAATTTGGAATCAAGTCATAAAACAAGTAGTTCATTGAATGTGCAAAACTAATAACCATATCAAAATCATTTCTGAAAATAAATCTCATACTCTACCAGCTTGTGATTCAACACTAAAACAAGGGGAAGTGCCAAGATAGCCAGCATGAAAAGAATTGCAGTAAATGAAAGCCTATTCTCAGGATTTGTTGCAGTGCTTGGTTACTTGCATGATAGGAACTAAAAATGTGCACATAATGCAAAAACATACTGTATGTTCATTCAGTGACTTGAAAACATAGGCACAGCTTGAAGCTGCTGGGATGCAATGCAAAGTCTGTAATAGGGACTCTACTTACCTTGTGCCATTTAGTGTAGTGGTATATTTTACACTTTGTAGGGTCTCCATTCCCTATAGCTAAACCCCTGCTATATGTAGCTGAAAAGAATCAACATATATGTCTGGTTGAAGGAGAGTAGTCCCTTCTATCAGATTCCCCATGCTGATTATGATAGTTAACTGCTAGTGCACCACAGAGATGTACTGCTTGTATAAGTGGACAGGAAGATTAACTCTTGGCTACAGGTAAACAATACAAATAGACCTCCTCGTTCCTGCAGATATTCAGTGGACATATTCAGCGTGTGCGGTTATCCATTATTCCTGATAAACTACAGCCAGTCACTTATGTAAGCAAAATACTAAATACAGAATGTTTTAGGGTAAGCAAATGGCTGTATAGCTAAAGGTGGTGAGGTTGAGCTACTATAGGAAAGTATGATCTTCTCTTAGCAAGTAAAATCAATATACATATCCAGAGAGACTGTCTATGCAGCAAAAGGCAATACTGAAGACAGGCCCTTTACCTCTCCATTTTCTAGCCCAAGCTCACTAGATAAAAGAATGGATCCGTGGAGGTGTGGGGCTGGCACACCCATCATACATGTGCAGTTTTACCATAGATCAGTTACAAGGGCTCCCACAGTGTTAGGACTATAAGTGGACATCATTTACCTGATGTACCTCAAATTATAACAAGTGCTATAAGAGGAATAAAAAAAAAAAAAGTCTATGTGTTGACGGAAAATTGAGTAATATTACTACAAGTGATAATTTGCTGAAGAACCCCCATCTTCCCTCAACAAGGATAATCAGCTTTTTTTTTTTTTTTTGGGGGGGGGGGGGAGGCATATCTTCTGGACAAACATTATATGGTAACAGAGTGTTGTAGACTCTGCTGCTATGTTCACTATACACATCACTGTCATACAGTTTCTCCTGCATCTTATTCATGTTAAACAAAATTTTTGGGCCATTTTGTTCCCATAGAACTTTTGTGCCAGTTATCCATTGTCTAGAACGTTAGTAGTGTGTAACTGGTTTTAGCTTTGATGGCATATAACTCCTTTACCACCCTGAATAATCAGGTTAGTGTTGCCAACAAAGACTTTGTTACTCAACAAGATTCTAAATCAAACAGTATTAAGTATTCCTATGAATGACTGCTTCTTGAATAGTAGGAGGCACTCAAGGCCAAGAGAGCATGTAATGGACATTCCAGGCATAGCGGAATGGATGAGCGTAGGCTTCGTACAGTAACTCAATTCATTACCTGCTCAGTTCTGGAACCGCCAAACACTTTGCCACTCATTTGTTCTTTTACAGAAAGTGTGCATAACCGAGAGGACCAGTGCACAGTGAGATGTCTGCCAGGATTTCTAAGGACCCCTTATGAGAACAGAACTGGATGTGTTTAATATGTATTTTCAGCCACGGTGTTCAGGTAAGCAAGAACTCTGCTCCATGATGCACAAGTTAACTTTGATTTAAAAGAGAATAGTTACCTGGCATTTATTGCAATTAGGACATACAGGAGTTGGTTGTATTGTTTCTATTATTGGGAGAGTCACCAGAACCCTGCAGTTTCCAGTGGCCATAACCAATCTAAGAGTTTTTACCTTTGAACTGACATCTCCATTGCTAGAGATTGCAGTTTTTGTCAATATACAAAAGAACTCTATAGGCCATAAGAGGGAATTGTTACCTCTTTGGAATAACAAGAGCTCTCATTGGTGCAAAGAACTCATTTGCATATTGACAAAACAATATTGATTTGCTGGGTTTTGGTGATAAATTTCATTTAATTAGGAATTTGCAAAACAAGCTGAGGAGGTCTAACAAATCCCGTCACTTCATTTGCAATCCAGATACTGCTGACATTTGATATTAAGTTTATTGTATACATGTGACATCACGATCTCCCATAGGAACACATTACATGCAATATTTTTATATGCATTACTGTGGAGCCCTGACCTATCCAACTGGTTCAAAATATACTGGGGGTATGCATGGACCAGGGGGATGCAAAGCATTACTGGTTCCTCAACATTATACAAAGACATAGACTTACGACTAGCAGATGCTTGGCGCTTCTGGTGAATGGCGGAAACTGAAAGAAAAAGAAAAGTCATAGTAATAGAAGTCTTGGACTGGCCCACCGGGGCATCAGTTAATCTCCCAACTGCTATTAACTTCCTGATCCCCATGGCTTCTTCAGCCTCTAGGGGGCCCATGCACTACACATTACATCATTGCATCAGAATGCGATGTGTGGCATACAGGGCACCCTGAAAGATAAAGGGGAAGCAGAAGAGGCCATAAGTAGAAATTGGGATTGGTAAATGAGTGCAGCTATTCTTCCAGGTTCTGCCATGCGGTTGTATTTTTAACAACCAAAACCAGGAAGAAGTGGTGCCGTGAACAGATTCTGATGCTGGTAGAGCTGGAAGCCATAGTGCAGGATCATGGAATGCTTGGTCAACAAGGAAGGAGGAGGAAAAAAAAAAAAAAAAAAAAAATTGCAAGTAAAAACAGTTGCTAAAAAAAACTATTCAGCTTGTTTGCTGCTATCAAAGTAGAACAATGGTAGGGACAGATACCAGAAGTGGGGTTTTTTTTAAAATTCCAAGTTTCTCCTGTGGAAGTTCTGTACCCATAGAACGGCCTCATTCAGGTGGTTTTCTAGGCATGCTATGTGGCTTGTACAAAGTGGGGATTGGTCAGGTGACCTAAAGGTTGTCTGTGAAGCAGAATATACTTGTAACAGATGGGTAAGGGTCACCTGAATTTAATACCTTTTTCCTCCATGAAAATTTGTGCCTTTGCTGCTGAGATATTCATTTGTTTCACAATATTCAAGTCATCAGTCGGGGGCAGAGATGGCGTCTCCAAACTACTACACCCCACACTGCTGTAATATGCCCTCTTCCCCAGGCCCCCTTTCCTTGAGGGACAGGACAAGGGAAGACTTCAGAATAACTCCCTGTTGCGGACAGGAGAGGACATATGAGAGCAGCGTGGAGCCATGGAACCACCCTCAGCGCTACAGATGGATAAAATGAATGTCAGCAATGGAGGCATGACTTTTCATGGGGATAAAGGCATTATACTCAGTCTGAGCGGTCTGCATTGCTGGTTTAGGATGCTTCATCCTGGTGACAGACTCCCTCTAAGAGCTCAAGTCCAGTCTACATGTCACAGCTCTATGTGCACCACCCAGTGTGCTCGAAATGCATGACACCAAGACAAGCCTGACCCCTGTAATAATGGTTTAATCCTGCTCACCTGGGCTTATGCCCTTGCGGCTGGTGACCCACAATGATCTGTACGGGGGGGATCACTAAGCACATACTTGAGAAACTTTTACATCTGCAATAATAGTGCTCAGCAATCAGACAGCAGAAAGCATCTCTAGCACCTGAGTGCTTGCCTTGTATAGATAGAACATGAGGCATCTCCCCCACCCCAAGGTTTCAGAAGGCACATACCGGCTCAGTGTGACTTCAGGACTGCTGCAGCTACGGTGAGTTACCCCAGAACAGCCAGCGCAGTCTGATCAGCTGACCGAGCGGAGATTTGTGCTGAGCACGCCCCGCCCATAACACGTGCGGCGGTGATGAGGGGCGGGGTTTAATTAAAGTGACAGGTAGAGCAGCACCCCAGCACATAACTGGACACTGTCCGAATAATGAGTACAGGAGCTTATCATAAGGCAGAAGGACAGATCCATGGAATTATAGCTACAGTACTGTGTATATATGTGTTATCTACTGCACCCAAAATAGTTGCGGGCAGCAAGAGGTTAACTTGAGGCTCCTCCCCTCGCAGGTGTCAGCTGACTACAAGTGACTACTTCACATGACCTGTCATCACGTGAACGTAGAGATGGCCGCTTGGGTTTTGCTGGTGTTCGCGGTCTTGGCTCCCTCCGTCGGGCGGGCACAGAGCTCCGAGGTGTCGGTGATTCTGGATGAGGCCACCGGGAAGCTCAGCACTGTGCCCGAGAGGAGGCCTGGAGCGGTGGCCTGGGCTGTGCTCAAAGACTCCATCGTGGAGAACGGGTGAGTGGCGGAGGTATTAGGGCAGCTAGTCACCTGACCCTGCCAGCCTGGTAAGTAGTGGGCACTTCATAGAGAGCTAAGCCCAGGCAGGGGGTTGTTTCCAGGCAGATAAGTGGGCACTGCAGGCTAAGCTTCCCTGACGGTGCCACAGCAGAAGTAGATGGCATTTGGCTAAAGCACGTGGATTTTTAGGAAGTGAGAGTATCTCTTAAAGGGAAGCACCCTGCTCTTCAGTGACTTTCCATAGGACCCTGTTATGTAATCTTCAGTGTTATCACTGTGCAGGCCATGTAATCGGCTCTGCTACATCAGTTCTCTTCTTCCGTATTATATAGCAGTAACTTACTTTTGTTTTTTTTCCTCTCTGCAGGTGGGCAGTTCTTGAGCTGCAGAGTAATGAGAAGTATAATGACAGCCTGCAGGCTTATGCAGCAGGGGTGGCTGAAGCTGCAGTTACCCAGCGGGTACGGATAAGTGGGCACCATCCTAAAGGATGGCAATGTTGTATTTCAGCACTCCGTAATAACAGCATTTCTATGTTCTAGAGCTCTAAATTGGATCAACAGTTCACACATTGATGTTGCTTGGAATAGTGTGACACTTGGTCCCTCCATGCAGTATCATATTCTTCCTTAAAGAGGACCTTTCACCACTTTTGGGCACAGACAGTGTTATATACTGCTGGAAAGCTGACAGTGCGCTGAATTCAGCGCACTGTCGGCTTTCCCGATCCGTGCCCGGTGTAAAGAGCTTACGGTGCCGGTACCGTAGTGCTCTATGGTCAGAAGGGCGTTTCTGACCATTAGCCAGGAACGTCCTTCTGCCTCGCGGCACCTATCGCGCTGTGCTGTGGAGCAGGGAGGAACGCCCCCTCCCGCTCCTGATAATACTCGTCTATGGACGAGCTGTGTGAGCAGAGGGAGGGGGCGTTCCTCCCCGCTCCACAGCACAGCGCGATAGGCGCCGCGAGGCAGAAGGACGTTCCTGGCTAATGGTCCCTTCTGACCATAAAGCACTACGGTACCGGCACCGTAAGCTCTTTACACCGGGCACGGATCGGGAAAGCCGACAGTGCGCTGAATTCAGCGCACTGTCAGCTTTCCAGCAGTATATAACACTGCCTGTGCCCAAAAGTGGTGAAAGGTCCTCTTTAACCTTCTAATAATAATAATAATACATTTTATTTATATAGCATCAACATATTCCCCAGCACTGTACAATTTGTAGGGTTCAAACGCAGACAAAAAAAAAAAAAAAGCTACATTACAAAGAAAGTCACTTCACTCAATGGGACTGAGGGCCCTGCTCACAAGAGCTTACAATCTATGAGGTAGAGGGGGTGACACAAGAGGTAGCAGGGGCGTCATTGGAGGTAGCAATGCTTATATAATGGTCAGACAATTTTGTAATAGAGGTTACTGTCATTACACAAACTTAAAACTGTATGAGCTGTCACCAGTCGTGTCCTTTAACATGCAGATGGTGCCTGGACATATAAAGTTAGTCTCAAACGGCATCATATCGTGTGAGGTAATGTGGGAGCGGGAACAGAGGAGGGTTTGTGTTAGGGATTCTAATTACGGTATTGAAGGGTTTACATTAGGAATTGTGATAGGCCTGTCTGTAGATGTGTCTTTAGTTTGCGCTTGAAGCTGTAGAAATTGGGAGTTAATCTGATTGTCTGGGATAGAGCATTCCAGAGAAGTGGTGTAACTCAGGAGAAGTCTTGTATATGAGTGTGGGAGGTTCTGATAATAGAGGATGTAAGTGTTAGGTCATTGAGTGAGCGGGGAGCACGGGTTGGGCGGTAGACAGAGATGAGGGAGGAAATGTAGGGAGGTGCAGCATTATGGAGAGCCTTGTGGATGAGAGTGATAAGTTTATATTGTATTCTGTAGTGACTGGCACAGACCGGAGGCATCGCTGTAGCGTCTAGACTGATAGATGAGCCTGACCACTGCATTCAGAATAGATTGTAGAGGGGAGAGTTTAGTGAGGGGAAGACAGATTAGTAAGGAGTTACAGTAGTCAAGGCGAGAATGAATCAGAGAGACAATAAATGTCTTTAATGTATCTCTGGTAAGGAAAGGGCGTACTCTGTAGATGTTTATGGTGGAGGTGACATGAGCGTGCGAGTGATTGGATATGGGAGGGGTGAAAGAAAGGTTTGAATCAAACACAACCCCAAGGCAGTGGGCAGGCTGCCTAGGAGTTATAGTAAGGCCTGAGACAGCAATGGATATATCAGGGACAGATCTATTAGATGGTGGAAACAGTAGTAGTTCAGTCTTAGAGAGATTCCGTTTCAGATAGAGTGAAGACATGATATTAGAGACAGCAGAGAGACAGTCGCTGGTGTTCTGTATTGGTGCAGGGGTGATGTCACGGGAAGATGTGTATAATTGGGTGTCATCAGCATAAAGATGGTACCAGAAGCCAAATCTGGTGATGGTTTGTCCAATGGGGGCTGTGTAGAGAGAAAAGAGCAGGGGGCCTAGGACCGAGCCCTGAGGAGCCCCAACAGCAAGGGAAAGTGGGGAGGAAACAGAGCCCGCAAATGATACACTGAAAGTGCGGTCTGAGAGATAAGAGGAGAACCAGGAGAGCGCAGTGTCATTGAGTCCGACTGAGCGGAGCATAGTGAGGAGGAGTTTATGGTCAACAGTGTCAAAAGCTGCAGAGAGGTCCAGAAGAATAAGAAGAGAGAAGTCACCATTAGATTTAACTGTCAGGAGATCATTGGAGACTTTTGTGAGGGCCGTTTCAGTAGAGTCCTGAAGCCAGATTGTAAGGGGTCAAGAATAGAGTTAGCAGAATGATAGTGGATTAAATCTGTTCAGCTAGAAGTATTGGGCAATAGAAGGAGAAGATGAGGAGAGTTCCTAAAGGCAGAGAGATGGCAAAGTGACAAGAGACCTCTCTGTACAAAGTGACTGTTTTATCCTAGAACAGAGCTGGATTATTAGTTCTGTTATATGAGAGGAATGTCCCAGTGGATGCTCACATGTCTGTCTCTGTCCTCCGTCTCTCTGTACTTTCTATCATACTTTACTCTCCATACATTCCGTTGTCAAATGATCCATCTGTATACAGGCTTCTGTGTGTATGGACAGGATTACTCAATGCTCTGAGTGATGAGTAGAGGGAAAAAAGAAAGGAATGAAAGAAACTGTAATATACTTTATTAAAGAAAAATGTCAAAGTTTATCTTCAACTGCACTACCGAGTAATACAAATACCTTAAAGGGGTTTTCTGCTTACAGCTCTGGCCCTGTTACTTGAATAGAGTGGAGATGCTTCTGGCCCTTTCCTGTGGGTAGGCCGTAAATATAAAAATTGAGATTGGGGTGGAAAACTCCTTTAATAATATGGTATACATCAGAACTTCTATTAGTTCCATAGCAAAGTAATGTAGATGTCGTATGATAGAGGTAGTCTCACCTAAAAGCATGAATGCTGTCATATACCAAAAGTAAGTGTATTAATTGTTGAAGAAAGAAGATATTGCTCTTTAGTTTCCACATTTTATAAATAAAACTTACTAAGAGGGCTGCAATTGACTTGCATTGACTTCTGTGTTTGCAGCTTATCTATATGCATTGGATGAACACAATGGTTGGTTATTGTGGTCCATATAAGTACCAAACTCCGTACTGTGAAAGGCTGAGGAACTATCTAGAAGCCAATTTAGCCTGGATGCAGGAACAGATAGAGAAAGAGCAAGATCAGGATTACTGGCACCAGGTAAGCAAAAGGTTACACGTCTTACATTTATTTAAGTTGCAGAAAACCTGCAAAACCTTTATATCCCCAAAGCTACCCTGTATAACCAGACTAGGTGATAATTCTGTCTGATGCAAGGTACACCAGAATTAATAAGGGCTCTGACCTCTTAATAATTTTGGTACATGTCTGTAGGTCCCGTGTGCCATAAATCAGCTATTTGCTGTAATTAAATGGCACGGACGTTACCAGTGTGCTGCCAGTAAGAATGCACCGCCAACTTACAGAAATAAGACCTGTCCTGAGTTTTGCCCAAAGTCCCATACATTCTATGAAAATACACAGTCATGTGTTTGACTGAAAATACATACTCTCCCCCTCGACTCCAACTCCCCCCCCCCCCCCACTTTACTAGCTTTGGCAATGCCATATATCTATTCGGACGTGCCAATAAAGCCGATTTGATTTGATTAGTCATGTGTATATGACTATGAAAATATACAGTCATGTGTATCAGGCCATAGAAATGAATGGGTCAGTGGGCTAGCACGCTGACAACATGCACAGTCATGGAAATGAAGCCCTAGTAAATCTTATTCGCCGTGGTATCCCTGAACTGCCCACCTTAATTTCCTGCCTCATCCATTGTCTTAGAAAGTGGCTAGGAAACCGGAAAGGGACAAAGTGGCTCCCCTTTGGTACAAACAGGGCTGTGCGCCAAAGGTGTGCTACTTCTACGCCAGTTGTCAGATTGGTCACATATTACGCCCTGTATTTTAGGCTAAGGCTACATAGTGGCTAATAACTGTTTTGCTTTTAAGATGTGTTATGATTTTCATGACTTCATGACCGGGCCTTATATTGTAAATGTTGTTCTGCAAGTGAATGTAGTCAGATGGAATCCACAAAATTTTATATTTTTTTTTTTTTTTTTAAAACATTTTGCATATAAATAAGTAGAAGAAATACCACATGGTTATACAAATGGTTTCCAAAACGAGCACAAGAAAGCAGCTTAAGCAGTGAAATGTCATAAAACAATGAAGCAGTTCAGTACATCACAGCAGGCAATAGTAAATTTGCTCTATCTTATCTAGGTTCACACTACTGTTATTTAATGTTTGTTTCTCTCGTCCATCACAGGTTTAAGATAAGATAATCCTTTAACCACTTCCGGACCGCCCATATTGGTACGTCCAGTCAGAACACAGCAGCTACACGGAGATCGTGCAGCTTCTGAAGCTGGGAGCCGGCTGTAACTTCAGCCGGAGCTCCCAGAGAGATGGCAGGGAAGGTTTATTCCCTTCCCTGCCATCTCGATTGCTGTGTATACAGCGATCAATGAGCGCTGTATACACGGCTATGGGCGCCGCCATGATGCGGCCGACCTCTCACTCGGCGGTCATGTGATCCTCTGGGAGCAGCGTCTTGCAAGAGCTGCTCAGTCCTACAGGACCCAGATCAGCTCTGTATACTGTATGTACAGTGTGCAGGAGGCTGTATTCCTCCTGCAACTGAGACTAAATGTACCAGCCTCAGTTGCAGGGAAAATCAGCCTCCAATACAAAAAAAAGTGATCAGATGTCCCCAAAGGTCTCTTATCACCTTATGGGGACACAATCTGAAAAAAAATAAAAAAAAATAATACATAGAGATGAGCGAGTAGTATTTGATCGAGTAGGTATTCGATCGAATACTACGGTATTCAAAATACTCGTACTCGATTGAGTACCACTCGCTATTCGAATTGAAAAGTTCGATGCAGAACCAGCATTGATTAGCCGAATGCTATACAGTCGGCCAATCAACGCTGGTTCTTCTCCTACCTTTAGAAGTCTTCTCCGTGCATCTTCCCCGTGGCGTCTTCCAGCTCTGAATTCACTCTGCCAGGCATCGGGCCTGGGCAGAGCTGACTGCGCATGTCCGCTTGTAGTGCGGGCATGCGCAGTCGGCTCTGCCCAGGCCCGATGCCTGGCAGAGTGAATTCAGAGCCGGAAGATGCCGTGGGGACGCTGCACAGAGAAGACTTCTCGGAGGATCCAGCCCAACCGTCACTCGTGGACTTGGTAAGTATAATTTGATCGAATGTTGCCTACCCCTGAAACGAGCATTCTTCCCCCATAGAGTATAATAGGGTTCGATATTCGATTCGAGTAGTCGAATATTGAGGGGCTACTCGAAACGAATATCGAATCTCGAACATTTTACTGTTCGCTCATCTCTAATAATAAAGTTTTTAAAAAATGTAAATACCCCCTTGTCTCCTGTCAGTTGTGTCCTTTCCTCCCTGTTTCTTATGTCTGGTCTTTATGTTGTCTGTCCCCCCCTCCGGTTCGCCAGGGGTTGTTACCCTGCTTCTGTTAAACTGTTATTTTGGTTCCCAGTATCTGTTTTTGTAGTGAGGGGGCCTTCCCCCTGGTACTTTCCCTATTTCTGGCCCTGTGTGGCCGCCAAGCGGGACCTTGGGCGCTTGGCCCTTTTTCTTTGTGTGATATTCTTGTTTTGTTTTTGACAAAAATTTTAATAAAAGTTGATTACACCTTAAAAAATGTAAATAAAGTAATAATTAAAAAATAATACGCTAATAAAACGCCGTTATTAAAGGTTAGAGCCCCACCCCCGACGACACCATACAAAATAAAAATTACCGTAACTGAGAGGAAGAACTGTTTTATAAAGTTTTTCACTGACACTTTGTGTTATTAAATAAATAAATAAAAAAATAATAAATTGAAAACCAGACACAATTTCCCTCCTATTATGTTTAAATTTTCCCGGATATAAAAAAAATTAAAACACATATATAAAATATATAAAATAAAAACCTAAAAATAAAGCCCTATGTGTCCCCCGAAAAAAGACGCAAAAATTAGTTGACTGAAACATATGGGAAAAATGTTACAGCCCTCAAAACCGCACATACAAAATAAACCTAAAATGTGTCTGGTCCTGGACCACAAATTGGCCCGGTACTGAAGTGGTTAATAGTCCCACAATGGGGAAATTTCAGTGATACAGTTTCATAGATGGTACAGTAGTATATAACAAGAGAGAAACACATACAAGTTCATGGCAGATAGAGAAATCCTAGGAATCATAGCAACTAAAAAGAAAGAAACACAGACACACTGCAGGATCATTTAGTTCTCTGTGCGGAGTGATGTTAATAATACAGCCCGAACGTGGTTGTAGGACACGAGAAGGGGGGGCGCAGCATGTAGATATAACAGGCAAAAAACGTTTTTTGCAGAGGTGGGGGACATATGCAGCTATCATGATAACATGTGGCAGTTCCTTTGGTAGGTAGTGAGATCTCGTGCTCACAGTTGATAGTTCGGTATCAGCACTATTTTTCCTTAATCACAAAAAATGGACACTAGTACGGTATATTACGTTTTTGTTTGTGAAAACGGCTGGCCATCAGCTCGTGTCCACTTTTATATCAATTGAATGCATGTGCTAAATGGAAGTTTAAAAAAAAAAAAAGTGATCTGCATGGAGACTCCGTTACAGTATATGCCTGTTGTTGTCTGCTATGATAGATGACAGCAACAGACATTAACAACTGTAGTGTGAATGTAGCCTTATTTGAAAGACTAACAGTTCAAGTGCAGGGTGTGGGGGAAGAGAGTGTTCTGGGTAGTGGAGGAAGTACAAGACCAGAATTCAGAAATAGGAATTTTTGCCTGGAGCTTTGATCCCAACTACAGAGTTCTTGAAATCTGCTTAGTTGACAAACTGTTTTGTTACTGCTGGATGGTGGGTGCCTCCACATTCTGGAGATGGCTGACGTACAGTAATTTATAGTGAATACATTGTTTTCTTGGGAGAACCCTTTTAAACAATGTTTAGAGGACTTGAAGTCTGTGTTTGGAAGCCATAGTCACTGTCTCATGGTGCAAGGGAATAATACAGAAGGTTTGATTTTTGCCAACTGTTAAGGCACCTTGTGGGCTGCACTATGACCTAATTCACTATCTGGAAGTGTGATGTAGTAGTGCAAAGTTGAAATCTTATGTCTCATTAATAGAAGTTGTTATTGGGCCAGGACTACACTGTCAGTTATTGTGTGGCTGATAATTGTTTTTAACTATTGAGCTACAGCTGCAGTCCAAATGAATGTATTAAGTTGTATGAAATCTTGTAAGTTTCAACTCACTAAGTAGTTGAAATCAGCGCTCCAAAAAGTAGTAGTGCATCCCTGACCTTAAAGTGAGTGAGGAAAAGCAGCAGTAAAACCAATCGGTGCGGTCAATAAAATGAATACCTTGAAAAGCATGCTGTGAATAGGATTCTAGCTGCTATGATGACATTTTCTGTCACTTCTTGATGCAAGAATAGTGCAGTATTCAGAGCTATTCTTGCGGTCAAAATCGAAATTTTTGACAAAACCCCAGTTATTTGATTAAATTCTTGGGGCATGTGTGAACAGAGCCTATATCTTTGTTGTTTAGTACATTGTTTTTTGGTTTAATAAGTGAATTTATACATTGGCAGGTTCGACTTGCGCTTCTGCAGCTGAAAGGACTGGAAGACAGCTATAATGGCCGACTCTCCTTTCCCCAGAAAAGTTTCACTCTTAGTCCCTTTGGGTTCCTGTAAGTTTTCAATTTTAAGATTATGTAATGGATCTGTACTTGAGTTTGTTTTGAGCTACATTTACACAAACAAGTGCATTTACACGTCCATAAGAAAACAGCACCTGGATGACATTGTCTGAGCCCTTCATGGACCCATTCATTTTATTAATGAGAACGGGCCTCAAAATCGATAAGAATGGGACCTGTCCTGAGTTTTGCCCTCAGGCTCATGCCACCTACACAGAACCGTGATAATACATCTAATTTTTCATACTGATGAGGTGTCCATAATTACTGTGGGGGTTGGGTTTTATGACCTCCCTTGCCTACCTCTGCGCCTATACACACATCACAATGTATATTTGAGTACAAAATATTGTTGACATCTGTGTGGAGTTGACTTAAGCATCTCTGTTTATGTCCATGTCATTTTCATATCCCAGGCTCTTTCAACTTGGTGGTGACTTAGAAGACCTAGAAGCTGCACTGAATAAGTCAGACGCTAGTAAAGAGCTGGGCTCAGGGTCATGCTCTGCTCTCATCAAGCTTCTTCCTGGCAATAAAGATCTACTGGTCTCTCATGTGACCTGGAACACTTACCAATCCATGCTACGCATCATCAAAAAGTACACACTTCCCTTTCGCTCCACCCCCAGTGGTGAGTGAGGATGATTTGCAGCCAGTTTTAGGCAAATAATAAAAAAATACTAGTCAGGGAAAGGGGAGCTAAAAGTAGAATTTTACTGTTTTGAGGAATATCTCTTGCTTGTTGTTAGTATCTTAGTTAAATCTGTTGGCTTAAAGGGGTTTTCTAGCCCCAAACCAAGTTTTCTTACTCATAAACTATTCACAGTATGTGATCTGTAGGGGTTCAATAGCCGGACTACACACAGATCCGCTATCATAGCAGCCTCCGGAAACTGCTAGTAGACCTGCAGCAACACATATATTCAATACATAGGAAGAACTGCTATGCACTGGAAGAGACTGCTGCTTCTCCTATTAGTTGAATAGGAGCAGCACTGCATGTTTGCTAGCAGCTTCCAGTACACAGAGGCGGTTGCAACAGCTGATCTGTGTGAAGTTTGGGTGTCGGACCCCCTCAGATTACATACTGATGGATAGGTTATCAGTATGGAAACCTAATTTTTGTCTGGAAAACCTTTAACTGCTTCTGGACTGCCCCAAGACTTCATATGTCCAGGTTATTTGCTCCTAACTCTTAAAGGCTGTACCTATATGCCTAACAGCGCTAAGCAGTTGTATGAGATTGAGTTGCAACAGCTGAACATTGTGGATAAGACAGGGATGGTTAAATACCTTCCTGATCGCTGTATTCACTGCTATGGGAGCTGTAATGATGCTACTTCCCTTTTGGGTCAGTGGCCATGTTATCCCAATATCTGCTTGACCCTAGAGGACCCAGATGTGCTATGCAGTCTATGCTAAGAGCCCCAGTTACAGGGTAAATCAGAAAGAAAAGATGATAAAATTCCCCAAATAGTCTGTAATGACATAATGAGGGGGGGTCACAATGTCTTAAAACAACATGAGACATTGTGCATTTTACATGGGAGTGAATGCAGATAGACTCGAGGCGGGGGAGGCTGCTACTTACCAAGCTAGTTTAGATCTACCGATTACAATTAGACACTCCAATTATTTGGTATAATACGTTCCATGTTTGTCCTAGAATTAAGTCATTTTACATTATTTCCTTCTCTCTCTCTGCAGGAGGTTCTGTGGTACCAGGCTTTGTTCAGACATTTTCTTCTTATCCAGGCACAATCTTCTCTGGTGATGACTTCTATATTCTGAGCAGTGGACTGGTCAGTACACAATGTCTGTTTGTAGAAATGTATGTGCAATGGAAAGTGATCGTGCTGTTCTGAGCCTTGATAGAGACTTCAGGTTTCCTTTCCGCTATAGCACTTCCTACAATTACTTGTGTTCTTTCTCATGAAACAGTACACAAAAATTATAAATCACTAAAACAAATAACACTTTTATCTTGGGGAAAAATGATAACTTTTGTAGCCTGCACAAACATCCACATATTTTGTCATCATAGCATTGGCTTTGGGGAAAAATAAACTTGTAATATATAGTAGTATTGAGAACATATTGAGAATACTAGCTGGTACCCGCGACTTCGTCTGCGGTGATTGCAGCAGTGGGTATATACAGGCGTGGTTAAGGTTTTCGTAGTGTGTATAAGGTATGGGATATGAAATGTAACTTTGTATCTTGTTTTTACTGTAATTCAGAGAATACGTGAGACTTTTGTGTTGAAGTTAATTTGTATGTGAGCTGCTATATATACGGTGTTGTGAGAAACTTTACATAGTGACTTTGGGACAGAAGTATTTGAAGTTAACCCTTTCCCGCCGATGGCATTTTTTGATTTTCGTTTCTGACTCCCCTCCTTCTAAACCCCATAACTTTTTTATTTCTCCGCTCCCAGAGCCATATGAGGTCTTAATTTTTACGGGACAAATTTTTCCTCATGATGCCACCATTAATTATTCTATATAATGTACTGGGAAGCAGGGAAAAAATTCAGAATGGGGTGGATTTCGAGAAAAAAATGCATTTCTGCGACTTTCTTACGGGCTTTGGTTTTACGGCGTTCACTGTGCAACCAAAATGACATGTCCCCTATATTCTGTGTTTCGTTACGATTCCGGGGATACCAAATTTATATGGTTTTAGTTACATTTTGACCCCTTAAAAACAAATCCAAAACTGTTAAAAAAATTATTTTTTGAAAAGTCGCCATATTCCGACAGCCGTAACTTTTTTATACGTGCGTGTACGGGGATATATAGGGCGTCTTTTTTTGAGGGACCGGGTGTACTTTGTAGTTCTACCATCTTCAGGAAATGTTATTGCTTTGATCACTTTTTATTCAAATTTTTATCAGAATCAAAACAGTGAAAAAATGGCACTTTTGACCATTTTTCCCGCTACGGCGTTTACCGAACAGGAAAAATATTTGTATAGCTTTTTTTGATTTTGGACGCGGGGATACCTAACATGTATGTGTTTCACAGTTTTTAACTACTTTTATATGTGTTCTAGGGAAAGGGGGGTGATTTGAATTTTTAATCCTTTTTTTTAAAAAAAAAAAATATTTTTTTTCCTTTTTTTAAACTTTTTTTTTTGCATTTATTAGACCGCCTAGGGGTATTGACATGGGTGGGCGGTGTCGCGGATTGTCAGAGCGGTGGGGGTTGGCAAACATGGCTGCTCCGGAGCGTTAAAGAGCGCCTCCTGGAGTATCGTTAAGGTGAGGGGCAAAGTGGTAAAGTATATGTATATGTGATTGTGTGGGGTTAGGGGCGAGGCTGTAGAGTGCAATATGAATTTTGGGGCTTGCTATGGTCCAAAGTGTGTGAGATTGCAGAGATGGTGATGTGAGTTTGGGGTTTGTGGGGGTCCTGGCACAAACGTATGTGCGCTATTGTGACGAAAAGTAGCCTATTGCGCAATGGGGTGTATTATCTATGTTTGTGGAAAATTTCAGCCAAATCGGTCGAGCAGGTTTTGCGTGATTGACTAACAAACATCCGAACACACAAACCCACAAACATCCAAACTCACAAACTTTCACATTTATAATATTAATAGGATTATGGTTCTGAGAATATGGATATTATGTTCACCTTTTGCAGGTTTCTTTAGAGACAACCATTGGAAACAGCAATCCAGATCTCTGGAAATATATCCAGCCGCAAAATTCTGTCCTAGAGTGGCTAAGGAATATTGTGGCAAACAGACTCGCCACAGGGGGCAAAGAATGGGCTGATCTCTTTTCGAAGTTTAATAGTGGAACGTAAGTAGAGCTGATGTATAGTATGTCACGAAGAATTAAGTTTGAAGGATAATGATGGAGGCTATGGAGCTGAAGTTTCTGTTAGGAACCAGAGTAAAGGGCAATGTATTTCCCTATACCCCATGTTAAAGAGGACCTTTAACAGTGCCGCTAACGTAGCACTTCAGTGTCAGAAGGGCATTTGACAGTCTGTGAGGAACGCTCCACCTGACAGTAGAGTCCATAGCGCTGTACTGTGAGAGGGGGCTTTCCTTATTGCCCAGCCATGACGCTGAGTGGTGAGCCATCCTCCTCCTGACAGTACTTGTCCATAGACTAGTATGGGGGAGGGGTGGTGTTCCTTGATGCTCAGGTTCTCTTTAACTCTTGGGCAGTGGTCTTGCAGGTACATTTTTGTATAAAACTGTTATTTCATGTTTCTCCCCTCTTTAGGTACAATAATCAATGGATGGTTGTGGATTACAATAAATTTGATGTTGGGGGCACTGAGGTACCCAGTGGACTTCTCACCATCCTAGAACAGCTTCCGTGAGTTTTGCATTTTCTCTGCTTTTATCCTGGCATCTTATTGACTAATAATCAAGTCTTTATATGTATTAAAAAGAACTATGAAATATCTTCTTCACTACAGGCAAGGTTGGGCCTATCCATGAAGCCTGGTCTTAGTAGTAGATTTAGGAAAATAATAGATGATAAAATTTGTTTTGATTTAAAGTTTAGCTTTAAAAGTGTCTCTATCAAGTTTTATATAAAGCGCTTACAAATATTGCTGTTGTGTTTTGTGCCATTGTTTTATACCTATTAGTGGTATTGTTCTTGTTGTGTTTTGTATAGTCTAGTCTAAAAAAAAGCATAGTAACAGAAAAAAAAATGTCCAGGAAATGCAGAAAAAATAGAAATTATATTGATCAGGTTTTTTTTTTTAATTTATGTTCATGGGCCCTTCTAGAGGTATGGTGGTTTCAGCAGATAAATCTGATCTTCTTTACCAAACTGGATACTGGGCAAGCTACAATGTCCCGTAAGTACATGTTTGATATTTGGCACAGTGCAAGTACCTCTGTAGATCGATTACTGTGGGAATGAAAACCTAATGTGAGTCTGCTGTGTCAGGGCATGCTTATTTATATATCCTACCTTCTTAAAGGTACTTTGAAGAGATTTTTAATGCAAGTGGGCAAGTGGACCTACTGAAAAAATATGGCGACTGGTTCAGTTATTCAAAAACTCCTCGTGCGCAAATATTTCGTAGGAATCATACACTTGTGCAAGACCTAAAATCTATGGTCAATCTTATGAGGTGAGAACATGATATCACTCATTATATATGGTGCTCTAGTACCTTATTGGTCACCTTCATACTGAACTATACGTATTGCAGTGTAAGAACATGGTCTACTCTTAATTTTTTTTTTTTAGGTACAATGATTATCTTCATGATCCTCTCTCGCGTTGTGAAGGTTGTGAGCCAAAGCAAAATGGAGAGAATGCAATCTCTGCTCGATCTGATCTTAACCCTGAGAATGGAACATACCCATTTGGAGCCATGAAACAGCGACAACACGGTGGCACTGATATGAAGGTGAGGGACATGCAAACAGTGTATTGCTACCATGAAGTCCTGAGTCCTCAGGACTTTTGTCAGTAAGTGAATGTTGGTGAACTTTATTTCTTCTGCTTTGACAGGTCACAAGCTATGGATTTGCCAAGCATCATCAATTGGTGGCTGTTAATGGCCCCACATGGGACCAGGTACCTGCTTTCCAGTGGAGCACTTCTCCATTCAGCAACCTTATGCACATGGGTCATCCTGACCTCTGGAATTTTTCTCCCATTGTCATCAACTGGGATTGAGGCATTTTCTTTCCCTAAGCCTTCTATAATCAATGCACTTTAGATCAGCACATACAACTCTTGTGCCTGGAAATGCAACTGGGATGGCACTGCTATTATTGGTAAGGCTACTGTATGAATAAGAGAATCAAGGATTAATAGTCTCCTATGATAAGGGATATCATTAGTGTAGTTTATGGCAGGTTAAACATGTGCTGTGTGTGGTGATTTTTCTTTTTTTGCCTACATTTGCTAAAGGGATAATGTGTGAATAATCCGTCTCTCTAGAGTTGGAGTATTGAGTTTACAAATGAAATATCAATAAACATTTTAAAAATGGCCTAAAAGTTTGAGTTAAATAGCAAATTAGACCTTTAGCTCATCATTACAATCTTAAACTGACTGCTACAAATATCTTCATCGTCCAAAGTTTGTTAGAGCAGGAATTTGTATTATTACCTTATATCATACCAAAGCAAATAAACGTGATACATATTTTATTACCGACTCTCAGTTCAGTATAAAGAGTCAAACATTTTGTGAGTGTAGCCGACCCTGCAGCATAACTTCTTTATGAATTAAAGGGGTTATCTGGTTTCACAAAATAAATTATATAGCTTTTTATTATACAAACAATAATAATATTTTCCAAATATATTCTGTATCAATTCCTCATGGTTTTCTAGATCTCTGTTTGCAGTCCTTCGTTCTGCTTTCTTCAGTCCATGTCATGTGATGGACACACATGTGCTCAGCTTGGTACAAAACAGGGCTCTGTTTAATGTGATCTGACTGTAACCTGCTGTGCACCTTTATCTCATGACCACGGCATGAATTTTATCCATGTCAACTAAACCATGAATGACAGCAAGCAGAGATCTAGAAACTCATAATGAATGGATACAGAAAATTGTACAATTTTTCGTTACACAAACAATAACTTTTGTTTGCTGAAAATGCACAACCCCTTTTACTACTCAGTATTTTCATGAATTGTAATTGTGCCTAACTTAACTGCCAAGACCACTATGTGTAGATGAGACGTACACGTTAAGTATTGCTGCAAAATGTTGTAAATCATGTTAAAGCAATATGAAATTGCTTCTGCTGCCTTTTACTTTCCTTCAGATGTCTAGTAAACTCTTCTTAGATTAGAAACTAGCCCTGTTGTAGCTTTTAGATTTTGATTCTTAATAATGTCTGTAGGATCTGCTCCGTAGCCTTATACAGCTCTTGGCACCGGACTAGGGTTGATATACAATCTAGCATACTGTATGTGAGTATTTTAATTGAAAATGTTAATACTTCTCTACATGCTAGGCCACAGTGTGACGATATGAGATAATATGCCAAATGGATACAGTAGGTTGACATCTGATGTCACCTTTCACCCTATGCAATTCTATGAAGCTGCAGCAAATGAACACTTAGTCCACTAGGCTTTTGTGCCCTTTTTGTATAAATAATGTTTTTTGTGTATTTCATGAATTTGCTTAATTAAAGTTGTAATTTTATTTTGTCTTGTAATTGATTCCTCTTTTGCTTTATATGCTGCGCCAACACTAGTGACCTGTCCGTGCTATTAAACATGTACTCTCTGAATCCCTGACACTATCACTCTAGAAATTCACCAAAGATGTTCTCATTAGATTTTATTAAAAATCAACTTGTTTAATGACATGTAGTAGTTAAACATTTATCTTAGGCAACATTTGGAAAAAAAAATCCATTATTAGACTTATGTGCAGCAATCCAGTAAAGCCACTAACAAGCAATGTATTCAGTGATCTTCCACAGAACATAGAGGTAGTGGTTACATAGACATAATGACTAGACTGCGTATACTAATTTCATAAATATACTATTCAATTCACTCCAATCCATGCTATACTCTAACAGAGCTTTATGCAAAGATATTAACAAAGCCATGTGTGTCTCTGGATGCCAGAGGATAAGGTCAGATGATCTGTACTGACATGTCTTGTGCATGTTACTGGCATTCAGTAGAAATATCCATCACCAAAACAATCATTTAAGGACAGCTCATGTAGGAATGTGAACTAACTTGCAGATTATGCTGTACTTATACATTGGGCATATGAACATTTAACCTGAGTTTTGCTTTACTGTTATTCTGTTCCTCCTACGCCTGGTAGGAAACTGGTACGGTGAGTCTGAATGTCTAGAAGGCAAGGTCTTTCTATGCAGCACTGACAGACTCTATTCCTAGCTGCTCCTTAAGTCTGAAGAGTTGTGAGAGCGTAATGTTGTTCCCGCCACACACGATAATGACCACAGATGAGAGATCTTGAGTCAGCTTGCCCTCTTTCTGCAGCTTCCCAATCACATCACTGTAGACGGCGGCGAGAGCTGCACCACAAGCGGGTTCAACAAGCATTTTCTCATCATCTAGAAAGATGGACAACATGAACTTAATGCATTCACAATGTACTAAATACTGAAGAGTAGCTTTTGTTTGTGTACTAAAATCATGCCAATCGATAGATCCGCATCATGATACATTAACACTTTAATCTAACAGAAGTACAAAGCACTGTAAATGTGCACTGCTTGATCCTGGACATGACACTTGAGTTACTGTGAATCCACAGCACGGGTTTAAAGCTCCGTCAATCTAGCTGTGACGGCGGACAGAAGCTGTTTATAACAATTTCTGTTTTTAATTCCCACCCTACATAGTGTTCAATGTGATTGTCTGGTGTCCCCCAGCTTACCTATGCCTCTGGATCTTGGTAAATGCAGTATAGCTCTGCCAGTAAATGTTGTCACTATAGGGGTCTAGTGTAATCGGTAACTGGAGCTCATATGGATGGCAAAATAAGCCACCCAGTTCACCTGAGACTACACATACTAGGTATCAAAATAGGCAAAACAAAACATGGAACCCATTTTAAGGGGTTGGGGGGCATTTTCATACTGGTGATCTATCATCAAATTAGGAAATATGTAACGGATCGGTGTGGGTCTGTGGTTAAGAAATACGTCTGGCGATTTTAGACTTCCACTGCACTGGAGTTTCTGACACAGATGTGAGTCCAGCTGATATGAAAAGGTATTATGCAAAAGTTTTCTGTTTTTTTTTTCTTTTTTTTTTGTAGTACAATATAGTTAGGCTGCACAACGTGCATAAGATGGTGTCAGGTCATTTAAGTATATTGCTCATGTATATAGTTTTAGAATAATGCAATCTGTTATGCCTAATTCAGCATGCTTTAGCTTTTTGTAAATGTTTACCTAGGAATCTCTCAATGGCCATTACAGCATCTTGGTCCAAGATGACCTCTGAGAATACAGGATGTTCTTTAGCCACTTTCAGTGTTTGTGCTCCTACGGTCTTGGCTCCCAGTGTCTTAGCCACACTAAGATATAAAAAAAGAAGTGCATGTTATTTTAGACATACAGTTAGTAATAGTGTAACATGAAATGCTTTTAAAGGAAATGTCTCACTTTCAACACTTTTACTGAATCCACTTATATACATATAAAGCCTGCTGGCATGTTACTTTTAGGGAAGTCAGATCCCTCCCCTACTACTGCCTGTGAGTCTAAGAAATTCAGAATGACTGCGTATAAATTACTTCTATATTTGCTCAGAGGTGATGTATGTGAAGAGCTGACTGCAGTGGTACAGGACCTGTATACAAACAGGCCTATTGCTGCTGGGGGATAGAGGCTCTGGAACAGGCGACTACTTGGTTTTGTTTATTGGTCTGCTGGCAACAGTATATCAAAATGAAAAAATGACCCCTCTAAAGACTGACATCACCAGGACTCTATATGACTACATATATACTGTATATATAATTGCAGGGAGGCAATAGCAGTGTTTCGGTCCTGATCAGTTTGTAGGTAGATTGAAAACAATTCTACATTAAAATAAAATAGAAGTCATGATACTGATGCGAAATCAAGTCTGTCAGGTTTTACAAAAATAGCATAGCTCTCCCTTAATGACAGATTTGGGATAGGGGGCTGGAAATGGTGTGAGCATACTTATAGAGCAGGAAAAGCTGGGTGGAATAACAATCTAGAAAGTAGCCATGTTTTCTAATCCTGTATAAAAATTCATAAAATTAGAATACTGGACATAAACTATATGTTAAAAAGTAGATATTCCTTTTGGTTGGTAGTCAACTTTCTTTTATAATCTGACTTCATGCACTCCTAGTATGTTACGAAGTCTTCTCATATTTATTTACCTGGTTATTTCTGGAAGAGTTACTAGTCTTCCTTCCTCTAGTGCAGCATTAAGACTATGAGCTCCTTTTGTTTCCATTGCAATGATAGGAACATCACTCCATCCCACTTCCTGGAGGCCTTGGACTACTCCACAGAGCATACCACCACCACCAACCGAGAGGACTATTGCTCCTGGTTTAGAAGGAAGACTTTCCTTCATTTCTTTTACCAATGAGGTATGGCCTTCCCTATAAAAAAAAAATAAAGGTATTGCAAGTATTAAATTGTGGGATAATAAACTTGAACAAAACAATTTGCAATAAATGCGACTATTCCGGCAAGTTAGTATGAGATTGTTCAAACGTAGGCAAATAGTATTCATCTGAATTATGACTATTAAAATCTAACATTTTTCCAAATCTATCTTACCATATTAAGGGGTCATCAAATGGAGGGATGTACACCCATCCTGGGTTATTCTTCACTAGCTCTTTAGCACGCTCAATAGTATCATCAAGCATCTGCAAGGACAAACAGGTTTTGGGAGAATTATAAGGAAAGTCGTGTGCTAGAAAAGGTTTGTGAGAACTTACAAAAATAAGGAGAAAGTTGGAGGATAGAAGTTGTTCATGTAATGGTGCAATAGCAGCTGGGTTATTGCAGGATGTAGGCCTGAAGAGGTAGGATCTCATGGTGCATTTAAAGGTGGGGGGTCGATCTGATGCTAGGTTCACACTTGTGCCATGGTCTCCTTCGTTCAGGTCTGCCAGGATGTCTGCCATTTCAAGACTGAAATTAGTGGAGAAAAGTCCTCTATAGAGGACCTCTCTCTCCTCTGATTTTTGGCGGTTTCTGTGAAAGAGTCTCCGGCGCAGATGTGAACCCAGCCTGATGTTTGAGGTTGCAAGTTACTCAGTACAGGGAAGTATTGGGATATTGGGTCAGAGATGTATAAAGGAATCGACAACTTGCATGAACCATAAGCATCATAAAATCCAAAAAGATTCCTTCATGATAAACAGTGGAGCAGTGTTTCAGAATAGAACACCTGTCTGCATTTTATGATGCCCATGGTTTAGGCAGCATGAATCTGCTGAGAATTTTTCTGTTCTTTCATATTTTTAAAAATATTTTTCTTTGAAAGCTTGTTGTTCCACTATGAGGAAGGAATTTTTTTTTTAATTTTCAATATCTCTGAGGAAGAATAAACCTACCTCTCCTACTACACAGACTGTAGCACCTTCATCTTTCACTCGCTGAATTGTAAAGCTTGGAGTTGTTACTGGCACAAGAATAGTGGCAGGGATGGATAGCATGCGGGCACTATAAGCTGCTGCCAGCCCTGCGTTACCTCCTATAAAAGAATACACGAAACCACATGATTAACCATGTATGCTGATAATTTCTACATCAATGACTTCTAGTTGAACATTTATTGTTCACTATGCTATGTTGGCTGCATGTTTTAGAACTGGTATCTGCCCCTGTTGAAGTTATTTTCAGCACAGTCAGAGGGTTTGGCTTTAAAGCTCAGCATCGTTGTGGGGCGGTGAAGTACACCCCCAGCCCCTGACAGTACATATAATGAAAGGTCCTCTTTACTGGTTGGAGAATACAATACCATTTCCTTCTATGGCTATATATAAAATATAGAGCATGATTCTAAACGGTAATCTGATTTATGTTACAGTGGAAATGCCCACAGAGAAATTGTAGTAACAAGATGAATTCACATAGAAACCTACCTGAAGAACACACAAAATGTTTACAGCCACGTTCTGCCCACTGTAACATAGAAACACATTACATTATTTCTGTAAAATGTATTGATAGCAACCATGTCAATGTATAACTTCCCTATAGATAAAACATACAGAAATCAAACCTCTTTTGTGGTGATCTACTCGGTGGAGTAATTCCTATATGGTCTTATTTGATGTACATTTTTTTTTTTTTTTTTTTTTTTTATACTTACGGTTTTACAAAGATGTCCAATCCCACGGATTTTGAAGGAGCCAGTTGGTTGTGCATTGTCAAGTTTTAGATAAACTTTGGTACCAGCTAGCTTGGACATTGGTACACTGTCTCTTAGTGGAGTGTCCAGATGAAGACTGCTTATTTCTGGCATGTTGATCTATAAAGCGATATGAAAATAATGAGTCATGTTTATTATAGTTGCATATTTATTTATTTTTTAAATAGCTCTATGGATTGTCTTGTTGCAAAAAATACTCTGACGAGAATCTTGATGTTAACTTCAAGTTGAGTTACGTAGGTGGGATATAGAAAATGGAAACAATATTTGCATACATTGTGGTTTTATATTCTAATACAAATAATCCTGAGTTTACCATGTCATATGTTCTATAGCACTGTGCATAGCTATTGCTTACTGAGAGTGAAATCCAGAAGGGGTCTATGATCTCATTATTGTATACTGACGTGTGATACTGATACCACCCATGCGATAAATCCCAGTGAAAACATTTTAGACACAGAACCAGAAAATTCTAGCTACTCCCTGTTCTTTGTATTTCAAGTTTCCTAGGAATCAGTAATCTTGTTAGAAAAAAGTTCCCATGATGCACTTGAGCATGTGTTTACGGCAATAGGAATCATCAGTATTCAGAGAGCCTCAGGCTCAAGACTTCACACAACCCATCAAGTGAGTGCAATGAATTATCAGTTTGTTTTTTACAATATAAAATAGCTTTGAGATACTGTATTATACATTCTTAATGTATATTCTATTGGAAATGAGAATAATTTGGCTGGATTTAACAAGTCCCAGAATGTTGTTGCTTATTGTGTCCGATAGCTATATAATGTCTGCAATCTAAGGTCAATATCTCTGCGACTATGCTCATCAGATAAGAGGTTACACAGGTTTAGGCCTGTAAAATACCAACATGGGATTCGTGATTCAATGTCCATTCCAATTGTCAATTTATTAAATATGTACAGGGCAAATAAGAGAGGAATGGTGCACCAAAGAGTTATGAGAAAAGATGCTCTAGACTTGTTATTTTAGCACACGGATGATTTGTTTACATGCATGCAGGTCCTAGCTTAGAGTAAATTGAATATGTTGGATTTTGAAAAAAATAAACGCTAAAAACAAGAGGCAAGACTCCAAAAGGGAATTGTAAGGCCAAAATAACCCCACAAAGCTGTAACAATGAAAGACTACAAAAAAAGAAAAGGGCATCTTTCTAAGTCAGGCGTGTATATTTCACCTCTATGAGTTAAAACCACTATTACAAATATGCTTCACTCATGTAGAAAATGATCCACCCAATGGACAGTGTAATAATAATTGGAATCACACAGTATTTTCATGATAATTATTATGCTCAATTGTGGACAAAAACTACATTAAGGTAATGTAGGTGATGGTGTTTTGTTGCTGGGGGACCTTTACCTGTGAGCAGGGGGCTGGAGCTTGACCACTTATTTACAATCCTCCTTACTGTGGTTTTGCATCAAGGACAATTTTGAATGTGATCAGTTGTGCCATTAAAGACACTTATCCCCTATCTTCACTGTCAGATCGCTGGGACCACCAGTGATCAGGAGGATAGGAGAACACAAGTTTCCCTGTGAATGAAGATCCAGTGTGCTTTCACAACAGGCACTCCCTTCACTTCTATGTGGTTGCCGGGACTCTAATCCTGTAATTTCCAGTAGTTGCACAGATATGAATAGAGTGCCAGTCAACTGTTCGACCCCAACAATCTGACAATTATTTCTTATCCTGTGCATAGGGGATAAGTGTCTTTAATAGCACAGCCCCTTTAAAATACATGTGACAGAGATAGCACTGTACTTCATGATCTCCATCAGTCCCCTAGGCTTTGAATGGAACGTCATGTGCTCAATCACCACTTCATTCCAACTCCTCCTTATTGCAGTTCCATTCTAGTGATTGGTGGGGGATCCCCCCATTAATGATACGTTTATCACCTATATTGTGCAAAAGCTAGCTACTTAAACATAGGCCATAGATATCTGATCGGTAGGGTGCCAATAGCTAAACCCTGCATGGATCAGCTGTTCAGAAGTGCATCCAACCCCTGTACTATACAGTGCATGGAGGTAGAAGCAGATGGTTCTGTGCCCTGTACAGTGGCTGCACGCTGTTACTGCAGCTCTGCCCCCAACTGAAATAAAAGAAAAAAATGCATGCAACCCCCCAAAACTCTCATTTTTCTAGAAAAATATTGGTGACAACCAAAATTCAAAAGTATCATAGCTCCCACATGGTTTATGTTTTTATCACCCAGCTTTACAAAAATACTGAAAGGCAAAACTTGCTAGAATATTGGTAAAATATGAAAATAATGTTGCAATATATATATATATATATATATATATAATATATATATATATATATATATATATATATTATAGTGTGTATGTGTGTGTGTGTATATATATATATATATATATATATATATATATATATATATATATATGTGTGTGTGTGTATAATGTATATATTAACCAATTCCTGAGAGAGAAGTGTGTATATATATATATATATATATATATATATATGTGTGTGTGTGTATGTGTATAATGTATATATCAACCAATTCCTGAGAGAAAAGTGTGCAGTGGAAAGGAAGTCTAGAATGACTGCCATGATGCTGAAGGTGTATGAGCACTCACCTCTGATGATAATGATGATGGGTCCTGGAGCTTGAATATGATTTGCCCTCTGCTCAATGTTAGTGAAGGATGCTTCACACTGATAAACTTATAGGACCAGGACCATTCCCAGGCACCAATCAGAGCCCTGCTAGAAACACACCCCCAGCACACCCACCCCCACCCCCACCCACCCTCCTATCTGCATGCACAGCTGTCAGATTTTACAGCTAAAGGAGTTGTTAGTTTTAGACAATACCAAAAGGGTCCAGTGGTGGGAGGTAACAGGCAGCTAAAGGAAATGCTGGCTATTTTAAGGCTCATTGACCAAAAGGAGGTCAAAGACCCCCTCCTTGGTTGCATTGCTGTTTCATCAGAGACTGGCTCCAGCTGGTCAGACTGGTTATTAGAGAACACAGTAAACATGAAGAGGGGGAGAAGCAGCCTCTGAGTCAAATGGAAGATAAAAGACTTTAGTAAGTTCCTGGGGCTGGGGGCAGAGAACTGGTTACTGTGTGAAAGGTTTAAGGACGGTGTTAAAGTTTCAAAAAACATTCAGGTATGTTCTCTGTAGAATGGATACAGCAGATAAACACCCAGGAATGTTGCGCTTATAAAGATACATAGAAATAAATGTTCTCAAAACAAGTCCTAAACATGAGCTGACGCTGCATCGATGTGTTTATGTACTTACTATACATTGCTGTTATTAAAACACTGCGTGGCAAGCCAATGTATGTTCTGTTCCTAGAGAAATCATTAGACTGGGGGATACATTTTATATGAAGATCTGCTGATGGACTCCATAGTGCATATATCAGTTATGTATATCATATACATATGATATGTATATCAGTTCCATACCGATTTTTATTTTTTATAGCATCTGTCATGATGTTTTTTGTTTTTCTTTTGTTAGCATTTTTCAATCATTATAGATGGATTGATGCATCAGTTTTACATAGACTTGAAATAATCTTGATGCAACAAGTGTGAACTCAGCACCATATATTATTATGTTTGTGTGGATTTTTTGACATTCACATTTTTAGATGTACAAATGACCTCTACATGCTATATTGCAACTTATTGGTTGTCACAGATATGGTAAGATCTCAGGCTAGGGCTAAAAAGGTGACTTTACGACTCCTGTCACTTGACCGAAAAATATCTCCAGGTTGCCCTTTGACTTCTTCACCAATGTAAGTGAATGCAGTCTCATTGTGACTCTGATGGTTCTGTGACTGCGACTAATAGTTACAAAAGAGTTCAATCAGTGCTGGATTTTTTTTGCGACTAGGAGTTGCAATTGCAGCACCTTTAGAGTCACAATACGACTTCATTCACATTAGTGAAGAAAATGCAGGGCAAAATGGCAATCTTTGGTCCCACCACCGGAGTCACTGCCTTCTAGCCCTAACCTTATCATTTAGCCAAGTCAATCAATAATTAGGGCCTAGGGGCAGACAACAATTCAGGAAAATCAGATAAGACTGTTGGTGAATCTAGCCTACAGGAGAAACATCTGTAGGTTGGATCTCACATTGTTTTTCAAAAAAATTGGTTAAATGAGTATTATTTTGACAGTTGTTCCATTTTATTTAAAACTTTCAATGAGTGCACCATAAAACCTGGCATGGAGGCTTCATAAATGTTTCTGTTCAATGCCTTATTATATTAATAATGGATTGATAAATATGCACTGGTTTGTTCTAACCAATGCTCTTAAATGCTGAACTGTTTCTTTATCCAGTTAGGGCAATGCAAATATTAACTCTGCCACCTCTTACCTTTTTGCATTTTTGTTTATTACTCACCACGCTATATACTGGTGGTGACTGCTCTCTTGCCAGCATCAGCGTGGTCACGCTATACTACCACCATTTTTTACTGCAATAATCATTTTAACCCCTGATGAATTGAAAAAAATGAAACAAGTAGCTTTGTTGTATTATAGTCTAGTCAGTATGGAGTGATCATTGAGGCGCTTGTACCAGCCTTTTTAGCTCCTGAACCTGTTGGTGTGGCACAAGGCCAGTAGCTTCAGGTTGTATTGGCTAATGTTGCTAACAGGTCAAACATAATACACTGCTCAAAAAAATAAAGGGAACATTTAAGCAACACAATGCTGTTGTGCAAATGGAATAGACAACAGATGGAAATTATTGGCAATTCTCGAGACACTGAATAAAGGAGGGGTCCTACAGGTGGGGACCACAGACCACATCTCAGTACCAATGCTTTCTAGCTGATGTTTTGGTCACTTTTGAATGTTGGTTGTGTTTTCACACTTGTGGTAGCAGAGGACGGACTCTACAACCCACACAAGTGGCTCAGGTAGTGCAGCTCATCCAGGATGGCACATCAATACGAGCTGTGGCAATAAGGTTTGCTGTGTCTGTCAGCGTAATGTCCAGAGGCTGGAGGCGCTACCAGGAGACAGGCTAGTACACCAGGAGACATGGAGGGGGCCGCTACCTCCGCATTTGTGCAAGGAGGAACAGGAGGAGCTCTGCCAGAGCCCTGCAAAATCACCTCCAGCAGGCCACAAATGTGCATGTGTCTGCACAAATGGCTAGAAACTGACTCCATGAGGATGGTATGAAGGCCCAACGTCCACAGATGGGGGTTGTGCTCACAGCCCAACACCGTGCAGGAGGCTTGGCATTTGCCACAGAACAACAGGCTGGCAACTTTGCCACTGGCGCCCTGTGCTCTTCACAGATGAAAGCAGGTTCACACTGAGCACATGACAGTTTGTAGACGCCACGGAGAGCAATCTGCTGCCTGCAACATCCTTCAGCATGTTTGGTTTGGCAGTGGGTCAGTAATGGTGTATGGTGGTATTTCTTTGGAGGGCCGCACAGCCCTCTACCTGTTTGCCAGAGGTAGCCTGACTGCCATTAGGTATCGAGATGAGATCCTCAGACCTCTTATGAGACCATATGCTGGTGCGGTTCGCCCTGGGTTCCTCCTAATGTAGAACAATGCCAAACCTCATGTGGCTGGAGTGTGTCAGCAGTTCCTGCAAGATGAAGACATTGACACTATGGACTGGCCTGCCTGTTCCCCAGACCTGAATTCCATTGAGCAGATTTGAGACATCATGTCTTGCTCCATCCACCAACATCACATTGGAGTTGGCAGATGCTTTAGTCCAGGTCTAGGGGGAGATCCTCAGGAGACCATCTGCAACCTCATCAGGAACATGCCCAGGTGTTGTAGGGAGGTCACACAGGCACGTGGAGGCCACACACACTACTGAGCCTCATTGTGACATGTTTTAAGGACATTACATCAAAGTTGGATCAGCTTTAGTGTGTTTTTCCACTTTAATTTTGGAGGTGACTCCAAATCCAGGCCTCTATTGGTTAATAAATTTGAATTCCATTGAAGATTTTTGAGTGATTTTGTTGTCATCACATTCAACTTTGTATAGAACAAAGTATTCAACGAGAATATTTCATTAATTCAGATCTAGGATGTGTTATTTGAGTGTTCCCTTAATTTTTTTCAGCAGGGTATATTAAAGGCACTTCCTGAGCCGCTCTATCTGAATTGTGTTGGACAGGGGAGTATGTTGTAATGTAAGGTACTGTTTATGGTATAGGTCTGATTTTGGGTTGTTAGACTCCAAATTGCAACTTTGTTTCTGATTCGGCGAGGTTATTCATGCACTCTTGTGTTTATCTATTTTATTTGAGTAATTTTCATTAAAAGTTATGTTTTATGTATTTTTCTTTAAATCAATTTTCTGTGATACTAGCTCAACATTTGAGTACCTTTCTTAATAAAAGTCTATTTAGAGGTTATATCAATAGTCATTTGAAGCAGATTAAGGCCGGGGCCCCACATTTTAAAAATGTAACGTTTTGGCTGCAGCAAAAAAAAAAAATGCATTTTACAGTTCTTGCAAGGTGGATGGGATTCTGGCTAATCTCATCCACACATTTCAGAAACAAAACTGCAGCGGAAAAACGGATCTGGGCTTGAGTCACAAGGTCCTTTCCTTCAATCGTGCACCTCAATATCATCCCTTTATGCCATGGAATTATAAATTTCCCCCAATGTGTAAGATTTTCAGCTTCATACACGATACATTCTCATACCTCCCAACCGTCCCGATTTCCGCGGGACAGTCACGATTTGGGTGACATGTCCCGCGGTCCCGGTTGGAGGGAGGTATGTCCCGATTTCAACTCAGATCTGCGTCCAGAGGACGCAGATCTGAGTTGAACACATATGCGGCTGAAGCAAGGAGCTGACACAGGTCAGCTCCTCGCCTCTCTCCCTGACACATGCGGCTGAAGCTGCTCGCGTGCTCACTTCGCCGCTGCGTCTCTCTCTCGCTGACACATGCGGCTGAAGCGAGGAGCTGACCTGTGTCAGCTCCTCGCTTCGCGGCTGCCGCCCGCTCCTGGCTTGTAGACGCGATGTACAAGCCAGGAGCCGGCGGCAGCAGCAAAGCGAGGAGCTGACACAGGTCAGCCCCTCGCTTCAGCCGCATGTGTCAGCGAGAGAGAGACGCAGCGGCGAAGCGAACACGCGAGCAGCTTCAGCCGCATGTGTCAGGGAGAGAGGCGGGCAGAGAGCGGCGAGGGAGCGGAGGAGAAGGTAAGTTTAATGTGGAGGTGGAACGTGAATCTGGGGGCAGATGAAGGAGAGGATGGCATGACACTGGGGGCAGAGATGGAGAGGACATGAATCAAAGGGGCAGAGATGGGGGACATAAATCTGGGGGCAGAGATGGAGGGACAGGAATCTGGGGGCAGAGATGTGGGACATGAATCTAGGGGCAGAGATGTGGGACATGAATCTAGGGGCAGAGATGGGGGACATGAATCTGGGGGCAGAGATGGAGAGGACATGAATCTGAGGGCAGAGATGGAGAGGACATGAATCTGGGGGCAGAGATGGAGGGACATGAATCTGGGGGCAGAGATGGAGGGACATGAATCTAGGGGCAGAGATGTGGGACATGAATCTGGGGGCAGAGATGGAGAGGACATGAATCTGGGGGCAGAGATGGAAGAGGGACATGAATCTGGGGGCAGAGATGGAAGAGGGACATGAATCTGGGGGCAGAGATGGAAGAGGGACATGAAACTGGGGCAGATGAAGGGTGTATATGAAACTGGGGGAGAGATAGAGGGGGGACATATAATTTACGGGTGACTGTAGGAGGATTATACTGTGTGCGGGCACATGAAAAATTAACGAGTGGGCGGGGTCAACACAAAAGTGGGCGGGGCTAAATTTGCCGCGGCGCGCTATGCGCGCCGCACATTTTGTCCCTCTTTCGGTTCTTCAAAAGTTGGGAGGTATGCATTCTGACTCGGAGATTTTGACATATATTCAGATGTGTTGTAATGGCATGAAATTATCCAAATACCTTTACCAACTAATACTTTTGTTTCTTTGTGGCTATGTTCATACATGTCCTTATCATCCAGTAATGGCTTTCAAGGACGGCTTTGAATAATAATATAAAACACAAAAAGAAAAGTAGCAGAAAGGCTATTCAAGTCCTTCTAATCTCCGTGCACTATGGGTGTTCCCATGCACCCCTCTGTTCACGCCCTCCTCTCTTGGTTCTTGTATGTAAGTCCCTCCTCCTTCTTTTGATTCACAACCTCTAACTGTCCCTTCCCTGATAGTGGCACAGGACCTGTGATGATGTCACTACTGCTCTGTGATTGGCTTGTTGCTGTGATGGTTCTTCATCATCTTCTAAGTAGTGATTATGCAGAGCAGGGGCTGCAGCTCCCTGGCATAGATCTACTGTGCACATGGAGATCTATTAAATGGCTGTCACTATGCTAATGCATATGGTTCACATACAGAACAAATTCTTTGAATTGCTCCGTAGTGTACTGTAAGTAGATACTGTGCTAGTACCACTGCCCCAACTTCTTGTACATGAAGGAAACCTGGGCACTCTGTAATCTTATCCCCTGTACTATAAATTTAGCCTACTGGTGTTTAAGGAACAGCTATAAAGCTATAAGTTATGCAAGTGTAAACAGTTGGAAACTCCTTGCAGTACTGCGGGTTGTTCATTTGGATACATGTAATCTACGTCATTGCAGATTTTCACACATGTGCAAAGTTTCACAGAACCTCATTCACATGTTGTGGAAAGAATCTGTGCAGATTTTAGCTCATGCTACAGATGCTAACATCTATTATTTATCTTAAGAGTTGGACATATCTTTCAGGTTTGTCTTAGATTGCCCACGGAGCCCACTCTGTTTTTTGGAAATAAATTAAATAAATGAAAGTCACTTGGGATAAGACTTAGTGAAGTGTAAAGTTGGCCATAGGCATTAGATTTTAGACAACTATCACTCATCTGAAATGAACTCTGGTTGGTCCAGACACATGAACAAGCATGATCGTTCCAATAGCCATGCAACAACCCCAGACACTTGGAAAATTAACAGATGAAGAATGTTCAGTGCTAATGAAGTGCTGAAAACAGGAAATAACAGACATGGTAATTTTGGAGGTGTGGATGGGAGCATTATCTTGAAGGAGAAAGACATCTTTTCTCAATTTCCCATGCCTCTTTTCATTGATAGTTTCTTGGAGATGACCTATTCAATTATTGTAATATTTCCCTGTGACAGTTTTTAACTTCTCCAGGTAATCCTCCATGATAACCCTTCACATAGCATCAACAAAAAATTAATATGGGGATGGGGATGCAGCAGTAAGGAACGGAGCACAGTAAAAAAGCCATAGGCGGAGGGGACATGACTGAGGCATATAGACTAGCAAAAAAAGTCATGAGAAGAAAGTGTACAACAACAGCAGTCCCTCCCTCCTTCCTCCCTTGTCTTAATGGATAAATGTGGGTTTAGAGGATGTTGATTCAGTCCGTCATTGGAACGCTTACATAGTGGTGTCCTTGTGAGATGCTAAATTAAAGGGGTTGTCCCATCTCAAGGATTCTATCTACAGTGGTAGCTTATGTAAATTTAAGACTTTTACTAAATATATTCTAAATATATTGCTCTAGAAATGCTGCTTTGTTTGCCTGTTATGTGAACTTATTTCTCCCTTTCTTTAAACAGTTTTGCTATAACCATGGGCCTATAGGACAAGTGATATCACTTACTCACTGCTCTTGCTGGCAGCACAATCGTTCAGCTAATTGCAGTTTGCTGATAAAGCTGAGTCTGTTATCTCACTATGTGAACAAACAGATAACACTGAGTACATTCTGTGCAAGCATCTGCAACTTATCTGACCTGCATAAGAATTGTGTGTTCCGTTCAGCAAGAGGGAGGAGTGGGGAAAGAAATACAGTAAGTGAGCAGAAGACAGGCAGAGTACTGAGACACTGAGATGGGAAAACCCCTTTAAACAGATGGTCATGTACAGTGTTTTTATGGTGCCACAAAGTGGTGATGATATCTGGTGGTAAGGTTATGTGATTGCTTATTTCCAAGGGCCCTCACCCGCATTTGTTACTTATATATGTGGTTATTTATGTTGGTTATAGATACCAATTTACAATAAAATATTTATTTTCATGTTTGTTGTTGTCAATAAATTGGCTGCTGGGGCCAGTTAAATCTAAAATAAGTCTTTGTGTTTTATTTGGGGAATGGGGGATACCTTTAGGAGGTTAGAGAAGAGTAGATGTATTTGACCAGTGGAAAAGGCAAACCAAAAACTTATGTCTACGAATAAATAAAATCAATTAATGTTTATTAAATAAATAACAAATAAACATACAGCATAGTCACAGTAGGAGACATACGACTACAGGAAATACCACTAGGGATATTAGTGTCAGGATCTGAGATATATATAAAAATGGTTGTGACCAGTGGTGTAACTAGGAATGGTGGGGCCCCGTGGCGAACTTTTGACACGCCCCCCCCAAAGACCTCGACCGGCCCCCTCCTCCTCACTCTATTATGCTCCATAGTGGCCCCTGCACACAGTATTATGCCCCATAGTGGCCCCTGCACACAATATTATGTCCCTTAGTGGCCCCTGCACCCAGTATCATCCCCAATAGTGTCCCCTGCACACAGTATTATAGCCCATAGTGGACACCCATAAACAATTATTATACTCTGGGGTCTATTCAGAATAATCAGAATAAAAACATAAAAAAATAACTGTTTCTTACCTGTCCCCCGGCTCCTACGCTGTCTTCTCCGGTTCCGTCCTTCTGAAATGACGTCAGACGTCACATGACCCGGGACGCAGGCTGGGTTCATGTGACGTCAGAGACGTCAGGGAGGAGGCCTGGTAGGATCGTAGAGAGGTAAGTCTGCAAAGACCCCCGAGTATAATGATAGCATTTGTGGGGCCCACGGTGTCACTTACCGATCCTGGCCCAGCCAGGATCGGCAAGTGAATAGTGTTCTGTCCCCACATGAGGCGAATGAAGATGTGGCAGGTGGATAGGGGCTGGGAGAGGTCCTACCTTCGTTTCCTCAATGCAGGGCAGACAGGACCATGTTGCTCAGCGTCCGGAGAGATGATGCACATCAGGAATGGTGAAGTTCAGGCTTGTTTATTTGGAAGACTGGACATACAGCATGTGATGGTAATGCAGCACTTCTCCAGGAATACAGGTGTAACAAGCAGGATGGTACAGCAAGTTTGAGCAACTACTCATAAGTGAAGTTTGTGATGAGTGTGAGTATGTGTGGTCGAAAACTGATGCCTTCTGCTGCTCAGTCCAAGTGTGTCTCTCTCCCAGAGAAAATGGAGACTAATGATAAGTGAAAACAGGAAACAGTTACCCTTGAACCAGGAAGTGAAGGCATGTACAGAATTAACTACAGGCTGTCATACAGAAAAAGGACAGCAGGTGGCAGCATGGAATACAAAGAATACAATCTATGTGTGAACGGTATGACTATATCTAGATGAAACAGCACAAATAGGGCCCGTAACGGCCTATAAAAAAAAACAAAAAAAAAACGCATCGGTAGCAGCTGTCACCAGGCCCCCTAATGGCCCGGGCCCTGTGGCAGCTGCCTCCGCGGTAGTTACGCCTCTGGTTGTGACTTTTGTTGTGCTTTTGAGTGGTGTTGATCTGGGGATTTGAGCCGGTGTCCTGTGGTTCTTTGGTCGATTCTCTTTGCCACTGAGCTGTTGGGATAATGGTTGGGTCTCGGCCTCAGTGTATACTTGAGCTTGCTTTGTGTCTCAGTGGATGTGAACTTCAGGTGTGTGTAATTGTCACGGGCCCCACTTACCGATCCTGCCAGGATTGGTAAGTGAATAGGGCCCGTTACTGGCTGGAGTAACTCCAGCTGGTAATGGCCTATTAAGAAAAAAAAAAAACTGCAGGGGTAGTTGCTGTCACTGGGCCCCTAATGTCCCGGGCCCTGTGGCAGCTGCTACCCATGCTACCCCAGTAGTTACGCCACTGTACTCAACCCCTGTCCTGCATTAATGGCTGCCTGTCACTGTTTGGTATTTGTGAGTTTTTGTTTTGGGTTCCAGGTTTGTTTTGCCCCTGTGCTGTGATACCCTTTCCTTACTACTCCACTTCTCCTCTCCTCAATTATTGTGTATTTAGTGGTCTTGTTGCACCTGTTAGTTCTCCAGAACGTTCCATCCTAGCTTGTACTGTTTGCTGCTGCACTTATCCTTTTGCTAGGGGGTGACCGCCTCTAGTTTCCCAGTCCCTAGCCTCTTTCAGCTCTCATCCTACCTACGGTCTTCGCGTTTAGAGATACGTAGCTGTTGGGGCAGAGCTTAGCTCGGGAACTGCTGACCAACACCCTCAGGCAGGGCCTAGTCAGCCGTCGTAGCGCTAGGGGCAGCTGCCCAGTTTCCCTAATAGTGCAAGCACCATTCAGTACCATGGTTGTTGGGCATCTACATAACCGAGACAATTAGACCAGGAAGGAAATAAAGGGATAGAGTCATAGGCTGATAAATACATAAAGGACATAAAGGGTAATAAAAATCTAGTATAACCTGTCAATATGTGCAAATGACATCAGAGACAAAGTGCTACAAGTTATGCATAGGCAGGACAGAATAGTACATACATACAGTTAGGGCCAGAAATATTTGGACAGTGACACAATTTTCGCGAGTTGGGCTCTGCATGCCACCACATTGGTTTTGAAATGAAACCTCTACAACAGAATTCAAGTGCAGATTGTAACGTTTAATTTGAAGGGTTGAACAAAAATATCTGATAGAAAATGTAGGAATTGTACACATTTCTTTACAAACACTCCACATTTTAGGAGCTCAAAAGTAATTGGACAAATAAACATAACCCAAACAAAATATTTTTATTTTCAATATTTTGTTGCGAATCCTTTGGAGGCAATCACTGCCTTAAGTCTGGAACCCATGGACATCACCAAACGCTGGGTTTCCTCCTTCTTAATGCTTTGCCAGGCCTTTACAGCCGCAGCCTTCAGGTCTTGCTTGTTTGTGGATCTTTCCGCCTTAAGTCTGGATTTGAGCAAGTGAAATGCATGCTCAATTGGGTTAAGATCTGGTGATTGACTTGGCCATTGCAGAATGTTCCACTTTTTGCACTCATGAACTCCTGGGTAGCTTTAGCTGTATGCTCGGGGTCATTGTCCATCTGTACTATGAAGCGCCGTCCGATCAACTTGGCAGCATTTGGCTGAATCTGGGCTGAAAGTATATCCCGGTACACTTCAGAATTCATCCGGCTACTCTTGTCTGCTGTTATGTCATCAATAAACACAAGTGACCCAGTGCCATTGAAAGCCATGCATGCCCATGCCATCACGTTGCCTCCACCATGTTTTGCAGAGGATGTGGTGTGCCTTGGATCATGTGCCATTCCCTTTCTTCTCCAAACTTTTTTCTTCCCATCATTCTGGTACAGGTTGATCTTTGTCTCATCTGTCCATAGAATACTTTTCCAGAACTGAGCTGGCTTCTTGAGGTGTTTTTCAGCAAATTTAACTCTGGCCTGTCTATTTTTGGAATTGATGAATGGTTTGCATCTAGATGTGAACCCTTTGTATTTACTTTCATGGAGTCTTCTCTTTACTGTTGACTTAGAGACAGATACACCTACTTCACTGAGTGTGTTCTGGACTTCAGTTGATGTTGTGAACGGGTTCTTCTTGACCAAAGAAAGTATGCAACGATCATCCACCACTGTTGTCATCCGTGGACGCCCAGGCCTTTTTGAGTTCCCAAGCTCACCAGTCAATTCCTCTTTTCTTAGAATGTACCCGACTGTTGATTTTGCTACTCCAAGCATGTCTGCTATCTCTCTGATGGATTTTTTCTTTTTTTTCAGCCTCAGGATGTTCTGCTTCACCTCAATTGAGAGTTCCTTTGACCGCATGTTGTCTGGTCACAGCAACAGCTTCCAAATGCAAAACCACACACCTGGAATCAACCCCAGACCTTTTAACTACTTCATTGATTACAGGTTTACGAGGGAGACGCCTTCAGAGTTAATTGCAGCCCTTAGAGTCCATTGTCCAATTACTTTTGGTCCCTTGAAAAAGAGGAGGCTATGCATTACAGAGCTATGATTCCTAAACCCTTTCTCCGATTTGGATGTGGAAACTCTCATATTGCAGCTGGGAGTGTGTACCTTCAGCCCATATTATATATATATAATTGTATTTCTGAACATGTTTTAGTAAACAGCTAAAATAACAAAACTTGTGTCACTGTCCAAATATTTCTGGCCCTAACTGTAGATAATAACCAAAATTCATCCAAAGAAATTTACAATAGTAGCCAACCCTGGAAGACACAGAACCCCTGCGCATGTCCACTTATTAGGCTGCTCTCCTCCTCATCTTAACTTTTTATTTCTTTATTTATATTTAATCCATTTCTATACTCATCCTGACAAAGATGTCTATGGAGGAGTGAGAAAGAGGAGGAGTCCATTTATATATTTATTTATTTATTTATTTATTTATTTATTTATGTATTTATTTTCTTCATTCCGTGCAGGGGTAGAGTCCTATCTTGATAATACAGTACAGCAGAATTTAGCAGCTGCAACTATTTGTGTGACTTTTCTAGTAGCCTTCTCTCCATAGATTTCCATGTAGTTGTTTTTTTTTTTGTTTTTTTTTATTAATTGAAGGTATGGTTTAAAGAAATCTATGAATTTGCCTGAAAGTTTTCAAACTAGTTTTTTATACAATGTATTGCCCCAGAATTCTAGAACTCTTTAGCTTGAAGTCTAAACTTATATACTTCATACTCATATACTCATACTCATATATTAAAAATTTGCTGATGAGGTGCTTCCCCCAGAGTTGACTATTTGCTGCTGACCAAGTGTTATTTTTATTTTTTTTTATAATCAAAGGGTTAATATGTCCTTTTATCATAAATCTTCTCTCTCCAGTGCTCCAGATCAGGGTTAATGAATTTACGATGCACTGGACTGACTGCCATAAAAGAAAATCAGAAAGGAGATCAAAGACATTTATGAGTGTATTGAGGGTGATCTGTGGACCCTCTTGACTTCTGGGAGGTCAGTTGCGGCTGCAACTACTGTGACCCCTATACTTGCATCAGTTACATCGGTGTAGGCAGAACCCTACATATATTATATATCAATATACAAATACAAATATAAAATATACAGTAGCTCTCTGCACACAGTACCAATGCATATATAAAGTTGAAAATCCATTACTACTATAACTATATACTATATACAGTCCTATGAAAAAGTTTGGGCACCCCTATTAATTTTAATCATTTTTATTTCTAAATATTTTGGTGTTTGCAGCAGCCATTTCAGTTTGATATATCTAATAACTGATGGACACAGTAATATTTCAGGATTGAAATGAGGTTTATTGTACTAACAGAAAATGTGCAATATGCATTAAACCAAAATTTGACTGGTGCAAAAGTATGGGCACCTCAACAGAAAAGTGACATTAATATTTAGTAGATCCTCCTTTTGCCTCTAGTTGCTCCCTGTAGCTTTTAATCAGTTCATGGATCCTGGATGAAGGTATTTTGGACCATTCCTCTTTACAAAACAATTCAAGTTCAGTTAAGTTTGATGGTCGCTGAGCATGGACAGCCCGCTCTCAAATCATCCCACAGATGTTCAATGATATTCAGGTCTGGGGACTGGGATGGCCATTCCAGAACATTGTAATTGTTCCTCTGCATGAATGCCTGAGTCGATTTGGAGCGGTGTTTTGGATCATTGTTTGCTGAAATATCCATCCCCAATGTAACTTCAACTTCGTTACTGATTCTTGAACATTATTCTCAAGAATCTGCTGATACTGAGTGGAATCCATGCAACCCTCAACTATAACAAGATTCCCGGTGTCGGCATTGGCCACACAGCCCCAAAGCATGATGGAACCTCCACCAAATTTTACAGTGGGTAGCAAGTGTTTTTCTTAGAATGCTGTTTTTTTTTGGACGCCATGCATAACGCCTTTTTGTATGACCAAACAACTCAATCTTTGTTTCATCAGTCCACATGACCTTCTTCCAAAATGAAGCTGGCTTGTCCACATGTGCTTTTGCATACCTCAGGCAAATCTGTTTGTGGCGTGCTTTCAGAAACGGCTTCTTTTTCATCACTCTCCCATACAGCTTCACCTTGTGAAAAGTGCGCTGTATTGTTGACCGATGCACAGTGACACCATCTGCAGCAAGATGATGCTGCAGCTCTTTGGAGGTGGTCTGTGGATTGTCCTTGACTGTTCTCACCATTCTTCTTCTCTGCCTTTCTGATATTTTTCTTGGCCTGCCACTTCTGGGCTTAACAAGAACTGTACCTGTGGTCTTCCATTTCCTTACTATGTTCCTCACAGTGGAAACTGACAGGTTAAATCTAGAGACAACTTTTTGTATCCTTCCCCTGAACAACTATGTTGTTATCAGATCATTTGAGAGCGGGCTGTCCATGCTCGGCGACCATCAAACTTAACTGAACTTGAATTGTTTTGTAAAGAGGAATGGTCCAAAATACCTTCATCCAGGATCCATGAACTGATTAAAAGCTACAGGGAGCAACTAGAGGCAAAAGGAGGATCTACTAAATATTAATGTCACTTTTCTGTTGAGGTGCCCATACTTTTGCACCAGTCAAATTTTGGTTTAATGCATATTGCACATTTTCTGTTAGTACAATAAACCTTATTTCAACCCTGAAACATTACTGTGTCCATCAGTTATTAGATATATCAAACTGAAATGGATGTTGCAAAATATTTAGAACTAAAAATGATTAAGATTAATAGGGGTGCCCAAACTTTTTCATAGGACTGTATATATATATATATATATATATTGAAGTTGAAGTAAGGTGAGATCCCCTTAGCCCTGTCTCTTCAATTTAATTTTGTCCCAAACATCAATTGTTTATCCAATATAATTGGTCAGCCTTGTGATTTTTCCCTTGAAAGAACAGCTTTACCTTGTGTGCAGCAATTCCCAAATATATGGTTGTTGCTGTAATAGAATCTTTTATGAGAAGAAAAAATCCAATAATAGAGGACAACCTGTAACTTATTACCTGATAGAGGATATTTTATGGTAGACTGTTTCCATAGCTTCATAGGGAGTAAAGCTACAGCAATGGTGGGGAATTTGACTTTCCTGCTTTGTATAGTCTCTGCTTATAAATCAAGTGCTTCCATTAACAGATATACTGTAGATTTGGAAACTGCTGCTGTAGCACTTCTCTAAAGTAAAATAGTACCTATTTGTCTACTAGTTGAGTAAGCATTGCATTTGTCACATAGACCTTGCCTCCCCTTGTGTCAGGAAGTTATAGATTAACCCAGAAAACAAGTTTATACTTTTAGAAATCGTTGCCAATCCGGGATTATTCTGTGGACTCTTCATTTCTTTCTAATTGTCAGGATCTACGTTCATCCATTCCATAGACTAATCATTATCTGTTCTACCAGAGATAATGATGGTAAGTGTTTACACGTATATAATATAGAACTGTATGCACAGAGACAAAGAAGCAAAGGATCAGCTACACATGAATCAGGACACCACACAATGGCGTAGAACTATGACTGTACATACTGAAGAGATCATTAAAAAAAAACTGTGGAAAAAGGATGTACATGCTGTATATTTATATAATGTTTAGGAGTTTGTTTTTCTTTTTTTTTTTACAACTGCTAAATTTTTCAATTTCTATTGATGGCCATAAATGTCACTGAAACCACATGTAACATTGTTGGTCAGCTAATAACAGCTTCAACTTTATGGATAGGTGATCTGTAACACCCTAGCATTGTAAGGCTAGATTCTCCTGATTTCTGCATGAGGATTCCATTTCCCATTCTGCTTTAAAAATGCGAAGAGAAATGTCCTGCAAGAACTTTCCTAATTTTTCGGGTGGAAACCCAGCGGACCCCATTATAGTCTATGGCTGTGGTGGCAAATCTATGGCACACATGTCAGAGGTGGCACTCAAAGCTCTCTTTGCGGGCGTCCATTTGTGGAACAGATTATACTGTGTGGGATCACTTTGCAGCACATTGTACTGTGTGGGGGCTTCTGTTGAACCTTGTCTATAGAGCAAATTTAATAGATTAATAGATGCAACTTATCTATAGAGTTAGTGGTATGGATAACCATGCCAATAGCAAAGCACAAGCTGCTCTGGTCCTTGAGCTCATGGTCAAATGTGATCACTTTCACTGTCACACTGGCGCTCGGAACAGTTCTGCATGGAGAGATCATGGGAGCCGTTCAGCCCTCCTAGGGAAATAAAAAGTGTTAAAGTATTTGAGAAAAATGTTTAGAAAAATTGCAGATCACTCACTTTCTTTAGAATACAAATAAACACAAACATATTAGGCATCCAAGCATCATAAAATGAACACACTAGTGGGAAAAAAAAATCTACCATATTTTACAGAGTATAAGACGCACTTTGTTTCCTCCAAATTTGAGAGGAAACTGGGGGGGTGTTATAATCCAAATGCATCACCCTACTCCAGGGCTTCCAGCAGTGGCAGGAGTGGGGCGATGCTGCGGGCCCGGGGCTTGTATAAACAAGTGTCTTGGCAGTGCGAACACATCCCAGCATATAGATAATGGCAGCGGCTCTGCTGCAGAGTGGTAGCCATAGCTACTAGGTCTTTGCTGTAATGTACAAGGAGACCCAGAGTTAATGCTCGCGATCAGAGTCAATTAATAACATGTCTGCTTCCTCTGCCTCTTTCTTGTTTTCAGTTGGACTATTTCCAGCAGCTGGCTCCAAGGGCAGTGTCGGGGGTTGGAGCGCCTGGTGGAAATATGGGACTTGGTTTGATTTCAGCGGCTTATCTCCTGGATGCTCCTCTGGCCCATACCACACGTACAATGTATGTGTCTGTTTTGTGTACATGGCAAAGATGGGAGAGCAAAGTCGGTTTGTGGGTCAAGCGATGAGGATATAGTCGGTGCGCATCTCCATTTTTTAAATAAAGCCTCTGGTGAGGACTGGTCTGGGACTAGGGTCAAGCGTTTTATGTTGGGCCTTGCATTTGGTTTTAAACTTCGGCGGGTGAGAAATTATACAAAATCTTTCTTGGTTTAGCAAGCCTTGCCAGGTTTACACAGGGGTAAGCTGCAGCAGGATACGCGTCGCCTGATATCTTTCGGTATTTTGGGGCAATTGAGTGAGATATTGGATGTGGGAGTGTGCTCCATCATACTCTAACACTTTCTGCACCTATTGGACAGTGTGAACGTGTGCAAGAACACCCCCCACCTGGGAACGCCCAGCTGACAAGCAATTCCTATGGTTCTCAGAGGAATGACGCAGTACAGAATTCTAAGAAAAGATGCTCCAGAATTGTTAATTTACAGAGAATGCAATTATTTACTAAAGTAGGTGTGTTAGGAGCACAGATGGGTCCTTTTTAAGTTCACCTCTGACCTTTTCAATGCCCCAGGACTGTCAGCAAGACCAGCCATGATTAACTGCTTAAAGAAAATGCATTGTGCTACAAGTCTGAGCCGATGGAAAGATTTTAATTGTTGCCGGCATGTCCATTCCTGTACAAAAGTCATAAAAAATTCTTAACTTTTAGTGAGGGATACATTAACCTCAGCTGCTGCAGAAAGTCTTTTTTTAAAAGGGCATTTCCTATTCGCCCTTTATTAATGAAATAATATACGTGTATACACAGATTTGTACTGATGCATATGCCTGCATGGTACACCCAAAATCTCCATCTAAATGTCATCTTTTACCTGCATTAAAAATAGAGAACAAAGCTCAAGAACAAATACATCTCAAAGGCTAAATAGTTTTATTCAGTTGTGCCACTATTCTTGTACAAATCGAGCTGACATGATGTATGTTTTCATGGCAGTTTAGACCAACATTTCCTCACATTGAACATAGTGGTAAAATGACTGTCTAAATGACCTGTATAGTTCTGAGGATGCTTAGTACTGCGGGTGAGCAGACTCGGGTTGTGGTTTTGACTGTCACTTCCCATGTGGGGAAATTGTAGTTTAAGGTTATGGTGACATCCATAGTAATCACATCTGTGTGATGTATAAAGAAATAATGTATCTCAGATAAAGGATGTAAATGGATTTCTGCCCGCTGGAAGCTATTAGTGAGGAAGCTGGCAAAGAAGGCAATAAGTCTCAGCTAGAACATAGCATTGACTAAGAATTATGAAATGTTCTGCCCATCTCCACACTTTAGGGTGCATTCACACTACGTTTACGGCAGCTCATTCTGAACGTAAAACACGTTCAGAATAAGCGGCGTATAAAGCAGCTCCATTCATTTCTATGGGAGCCGGCATACGAGCGCTCCCCATAGAAATGAATGGGCTGCTTTATACGCCGCTTATTCTGAACGTGTTTTACGTTCAGAATAAGCTTCAGTATACGTAGTGTGAATGCCCCCTTAAGGGGCATTCACACAGAGTAACGCCGGGTGTGTGTCACAGCCATACACGCCGGCGTTACGGCAGACTGCCGAACACTTCCCATTCACTTCAATGGGAGCGCTCGTAATAGCGGCGTTTACGAGCGCTCCCATTGAAGTGAATGGGAAGTGTTCGGCAGTCTGCCGTAACGCCGGCGTGTACGGCTGTGACACACACCCGGCGTTACTCTGTGTGAATGACCCCAAAGGGTGCGTTCACACGATGTAATGTGCCGCGTGATCTGGCACGCATACGGTGTGTGAGAGTTTACACGCCATAAACACTCCCATTGATTTCAATGGGAGTTAGGATCGTATACGCCGCGTTATTTTGCAGCCGCAAAATAACGCGGCGTATACGATCCTAACTCCCATTGAAATCAATGGGAGCGTTTACGGCGCGCAAACTCTCACACGCCGTATACGTGCCAGATCACGTGGCACATTACATCGTGTGAACGCACCCTTAAGTGGTTTTGCCATTGCCAAGAGTCTTGGATATTCTGTAACCAAAGATGCCTCAGGTCTTTCATCTTCTTTCTTTGCATCTGAAGTAGAAAAAAAATTGGCATGTCATGAAATGAAGGCAATTCAATGTGCAAAACAAGAATAAGTGAGAAATGGCTGCTGTTTGTGCTTTACAGTGCAGCTTTACTATATACAGTATGATGACTGTTTTCTGTAGTGAATACTTTGCTTATTTTTATCCCGAATAGTTATATATCCACTATATTTGTCAGGGTAAGAACGGTTTTTGGATTCTTTATGAATTGCGTTTGTGGCTGGTGAGTATACTAATCTGCTCCTACTAGCCAAGCTATATAAATACTTGACTCTATACAGGCAGGTTTAGGTAATTGTCTGCATGCCCATAGCTTGCTATTACCTGTGTAAACATGAGGGAATCTCCCATACCTGTCCACACTTCAATTACTCAGCATTCTTCATGTAAAGCTCCAATATAGAGTCACTTTATAGTGTAGGAAATAAATAAGGCATTGCTAGACTTATAAGGGTCTGTTCACATGAAGGAATTTGCCTCGGATTTGGGGGCGGATTTTGCCTCGAATCCGGAGCAGATTCCTTCCGGAATCCGCCTCCCACTGTTTTTCATGGGAGGCAGAAATCACAGCAGGACGCGGAAAAAAGAAGCAGCCTGCTCGATCTTGCCGTGGATTCTGCGGTTGATTCCGGTGGTGGAAAATGAAGAGGGCCCAAACCCAATACATATTTTCCAAATTCTCAATACCAATCTAATATCCATGTAGGACAAAATAAATAAATATTTCATCTGGTTCAGAGACTGGTGCTAGGTTCACACTATTGTGCAGGTCTCCATCATTAGGGTCCGCTTACAGTCGGACATTATAGACTGTGGGGTTTTCTCTCTGCCGATTTTAAGGGAATCTGCATTGGAGAGACTCCAAAGCAATTGTGAACCTAGCCTAAATCTGATGATATCTGACTGGACGTGCGTCTAGCACAATGCACTATTGGTCAGTCTTAGGCATAGTTGCTCGGTAACTAGAGGATTTGGTTTCTTTCCTGGGGGACATTGCGCTTCACTACTGGCTTATGATGTTTGAAACAAGAGACCTCTGGAGGTTTGTCCAAATACAGCACATTGGTTGGAATATATTCTCGCCAACATTTAGGCCCTAGATATTAGGGCTAGTTCACATGTGGGGCGCCCGCGCGGGTTTTGACACAGAGAGAGCCGCGGCGAGCCGCATCTCTCTCTGGTCAGAACCTGCCTGCCATGACCATCGCGGTCGCGTCCTCCGCTCCTATGTCGGCTCAAATGAATGAGCCGACACAGGAGGGTGCTGCTGCTAGGCGGAAGCCGCGGTCCAACGCGCCGCGGCTTCCGCCTGAAGAAAGGACATGTCGCTTCTTTTCTCCGCTAGCAGCAGCCCGCCGCTAGTGGAAAAAAGAAGCCCGGCGGTCTGCATAGACCACCATTGTAAAGGGGCAGATTTTGAAGCGAAATCCGCTGTCAAAATCCACCCCTTTGTTCACGTGTGAACGAGCCCTAAAGAGTTCAACAACTCCAGGCATTTATGATTTTGCACCATGACCCCTGATGACGTCAAGTCCTCAAAACATTTCAGGTGGCAATTATGAAGTTTTATTTAAGACCTAGTGTAAGGATAAGCCAAAAATATATGGTCGGGGAGGGGGGTGAGAGGCAGATTAGTGCCATTACTGCATCTAAGCTCTCTTTAAAGTCAATGGATGCTGAGCTACAGTACCAGCAGCCGACCATTATTTCAGTTCACTGAGACATCTGCTTTCAGCTCCATACAGTGTATAGTTAGATCTGAGCATAAACCCCTGTGAGTGCTGGACAATCTCTGTATGTTGCCCTGGGACCCCTGATATCAGGCTGAAAAGGTTCAGTGTTTAACTGCTGTTAGTAACCACCATGTGATAAACAAAACTGCAGAAGTGTTGCGGTAGGTTCACGCCTGCGCTTGGCTCTCCGTTCCTCGGGTCCACTTATAAGGAGTTATCCGTGGAAACCTGCAGAACACGATTTATGTCCGAAAAATGCTTAAAGTGGAATGGGGAACGGAATCCTCAAGATGTGTACATACCCGGAGAGGGCTTTCTTTGGCTTTATTCCTACAAGCAGAGAATAGCATGGACCTGGCTACACTGTCCATGGGGAAGCTGATATAATGTGGTATGTCCCAGCTAAATGCTCCTGCCATAGTTTCCTCCCCAACAGACCTACACCCAGATATTAAATCATGCTGTATGTTATGTGTAGTTAGCGGTCAAAAGGCCAGGATTTGTGTTCATTTTTTTGTAGTGATCTTTATTGTCCGAATTTCTGTAGCAGAATACATTGTCACAGAGTGATATCTTATCACAGAAAAGCAAGAGCCAAAGTCACTGAAAAAACTAAATCCATCATTTTATGAGATGACCAAAACTCAGCATTTATGGAGGGTTTTTATGTATGTGGTGTGTGTTTTTATGGTGTTTTTTTTCCAGCATTTCTCTGTTAGCATCATTTGCAGGATCAAGTAATTCCCTTTCCATTGTTGCCCCTCTCAAATCTTTCTGCTGTAGAAAAGTGAAGTTATAAATGTTTGAAAGATAAAAAGTAATATACAAATTAACCAGAATAGTCATGGTGGTCAGGGGTGGGGGCAGCTTCTTTGTAGTCACTCTATCCTCTTATTAATTGCGCCTTCTAGGCGTGACCCACATCTTCCTTGTGGCATCAAGGAGTGAGGGGATTCTGGGGGAGATGACAATCACGTCCAGGAGGCGTAATTAGGAAGGGGACAGCATGACTAGACAGATGCTGCCCCCCCTCCCCCACCATGGCTGCTTAGGGTAAACTACATACGACTTTGTATGTTTTCAAACATTTATAACTTCACTTTACTGCAGCAAAAATATTACAAAAGGGCACCAATGGAAAGGAAATGATTTCTTCCTGCACACCTGACATTGTCCTTATAACTGTGGGTTAAATAGTGTTTTTATTTTATTCTACAGGTTGTTACGGATGGGGTGATACCAAATATGTATTGTTTTCATATAGTAAAGTATTTCTATATAGTGTATTTCTTTGGTGTATTTATTTCTTTTATAAACTTTGTTTTACTTGTTCCCTTTATTCCCACTATGGGATCTGATGATCACTTATTCAGTATTATACACTACAATACTCAAGTATTAGGAATTGCTGCATCCGTAAAAAGTCTCATCTATTAAACTATCATGTCATTTATCCTGCACTTTTTTATTGGTCTGTTTGCCCTGCCATAAAAATACAATAAAAAGAGATCAAAAAGTTGTATTAAAACAAACTACAAACAAAACAATCTCCAAATAACTCCATCAACAGAAAACTAAAAAAAAGTTAGTGGTGTCAGAATGGGGTGACAAAAAAAGTTATTAAAAAAAAAAAGGTATTTTTTGTTAAAAGTAATATTAAAGATTAGAAATATTAGAAATATTTAAGCAATCTATATAAATGTGTTTTTGTAATTGTACTGACCTGCAGAATCGAGTTAATATGGAACTTGTACTGCACAGGGAACACTGTAAAAAAAACCTCAAAATTGTGGGGCGTTTTTCGACTCCACAAATAATTGTTTACATTTTGCGCAATTCATTATTAAGAACCTTTAAAGTATGCTCTCATGTGTTGATGGAAAAAATTAAATATGTAAGGCTCCTGGAAGGCTGGAAGATAAAGAAGGAAATGAAAAAGAAAAAGATATAACTGCAATTTTATAGAACTCTCGTATGTTACAGCACACCCTAGTGGACGTCTAGATGTATACACGTGTTAAAAAAGTTGACATGATTTCATTAACACATAAATACTAATACAGTGTTAAAAATAGCAGGTACAATAAGTGTACCCATTATGGAGACAATGTCTCCGAGCTGCAAAGCTTCAATCAGAGAACAACTTTGGAATATGAATTTGACATCCAATATGGCTTTTCTGGTATAACACTATATATATATATATATATATATATATATATATATATATATATATATATATATATACACAGAGTATTTATATGACACATTAAAAATACACTTTTTATGCCTCTGCACTCTGCATGAAATCAGAAGATAAACTATGGGCCCTTACATTTCTATAAGTTCTGTATAACAGCCATAGTCCTATGACTTGGAGTTGTACACAGTTGTAATGTGTCTGTGTGCAGTGATACATGGTACTTACTGGATCGATACAAGGCACATGTTTTCAGGTTTTGCTGCCTGGATGTATTGCAGACTGATATCTGTGAGTTATCGTGCAGGCATAGCCCTAGTAGTGCAACAAAATGCTTTGTCAGGTGGAATCTTTTTAACTAATTGACTCTTGGTTAAGTTCATGGCTTAAGATTTAACCCTTTATAAAAAAAAAAAAATCAGTTTGTTATGCAGGACATATTCAATGACATATACAGTATGTGTTTAAGGATCAAGAAATGAAATGTATCACACTTTATGTGATATTGTGAGTAGATGGATTCTTCTTTTTTTTTTTCTGCATATCTGGAACATGAGATTAGTAGAATATAACTCTATAACATATATTCATATATTTTTTTTAGGTCGGTATGTTTTATAATCTTCTGTTAATCATAAAATCGTGACTCTGTAGAACAGAGATAAGTACTCAGCTCCTGGAGGAAATGAGGACAAAAGTCCAAGCAAAGAGACTAACACAGCAATGATGAATAATACTTGCTGCAGCAATAGCTATTGGCAATCTGCTGAATTTTTATGCTATAAAGAGGCCTTTGAGCCCCCTGAAACTTCTGGTCGCAGTAACTATTGCTACCTCAGCAACCCTTAGGCATTATACAGTAACGCTCACTTTGCGTTAAAATCCGCAGTGCAAACATGTCAATTATATCTATGGAAACGCCGGCGGCTTTCCTGTAGAGATAATGGTAACAGAAAGTCCGTGAAGGAAAACTCTGTGAACTTTCTGTTCAAAGCGCTGCAGGAAGAACTGCGATGCGTTACCGCAACGCTTTAACACGCGTTTCCAGCCCGTAGGACCTTAGCCTTACAGTTACACCACTGGCTTCATGATATAGGCATCAAGTATACTGATGATGCTGTGAGTCACTGCCTCACTGAAGGACTACAGTGTTTAGCCATATATGGATCAGGTTTTCCAGCTGGCCTGCGATCAACTGGTCTTAAAGGGGTTGTCCGGGATAACTGGCAATCCCTACACTAATCTAAACACCCTCCTACTTTCTAAATAACATAATTAATCAAAAATGTATATTTATCCATATTCTCACATTCTCTGATTATTCGATGACGATCCGTTTCCCCATTTCCGGAAACTGATCATCACTACTACTCCCCCCAGTTATACTTACCCTCCATGCTTCTTCCGGTGAGACTCCTTCTGTACTGATTCTGCAGGATGCTCGCTCTTCTCTTGCACTGCTGCAATAATTCACCTCTACTGTGCAGCCATGCATGTGAAGTAGAGGTGGATCATCGCTGGAGGAGAAGACCGCAGACAGACAAAATCAGTACAGGAAGAGGGGTTGTTTGACAGGAAGAAGCGTGGAAAGTAAGTATATAATATGGGTCGGGGGTTGGGCTGAGTAGGTAGGGAAGAGCGGGATAGCTAGAGATACAGAAAGGGGGTGTATGGGAGGGAGAGAGGAAGGAGGGGGAGTGAGGAAGGAAGGGGGGAGTAATGTGAGAAGGGTTAGTGAGGAAGTTACATAGCAGAAAGCAGAAGCAGGTAAACAAATGTAGGAGCTCCCAGAGAAACCCAGAAATCACTCAAAACACTGCTAAAGATATTTGGGTGGATCTATTACCCCATTAATAGCACTAATAGATATTAAAAAAAAAAAAAATGGTCCGGAAAACCCTTTAAGGCTAAGGCCCCACGGGCCGTAATCGCAGTGCTAAAGCGCTGCGGAAAGAACCACGGCGTGAACGCATTGTGGTTCTTTCCGCAGCACTTTTAAGAGAACGTTCACAGAGTTTTCCTCTGCGGACTTTCTCTTAACATTATATCTACGGGAAAGCTGCCGGTGCACATCACCGTTTCTTTTACCAGCAACTGCTGAGGCCACTGGTTCATCTCACGTGATCATGTGATCGTTGCGGCTTCTGGAGATACAAGCTCTGAAATGTGATGGAAAGGAGACAGGAAGCAGACAGCAAAAATCCCCATCAGTCTTAGGAAGGCTGACAACCTCTAGTACTTGATCAAGGTGAAACGCTGACACCACCATCAGGTACCCTGCAGCCCCCCCCCCCCCCCCCCCCCCGAATTGCAGCAGCCCTGGAGGAGAGCTAGAGGAATTAGTCAAGTCTTTAGTCACCATGAGCATTGCAATTATTCACAGGCATCTCTCAGACATCTTGCTTCTCTGTGCTAACTTCAGGCTTTCCCTCTGCTCACTTTCAGCTTATGTATGTCATGCTATGAACTTGACCCAAACAGTGTCTTTTAGACTAAATGGACTTTGCATCTGTGAATACATAGAAAAGCTACCAGACTATATGTTGACAATTCTATAGTCTCCTATTCACTGGAACCCAAAATGGTGTCCCTTTGGCCTCCTGGCCCTTGCGTCCCGGCATACCATTTCTTTTCAGCTGTATAGTAAAGCACAGCAGACTGACTTTTCTATACAGAACGCCACTGCAAAAAAAAAAGTACACTGTGAGTATAATGGGACCCTATGGGTTACAATTGCCACTGTATAGAATGCATCACATGTCTCAATATAATCCAAGCATACAAAGAAAGTGGATACAGAGTCTTATAGTCGAACCTTAAAGTCTTGTAGGTCCCTCTTGAAAGTTGGCACCCATGAAAAATTATTCCTGGTACCAACTGCACTTTAAGATTGTCTAGTCTAACTTTGTACCGTCTGGCAGAATTAATTATTCTGCCCCATTGTGTCAGGTTGAGAGTTTAATTGCTGGTCACGTGACACAGCAAAGGACCAGAAGGACCTGGATAACGCACAAGTACAAGTGCTGGTAAGAAGATTTGCCTTCACTATTATTCACATGTTATGGGCCAAGGACAGTTATTAAATCTGGAAGCTGTTTTATATGCACATATGTAATATATCCATTAGCTATGATACATATTATCAAGTGTAAGTTAAAAACAATTCCTGTATTTTCCATAGTCACAAGGACTCTCTGGTGATCTAAAGGCTCCCTCCGTCATCATGCTGACACATGCTTCAGGACCTTGACCGGAGTAAAGGCAAGGAACTAATCTTACAGACAGCGGTGAATAGCTAAGGTATGGTTAATGTGAACTGGGCTCTATTAACCTTCCTAGTATAGGATCTGTATATTTTCTTCATACTAACTCAGTCCTTCAAGACACATTTGACAAAGCTGAGAAACTGTGCAGCAGTTCACAGGCTTATTACAAACATGGCTAACTGGTGCACAGATATAACCTAGCTTGTGGTTACATTACCTTACAATATGGTTGTGCAGTCAATCTACATCTGACAGATAGCTGTTTAATCCCCAGATGGGAACAGAAATTTAATGTACTTAATTGTACAGTGTTGCTTAAGTGGATGGATCATACAAATAATATTCTGTATACCTGAAAACTAGGTAAAGTCAACTGTAAGGTTGGAATCACTACTGCATTTGAGTCTTGGTACTGAAACTGGACGGAAACATGGTGGACCCTATTATAGTCTATGGCAGGGATCAGCAACCTTCAGTACTCCAGCTGCTATGAAACTACAACTCTCATGCAACATTCACTTTCATAGGAGTTCCAAGAACAGTAGAGCAAGTATGCGTGCTGGGAGTTGTAGTTTTACAATAGCTGAAGTGCTGAAGGTTACCTACTAGAGATGAGCGAACACTAAAATGTTCGAGGTTCGAAATTCGATTCGAACAGCCGCTCACTGTTCGAGTGTTCGAATGGGTTTCGAACCCCATTATAGTCTATGGGAAACATAAACTCGTTAAGGGGGAAACCCAAATTCGTGTCTGGAGGGTCACCAAGTCCACTATGACACCCCAGGAAATGATACCAACACCCTGGAATGACACTGGGACAGCAGGGGAAGCATGTCTGGGGGCATAAAAGTCACTTTATTTCATGGAAATCTCTGTCAGTTTGCGATTTTCGCAAGCTAACTTTTCCCCATAGAAATGCATTGGCCAGTGCTGATTGGCCAGAGTACGGAACTCGACCAATCAGCGCTGGCTCTGCTGGAGGAGGCGGAGTCTAAGATAGCTCCACACCAGTCTCCATTCAGGTCCGACCTTAGACTCCGCCTCCTCCGGCAGAGCCAGCGCTGATTGGCCGAAGGCTGGCCAATGCATTCCTATGCGAATGCAGACTTAGCAGTGCTGAGTCAGTTTTGCTCAACTACACATCTGATGCACACTCGGCACTGCTACATCAGATGTAGCAATCTGATGTAGCAGAGCCGAGGGTGCACTAGAACCCCTGTGCAAACTCAGTTCACGCTAATAGAATGCATTGGCCAGCGCTGATTGGCCAATGCATTCTATTAGCCCGATGAAGTAGAGCTGAATGTGTGTGCTAAGCACACACATTCAGCACTGCTTCATCAAGCCAATACAATGCATTAGCCAGTGCTGATTGGCCAGAGTACGGAATTCGGCCAATCAGCGCTGGCCAATGCATTCTATTAGCCCGATGAAGTAGAGCTGAATGTGTGTGCTAAGCACACACATTCAGCACTGCTTCATCAAGCCAATACAATGCATTAGCCAGTGCTGATTGGCCAGAGTACGGAATTCGGCCAATCAGCGCTGGCTCTGCTGGAGGAGGCGGAGTCTAAGGTCGCTCCACACCAGTCTCCATTCAGGTCCGACCTTAGACTCCGCCTCCTCCGGCAGAGCCAGCGCTGATTGGCCGAAGGCTGGCCAATGCATTCCTATGCGAATGCAGACTTAGCAGTGCTGAGTCAGTTTTGCTCAACTACACATCTGATGCACACTCGGCACTGCTACATCAGATGTAGCAATCTGATGTAGCAGAGCCGAGGGTGCACTAGAACCCCTGTGCAAACTCAGTTCACGCTAATAGAATGCATTGGCCAGCGCTGATTGGCCAATGCATTCTATTAGCCCGATGAAGTAGAGCTGAATGTGTGTGCTAAGCACACACATTCAGCACTGCTTCATCAAGCCAATACAATGCATTAGCCAGTGCTGATTGGCCAGAGTACGGAATTCGGCCAATCAGCGCTGGCCAATGCATTCTATTAGCCCGATGAAGTAGAGCTGAATGTGTGTGCTAAGCACACACATTCAGCACTGCTTCATCAAGCCAATACAATGCATTAGCCAGTGCTGATTGGCCAGAGTACGGAATTCGGCCAATCAGCGCTGGCTCTGCTGGAGGAGGCGGAGTCTAAGATCGCTCCACACCAGTCTCCATTCAGGTCCGACCTTAGACTCCGCCTCCTCCGGCAGAGCCAGCGCTGATTGGCCGAAGGCTGGCCAATGCATTCCTATGCGAATGCAGACTTAGCAGTGCTGAGTCAGTTTTGCTCAACTACACATCTGATGCACACTCGGCACTGCTACATCAGATGTAGCAATCTGATGTAGCAGAGCCGAGGGTGCACTAGAACCCCTGTGCAAACTCAGTTCACGCTAATAGAATGCATTGGCCAGCGCTGATTGGCCAATGCATTCTATTAGCCCGATGAAGTAGAGCTGAATGTGTGTGCTAAGCACACACATTCAGCACTGCTTCATCAAGCCAATACAATGCATTAGCCAGTGCTGATTGGCCAGAGTACGGAATTCGGCCAATCAGCGCTGGCCAATGCATTCTATTAGCCCGATGAAGTAGAGCTGAATGTGTGTGCTAAGCACACACATTCAGCACTGCTTCATCAAGCCAATACAATGCATTAGCCAGTGCTGATTGGCCAGAGTACGGAATTCGGCCAATCAGCGCTGGCTCTGCTGGAGGAGGCGGAGTCTAAGGTCGGACCTGAATGGAGACTGGTGTGGAGCGATCTTAGACTCCGCCTCCTCCAGCAGAGCCAGCGCTGATTGGCCGAATTCCGTACTCTGGCCAATCAGCACTGGCTAATGCATTGTATTGGCGTGATGAAGCAGTGCTGAATGTGTGTGCTTAGCACACACATTCAGCTCTACTTCATCGGGCTAATAGAATGCATTGGCCAGCGCTGATTGGCCGAATTCCGTACTCTGGCCAATCAGTGCTGGCCAATGCATTCTATTAGCTTGATGAAGCAGAGTGTGCACAAGGGTTCAAGCGCACCCTCGGCTCTGATGTAGCAGAGCCGAGGCTGCACAAGGGTTCAAGCGCACCCTCGGCTCTGATGTAGGAGAGCCGAGGGTGCACTTGAACCCTTGTGCAGCCTCGGCTCTGCTACATCAGAGCCGAGGGTGCGCTTGAACCCTTGTGCACACTCTGCTTCATCAAGCTAATAGAATGCATTGGCCAGCGCTGATTGGCCAATGTATTCTATTAGCCTGATGAAGTAGAGCTGAATGTGTGTGCTAAGCACACACATTCAGCTCTACTTCATCGGGCTAATAGAATGCATTGGCCAGCGCTGATTGGCCAGAGTACGGAACTCGACCAATCAGCGCTGGCTCTGCTGGAGGAGGCGGAGTCTAAGATCGCTCCACACCAGTCTCCATTCAGGTCCGACCTTAGACTCCGCCTCCTCCAGCAGAGCCAGCGCTGATTGGCCGAATTCCGTACTCTGGCCAATCAGCACTGGCTAATGCATTGTATTGGCGTGATGAAGCAGTGCTGAATGTGTGTGCTTAGCACACACATTCAGCTCTACTTCATCGGGCTAATAGAATGCATTGGCCAATCAGCGCTGGCCAATGCATTCTATTAGCGTGAACTGAGTTTGCACAGGGGTTCTAGTGCACCCTCGGCTCTGCTACATCAGATTGCTACATCTGATGTAGCAGTGCCGAGTGTGCATCAGATGTGTAGTTGAGCAAAACTGACTCAGCACTGCTAAGTCTCTGCATTCGCATAGGAATGCATTGGCCAGCCTTCGGCCAATCAGCGCTGGCTCTGCCGGAGGAGGCGGAGTCTAAGGTCGGACCTGAATGGAGACTGGTGTGGAGCGATCTTAGACTCCGCCTCCTCCAGCAGAGCCAGCGCTGATTGGTCGAGTTCCGTACTCTGGCCAATCAGCGCTGGCCAATGCATTCTATTAGCCCGATGAAGTAGAGCTGAATGTGTGTGCTTAGCACACACATTCAGCTCTACTTCATCAGGCTAATAGAATACATTGGCCAATCAGCGCTGGCCAATGCATTCTATTAGCTTGATGAAGCAGAGTGTGCACAAGGGTTCAAGCGCACCCTCGGCTCTGATGTAGCAGAGCTGAGGGTGCACAAGGGTTCAAGTGCACCCTCGGCTCTCCTACATCAGAGCCGAGGGTGCGCTTGAACCCTTGTGCAGCCTCGGCTCTGCTACATCAGAGCCGAGGGTGCGCTTGAACCCTTGTGCACACTCTGCTTCATCAAGCTAATAGAATGCATTGGCCAGCACTGATTGGCCAGAGTACGGAATTCGGCCAATCAGCGCTGGCCAATGCATCCCTATGGGAAAAAGTTTATCTCACAAAAATCACAATTACACACCCGATAGAGCCCCAAAAAGTTATTTTTAATAACATTCCCCCCTAAATAAAGGTTATCCCTAGCTATCCCTGCCTGTACAGCTATCCCTGTCTCATAGTCACAAAGTTCACATTCTCATATGACCCGGATTTGAAATCCACTATTCGTCTAAAATGGAGGTCACCTGATTTCGGCAGCCAATGACTTTTTCCAATTTTTTTCAATGCCCCCAGTGTCGTAGTTCCTGTCCCACCTCCCCTGCGCTGTTATTGGTGCAAAAAAGGCGCCAGGGAAGGTGGGAGGGGAATCGAATTTTGGCGCACTTTACCACGTGGTGTTCGATTCGATTCGAACATGGCGAACACCCTGATATCCGATCGAACATGTGTTCGATAGAACACTGTTCGCTCATCTCTATTACCTACCCCTGGTCTATGGGGTCTGCGGGTTTCTGCTCATAACCACTTTTTAAACAGACAGAGCCTCTGTCTTTCAGGTATCTCATGTGGACCCGAAGGACAGGGACGCGAATGCTAGTGTGAACTTAGCATTACTCTGTAACATGTATTTTATACTGAGAGTATATTCCAGTATATTCTGCTAATTGTGACTGACTGCAGAATCGAGATAAGTACTCAGCTTTCAGAGAAAATGAGCACACAAGTCCATGCAGGCTGAATGACACAGCAATAATGTCATACTTGCTGCATCAACAGCTATGGTAGGACAGAATGCCAATACAGCTCTTTTAGGAGATCGTAGGGAGCTCATAGAACCCAATAACATCAACAACCTGCTTGACCTGCGAAAGCGAAGTTGTCCACAAGAATTGCTCAATGTGTTATGTTGTAGTGAGTCATTTCTTTTTAGCCATCAAGGAATCGGATTTGTTATAATTGTATAAAGTATTAATGGAGCACTCACACTTATATAAAAAAGCATGCATGCTTTTTGTTTAATTTTTTTCCAGAATAAAGCACCATGTAAATGCAGCCTTATCCACTTTGTTCTTATCTTCCATAACCATGACCAGCCATAACACTCCTGTATGTCAGTTTCTCTATTCATTCCTTGCGACCCTCTATGTAAGTCTCATAGAATTGAATAGAGAGACTGACTCTCTGTCTACACATAAAGACCGTGGTAGGCCGCACATTGAGAAAACAACGCGATTTGGCAGCAGCATTTTACAGTACCTGCAAAGTGGGTGGGATTCTGGCTAATTCCATCCACGTATTGCAGAAAAATGCGTTTTTGTAAATCGCAGCATGTTAATTATACTTATGTATGGCATAAACTAATCCAACGAATAGGAGGTGTAAAGTTACACTAGACTGTCTAATAATGTGGCAGATTTATCATCCAGCATTACATACTGTGATATATGTGATGCATTTTAACCCCTTGCTGACATCCACTGTATTATTACTACAGATATCATCACTTTAAAGCAGGGGTCCTCAAACTTTTTAAACAGTGGGCCGGAGACAGAGCAGGTCGCACAGACATCGGGAGCGGTGCCCTCCAATAGGTAAAGTGAAGTGCGCTCCATGGCCTGGCCCGAGCTCCCCAGGAGCTTCATTATAAATGCACGCCTGCTGGTGGTGCCGGCGGGCCAGACAGAAGTGCTTGGCGGGCTGCATGTGGCCCTCGGGCCGCAGTTTGAGGACCCCTGCTTTAAAGACTGCATCTGCTCAGGATGCCGTAACAATTGGGAATCAGATTTCTAGCGACATGTGGAAGATGCTATATTTAAAGGGGTTGTCCCATCACAAGGATCCTATCTATACTGCTTGTTAATGTGGATGTAAGACTTTTCCTAAATACATTGCTTCAGCAAAACTGCTTTGTTTGTCCACTATCTTACTTTATTCACTTCATTGTTTACACATTTCTTGACTTATCTGCTCAAAAGTCAAGTGATGTATCTGCCTGCTCTCAGGTGGGAGGGGCTAAGTTCATGGGAGTGAGCCTGGAGGGGGGGGGGGGGGGTAGTTTACACTTTGAGGGGAAGGGGCCGCCAATACAGACCCGGCATCCGCTGTAATAGAGAGGCAGATGCCGGGGAGGGTGAAACGCCAGCACAGGTGCTGGGGCCTGTGACATCGCTACGCTCCTGCCCTGCATGAAGCCAGCAGAGGTAGGAGCGATGATGCTATTCCGGATGGGGGGGGGGAGGAGCGGAATAGCAGCATTGCTCCTGCCACTGCTGGCTTCATGCAGGGCAGGAGCGTAGTGATGTCACAGGCCCTGGCACCTGTGCTGGCGTCTAACGCTCCCCGGCATCCGCCTCTCTATTACAGCAGATGCCGGGTCTGTATTGGCATTGTGAAGGCTGGGGAACTGACTGGTCTCACTATTCGCTGTACGTCCGATGCCTAGCTGCATCGGGAGCTCGTATGCAGGGCCAGCGGCATAGAAGTGACGTTATCTCGCCTCTGACTTTGCATATGTAACCCCGCCCACCAATGACGCAACAAAGCAGGAAGAAAGAAGATTTTACAGCAGCGAAGAGTGGTGAGTATGCGACGTGGGAATACCCCTTTAACAGGACATCCCTTGCAATGAGATCCATGGGTGGTAACCTGTAGCCATGATAGCCGGGAGTATATTGAAGGCTCCCAAGCCTGTCTTTGAATCCACTCTATTACAGACTGTTGTAGGCAATTTATTTCAGTACGTTGTATTGGTGATCAGGACCCTAGGGCTGAAATCCCCTGAGTCCAAAAATGAAAGTAAAGATAATAAAGAAAAAGTTTTTTAAAAAAAAAATGTATACAAAGGTAGAAAATTTCAAATTACCCCCGGTTCCCTAAATCTCAAATATAAATAAACAAAAACATCAGGTATCCCAGTGTCTATAATGGCCTGGACTACATACATAAAAAAATATTTATTCCATATGGTGCGGGCAAACAAGCTTTTATAACAGGTTGACTCAATGATGGCCAAAGAATAACTATAAGCATACCATGATGTAATAAAATAATAGGTGTTTAATAAATAAAAAGAGGTAATACTTAGCTGTGGTTACAAATGATGAAATGGAGAGCCCCATTGTAAGACTTATATGGACATATGTATGTATCTTGTAGCTATGATACATGTTATCAGGAGTAATCTAAAACAAATCCTCTGTTTGTGACAAGGAGACTTTGGTGATCTAGAGGCGCCCTCCTTCCTCGTGTTAACACACCCTCAGGACCTTGACCAGAGTAAGAAGTAAGAAGCTTGTCGTACAGATAGCAGTGAATAACTAAGGTATGGTTAATGTGAACTTGGGTTTAAGTGTCTGGTTATAGGTTCTTCATACTTAATTCATACTAACTCAATCATTCAAAGCCATAATTCACAAAGGTGAGAAAATTGTTTTTTTATCCAACTAAACATTCTGTCATGTCGTTAGTGAAGTTAAAATACCTTAATGTTCATACTCGACATTGACATTCAACAATATACTGCGAATTACAGTATGTACTGATCATAGGGTGTTGGGTTTAGTTTTCACATAGATAATGCATGAGAAATATTTGATTTAACTCAAAGACATACTATCCTGGAGAGAGGGATAATGACTAGTGGTTAAATAGTATATAATACAATGTGATATACAGATGTATCCTAAAAGAAAGGGATTGTAGTTGTATAATACCTTTTTTTATTGACTAGCTGAATAGACTATAGATGCACATCTTTGTGACATTTTAGGACTACTCTTCATAATATGTTCACAATACCCAAGGAAGAGGGTCTTGTGTCTGTATCTACTCTAAACTTAGATTGTAATCTCAATCTAATCAGCCAGTAAAAAAAGTATAATAAAACTACATTTCTTGTCATAGATGTAGTAAAACTGAGTCTGTAGTTTGGAACAACTTCATAGTACTTTAGGTTAACATGCATTTAATCTCACACTTTATCAAATGCACAAAATAATGATGATGCCACGCTTGTGAGATCTGTAGCTTATTCTGTTTATAGGATACTAGCAGGAGGACCCAGCTTTGCATGGGTATATTTCATTTTTTGTTTGTGTAGTGGCCCCTTAAGAGTTGCACAGTTTTCCACTGGTCTATTTTGTATGTTGTTTTTGGGTGTGTCCATAAGCATCATGTGATCATGTGTATCTCAGTTTGGATATCAGTAAAAAACCTGCGATCGGTTGTTATGGATACCTGGAGTAAAATGTGTGATCATGTGTGCTGATATCCACAATACAAAACAAGGACAAACAGCCCAAAAATATGAATGCAGTGCTTGCAATCCAAAATGAGACAAAAAACACTTACATGCCCCGTAGTCTTGAAACGGTGAGCGTCACCCAGGAGTCGCTGATGCAAGGGATGTTATCCCCTTAGATAACTTGTCCTCAATGGAAAACTGCAAATGGTGTCTCCCAGCAGGAGTACAGACTCCGAAGTTGTTCTTAATAAAACTTAGCTTTTATTATTTTTTAGCATACAGCTGGTTAAAATTACATTAGTGGCGGTGGGGTTGGTAGACCAAAGCCTATGCGTTTCAAAGCATTGGCTCCTTATTCATGGCATTATGTGTGCTGAGCTGTGTATCTAATCCTCTCATGTGTGCTGAGCTGTGTATCTAATTCTCTGATGTGTGATACTGTGTTCTGAGCTGTGTATCTAATCCTCTGATGTGTGATACTGTGTGCTGAGCTGTGTATCTAATCCTCCGACATGTGATACCTGTGCTGAGCTCTGTTTCTAATCCTCTGATGTGTGATAATGTGTGCTGAGCTGTGTATCTAATCCTCTATGTGTGCTAATCTATATATCTAATCCTCCGACACGTGATACTATGTGCTGAGCTGTGTATCTAATCCTCCGACGTGTGGTACTGTGTGCTGAGCTGTGCATCTAATCCTCTAATGTGTGATAATGTGTGCTGAGCTGTGTATCTAATCCTCTATGTGTGCTGACCTATGTATCTAATCCTCCAACACGTGATACTATGTGCTGACCTTTATATCTAATCCTCCGATGTGTGATACTGTGTGCTGAGCTGTGTAGCTAATACTCTGATGTGTGAAACTGTGTGATAAGCTGTGTATATAATCCATCGATGGTTGGATATCAGTGGTAGAGGCCCGGTATAAAACGTTCCCAGACACCTGATGGATCTGTGTGCCAAATTTGGTGAAGATCGGTCCAGTCGTTTCGTCGTGCACAAAAAACAAAAGCAGACAGACAAAAAGAAGCTCATTTTTATATATATAAGAGATACAGGTCTGAAAATATCAATACTTGTGAGATGATCTTGAATCATATGATTCTTGTATTAATAGTGTAGTCTAATTCTTATAATCTGGCAGTTTGCGAACCTGGATTACGAAATATTTTGGATTAATGCACAGCAATTAAAAAAGTATATAAAACTATATACTGTTTATAAGAGGATTATGAATGATGGCCCAGAATGGAGTATTAATAGTTAATATCCTGAGATTTCTAATTGATTATCTCATCTCAATTTTAGGCCTAATACACATTTTATATCTCTGGAGACACAATACAGAGACCATGCAATGATGTGCCCCTTTACCATACCCTCTGTATGGCTGTCAGGCTACATTGGCTGGACAACATTCTGACAGATCTGATCTTCTCCTGAATAGAGTGTCTCCTGCACTGGCTAATACAGAGGAACCTCTCTCTGTGACTTTTATATGTTATAATAGGGAGAATTGGTATCAGTTGTCCAGGAGATAGCTGATACTTTGTTAACTTTCATATTTCAACATAATGTAGGTTAATATTCATACATAAGATCAGATCAACTGGAAATCTATTTGCTATCACAAAAGAAGAAAAGCCAAGATCGGCACTAATCTGTGTAGAAAGGTCAGTACAGTGACCTCTACAGTACATAAGCACCGGAGATGAGTGCTGGTCTCTGCTGCTGGTTATGTGTTTTCCTTACAAGAGATACAGGTTATTAGGCTTTCCCCAATTGCTGTCATGATGCTGCAGGGTCGCAGCCATCTCCATCTGGCTACAAGCTCCCTATTTCTTTAGGCTCAATTGCAGTTGCACCCACTATGGCCACAATCATTACTCCCCTGAGTAATTAATTCTGAGTAAGAGCCGCACTCTAAGAGGGGTGACACACTACATACCAAATTATAGCAAGGGCCGTTTATAGCCAAACTGTGTCCATGGGCCCCAAATGCTGATATACCAACAATGCTATCATATTCAGCGAATTCAGAAGGCAGTTGCGACACTTCCAGTGGCAGCCCCTTTAATAATGCCCCCTGACCACCTTTGTGCTGCCTAATAGATTTTTTGTGCTCCTTTATAAATAGTTCCCCCTTATTAATAATGTCCTTTTCATAAATAATAGTTCCCCTTATAAATAATAGTCCCCGTTATCTGTAACAGCCTCCTGTATAAATAATAGCCTCTTTAACAATATCCCCTTTATAAAGTTTCCTGCTCCCTTATATATAATTTCCCCCTTATAATAGGCCTCTTATCCTCCTTCATAAATAATAGCCCACCTTCTAAATAAGTTTCCCCCTTATAATAACCCTCTTTACATATAATAATTTCCCCTTATATAGCCCTCTTATTTATAACAATATCCCCCTTATATATAACATTCTTTCCCTTATAATTGCCCCCTTTATATAATAATCCCCCCGTAACAATCTCCCCCTTTTAATAGCTCCTCTTATATATAACAGTCTCCCCCGTATAATAGCTTCTCCCTTATAAATAATTGACCCCTTATATATTACAGACTCCCCTTTTTAATAGCCCCTTTATATATAATAGTTCCTCCATTATAAATAATAGCCCCCTTATATTTAATAACTTCCCCTTATAATATCACCGCTTATAAACAGTTCCTGCCTTATATATAATAGTTCCCCAATATAATAACCCAATAGTTTACCCCTTTATAAGGGGGAACAATTATTTAAGATCGGGTTATTGTAAGGGGAACTATTATTTATAAAGGTGCTGTTATTTATAAGGAAGTAACTATAATATATACGATGACTATTATAAGGAGGAACAATTATATACAATAGCCCCCCTTATATTTAATAGTTCCTCCACTAAAAATAATAGCCCTCTTGTATATAATAGTTTCCCCTCCTTATAACAGTTTCTCCCCCTTATAAATAATAGTTAACCCATTATAACAGCCCCTCCTTATCAGGTCCCTTTTCCCTGTGCATTACATTTTAGTCTATGGCGGAGCAGGGACCTTTCTGCTCTGTCACAGGATTAAACAGCATTGGTGTGCATAGCACAGCACGCTGATATAGCTGTGGAGCTCCCGGATTGGAGTCATCTGCTCTGGATCCTGGGGTCCAGGGCAATTGGTCTCCTTTAGTGGTGGCCCTGGTTATAGCTGCAGTCAGTTATGGGGTCACAGGTGCTTTCCCTTATAAGTAAGTGACACACAGAATAATTCCAGACTATTTATCATTACTATGGGATGTCTCTGGATGTAGTTATGCCTGCATTCAGTTCTGGGGTCACAGATTCTTTCCAATTCCAGGCTTTCGCATTATGGGCATTGTTAGCAGCATAACTTCACAGTCAGTAATGAGAAATATTTGCAATATTGACATACTGCAGTTTAACTCATTGCAGCCATTTTAAAAGTTTTAAACCAATAGCTTTTTTATCTTTACCAAAATTTTGTTATATTCTGACACCCTTGAATAAGGACTCTTTTTTTGCTGGCCAGATTTACTTTTTATTTACACCATTATGGGGAATGCCTGATATTTTGATCCCTTTTTATTCAAATTTTTATGGGAGGTAAAACAGTGAAAAAAACAGCTGTTCAGCTTTTTTTTCCCCCAATTCACCATATGGGAAAATATTTTTAGAAGTTTGTATATTGGGCAGTTTCAGATGCAATGATACTAATGTGTTTGTGTGTTTACTTTATATATCTGAACTAGGGAAAGGGAGTGATTTAAACTTTTATTAATTATTTTTAAATGTTATATTTTTTCCTCTTTTTTCTTTATTTAAAGTTTTATTTTTAGACTGTCTAGGGGTCTGATCACTAATACAATACACTGCAATGCTAATGCATTGCAATGTATTGTAAAATCCATAGAAGTCTATTACAGGCTACATAGAAGTGTCCCAGGATGCTGAGGGTCTGCCCCCAGTGCAACAACTGCATTATTTTCATAAGACTTAAAACTTGTTTTTCTCTAAATCTTAAAAAGTGACAGACATAACTAATGTATGTTGATTATTACTGTAATGTGCCCTGGAATGCAGTTGAATATGTTTTGGGGAGGTAGTAGTCTACCTTTAATTCCTATCCATTATGCTGCTATTGCATATTACAGTGAGTTAGTTGCTGGTGAGTTTGAGGCAGCTAACCAGCTTCCAATACTACCTGTTTGGTCCCAGCTTAGTGGGGCAAGGAGGAAACAAATACCCGATTTGCTATGGTATTTCCAGTTGTAGTAGATGTATTAAACAGATTCAGGTAAATGTTACAAATTGCTCTGTATCTTTTATAGCAACAGATATTATTTACGTTTATGATGGATCCCCAAGATGGAATCCCTCTTCACATTGTCAGTCCACTGAAAGAAAGCTTAGCTCTTTCTAAGCTGGCTGGTATCCAGGTCCTAATGAAACTGGAAAACATTCAACCAGTGGGGTCTTTCAAGATACGTGGAATCGGACACTTGTGTCAGAAGGTGAGATGATAGATAAATGTCACATGCTTGTTCCGGTGTGCTGTTGTATTAAAGGGATTCTACTATTAAACTACCTTTTTTTCTAATGAACACGTCGGAATAGCCTTAAGAAAGGCTATTCGTCTCCTAACTTTAGACGTGGTCTATAGAGCAGTGATTGGGTCAGCACATGCACTGCTCCATTCATTTCAATAGGGGTGCCAGAAATAGCCAAAAGTTGTACTTTGAATATCTACGGAACTCCTATTAAAATGAATGGAGCTGTACATGCGACAGTCATACCAGCCAAACCAGAGGCATTTATGTATACAGAGCAGGGATATATATATATATATATATATATATATATATATATATATATATATATACAGTATATATATATATATATATATATATATATATATATATATTCAACTGGAAATAAAACTTGAAAATCTTTTTCTTCTACAGTTGGCCAAGGAGGGATTCAATAAATTTGTCTGCTCTTCAGGTACCGAATAAAAATATTTCTACATGCATATATTAAGTAATCTATAATGTAACTGATACATTTGCAATATTCTATGTAAGATAACACCTATTATATCCAATATGGTTAACTATTTAATGTACAAAGTCTTACATGTTTTGCAAATATTTGTATACTGCCAATGTTTTCTTTTATTTCTCCCTTTTCCTAGGTGGAAATGCTGGATTAGCAGCATCCTATGCATGTAGTAAACTAGGGGTTCCAGCCATTATTGTTGTTCCAGAGAGTACCACTAAACCAATCATTCATAAACTGCAAGAGTTAGGAGCAGAAGTAGTGATAACTGGAAAGGTGAGCAAAAAATAGAAAGGTATCTAGTAAAGGGAGAAATGATGAATCAGAGTCTTCATCTCAAGTCAGACGCATTCTTCGTGGAGCCATGAAACTACATTCAAATCTAAGCTAGATCAGAGCTTGTGTATATTTCAGGCATCATTTACAACAGAAAACTGGAACAAGTGAGGATGAATCTGGTGGAGCTGATAGCCCTTTCCACAGCATGCCCTCAACATTCTCCGTTTTCAGAAAGCACCGAAGAATAGCAGTTGTATTAAATATTGTGGAGTTAAAAATGTTGCAAATCTGACTATCATATAAACAAGTATTGTAGCTCTAAAATGTAAAGGATTTGATGTGACTTTACCAATCCTTTTAAAGATGAAGCTGATTTGTCAGTTCTCACAGGTCTGACTTCAAATTCTATTGACTAGATGAAAACCAGGGGAGGTTGCATGTGAAAATGTATATAGTAAGTTCATGCCCACTATTTCATGCGTGTACACATCAACCCACCAAAGCAGCACTGTTTTTGTAGTAGGTTTCTGCTATGGGTTACAGTCCAGTCTTGGATAATATAAGATGGTACTGTATAATATACCAAAAATTTAATGGAAATAGCTACATTCCTATCATATGACTCCAGACTCTATACCAGTATATGGTAATTTAAAGGAACTATGCAGCCATTTAAAAGAATGGACTATCCTTGGCTTTGTCCCATACAAGTAAATGTGATAATGCTGTAGTATTCTGAAAGGCAGCTACTACAAGTATGATTCTTAGCAGTATGCAGGGGCGGATCCAGGGCCGGGCGAGCAGGGCCCGTACGTAACAAAAACTCAGGTCGGTCGGCAGGGCAATTGCCGAGGGCCCCAGCACTTGCAGGGGCCCCCTGTCGGTCCTCTATCAGTAGCTGCAGCTCCTGCACACAGTGTGCTTCACACATATACTTTCCCTATTAGGAAGCACACTGTGTACCTGCAGCATCGGCTGATAGACAGCAGCCAGCCAGGGAGCTGCAGCTATGGATAGAGGACGCTCCCTCCTCACCCCCCTTCTCTGGCTGCCCTCTGTCAACCAATGAGAGGGTGAGGAGAGCCGAGGAGGCGGAGCTTATCGCTCTACAGAAGATGGACCCTGCCATCCTGCATCTTACACATGAGAGGGAGAAGTTCAGCAAAGTGAAAGTAAAGACAGAACACGCAGGTACAGGCTGGAGGGGGGAGGGGGTTACTCTGCCTATTAATGTCAGGCATTTGGAGTTATTCATTTAGTTTTGGTAACTCCACGTGCCTCATATTAATAGCAACTAACCCCATAATGTCCCTCACATTAACCCCTGTGTGCCTCACCATAAGGGTTACTGATGTGTGAGATATATGGGGTACTAATCCCTGGCATGCAGGGTTTTTCTGTCCGCTTGAGAAGTCGGACATCTTCACTTGCGGACAGGGAAGGACGGGCACGGAGTGCAAAAGAACGCACCCGATGCCCATTGAAATGAATGACAGGTGTCACGGACACAGCTAGTGTCCGCTCCTAATGTCCGTGACAGATTTTGAGCGGACACTAGGAGCAGACACTACCTGTCGGACACCGACGGTAGTGTGAACGCTCCCCTAAGAGGAGAAGGGAATTAGGTATGGGAATGTGCAATGTGATAAAAGTGATAAATTACTGAGCTATTGTGGCATCACCTGGTTAGCATTCACACATGGTATTGTGGCAGAATTCCCTAAATTGATGTGTTGTGGCTTTAAAACCTCACCACAGGTCAAATTGCACTGCTGTATTTTGAGCAGCATGTGAAATGTATAACTTTCATCCACATTGATAATATTGTACATGCTATACAGATGGTATACACTCACTGGCCACTTTATTAGGTACACCTGTCCAACTGCTCGTTAACACTTAATTTCTAATCAGCCAATCACATGGCGGCAACTCAGTGCATTTAGGCATGTAGACATGTTCAAGACAATCTCCTGCAGTTCAAACCGAGCATCAGTATGGGGAAGAAAGGTGATTTGAGTGCCTTTGAACGTGGCATGGTTGTTGGTGCCAGAAGGGCTGGTCTGAGTATTTCAGAAACTGCTGATCTACTGGGATTTTCACGCACAACCATCTCTAGGGTTTACAGAGAATGGTCCGAAAAAGAAAAAACATCCAGTGAGCAGCAGTTCTGTGGGCGGAAATGCGTTGTTGATGCCAGAGGTCAGAGGAGAATGGCCAGACTGGTTCGAGCTGATAGAAAGGCAACAGTGACTCAAATAGCCACCCGTTACAACCAAGGTAGCCAGAAGAGCATCTCTGAACGCACAGTACGTCGAACTTTGAGGCAGATGGGCTACAGCAGCAGAAGACCACACCGGGTGCCACTCCTTTCAGCTAAGAACAGGAAACTGAGGCTACAATTTGCACAAGCTCATCGAAATTGGACAATTGAAGATGGGAAAAACGTTGCCTGGTCTGATGAGTCTCGATTTCTGCTGCGACATTCGGATGGTAGGGTCAGAATTTGGCGTCAACAACATGAAAGCATGGATCCATCCTGCCTTGTATCAACGGTTCAGGCTGGTGGTGGTGGTGTCATGGTGTGGGGAATATTTTCTTGGCACTCTTTGGGCCCCTTGGTACCAATTGAGCATCGTTGCAACGCCAAAGCCTACCTGAGTATTGTTGCTGACCATGTCCATCCCTTTATGACCACAATGTACCCAACATCTGATGGCTACTTTCAGCAGGATAATGCGCCATGTCATAAAGCTGGAATAATCTCAGACTGGTTTCTTGAACATGACAATGAGTTCACCGTACTCCAATGGCCTCCACAGTCACCAGATCTCAATCCAATAGAGCATCTTTGGGATGTGGTGGAACTGGAGATTCGCATCATGGATGTGCAGCCGACAAATCTGCGGCAACTGTGTGATGCCATCATGTCAATATGGACCAAAATCTCTGAGGAATGCTTCCAGCACCTTGTTGAATCTATGCCACGAAGAATTGAGGCAGTTCTGAAGGCAAAAGGGGGTCCAACCCGTTACTAGCATGGTGTACCTAATAAAGTGGCCGGTGAGTGTATATTCACCTAAATATATACACAACCGCTATAGTTTGTATAATAAAATGGCTCTTCAATAGGTTTGGGATGATGCTGATGCGTATGCTCATCGCTTGACTGAAGAACCTGGCTCTGCATATGTCTCTCCATTTAACCATCCACTCGTTTGGTGAGTATAGTTAAAAAAAACAAGTGTGCTCTGATATATAGTACAGACCAAAAGTTTGGACACACCTTCTCATTCAAAGAGTTTTCTGTATTTTCATGACTATGAAAATTGTAGATTCACACTGAAGGCATCAAAACTATGAATTATCACATGTGGAATTATATACTTAACAAAAAAGTGTGAAATAACATAATATATCTTATATTCTAGGTTCTTCAAAGTAGCCACCTTTTCCTTTTATTCCTGCTTTGCACACTCTTGGCATTCTCTTGATGAGCTTCAAGAGGTAGTCACCTGAAATGGTTTTCATTTCACAGGTTTAATAAGTGGGATTTCTTGCCTTATAAATGGGGTTGGGATCATCAGTTGTGTTGTGTAGAAGTCAGGTGGATACACAGTTGATAGTCCTACTGAACAGACTGTTAGAATTTGTATTATGGCAAGAAAAGCAACTAAGTAAAGAAAAACGAGTGGCCATCATTACATTAAGAAATGAAGGTCAGTCAGTCTGAAAAATTGGGAAAGCTTTGAAAGTGTCCCCAAGTGCAGTTGCAAAAACCATCAAGCACTACAGAGAAACTGGCTCACATGAGGATCGCCCCAGGAAAGGAAGACCAGGAGTCTTCTCTGCTGCGGAGGATATGTTCATCCGAGTCACCAGCCTCAGAAATCGCAGGTTAACAGCAGCTCAGATTAGAGACCAGGTCAATGCCACACAGAGTTCTAGCAGCAGACACATCTCTACAACAACTGTTAAGAGGAGACTTTGTGCAGCAGGCCTTCATGGTAAAATAGCTGCTAGAAAACCACTGCTAAGGACAGGCAACAAGCAGAAGAGACTTGTTTGGGCTAAAGAACACAAGGAATGGACATTAGACCAGTGGAAATCTGTGCTTTGGTCTGATGAGTCCGAATTTAAGATCTTTGGTTCCAACCACCGTGTCTTTGTGCGACGCAGAAAAGGTGTATGGATGGACTCCACATGCCTGGTTCCCACTGTGAAGCATGGAGGAAGAGGTGTGATGGTGTGGGGGTACTTTGCTGGTGACACTGTTGGGGATGTATACAAAATTGAAGGCATACTGAACCAGTATGACTACCACAGCATCTTGCAGTGGCATGCTATTCCATCCGGTTTGCGTTTAGTTGGATCAACATTTATTTTTCAACAGGACAATGACCCCAAACACACCTCCAGGCTGTGTAAGGGCTATTTGACCAAGAAGGAGAGTGATGGGGTGCTATACCCAGATGACCTGGCCTCCACAGTCACCAAACCTGAACCCAATCGAGATGGTTTGGGGTGAGCTTGACCGCAGAGTGAAGGCAAAAAGGCCAACAAGTGCTAAGCATCTCTGGGAACTCCTTCAAGACTGTTGGATGACCATTTCAGGTGACTACTTCTTGAATATCATCAAGAGAAAGCCAAGAGTGTGCAAAGCAGTAGTCAAAGCAAAAGGTGGCTACTTTGAAGAACCTAGAATATAAGACATATTTTCAGTTGTTGTTCATAGCATAGTTTTGATGCCTTCAGTGTGAATCTACAATTTTCATAGTCATGAAAATACAGAAAACTCTTTGAATGAGAAGGTGTGTCCAAACTTTTGGTCTGTACTGTACTCTCAGCAGATGGATAATACATTATTGTGTCTTTCTGATATAGATTTTCAATATTTATTTGTTATATTAAACTCAATATTTTGCTTTTACATTTCCAAAACACTTTAATAAAGATAAGGAAAAAAATAGGCCCCGAAATAAGTTATTTTATCGTTTTGTTGCATTTTCTCCTTTTTTCTAGGGAAGGGCACTCCAGTCTTATATTTGAACTAAAAGCTTCTCTGGGGAATCAAAAACCAGGAGCTCTTGTGGTTGCAGTTGGTGGAGGAGGCCTTCTGGCTGGTTTGGTTGAAGGACTTATTAAAGTGGGCTGGTCTGATGTACCTATTATTGCCATGGAAACAGTGGGTGCCCATTGCCTGAATGCAGCCATCCAAGCGGGAAAATCAGTAACATTACCTGACATTACTAGGTAAGAGTCTTGCATTCATTCTGATACAAATTCTCCACTGAGAATTCATATTTGCTGAATTCTTCATTGCAAGAGGAAGTTGAATAGAAGGTCACAAACATATCATATTACAGCTTAAAAAAGAAGTCTATGGTGAGGGAAGTGAATAGGAGCCTGGTTAGAGGAGCAAGGCAGAGACTGCTGAAATTATCAGTATACTTGGTATCTCACTGTAAGACCTTTATTTACATTAATACAAGTCACAGCATCTCTATAATGTCCTATATGATCCAGCTGATCCAAGCATTTTTAAAAAAAAATTTGCTGGGAAGGTGAAAAAAATAATAAAAAAATCATTCTCAGCTGTTCCCAGTGCTCCGGTGTCCTCCCAGGCGTGGTCTGGTTCTTCTGCTCCGGCGTCTTCTCATGGGTCTCTTCCTGAGTTCCGCTGAAGCTTATGATTAGTCTCAGCAGTCATGTGTGGCTGGGACACACGTCATCACTTAACCGAGAATACTGGACCGCGCTGGGAGGCACCGGAGCACTGTGGAAAAGTGAGTATGTTTTTTTTTTTTTCGTTTTATTTTTTGCTTTAAACATTAAATGAGTTGTTAATTTTTGCCTAGTCAACTCCTTTCAAGATCAGAAAATACAGTGACCAGGGCTCTTCCATGCTAAAATCTCTTAGGGGCAATGGCAAAAAATAACGTTTGACCTTTGGATATAGAGACTACGAGAGCATTGAGAGAGAAACCTATGTAATTTTAAAGCAAAATGATAATAACGGTCAGTGGGGTGTGTACCGGAAATAGATTCCTGTTGACGAGTATATTCTGAAGATACAAGCAAATAATGGTGGTTTGTAGAATTTTACTTTAATTCCCATTCGACTGACCAAATGGACACTAAGCAATGAATAGCAAGCTCACCTGTCTTTCACTGAGAAGAAAAGTACCTGTAATTACAGTCGCTCTTCAAGCTGCAATTTACTAGGGTTATTAAGACCCAGCCTGTGCCTGACAGCTCCCGCTCACAATCACATGGGACCGTCCAATTAACTGTGACAATCTGACACTTCTGAAGTGAGAACTGTCCCTTTATCCCCGACACTCACACATGAGTAGGTCAGAGGCAGTCAGCTGCGCTCTCCTGTCCATAGGTTTGTGTAGTGGTCTCTATTATTCCCCTTATAATAGTGTTTAACCTGTCTGTCCCTTACAGCATTGCAAAGTGTTTGGGTGCAAAAACAGTATGTGACAGAGCACTGGAGTATGCAAGAAAATACAAAGTCATCTCTGTGACTGTGGATGACAGAGATGCAGTGCAAGCAGTGGAGAGGTTCTTAGGTAGGTAGAAGCATTGCTGTCTATTTTATGGCTGTCTATTATTAAGCTTACAATATTTTGTTCACTTCTCCATGTCTAATATATTTATTTATCTGAACTGTAACTACATTCTTAGGGACATTCTTAGGGATATAGAAGCACAACCAAGATGTCACGTGTATATGGGTGCAAGCTTCTGAGGTTAGACCAGTCCTCTATACAGTACCAGGTGCACAAAGCAGGAAGCAGCACTCCAATGTAAAGCAAATTCACGGCCAGATTTGTATTCATCCAGTATACAGCAAAGTTTCCTCTATGGAATTATTTTCAAGTGCTTGTAATAGTTGTCTAGAGGTATCGAAACATTGTTGTACACTGGGTGAATAAAAATATTTCTTGGATTTTTGATTACTTGGAGTGCTGTTTCCTCCTGTGTGTACTTTTCCGAGAGTTTAAAGGAGTCTGTCAGGAGGCAAATGGGTATCAAACCAATGATAGTACCTTGTAGGACTACTTCTACATTTTCCAAAGATGTCTTTCTTATTCTGCACTGCAGCTTCATTTTCATGGAAATCAGTGTGTATTCTTATGCAAACTAGCTGAAAGGGTATTAGGGGAGTTTCTTCTCTGGGGTTCACTCACTTCTCTGGATAATGGCCCTACTGCTACCCAACTCTTCCCCCCATTGCTTGTGTGACATCTCACACTTTGTTTGCAGTTAGGATCGGTTATTTGGTATGGAGAGTGCCACGGTAGAAGAAGACATGCCCCTAGACAGGGCCGGCTCCAGGTTTTTATGGGCCCTTGGGCGACAGAGCCTCAGTGGGCCCCCTTGTAAAGGAGGCGGGGGAGTCAAGACACTGTGCGTCGCAGATGAAGCGAGTGACGTCATGCAGGAGTGTGGCGTCACCAACGCCATACCTCCCAATTTTTAAAGAGAAGAAAGAGGAGCAAAATGTGCGGCGCGCTCTGCACGCCGCGGCAAATTTGGCTCCACCCACTTTTGTTGACTCCGCCCATTCTCATTCATTTATCATGTGCTCCCACACAGTACAATCCTCCTACAGTCACCGTAAATTATATGCCCCCCCTCCATCTCTCCCCCAGTTTCATATACACCCTTCCTTTGCCCCCAGTTTCATGTCCCCCCTCCATCTCTGTCCCCAGTTTCATCACGTTCTCCCCCTTCATCTGCCCACAGTTTCATGTCCCCCGTCTCTGCCCCAGTGTCATGCTCTTCTCTCCCCACCCCCTTCATCTGCCCCAGTGTCATGCTGTTCTCTCCCCACCCCCTTCATCTTCCCCAGTGTCATGCGTTCCCCCCTCCCCTTCATTTGCCCCCCAGTTTCATTGGGCCCCCTTCATTATGTTCCACCTTTATATTTAATACAAAACAAACACTTACACTCACCTTCCATCGATCCCCCGACGCTCCTCTCTCCAGTCACATACGCGATTAAAGCAGGAGCTGTGAGTTCAGCTCCTGCTTAGCTGCGGCCCGGCTTGCGTGTGTAGGCGTGATGACGTCATCGCGCCTACACACGCAAGCCGGGCCGGAGCTTTAAAGTAGGAGCTGAGCTCACAGCTCCTGCTTTAATCGCGTATGTATTCCAGCTCATCGGCGGATGGACGCCGATGAGCTGAAATCGTGACAGGCAAGTGCCGGGGGGCCCCCAGAGGCTCTGTGGGCCCCGGCACTTGCCCGACTATGCCGTGCGCTGACGCCGGCCCTGCCCCTAGAGCCCTTTTCAGCAAAGTTGCATTAAGATAAAAAGCTCATTTTCATGTAAATGGAGTTGTAATGCAGAGTAATAAAGGCATCTTTTGCAAAGTGTAGAAGGAAGACTGCAAGGTGCTATCATTAGTTTGATACAGATTTTACTGCTGACATACTCCCTTTAATTATCGATGTCCTATCCTTATGGTCAGCTGCTTATAGATATTGGAGATTATAGATTATCACTGAATAACAAGCACAGCTCAGTACATTGCATACCGGCTGTTCAGCTTCATTCATTTGAATGGGACTGAGCTGATGCTGTATTATATGACTGATGAATGTGAAGTTATTGATACACATAATTGATCACAATTCTCATCAGCGGGTCTCCCTGGTGTCAGACTCCCATTGATCTGAATTTGACACTATATATTATGGGCAAGCCATCTGTAATCTAGCCCAAGAAAACCATTTAATGTACTTCAGTATTTTGTTACAACTTCTTATTGCATTGTTTTTGCTGACTGGGAAAGAAATCATGATAAACGAAGCCTTAATATTTTTTAATAGGTAATAGAAAAACAGTTTTAGGTCGGGATCCCACATGGTGTAAACGCCAGTTTGGTGGACTAGCGAATCCCACCCACATATTGAAGAAAAATACCAAATGTCATGTTTTTGGAAATCGCAGCATGTCAAATTATACCCACAGAAATGCTGGTGGGTTCCCTAAGGCCGGATTCACACAGGTTTTTTGAATCGGACTTTGAGGCGGCGGCAGCCTCAGAATACGGTCCCAAAAATGACTAGCCGCCCGCGTTTTTGAAAATCGCAGCATGTCAATTATATCTGCAGAAACTATGGCGTTCTCCCTATAGATATATTAAAGGCATAAAGTCAGCAGAGAAATTCTTTGCGAAAATGCAATGAAAATGCTTTAGTCTAAAGGGATTTTCCTGAGTGTATTAATTAAAGGTCTTCTATTAAAGATTGGTAGGGGTCTGACACCCAGGCTGATCAGATGTTTGAAGAGGCAGCCGTGTTTGTGTGGGTGCAGAATTGTTTAGTGGTTAAGCTTGGTGTCACAACTCCATTCGTTCACTTGAATGGGACTGCCCTGTGATCAGGCCATGTGACCAATGGATTTGATTGCATGTGAAGCAGAACTCATGCACCACCACTGCCACTTCAAATAGTTGATCCATGGGGGTCCCAGATGGCTCAAATGAATGTTCAGTTGATGACCTACAGGTATGCTAAGGATACATCATTAATTTTAAAGGGGCTCTATCAGCAAAATTTTGCTGTATGAGCCCCAGTATGAGCCCCACATATGCGTGAATAGCCTTTAAAAAGCCTATTCAGGCACCACTAATCTTATTTTAAACCCTGCTCCCGTTTTAAAATAAAACTATAAAAACATATATGTAAATCATACCTTTTCATGCACAGGGGGCGGTCGTGCACAATCCGACGTCATCTTCGGTCCTGCCTTCCTCTTCTTTCTTCTTCTAGCGACGTCCTCCTGTCCTGGCTCTTCTCCACCTTCGTCTTCTGTTCTTCTGGAGTGAAGACGTTCGCAAGCGTACTGCGCATACTCGCGTAGTTCTAATGGATACTTAGAACTACAACAAAAATGGCGCCAGCATGTGCACAGTAGCGCTCCGGAGGTAGCGCTACTGCACATGCATGGGATTTGAATGCACGCACTGGATTTTTAAAGGCTATTCACGCATATGTGGGGCTCATACAGCAAAATTTTGCTGATAGAGCCCCTTTAAAGTCCTGGTAAATCCCTTTCATAGGGCATGTTGACAGTGGTTATCTTCTTGAGACAATTCTATTCTGTTCTTGCACATTTATTTTTGTGAAATTACATTTATATAAATGTAAATAATTCTATAATAGTAAAATAAATGATCCCCTTCCCTTCTTTCCTGCTGCTCCTGTCCTCTGGTATGCTATTATTCATTCTGATAGACTCGCCCCTGCCTTTCCACTCTTTACACAATCTCTGAGATCCCACCTCTTCAAAATTGCCAATCCATCTTCATTTCAATCCCAACCCCTCATTACAATTAGACAAGTCCCAAACCACCAGTCTCGTCTGTCTATTGCTCTCTTTGCAATTTGATATCAAGCTCATGTAGTCAGGGCCAGCTATAATATGTTGGTGCTTGAGTAGCAGTAGTCTTTCATTATACTCTACCTTTTATGTTTTCATTCATTGTGTAACATTGTGGAACATCCTTTATCGGGGAGCCCACGTTGCATTTTCTTCTCACTCTCTCTTTTATATTTCTTACAGAGGATGAACTGATGCTAGTAGAAGCTTCATGTGGAGCTGCCCTTGCTGCAGTATATTCGGGACACATCCAGCGCTTGCAAAAGGAAGGCAAGCTGGAACCGTTACTGGGGCCATTGATAATGATAGTTTGTGGAGGAAGTGCAATAAGTTTATCTGAACTTCAAAAGTTCAAATCCCAGCTTGGAATGCTGTAATCTACCTGAATAAAAGCATATGACTACAGTATATGAGACTGGCAGTGATTCAGCTAACTGAGAATACATGGTCTTTCCACTGGAGGGAGTCTGGAGACCGACTATTACCTTCTACATTGATGAGAACAGAATGTTTGCAAGATTTCTATTAACCTTTGACCTCAGTTCTAGCTATTGATCAATACAACACTCTAGCATTTTCTCTATACCTCCTGGTCTTTTCATTTTTCTCCTTCCTGACTTGCCGGTTTCCTAGCTCTCTGCTTCTGTCTACTCTCGCCTCTACTGATGAATTTCCTTATAGCATGAGTCCTCTTACAGATTCTCTTTGGGATCAGACCTCTATAAATCATAACTCTCCAGCCAATATCTTATGTAAAAAGGTACCTCGGGGCTGGGAAATCCTATTACCAGAAGCACCATTAATTATTGCAAGTCAGCTTTGCCTCCAGCTGTAATATGTTATCTACAGCCCCTTTAGCCCAGGCAGTGGCCTTCCCACTGAAATGGCTGGAGGGGATGCAGAAAATGTTTTGAAGAAATCAATATTTAAGTCACCAATATGCAGTATCTATCTATCTATCTATCTATCTATCTATCTATCTATCTATCTATCTATCATCTATCTATCTATCTATCTATCTGTGTTTATATTACTGTCTGTGTACATATCACTTGGGGCTAACGTCTTGTTGGGTAAAATCAGCTTTTACAGTAAACTGCATAATAATAAGAAAAATGGAATAATTAAATTATTTACTGACTGTATTGGTCACAAAACAGGGGTAATTAACCTTAAAGGGGCTGTCTAGGATTTAAAAAAAAAAAAAAATAGGAGCAGTATATATATATATACTAGAGGGAGGACCCGGCTTCGCACGGGTATATTACATGCTATGTTTGTGTAGTGGCCCCATAAGAATTGTCCAGTTTTGCCCTGGTGTATTGTGTATGTGGTTTGTGTGTATGTCCATAAGCGTCTTGTGATTATGTGTATCTCACTTTGAATATCAGTGCAAAACCTGTGATCAGTTGTTATGGATACCTGTAGTAAAGCTGTATCTAATCCTTCCCCGTGCAGTACTGTGTTTAGACGCAAGTATCTAATCCTTGTTGGTGTGGTACTATGTGCAGATGTGTGTATCTAATCCTCCCCCATGTGGCATTGTGTGAAGAGGCACGTATCTAATCCTCCGGTAAATGAAACTGTGTGCAGACGTGCATATCTAATCTTACGGCATGTGGTACTATGTGCAGACGCGTGTATCTAATCTTCTGGCGTGTGGTACTGTGTGCAGACAGGTGTATCTAATCCCTGGCGTGAGGTACTGTGTGCAGATGCACGTATCTAATCCTCCCCCGTGTGGTACTGTGTGCTGAGACGCGTATCTAATTATCTGGCATGTGGTACTGTGTGCAGATGCATGTATCTAATCCTCCAAAGTGTGGTATTGTGTGAAGAGGCGCGTATCTAATCCTTCGGCGTGTGGAACTGTGTGTAGACGCGCGTATCTAATCCTACAGCATGTGGTACTGTGTGCAGACGCGTGTATCTAATCCTATGGCGTGTACAACTGTGTGCAGATGCGCATATCTAATCCTCTGGAGTGTGGAACTGTATGTAGACGCGTGTATCTAATCCTACGGCTTGTGGTACTCTGTGCAGACGTGTGTATCTAATCCTATGACGTGTACAACTGTGTGAAGACACGTGTATCTAATCCTCCCCTGTGTGGTATTGTGTGAAGAGGCGCGTATCTAATCCTACTCTGTGTGGAACTGTGTGTAGACGCGCGTATCTAATCCTCTGGAGTGTGGAACTGGATGTAGACGCGTGTATCTAATCCTACGGCATATGGTACTCTGTGCAGACGTGTGTATCTAATCCTATGGCATGTACAAATGTGTGCAGATGCGTGTATCTAATCCTCTGGAGTGTGGAACTGTGTGTAGATGCGCGTATCTAATCCTACGGCAAGTGGTACTGTGTGCAGACACGCGTATCTAATCCTACAGCATGTGGTACTGTGTGTAGATGCGCGTATCTAATCCTACAGCATGTGGTACTGTGTGCAGATGCGTGTATCTAATCCTATGGCGAGTACAACTATGTGAAGATACGTGTATCTAATCCTCCCCTGTGTGGTATTGTGTGAAGAGGCGTGTATCTAATCCTATGGCATGTGGAACTGTGTGTAGACGCGCGTATCCAATCCCCCGGCATGTGCAACTATGTGTAGACGTGTGTATCTAATCCTACGGCATGTGGTACTCTGTGCAGACGCGTGTATCTAATCCTATGGCATGTACAAATGTGTGCAGATGCACGTATCTAATCCTCTGGAGTGTGGAACTGTGTGTAGACGCCTGTATCTAATCTTTCGGCATGTCGAACCGTGTGCAGATGCACGTATCAAATCCTTCAGTGTGTGGAACTGTGTGTAGAAGTGCGTATTTAATCCTCTGGTTTGTGGGACTGTGTGCAGACGTGTGTATCTAATCCTCTGGCGTGTGATACTGTGTGCTGATCTGTGTATCTAATCCTCTGATGCATGTATCTCAGTTTGGATATCAGTGTTGGGTTGTGCATGTGGAGTGACCGTGTGTATTGCAGTTGGAATATGAGTGAAAGTCTTACAGGTTTGTATTGGCTAAGGGGGGGGGGCACTGTGTTTGGAATGCTGTATCTCAGCAACGGTACGTCCGAGCGAGTTGGTGTCTCGTATTAAACCTTCCCGGATACCTGAAGTATCTCTGTACCAAAATTGGTGAAGATCGGTCCAGTAGTTTGGTTCACATTAGAGAACAGACAGACAGACGGACAGACAGACAGACAGACAGACAAGAATTCATTTTTATAAGATAGAGAGAAGAGATATATATATATATATATATATATATATATATATATATATATATATATATATACTAGAGGGAGGACCCGGCTTCGCACGGGTATATTACATGTTATGTTTGTGTAGTGGCCCCATAAGAATTGTCCAGTTTTGCACTGGTGTATTTTGTATGTGGTTTGTGTGTATGTCCATAAGCGTCATGTGATTATGTCGATCTCATTTTGGATATCAGTGAAAAACCTGTGATCAGTTGTTATGGATACCTGGAGTAAAGCTGTATCTAATCCTTCCCCATGCAGTACTGTGTTAGGCGCAAGTATCTAATCCTTGTTGGTGTGGTACTGTGTGCAGATGTGTGTATCTAATCCTCCTCCGTGTGGCATTGTGTGAAGAGGCACGTATCTAATCCTCCGGTAAATGAAACTGTGTGCAGACGTGCATATCTAATCTTAAGGCATGTGGTACTATGTGCAGACGTGTGTATCTAATCCTCTAGCGTGTGGTACTGTGTGCAGACAGGTGTATCTAATCCCTGGCATGTGGTACTGTGTGCAGATGCATGTATCTAATCCTCCAAAGTGTGGTACTGTGTTCAGACACATGTATCTAATCCTCCCCTGTGTGGTATTGTGTGAAGAGGCGCGGATCTAATCCTTCGGCGTGTGGAACTGTGTGTAGATGGGCGTATCTAATCCTATGGCATGTGGTACTGTGTGTAGAAGCGCGTATCTGATCCTCCCCTGTGTGATACTGTGTGCTGAGACGCGTATCTAATTCTCTGGCTTGTGGTACTGTGTGAAGAGGCATGCATCTAATCCTCCAAAGTGTGGTACTGTGTTCACACACTCGTATCTAATCCATAAATATGTGCGCGCATATACAGGGTAGGGCGCATAAATATGTGCGTGCATCAATATGTGCGCGCATATACAGGGTAGGGCGCATAAATATGTGCGCGCATAAATATGTGCGCGCATATACAGGGTAGGGCGCATAAATATGTGCATTCATAAATATGTGCACGCATAAATATATATGTGCGCACATACAGGTTAGGGCCCATATATATGTGCGCGCATAAATATGTGCGAGCATAAATATGTGCGCACATAAATATGTACGCGCATATACAGGGTAGGGCGCAAAAATATGTGCGCGCATAAATAGGTGCGCGCATAAATATGTGCGCGCATAAATACGCACGCGCATATACAGGGTAGGGCGCATAAATATGTGCATGCATAAATATGTGCACGCATAAATATATATGTGCGCACATACAGGTTAGGGCCCATATATATGTGCGCGCATAAATATGTGCGAGCATAAATATGTGCGCACATAAATATGTACGCGCATATACAGGGTAGGGCGCAAAAATATGTGCGCGCATAAATATGTGCGCGCATAAATACGCACGCGCATATACAGGGTAGGGCGCATAAATATGTGCGCGCATAAATATGTGCGCGCATAAAAATGTGCGCACATATACAGAGTAGGGTGCATAAATATGTGCGAGCATAAATATGTGCGTGCATATACAGGGTAGGGCGCATAAATATGTGCGCGCATATACAGGGTAGGGCGCATAAATATGTGCATGCATAAATATGTGCACGCATAAATATATATGTGCGCGCATACAGGTTAGGGCGCATATATATGTGCGCACATAAATATGTGTGCGCGTATTCAGGGTAGGGCGCATATATGCGCGCATAAATATGTGCGAGCATAAATATGTGTACGCATAAATATGTGCGCGCGTAAATATGTACGCGCATATACAGGGTAAAGCGCATATACAGGGTAAGGCGCATAAATATGTGCGCACATAAATATGTGCGCGCATATACAGGGTAGTGCGCATAAATTTGTGCGCGCATAAATATGCACACACATATACAGGGTAGGGCGCATAAATATGTGCATGCATAAATATGCACGCATATACAGGGTAGGGCGCATATATGTGCGCAGATAAATATGTGCGCGGATAAATATGTGCACGCATATACAGGGTAGGACGCATAAATATGTGCGTGCATAAATATGTGCGCTCATATACAGGGTAGGGCACAAAAATATGTGCGCGCATAAATATGTGCACGCATGTACAGGGTAGGGCGCATATTCAGGGTAGGGCGCATATATATGTGCGCGCATAAAAATGTGCGCACATACACAGAGTAGGGCGCATAAATATGTGCGCGCATAAATATAAATGTGCGCGCATACAGGGTAGGGCGCATATATATATGTGCGCGCATAAATATGTGTGCGCGTATACAGGGTAGGGCGCATATATATGTGCGCGCATAAATATGTGTGCACATAAATATGTGCGCGCATATACAGCATAGGGCACATAAATATGTGCGCATATACAGGGTAGTGCGCATAAATGTGTGCACGCAAAAATATGTGCGTGCATATACAGGGTAGGGCACATAAATGTGTGGGCGCATAAATATGTGCGCGCATATACAGGGTAGGGCGCATAAATATGTGCGCGCATATACAGGGTAGAGCGCATAAATATGTGCGCGCATAAATATGTACGCGCATATACAGGGTAGGGCGCATAAATAGGTGCGCGCATATACAGGGTAGGGCGCATAAATATGTGCGCACAAAAATATGTGCGCGCATATACAGCATAGGGCACATAAATATGTGTGCATATACAGGGTAGTGCGCATAAATATGTGCGCGCAAAAATATGTGCGTGCATATACAGGGTAGGGCGCATAAATATGTGCGCGCAAAAATATGTGCGTGCATATACAGGGTAGGGCACATAAATATGTGCGCGCATAAATATGTGCGCGCATATACAGGGTAGGGCGCATAAATATGTGCGCGCAAAAATATGTGCACGCATATACAGCGTAGGGCGCATAAATATGTGCGCGCATAAATATGTGCGCGCATATACAGGGTAGGGAGCATAAATATGTGCGCGCATAAATATGTGCGCGCATAAATATGTGCGCGCATAAATATGTGCGCGCATATACAGGGTTGGGCACATATATGTGCGCGCATAAATATGTGCACGCATGTACAGGGTAGGGCGCATATATGTGCGCGCATAAATATGCGCATACTAGAGGGAGGACCCGGCTTCGCACGGGTATATTACATGTTATGTTTGTGTAGTGGCCCCATAAGAATTGTCCAGTTTTGCACTGGTGTATTTTGTATGTGGTTTGTGTGTATGTCCATAAGGGTCATGTGATTATGTGTATCTCATTTTGGATATCAGTGAAAAACCTGTGATCAGTTGTTATGGATACCTGGAGTAAAGCTGTATCTAATCCTTCCCCATGCAGTACTGTGTTTAGACGCAAGTATCTAATCCTTGTTGGTGTGGTACTGTGTACAGATGTGTGTATCTAATCCTCCCCCGTGTGGCATTGTGTGAAGAGGCACGTATCTAATCCTCCGGTAAATGAAACTGTGTGCAGACATGCATATCTAATCTTAAGGCATGTGGTACTATGTGACTATGTGCAGACGCGTGTATCTAATCCTCTGGCGTGTGGTACTGTGTGCAGACAGGTGTATCTAATCCCTGGTGTGAGGTACTGTGTGCAGATGCACGTATCTAATCCTCCCCCGTGTGGTACTGTGTGCTGAGACGCGTATCTAATTATCTGGCATGTGGTACTGTGTGCAGATGCATGTATCTAATCCTCCAAAGTGTGGTACTGTGTTCAGACACATGTATCTAATCCTCCCCTGTGTGGTATTGTGTGAAGAGGCGCGGATCTAATCCTTCGGCGTGTGGAACTGTGTGTAGACGCGCGTATCTAATCCTACACCATGTGGTACTGTGTGCAGACGCGTGTATCTAATTCTATGGCGTGTACAACTGTGTGCAGACGCGCGTATCTAATCCTCTGCAGTGTAGAACTGTATGTAGATGTGTGTATTTAATCCTATGGCATGTGGTATTCTGTGCAGACGTGTGTATCTAATCCTATGGCGTGTACAACTGTGTGAAGACACGTGTATCTAATCCTCCCCTGTGTGGTATTGTGTGAAGAGGCGCGTATCTAATCCTATGGCGTGTGGAACTGTGTGTAGACGCACGTATCCAATCCCCCGGCATGTGGCACTGTGTGCAGACGCGCGTATCTAATCCTATGGCATGTGGTACTGTGTGTAGACGCACGTATCTAATCCTCCCCGTGTGGTATTGTGTGCAGACGCGCGTATCTAATCCTCCCCCGTGTGATACTGTGTGTGGAAACGCGTATCTAATTTTATGGCTTGTGGTACAGTGTGCAGAGGCATGTATCTAATCCTCCAAAGTGTGGTACTGTGTGCACACACACGTATCTAATCCTCCCTTGTGTGGTATTGTGTGAAGAGGCGCGTATCTAATCATTCGGCGTGTGGAACTATGTGTAGATGCGCGTATCTAATCTTACAGCATGTGGTACTGTGTGCAGACGCGTGTATCCAATCCTCCCCTGTGTGGTATTGTGTGAAGAGGCGCATATCTAATCCTAAGGCGTGTGGAACTGTGTGTAGAAGCGCATATCTAATCCTACAGCATGTGGTACTGTGTGCAGACGCATGTATCTAATCCTCCCCTGTGTGGTATTGTGTGAAGAGGTGTGTATCTAATCCTAAGGCGTGTGGAACTGTGTGTAGACGCGCGTATCTAATCCTACAGCATGTGTTACTGTGTGCAGACGCGTGTATCTAATCCTATGGCGTGTACAACTGTGTGCAGACGCGCGTATCTAATCCTCTGGAGTGTGGAACTGTATGTAGACGCGTGTAACTAATCCTACGGCATGTGGTACTCTGTGCAGACGTGTGTATCTAATCCTATGGCGTGTTCAACTGTGTGCAGCCGCGTGTATCTAATCCTCTGGCGTGTGGAACTGTTTGTAGACACCTGTATCTAATCCTTCGGTATGTGGAACCGTGTGCAGATGCACGTATCAAATCCTTCAGTGTGTGGAACTGTGTGCAGACCTGTGTATCTAATCCTCTGGTGTGTGATACTGTGTGCTGATCTGTGTATCTAATCCTCTGATGTGTGTATCTCAGTTTGGATATCAGTGTTGTATTGTGCATGTGGAGTGACCGTGTGCATTGCAGTTGGAATATGAGTGAAAGTCTTACAGGTTTGTATTGGCTAAGGGGGGGGCACTGTGTTTGAAATGCTGTATCTCAGCAACGGTACGTCCGAGCGAGTTGGAGTCTCGTCTTAAACCTTCCCGGATATCTGAAGTATCTCTGTACCAAATCTGGTGAAGATCGGTCCAGTCGTTTGGTTCGCATTAGAGCACAGACAGACAGACAGACGGACAGACAGACAGAAATTCATTTTTATAATATAGGGAGATATCTCCCTATATTATCTCCCTATATTATAAAAATGAATTTCTGTCTGTCTGTCTGTCTGTCTGTCTGTGCTCTAATGCGAACCAAACGACTGGACCGATCTTCACCAAATTTGGTACAGAGATACTTCAGGTATCCGGGAAGGTTTAAGACGAAACTCCAACTCGCTCGGACGCACCGTTGCTGAGATACAGCATTCCAAACACAGTGCCCCCCCCCCTTAGCCAATACAAACCTGCAAGACTTTCACTCATATTCCAACTGCAATACACACGGTCACTCCACATGCACAATACAACACAGCTATCCAAACTGAGATACATGCATCAGAGGATTAGATACACAGATCAGCACACGGTGTCACACTCCAGAGGATTAGATACACACGTCTGCACACAATACCACACAGAGGAGGATTAGATACACGTGTCTTCACACAGTTGTACACACCATAGGATTAGATACAAGCATCTGCACACAGTAACACATGCCGTAGGATTAGATACGCGCGTCTACACACAGTACCACATGTCGTAGCATTAGATACGCGTGTCTGCACACAGTACCACTTGCCGTAGGATTAGATACGCGCATCTACACACAGTTCCACACTCCAGAGGATTAGATACGCGCATCTGCACACATTTGTACACGCCATAGGATTAGATACACACGTCTGCACAGAGTACCACATGCCGTAGGATTAGATACATGCGTCTACATACAGTTCCACACTCCAGAGGATTAGATACGCGCGTCTGCACACAGTTGTACACACCATAGGATTAGATACATGTGTCTGCACACAGTACCACATGCAGTAGGATTACATACGCGCGTCTACACATAGTTCCACACGCCGAAGGATTAGATACGCGCCTCTTCACACAATACCACACAAGGGAGGATTAGATACGTGTGTGTGCACACAGTACCACACTTTGGAGGATTAGATACATGCCTCTGCACACAGTACCACAAGCCAGAGAATTAGATACGCATCTCAGCACACAGTATCACACGAGGGAGGATTAGATACGCGCGTCTACACACAGTACCACATGCCATAGGATTAGATACACGCGTCTACACATAGTTCCACACACCGAAGGATTAGATATGCGCCTCTTCACACAATACGACACAAGGGAGGATTAGATACGTGTGTGTGCACACAGTACCACACTTTGGAAGATTAGATACATGCCTCTGGACACAGTACCACAAGCCAGAGAATTAGATACGCGTTTCCACACACAGTATCACACGGGGGAGGATTAGATACGCGCGTCTACACACAGTACCACATGCCGGGGGATTGGATACGCGCGTCTTCACACAGTACCACATGCCATAGGATTAGATACGCGCGTCTGCACACAGTACCACATGCCGGGGGATTGGATACGCGCGTCTACACACTGTTCCACACGCCATAGGATTAGATACGCACCTCTTCACACAATACCACACAGGGGAGGATTAGATACACGTGTCTTCACACAGTTGTACACGCCATAGGATTAGATACACACGTCTGCACAGAGTACCACATGCCGTAGGATTAGATACACGCATCTACATACAGTTCCACACTCCAGAGGATTAGATACGCACGTCTGCACACAGTTATACACGCCATAAGATTAGATACACACATCTGCACACAGTACCACATGCTGTAGGATTAGATACGCGCGTCTACACACAGTTCCACACGCCAAAGGATTAGATACGCGCCTCTTCACACAATACCACACAGGGGAGGATTAGATACATGCGTCTGAATACAGTACCACACTTTGGAGGATTAGATACATGCATCTGCACACAGTACCACATGCCAGATAATTAGATACGCATCTCAGCACACAGTACCACACGGGGGAGGATTAGATACGCGCATCTGCACACAGTACCTCACGCCAGGGATTAGATACACCTGTCTGCACACAGTACCACACGCCAGATGATTAGATACACGCGTCTGCACATAGTACCACATGCTGTAAGATTAGATATGCACGTCTGCACACAGTTTCATTTACCGGAGGATTAGATACGTGCCTCTTCACACAATGCCACACGGGGGAGGATTAGATACACACATCTGTACACAGTACCACACCAACAAGGATTAGATACTTGCGTCTAAACACAGTACTGCATGGGGAAGGATTAGATACAGCTTTACTCCAGGTATCCATAACAACTGATCACAGGTTTTTCACTGATATCCAAAACGAGATACACATAATCACATGACGCTTATGGACATACACACAAACCACATACAAAATACATCAGTACAAAATTGGACAATTCTTATGAGGCCACTACACAAACATAACATGTAATATACCCGTGCGAAGCCGGGTCATCCCTCTAGTAAAAAATGAATTTCTGTCTGTCTGTCTGTTCTCTAATGCGAACCAAACGACTGGACCGATGTTCACCAAATTTGGTACAGAGACACTTCAGGTATCCGGGAAGGTTTAAGACGAGACTCCAACTCGCTCGGACGTACCGTTGCTGAGATACAGCATTCCAAACACAGTGCCCCCCCTTAGCCAATACAAACCTGCAAGACTTTCACTCATATTCCAACTGCAATACACACGGTCACTCCACATGCACAATACAACACTGATATCCAAACTGAGATACACGCATCAGAGGATTAGATACACAGATCAGCACACAGTATCACACGCCAGAGGATTAGATACACGGGTCTGCACACAGTCCCACACACCAGAGGATTAAATACGCACTTCTGCACACAGTTCCACGCACTGAAGGATTTGATACGTGCGTCTGCACACAGTACCACATGCCGAAGGATTAGATACAGGCGTCTACACACAGTTCCACACTCCAGAGGATTAGATACGTGCATCTGCACAGAGTACCACATGCCGTAGGATTAGCTACACATGTCTACACACAGTTCCACACTCCAGAGGATTAGATACGCGCGTCTACACACAGTACCACATGCCATAGGATTACATACGCGCGTCTGCACACAGTATCACATGCCGGGGGATTGGATACACGCGTCTACACACAATACCACACAGGGGAGGATTAGATACACGTGTCTTCACACAGTTGTACACGCCATAGGATTAGATACACGCGTCTGCACACAGTACCACATGCCATAGGATTAGATACGCACCTCTTCACACAATACCACACAGGGGAGGATTAGATACACGTGTCTTCACACAGTTGTACATGCCATAGGATTAGATACACGCGTCTGCACACAGTACCATATGCCGTAGGATTAGATACGCACCTCTTCACACAATACCACACAGGGGAGGATTAGATACACGTGTCTTCACACAGTTGTACACGCCATAGGATTAGATACACGCGTCTGCACACAGTACCATATGCTGTAGGATTAGATAAGCACCTCTTCACACGATACCACACAGAGGAGGATTAGATTCACGTGTCTTCACACAGTTGTACACGCCATAGGATTAGATACGTGCGTCTGCACACGGTTCCACATGCCGAAGGATTAGATACAGGCGTCTACACACAGTTCCACACTCCAGAGGATTAGATACGCGTGTCTGCACACAGTTGTACACGCCATAGCATTAGATACACGCATCTACAAACAGTTCCACACTCCAGAGGATTAGATACGAGCGTCTGCACACAGTTGTACACACCATAGGATTAGATACGCGCGTCTGCACACAGTTGTACACGCCATAGGATTAGATACACACATCTGCACACAGTACCACAGGCCTTAGGATTAGATACACGCGTCTGCACACAGTACCATATGCCGTAGGATTAGATACGCACCTCTTCACACGATACCACACAGAGGAGGATTAGATACGCGTGTCTGCACACAGTTGTACACGCCATAGGATTAGATACACGCGTCTGCACATAGTACCACATGCAGTAGGATTAGATATGCGCGTCTACACACAGTTCCACATGCCGTAGGATTAGATACGCGCCTCTTCACACAATACCACACAGGGGAGGATTAGATACGTGTGTGTGCACACAGTACCACACTTTGGAGGATTAGATACATGCCTCTGCACACAGTACCACATGCCATAGGATTAGATACGCGCGTCTGCACACAGTACCACATGCCGGGGATTGAATACGCGCGTCTACACACAGTTCCACACGCCGTAGGATTAGATACGCGCCTCTTCACACAATACCACACAGGGGAGGATTAGATACGTGTGTGTGCACACAGTACCACACTTTAGAGGATTAGATACATGCCTCTGCACACAGTACCACATGCCATAGGATTAGATACGCGCATCTGCACACAGTACCACATGCCGGGGGATTGGATACGCGCGTCTACACACAGTTCCACACGCCGTAGGATTAGATACGCGCGTCTGCACACAGTACCACATGCCGGGGGATTGGATACACGCGTCACCACACAGTTTCACACGCCGTAGGATTAGATAGGCGCCTCTTCACACAATACCACACAGGGGAGGATTAGATACATGTGTCTTCACACAGTTGTACACGCCATAGGATTAGATACACGCGTCTGCACACAGTACCACATGCCGTAGGATTAGATACGTGCCTTTTCACACAATGCCATAAAGGGGAGGATTAGATACACGTGTCTTCACACAGTTGTACACGCCATAGGATTAGATACGCGCGTCTACACACAGTACCACATGCCGTAGAATTAGATACACGGGTCTGCACACAGTCCCACACACCAGAGGATTAAATACGCACTTCTGCACACAGTTCCACACACTGAAGGATTTGATATGTGCGTCTGCACACGTTCCACATGCCGAAGGATTAGATACGCGCATCTACACATAGTTCCACACGCCGAAGGATTAGATACGCGGCTCTTCACACAATACCACACAGGGGAGGATTAGATAAGTGTGTGTGCACACAGTACCACACTTTGGAGGATTAGATACATGCCTCTGCAAACACTACCACAAGTGAGAGAATTAGATACACGTCTCCGCACACAGTACCACACGGGGGAGGATTAGATACGTGCGTCTGCACACAGTACCACACGGGGGAGGATTAGATACGCACGTCTGCACACAGTACCACACGGGGGAGGATTAGATACCCGCGTCTGCACACAGTACCACACGGGGGGAGGATTAGATATGCGCATCTACACACAGTACCACATGCCATAGGATTAGATACGCGCATCTGCACACAGTACCACATGCCGGGTGATTGGATACGCGCGTCTACACACAGTTCCACACGCCGTAGGATTAGCTACGCGCCTCTTCATACAATACCACACAGGGGAGGATTAGATACACGTGTCTTCACACAGTTGTACACACCATAGGATTAAATACACACGTCTGCACACAGTACCACATGCCGTAGGATTAGATACTTGCATCTAAACACAGTACTACACGGGGAAGGATTAGATACAGCTTTACTCCAGGTATTCATAATAACTGATCACAGGTTTTGCACTGACATTCAAAATGAGATACACATAATCCCATGACGCTTATGGACATACACACAAACCACATACACAATACACCAATGCAAAATTGGACAATTCTTATAGGGCCACTACACAGACATAAAATGTAATATACCCGTGTGAAGCCGGGTCCTCCCTCTAGTATATATATATATATATATATATATATATATATATATATATATATATATATAATCAAATCAAATCAAAAAAGCTTTATTGGCACGTCTGAATAGATATTTGGCATTGCCAAAGCTAGTACAGTGGGGGGGGCGGGGGGGAGTTGGACTCGGGTGGGTGAGTGGTGGGTATGGTGGGGGCGGGGCGGTTGGTTTGGGTTATAACAGTCCGTGGAGTCTCATCTTACTCTTCGTTGGTGACTGCTATATGGGGAGATGGGGGTGGGGTGGGGCGGGTGTATTGGGATAAATATAACAATCCGTGGAGTCTCATCTTCCTCTTGCTTGGTGACAGCTGGACACGTATTGGGCAGCGATCTCCACAGTGGCCTCTTCTTCTCCCAGTAGGATGTAGAGTTTCCTCTTCTCGTCTGCAGATATGAAGTCTGGGATGTGGGCAGAGTGTCTTTGGTAGTAGACGGTCCTCACAGCTGAGTATTTGGTGCAGTGTAGCAGGAAGTGGTTCTCGTCTTCTAGGGCCCCCTGGTCACAGTGCTGGCACAGTCTGTTCTCCTGTGGCTTGTACGTCTGCCTGTATCGGGGCGTCTCTATCTCTAGGTTGTGGGCGCTCAGTCTGTACCGGCTCAGGGTCTGTCTGTGCTTGGGGTGGCGTATTCTCTCCAGGTAGGTGGCCATGGTGTAGTCCCTTTGTAGGGATTGGTACACGGTGAGTTTCTTGGAGTTTTATATATCTATCTATCTATCTATCTATCTATCTATCTATCTATCTATCTATATGTTACAGGCAATGTATGAAATGCAGGCATTCTATAGAATGCCTGGCCTTTTTAGGCAATGTATAAAATGAGAGAATCGTTACGTACTTTGCCTAGGCAAAGTATGAAATAGCCCCCCAAACGAGCTCCGTGAAGTGGCGTGAAAGAATAACTGGGAGTCCGTGACGACATACTGGCTAGTAGTTACTGACGCCTTCTTTAACAGGAGAAATGAGTTGACTTTTGTTTCCTACAATCATCATCACCTAGTAGCAATTCAGTAACCGATAGTCCCTGGGTTCCACCTTATCTTTTCCCTAGTCTACTTTCACACCTGCACAATAATTTCTGTCTTTCTGTTGCTTTATAGGTCTCCAAATTTATAGGTACCCAATAGATCTTATTGACTACTGTACAATTCGGGTCCAAAAGATTTAAAGGGGCTCTATCAGCAAAATCATGCTGATAGAGCCCCACATATGCGTGAATAGCCTTTAAAAAGGCTATTCAGGCACCGTAAATGTTATATTAAACTATCCCCCAGTTTTAAAATAATACTCTAAAAAAGAATGTGATCTACTTACGCATCGTGCACGATGGGTGGGCATTCAGGTTGCGACGTCTTCTTCATCTACACCTCCTCTTCCTCTGATGTCCTCGGGTACCGTCCTCCTCCGGCGCTCACGAACTGACATTGATAAAAAAAATGGCCTGGGCGCATGCGCAGTAGCATGCGGCTTCTACTACGGCTACAGCGCATGCGCCAAGGCCATTTTTTTTATCAATGTCAGTTCGCGAGTGCCGGAAGAAGACGGGACCCGAGGACATCGGAGGAAGAGGAGGCGTGGATGAAGAAGACATCGTACCCTGAATGCCCGCCCACCGTGCATGATGCGTAAGTAGATCACATTCTTTTTTAGGGTATTATTTTAAAACTGGGGGGTAGCTTAATATAAAATTTACCGTGCCTGAATAGCCTTTTTAAAGGCTATTCACGCATATGTGGGGCTCTATCAGCATGATTTTGCTGATAGAGCCCCTTTAAGTTATGGTATCCACAGTGTGGTAGGATTAGGTGCCTCTGACTCAGCAGTAAACCCAACCATGCAATGTATAACATGTGAGATCAGAACTGATTGAAAGAATTAAACATCTTATCCCTAACCCCCAAATTGCTAAGTCCAAGTAGGGCTAGTTCACACAGAGTTGCACGCGCATTCTGGCACGTATACACGTGTTAGAATGTGAGCACTCAAAACAGATCCCATTCATTTCAATGTATCGTTACGGGCGTATAACGCGCGTAATGTTGCGCGCGTAATTTTTCAGCCACAAAATTACACGCATTATACACCCGTAAAGACATTGAAATGAATGGGATCTGTTTTGAGTGCTCACATTCTGAGATGTGTATACGTGCCAGAATGCGCGCGCGTTAACTCCATGTGAACTAGCCCTAACAGGTAATACTAATCACATGACAGCTCAGCTCCAAAATGCACTGAGTGGTCATTATACAGTTTGTTAATGCAGATAATACTCCCCCTTCCCACATTTTCCTTCACGAATAACACCCAACCGAACTAAAACACCTGAGGCAACGGCAGAGCAGAGCAGAGAAGACCGTTGGGTATCGCAATGCGCGCGCAAGAGAGTGAGAGACAGACAGAGATCATATAGAATGCCTAGGCAATGTGTGAAATGACGAATCATTTCATACATTGCCGGCTAGTTTTAGGCATTCTATAGATTGCCAGATTTCATGCTTTACAAGTTTACAAAATATTTCCAATCTATTGGGGAGTTGTTCAGAATTTGAAAAAAGAGGACTACATTATTTTATTATGAACTGTTATTCTTATCCATGGGTTATGTATGTCATTGTATGGGTTGGCATAAAACTAATACTATCTTTGTTGCCTAGAGCACCCAGAGCTCACCTTTCATTTTATCAATTTGGGAAATAAGGGCACATTCACACGGAGTTTTTCAGCACAGGGGTATACTCAAGTGAAAATAAAACGTAGCTTTTAATAAATATGATTAAAAACGAAATTTCTGTGTATCTCGTCACTGCTATTGTGTTACAGTGTTAACAACAAGTATTGCACACTTGTATCCTTTTGTGGATAGGGCAAGGGGGGTGGCCAGAGTCGGGGAAACCCACCCCACCAGCAATGGTCCAAAATAGTTAGCAGCGCGGTGTGGTATACACCCACCCGTATGACCAATTCCCCCCTATATCTCCAAGGGCTAATGTCATTGCTCCTGTCACTATTTGTTAAAGTGGTGTCTAAACAGATATAGTCACTTGATAAAACAATAGTAACCCTCTTATCTAAATAAGTGCAGATATAGCAGACTGCCTCTAATAGGTCGGATATAACAGGCTGCGCTTACACTATTACAAGCTAATTGTTAGCACACAAGTAAACTGGAGTAGACTGAGCTAATGGCATTATAAGCCCTATTCAAACACTCTCTACGCTTTTCGCAAGGCTCATCAGGAGAGTTAGAGATAAGAAAACAAAAAAGGTTGCGGTAATAACCACATTTCCTGAGTCCTGGATGGTAGGACTCAGTACATATAGCAGATCCGACATAGCACATTCACACGGAGTAACGTGCTGCGTGACCTGGCACGTATACGGCGTGTGAGATTTTGCGGGCCGTGTACGCTCCCATTGATTTCAATGGGAGCGTGGATTGTAAACACTGCGTTATTTTGCGGCCATGATTTTGCGGCCGCAAATTTTGGTTTAATGCATATTGCACATTTTCTGTTAGTATGATAAACCTCATTTCAATCCTGAAATATTACTGTGTCCATCAGTTATTAGATATATCAAACTGAAATGGCTGTAGCAAACACCAAAATATTTAGAACTAAAAATGATTAAGATTAATAGGGGTGCCCAAACTTTTTCATAGGACTGTATATAGCCAGCTACTCCCGATCCTGCGTGGTAACCTTGGGGCGCTGTCTTCTGGCAGCAAGCCAAGCATTTGTTTTCTTGCACCCATCCTGGATGCAGGTGCCATCTTATCATATAACATTATACAAGTTTCAAGCATAAGCAACTATATCTTGCATTCAGCTTTTAAGGATAACAATGTTTTCCATAAATTACATGATTATAACCTTCACACAGGCAGGCATAGCGTCTAGTGTCTAGTCATTGATCCTTGTTGGAGTTGTATGCAAGCAATTTTCCAGCAATTACTCCTAGTCCAAAGTCATGAGATAAGAAAGCCTGTGTTGGTTTAGATGGGACCAGATAAGGCACAGTTGATGGATAAAACCTGGCGATGCAAACAAAAGCCTGGTCAATGTACCTTGCTGGAGTGGAAGAGGGCCTAGTTTTCTTACAGAAAATAATAATTTTGAGTTAAAAAAAAATGTCATTGTTTATCGTTCTGGCTCAGCTAAGCCTCGGCCCTTGGTTGGGGAAAGCGAGGAGGGGGCTGTTCTAATTAATGCACTGGTGCAAGAAATTTTTTCTTGATGTACTGTTGAGGAGTACAGAGTTCTGACACCCCCTTGAACAGATTTGGTAAATGTATTTTAAACAGCTTCTATTTTCCTGAAGTATTATCCTCTTTGAAGGAGTAGACTATGGGTACCTTAGTGGTACTCTTAAGACATACGTCTAACCAGACCAATATATTTATTATTGTTTGACCCCTTTAAGCACGTGGTGGCACACTTTCTCATAAGTCATGAAAGTTTTTTTAAGACAAATTATCCAGGAATTCTGGCATATTTTACTTAATAAATCTCCTGTAATGTATGGATTCTACAGTTCGACAATGAAACAGTCTAAACATACACCAGATTTATCAAACATGATAAGATGTTTTCATAAATCTTGCACAGTTTAAGACTAATCTGTATCTAAAATATATATGAGGAATTATTAAGACCAGAACACCATCCACTTGTCTTAATACAGAGTACATCGAAGAGAGATACACAATTATTAAGGGGTTCTGTGTACCACAATTGAAATGTGAGTCAGTGAGTTATAACTCATGCTAGTTTTCTAGGTTTCAGCGACATAATTTGTCTCCTTTGCAGGAACGCCATGAGTGCCAATCTACTTGGTAGAAAATGATGTAGGACAGACAAAGCAATTTTAACCTAGCTACAGGTGTCACAGAAAGGCATCTTGTGGACTTTTATTTTATTTTAAATTTGATTTTCATTGAGAAGAAAAAAGAAAGATTTTACAATATATAAGAAACAGGAAAAAAACATGGAGAAACTGTGCATAAACCAATGCAAACATAGGAACATTGCTCCATACAATAATCAGGATGTGAAGTTCGCCAATGTAAGGAGAGAGAAATTGTACAGGAAAACCAGGAGCAGGGCCCACATGAGCTTCCCAGGCATCATCTATCTAGGCCATGTTAGAGAGTTCAGGTAGGAACAGGAACAGGTAGGGGAAGGGGGAAATCCAAGGGAGGAAGGGAGAAACAAGGAAGGGAAGGGAGTAAAGAAACCAAACAAAGACAAGAAGAGAAAACAAAATACACAGAACAGCACACCTGGACAAAATTCTAGCGCTATAAAAGGCATACGAAGTATGATGTAAAAGAGTCGTAGGGTAGATGCACATCAGCCACCAGGTCTCATTATAGAAAGCAAACGTAGCCACCCGGTACCATACACCAATTAGGGAATCAATGTGGGATCAGGCTGGAGCTGGAGCTGGGGAGGGGAGGATGTCTTCCTAGATTCCATATAGGAGGACCAGAGAGACCATTTGGAGCGGAAGCTGGGGAAGGTATGGTTCCCGTTAGCCAGCATCCTCTCCGAAGTGAAGGCTAGGTCGACATGGTGAATTAGTTAGCTAATGGTCAGACAAAGCGCGGATTTCCACTGACGAGCGATCATGGATCGAGCCGCCAGAACTATCTGATCCAACACAACCTGTGTGCCTGAGGGGAAAAGACCAGCGTCCAAGAAACAGAGAGCTAGACCAGGAGAGGGGCATATAGTACGACCAGCTATAGTCTTAAAGTGAAATTCAGCCACCCAAAAGGCTAAGACCGGAGGGCACTCCCACCATAGATGTATAAAAGACCCTACGTGACCACATCCCCTCCAGCAGAGTTTCGAAAAAGAGGGGTCTATGTGTGCCAGCTAGCTAGGGGTCCTGTACCAGCGCAACATTATTCTCAAGGCCATCTCCCACTGCAATGCAGTGCAATGCAGAGACATATTTGACAAACCCACTAGCCTCATACCAGTCTGTCAGAGGAATGGGTCTGGGAAGATCTGATTCCCATCAAAGCAGATGAAAGGGCTTGACCCGCTCAGAGGGAACAGAAAGAAAGCTTTAAAACACAGAAGTCCCACCATTAACAGGCGAGGTTCAGTTCCACAGTTTTAGAGCAAGTCTGGGAAAGACTAATCTCTGGGTTCATGGGCCTGAAAAAGGTGACGAAATTGTAGGAATTTGAAAAAAATCAGTTTTAGGGAGATTAAATTCATCTTGTAGCATAGAGAATGATTTAAGTCCCTCTTCAGAAAACAATTGGGCAATCTTATAGAGGCCCCTAGACACCCAGCTACGAAGTCTCAACTGAGGAAGGAATGGGGTCACATACAGCAACGGCAGTTTGGACAAAGGAGATAAATCTTCCAAAGAAGTAGTGGACAAGACATATCGCCATGCAACTGTGGAGGCCTTAATACTCAGCAAATGATGATATACAGTAGTGGGGCCCAGATCTTTAGGGCGTAGAATACTCAAAAGTGGGGCGTCCAACAAACTCTCCTCAATCTCCGCCCAGCGCCACTTAGAGGTCTCATCCCATCCAACCTTAAGTTTCTCAAGGATAGACGTCATGTAGTACTTCCTAACGTCAGGTACACCTGCCCCCCCACTGGTCCAAGGTCTGGTCATCACTTTAAGTCGGACTCTAGATATCTTGCCTTTCCATATGAAGTTAGAAAGTATATTTTGAAGTTTTGGAAAGTATGAGTCAGGGACGGGAATAACTACAGTACGGAACATGTATAAAATTAGGGGTAACGCCATCATTTTGACAATGGCAATTCTACTTGCCCAGGACATCAGTGGTTGGGAGAAGGTGGAGAGGAGAGAGGAAACTCTAGTCAGGAGAGGAACATAATGAGCAGTAAATAAGTCAGAGCTCGGAGCCGTCAGATAGATGCCAAGGTAAGTAATACGAGAGTCATTCCATTGATAGGGGAATTTGATACTGCGATCTTGTTTTATAGAAGGCGGGATTACAAAAGGTAAGATTTGGGACTTGGAAGGGTTAACTTTATAATAGGAGATCCTGCAAAAATTATCAAGAGCAGCAGTAGCCGCACTTAAGGAAGAGCTAGGAGAGGTCAAAGCCAATATAACGTCGTCAGCATATAGACCAATTTTGTGTTGTTGACGGCCCACGGTAATTCCTCCAATATTCCGGTCTGTTCGATTGGACTCCACCAGGGGTTCCATTACCAAAGCAAATATAATGAGAGACAAAGGACAGCCCTGACGGGTCCCATTCGAAATCCAGAAGGCAGCGACAAGAAGCCGGAGGAAAGCACACGGGCCAAAGGATGGGAATAAAGAGTTAATATAGCAGACTTAAAGACAGGGCCCACTCCAAATTTATCCAAGAGGCTATCAAGGTAGCTCCAGTGGACCCTGTCATAAGCCTTTTCAGCATCCAGGGCCAAGAGCAAGGAAGGTACACCGTCTTTTTTGGCTTTCTGGATGAGGTCTATAAACCTCCGTGTGTCATGCGAGGCCTGCCTGCCAAACACAAATCCTACCTGGTCAGGCTTGATCAGCTGGGGAAGGAGGCGTTCAGCGAGGATTTTAGCGTATAACTTAACATCAATATTCAAAAGCGAGATAGGCCTAAAATTAGCCGGAACGGTGAGAGGCTTACCCGGTTTCGGGAGAGTTACTATGGTAGTGGACAACATCTCATCTGGAAAGCATTGTTCCTCCGCTGCCCTCCTGAAAACCCCAGGAAGATGAGGGGACAGAACGTCTACGAACTTTTTATAGTAAATCCAGTAAATCCCTGAGAAACCATCAGGGCCGGGGGATTTTAACGGCTTCAACGAGGCTATGGCCTCCTTAACCCCTAATAAACTAATAGGAGTGGCTAAAGATTTAGACTGATCGGGAGAGAGACGGGGAAGGGACATCGAGTCTAAAAACCAATCAATTTAATCTTTAGTGGGCTGGTATGTTTGACAATCCTCCTTAAGGTTGTATAAAGACTTATAGTACAAACGGAACTGATTCGCGATGAGGCAGGGGTCAACAATCTTATTACCCTGATCGTCTACAAGGTAGGCAATTCGAGATTTAGGTTGGGATTGCTTAAGTTTCCTGGCTAAAAAGGTGCTAGCCCTACTGTTGTGGCCATAAGCCTGACACTGAAAGCGCCTGAAAGCCAAATCCTGCCAACAGGCCAAAAGTCCCTGCAAGCGGAGTTGACACTGTCTAATCTCTGCAGAGACAGAAGGGGTGGGATTAAGTTTATTGAGAGAGAAGACAAGGAGTTAAGCACTGCATCAATATCCCTAGACCGCTCTTTTTTCGCTCTTGCACAGGTCTGGATGAGAATCCCTCGCATATAAGCTTTATGAGCGTTCCAAAGAACATGAGGGTCCGACATAGTGGGGGCATTAAGGGAAAAATACTCTACCAGAGCCGCACGGAGGCGGTCACTATAGGAAGGGTGGTCCAGTATATATTCATTTAGGCGCTATTGAGAGGGCAAAGCAGTAGAAAACCTTTCGTGTAAGGATAGGGACACAGGAGCGTGATCGGTCCAGGTGATCAACCCGATATTAGTCGATTCCGCCTGCATCAGACATAATTTATCAGTGGGAAAAAAATCAATACGAGAGTATGAGGAGGATGAGAAGAAACTGTAGCCTCTCTCACTACCGTGTTGACATCGCCAGGTATATCCTGTGGACTTTTAGCATGTTTGATCTAAAAGTTCAAGAGTGTCACTTGCGCATTTCATCCTTTTACACAAATGCGTTCCTGTGACCCTACTACATTTTCATTGGACATCATATATTTTCCATCTAATAGGTTTATTCTGCGATTATCCATCCCTAAATATCTTTTCTGAATTTTTGCTTCATTCCCTGACCCTCTATCTCACAATGTCCTGTCCTTTCACTTTCTGCCTCTATTATCTCTCTGCCGTTTCTGGGTATGCCTTGCTGCATCTTCTTGACTTCGTTTCAACACCTTATTTTTCCTAGCTGGTGTATATTTAAGAAGCAATTTCTTGGAGACTCATTTTTTGTAATGTTGTCTGGGAGAAAATAACTTCTGCAGTATCCTGCATTCAACTGATTACCACCGATCACAAAGCATCTGAGTGCAGAGCTCTACCTGAGAGCACAAAGACAACTGGTCTAGCAGATTTTTAACCCTGTGTCCCCCAAAGCAGAAGAGTAATACATAGAATGATCAGGTCAGCATTTTAAGGGCAGTGTTGTGAGAAGTATTCCCATAGGTGGTATGGATGCTGCATATTTGTAACATTTCACCATAGCTGTATAACAGATATGGGTTAAAATAAATTCTAAAGCAAACAAACATCAAATCTAAAATATACAAATGTAGTAGAGTTATCATGAACTTCCGCAATTGACTAAACTGCTGCAGTGTGATATCTTAGCACAGAAGACATCAAAAACCATTGCATAGTCATTGGAAAAATTGGTTTCAATAGAGACTGTAAAGCTAAAAATACATAAGATAGCTATGGGCTGAACACTTGGTGACAACTGTCTCTCCCAACTCCCCCCCCCCACACACACACTTGCTCAGCTCACATGAATTGTTGACAGGAAAGCTACTGCCAGATATACGGCTAGTTCACACGGCGGAAACTTTTTCCGCCATATGATTTCTCCGCGTGGCTAGCCTCGTGGCTAGTCTCCGCGTGCCAATGCAGTGGCCGTGGGCATGCGCAGTTGTCTCTGCCCGAGGCCTGATGAAAGAGATAACTGCGCATGCCTAGAAGTTTGAAACCCAGGATGGAAGAAGACATGAAGAGAGGTGTTCCAGGTAAAAATAGAGGCGTCGCTGGAGAGTTCTCTCGCAGCAGTGGGGACACCCCCAGTGCTGTGTGAGTGCTGGTGCTCACCCTCAGTGCTGCGAGAGAACTCATTTGCATACAGAAGAAAACCAGCATTTCTACCGAACGGTAGCAAGAAGAAGACATCTAAAGGTAGGAGAAGAATAGCCTTTCTTAAGGCTGTTCCTACATGTTATGGAGAAAAAATTTGATTCCAATGATTGGATCCCATTAACTGAACTTCTGCAGTGGATTGGGAGAGCAGGCTAAGTTGAGACAGATGCTACAGACAGTGCAATGGAGAAAAGCATGGAATAAAGTGCTATCTGACCCTGCAACCTGCCGTTCCTCTGTGATTTCCTTGGAGGTCACCAGCATCATCACACCACCACATTACAACGTGGTGACCACCATACCTGTCTGGCTGTCAGTGCCCCAACCACCTCCTGATCTTAGATAGATTGAAACACAAACATAGCTTGCACAGGCAGTGCTGGAGGTTATGATGGTGCAGGAGGCAAATGCAGCACTCTTAATGGGTGAGACAGATGTCAGGTACCATAACAGGACCAAGACATCAGTGCAGAGGGCAGAGCAACATGAGGAGAAAGGCAATTAATTATGACTGTGATGGCTGCTTCATCAGCGCTCAGTGCCTTTCTGTACCCAATGCATATGTGTTGTTTTCCCCTGCCCTGTAACTCCACGCTGGATAGATGACAGAAAGCTTGAGGCGCATGCACATTACAGTGGATACACAATGAGGTCAGGTGATGGTAACAGGGAGCATCAGTGTCAGTGTTTCCTTATAGGTGCAGCACATACCCCCTGAACGTGAACCTGCAGAGTGTACCTCTTGGGTATGTGTACTGCAGGTCAAAAACCACTAGTGTATACCATTGAACCTGGTTGCTTGTCGATTTTAATCCCTCTAAGGTGTTTCTACACGTCTACCTGTGTAAAGTAGTGACATTTAATCTAGCCTTTACATTTTACCTGATACTTTATTTTCCTCTGTCAATACAAAAGATTTGTTTTTAGTAACTTTGCATTTTCAGGGGAAAATACTTTTAGTTCTTATCTTTTTACTATTTATATAATGGAAGAATATTTTAGGGTTTGTTTTACTCTCTTTTTCATTGACTTTGTCTTTGTCTCCAGCTTTTCTCCTTTTCACTGATTTATATGGAAAGTTCTTCTCCTCTCGCTACATCACTTTTGGAGAGCGGCCTTGTTTCTTTTTTGTACCTCAATTTTCTGCATTAGCTCAGGTAATTTTTTTATTTTCTAAGATTTTCATCATTGGTGTCTACTTCACTGAGGGAGCACCTCAATGGTAGAAGAGATAAATATGATTACACCTTGCCTACACTTGTAGAATAAATCTTAGCCTTGGAAATCTGAAGATGCATTGCTTGTATTTCTATTTATTTGTTTGCTTCTACTCTCATAGACTTCTCTTCATAACAGATTAAAAGAAGTCCACTTTTTTCAAAGATTGCATTCTGATGACTTATTTGTGAAGTTCTCTAAAAAAATAATACAAAATCAGAGATAAGGTTATTCACAAACCAAATGGACCAGACTCAACCTCTGTTCTTTTATATATGTGTAGAGTGTTTGTAGTGGTTATTAAGCTATAGAGGATTAATATTTCAATTGAAATTAAAGCTATATAAAATTATAAATTATTATAAATAAAAAATAATAATTTGACAAATTAAAGTAAATCATGTAAATAATAAACTCTTTGGCAAATTAACAATTGATTGCTGATCAACCGTTGACTATGTATATCCAGGCTGACAGGAATGAAGTTTGTAAGGATGTACCTGTACATTATGCAGAGCTTAGGCTACGTTCACATCTCTGCCAGAGTCTTCGTTGGACCTGCATAAGGGAGTTTTCCTCCTAACACTTTCAGTTTAAAAGCAATGGACACCCGACAGTCTGCATTATATACAAAGGTTTCCACCGAGCTGTTTTTGTGGTCTACCTCTCCAGTGTTTGGGTTCCCTGATGGACCTGAACAATGGAGGGGTGATGCTAGTGTGAATCTAACATAAGCAGATGCATAGAATTGTGAGGCTGCAGGAGCAAGACATCCCAGAGAGAAGGATGTGGCTTTCTCCCAGCTTGGTGGCCATGTGGTCTGCCAGGGACCAGCAGCTGTTGAGTCCTAAGCCCAGATCAGCTCTGTGGTGTATAACAGGCTGCATCCTTCTTGTAACTGGGGCCCATGTAATATGAAAATGCCCCCAAAGGTTATGAATTTATAAGCACACGGAGTAAAAATATAAATAACAATATAACCAATTAATTAAAATAAAATAAAGCAAAAAAAGCATCACTAACAGGCCCACATCCCTTTGTGCTCTTACTCTTACTATATGCATACTACAAGCCGTGCTATGTGATTACTATATGGATACTACACTTCTTGTCCAAACCTTCAAGATCTCTGCTTGAAGGGGACCAAGGTGCTAAAACACTCAAGGAACAGCCTAAACTGCCGAAGTCATAAGACTCTGGGTTTTCATTAGGGTCTGAACTGACACTTGGTGAGGGACAGAGAGGAAGCACACAGCAGACTATGACTTCTCCTTCCTGGCTGGAGGAAGATAGAGGAACATCTCCTTGGAGTATATGATAACTCTAGGAACTTCTTCCAAGTCCCTGGTATCACAATGTATTTCTTCCAGTTTATTATCCAGCTTAACTTCTGGAGAAACCATAGCATATGCTGATAATGTAGGAGAAGGGCGTCTCTGGAAGGGATCTTTATGAGCCAGTCATCTAGGTATGGCACTTTGGCAGTTCCTCTGGGTCTGCGTTTTGCAGGAACTGCTGAGAGTACCTTTATAGCTTCAAAGGTATTTATTAAATTTTAGCAACAATTAAAACAAAAGGTAAACATTGGATCAAACAAGGTGCATGTTCAGAAGACTACCTTTATAAAGGTATATGGGGGCAGAGGAAATTTCGAACAGGAGTGCGGTGAACTGTAAGTGGTGAACATACCTTTTGAGAGTCACTGCTATTCTCAAGTTCTTACAGAAAGAACAATGAATTGAGAAGTGAAGGTACACGTCCTTCAGATCTAAGGTTGCCATGCAATCCCTGAAAACCGGGAAATAACTTCAGAGACCCCTTTCGAAAAAAGTAACCTCTGCTTGAAAACTCTTTTCCAGAAGTTCTGACATGGAGGCCTCTAGTATTTCCTACTTCAAGTGTGGGAGATGTCTCATATGAACAAACTTGTCCACAGGGATTCTTAGGAACTGTATTGAATAACCCTAGCAAATTATATTGTACACCCAAGGGTCTGATATGTTTGTCAACCAACCTACTTGAAAGAAAGCTACTGGAATCTGTTAGACTGAAGGAATCAGCTGAGAAAATGTGGCATCAAAAGTTTGGTTTTCTGGATTAGGAGGTATCGCTGTTTCTAAGAAATCCAGAATGCCTTTCAGCTCCTGATGTAGAGGGTTAAGAACCTCTAATAGCTCCACATCCTATGATCATTTTAGCTGCCAACTTAACTTGTTGGTTGGAGTCATCTCACAAGAAATCCACTGCGAGGTCGGTGTGCTTGAATGAAGAAAGATCTTATCTAGGTACACAAGCCTCAATATCAGACTGAAGGAGAAGAAGGGAATTGCTAGTTGAGCAATTCCTCAGTGCTGCTACTGAAACCAGGGAGTAATGGAAAGACAGAGACAGTGAGTCCTAAACTCGACCCAACTCCTATGCCTACCTACTTGCCACATCTGTCCTAATGACAGGAACAACTAGGCGACAGTCTCTTCTCTGACAAGGCAAGGCAACACAACACAGAGGAGCCAGCAAGCCAAGGGTCAAAGCCAGAGAGACAAAGCAGTACCAAATCACAATCCAAAAGAGTTGTCACAAGAAAAGCCAGAGGTCAGAAGTCAGTAAATACAATACAGTAAAAGCAAGTAGTAAGCTTAGCAAGGGCAAAGTCACAATAGGCAGCAAACCTGTGTGGGCTGATAACTTGTTTATAGGAAATCCAGAACCCGCCTCAGACTTAACTGGCAGGCTGTCAATCACACAGGTAAGATTAACTATTAGAGGAGCAGATTGAAACCAAGGAGAAGGAGATGGTTGTGGTAGAAAATCAATTACAGAAATTAGGAATAGGGCAGTGTTCAGACAGAGCAACAAGAACCAAAAGCAAGGAATCATAACTTAACACACCTCCTGCGCTGCAGTGTGCAAGTGGAGGGTTGCATGTAGAGACGTTACAGAAGCAGAATAATTTGTCTTAAGTGAGTAAACTGCTTTTCTATCCATTGGGTATTGGAGATTCAATGTATTTTCAGCTGGGAGTACTGTACAATGTGATAATATGGCTACTGCCATATCCACCTTAGGCAGGGGACCCTGTTTCTCCAACTGCTCTTCTTGGATTGGGGAGAGGTTTTTGAACCTCCTAATGAGAGCTATGCCCTTTTCTAGGGAATTCAATTTAGTTATCATAGCTTTAATTAAGGCTTTGTCTACTTTGAAGGTGCTAGGCCTCCTAGGGATGGTAGCATAGACTTTCCCGAGATCAACATCCTGACATTAGCCTTAAAGGGGACTAACTTATGATTTAATTAATGTATTATTGTTCATTAAAAGTTCCATCTGTCCTACCAGTATTGTGCTGCTGGTAGGATGTAAGGGAATAGGTGTTAGATTACTAAATAGTCTTGTTCCTGGGATGGTCATGGACGAAGAACCCAAATAACCCTCCTATCTTCTAGTTCTGTGCTGGAAACAAGGCTGAATGATCATATTTCTTGACTGTCTAGGAATTTCACTGCATAATCCTGATTGTTTTTAATCTGAAATTGACAGCATATTTAGAGGAATCCATCAATCCCTATATGCCAGTTTTCTATACATTTATTACTCTTCTAAACATTGCCTGTGCCAGTCGTGGCCTTTATACAATATGTGAATCCTAATAAATCTGCCCCATTGAATCTAATTAGAATTTATGAGAACTTTATAATGTCTTTCTTATTGAGGTTTCAAAAACGTAAATGAGAACGTGTTGCTCGACAATCCCAAGGAAAAAATTACACGTGATATTTTGACAAACTTTGCCATTAGAAAAATGAAGAAAATCTATGGACAAAAATAAGTCACATTACATGATACTTCACTGAGGAGGCAGGAGGAAAATCAGATAAAGTGGATGCTGCTTGTATCAAGGGGATCCTTGGTTGACATTACTTAACACTCGTCTTATTATGCAGCTGTTTTGGACTTGGCAGAGCGGACTATCTGCTTACAACAGATACTCCAAAGCACACCGGTGACAAGAATTTACATTATGATTGTCATTGGCTAACTGATTGTGAAGATAGAATTATGTGTGCATCTCACATTTTTGGTGTTATCTAGTAAAGCCACCAGAAGCAGGCTAGATCGGGATTGTACATCGCCTGATGTTTGACTGCTACAAATAACCAGTAGAATGATTTGTGTTATGTTCTGGATCTCATATACATTTACTGTTTTTAGAACTAGAAATGTTTTTGGACACCTTTTCATTGAAAAAACAACAACAAAAAATGCTGCATAGATATCAGAACATCTATTAGTTATAGTTACGTAGTGACTTGAAAGAAAACATAAGGTGCAACCATCCAGATCAATCATGTACACGACCAAACCAGGATTGCAACTAGAGAGCCCTAGAGAGAGACCTAGTTACTAGAGAGAGGGGTGATGTCAACAAACATTGGATTTGCCAGGCTGTTTAGATACAGTACAAGAACAGTGATCTAAACGGTGCCCCAGGTGAAGTATTGCTGTACGCATAGATCTATTTGTCTTAGATCTCATGTAAAGCAATGTACAGAGAAAATAATGGTGGCACTTCATGTGCCAAGGCCAACCATAAGCTTTCATTTACTAAGAAAATAAAGCAGCCATGTTGAGTAATACAAACATCTCAGGAGGTGCATTTCTCCAAAGAAGGGATCACCTTACTAATTCTGTAATTCTGAACATCGTTTAGTTATTTATGTGGTTGCTCTTCACAAAAGGTCATAAGATGATTGTCTTATTGCCTAAAAGATACTAATGACACCCAGATATCTCCCCAGGATTGGAGTCAGGCATGACTCTGGATGTCTAAGGGTGCCTTCACACGGCGTAGTGCGCCGCTCTTTTAGACACTTATACACGTGTCTGAGCGCGGCGCTTCAAAACAGAGCCCATTGATTTCAATGGGTGTTGATATACGCTCGCTACCCATTGAAATTAATCGGAGGCTTTTTTACCTATTGATTTCAATGGGTAGCGCGCGTATATTGGAACCCATTGAACCCGCCGTGTGTAGGCACCCTATGTATTGCTACATACAATATAGGAATGCACTGTCCCAGAAGACTTTTGGAAACTGTTATTACTCTTAAATAAAAAAGGTATTTTGGGTAAATCTGTTTCCTGAACATAAGATCTGTCTGCTAGAACTTTTAAACTGCAATGTGGGAGATGTGTGTTATATCAAGTCTCCTGCAGGTAGCTGGATACAATTTGCCCCATCTATGAAACAGGAACTTATATGTAAATTAAATAACATTATCATATGGGAATTGGGTATGTACCGTATATACTCGAGTATAAGCCGAGCTTTTCAGAACAGTTTTTGTGCTGAAAAAGCCCTCCTCGGCTTATACTCGAGTCAAGCAAAAAAAAAAAAAAAAAAAAAATTGGGGGGGTTGGGGGTGTCTATGACCAGCCACAATAATAGTGTATAGAATCTCCCATAAAATAGTGAAAAAAAAAACCTTAAAAAAAAATATAATAAAAAAGTAAAATAAATAAAAGTTCTAAATCACTCCTTTCTCTAGAATACATATAAAAGTAGAAAATTACTGTGAAACACATAGACATTAGGTATCTCTGTGTCTGAAAGTGCCCGGTCTACTGAATATAGGGGATCTGCAGGGGTTAATAGGAGCACTGCAGATACCCTATATTCAGCCAGGCTGAATTCCAAGTGGGGGAAAAAAAACCTCAGTCCTCAAGCTCAGGGAAGGGGCAGACAGACAACCAAAACACCCCCTCCCCTTCCCCAGCACCCAGCATCTACTGCACCCAAAAACTCCGACCATTTTAATTTTTGAAATTTTCCAGTAGCTGCTGCACTCCCCCCCTCGACTTATACTCGAGTCAATACGTTTTCCCATTTTTTTGTAGTAAAATTAAGGGCTTATATTCAGGTCGGCTTATACTCGAGTATATACGGTATCTTAAATGAAATGTATTTAGGGTCAGTGGCTGAATACTCCAGAACTGCCCTTTCGGGCTTTGCTGGACCTGAAAATGAGTGGGATTTTGCTTACTAGTGGGATCTATTAAAACCCTAAGTACTTGTGCATTAGGATCATAGTGAACACATGGCATTTTGAGGAAGGTGTAATGGGGAAAATTCATTATCCCACCATTGCCAATTTTTAGTGTAGATGAGTGACATTTATTATTGGAAGCCAGTATGCCAGTAACATCAATCTCTAGCTTTGGTATGTGGTGGATATTATTCTTTTATGGCAAGTTAGCAGAGAAGACCTAGAACAGTTTTTAATAGCTAGCATAACTTCTTGTAATTCTCCTTTGAAGTTAAGTAATACATCGGAATAGCCTTAAGAAAGGCTATTGTTCTTCTACCTTTCGTTGTGTTCTCCGTGCCCCTGTTCCTTAGGAATCCCGTTTTTTGTCGGTATGCAAATGAGTTCTGTCGTAGCACTGGGGGCAGGCCCCAGCGCTCAAACAGCACTGGGGGCGTCCCCAATGCTGCGAGAGAACTCTCTCCAGCGCCACCTCCATCTTCGTCAGCAGCATCCTCTTCACCCTCTTCTTCTGGTGCAGGTTTCATACTTCAGAGCAGACTGCGCATGCCCAAAGTCCACGAGAAAATGGCCACTCACACAGTATTGTAAGCGGCCATTTTCCCGTGGCCTGTGGGCATGCGCAGTCTGCAGCGGTGCGGAGAAGACAACAAAAGGTAGAAGAAGAATAGCCTTTCTTAAGGCTATTCCGACGTGTTACTCAGAAAAAAAAAGTGTTTGAAAGATAGGATCCCTTTAATGATATTAAGCACAGGACTTTTTCAACCACAATAATAAACAAAATCTACAATGAAGACTCCTAATGGTACATTCAGTACAAATGTGAATGTAGCCAAACAGAGACAAAATTGAACATCAATAATTAACGGTGACACAATCAAACATCCAATAAAGGGATATGAAGTCCCAATAAAACAGTATTTTATGGATTACACAAATAAATTTATTGATATGCTTAACAGGGCTATTTGTCTGCCTCTGCTCCATTCACTTCAATTGGAGTGCCAGAAATAGACAAAATATAGGCACCTTCATCCACTGCTACATTCACAATGGTGGCTAAAAAAAACCTTTTCTCCGGTTTGATTGGAGTCTCAGCAGTTAAGCAGTTACACCCTCAACGATCGGCAATTTATCCCTTATCCTATAAATAGATATAGTTGGGAGTAAAGAGTTTTCACGGTATAACCACTTCAAATGCCATGAAAACAATTGATGTAGTAGATGTATTCCTATGTGTTAAAGGGGTTTTGCCTACATGCCTGATATTTTACTTCCCATTTAATTGAAACAGACCATGTGACTCATGAACATGGTATTACATCTTGAGAAGAGGAAGCAGCACTTGTCCCAGCGGCCTAGTCAATTAGCTGGCGTCCAACCCACACTGATCTGATATTGATAATCTATCTCAAGTATTGGTAATTAATATTATAATTTTGGACAAACCCTAAAATGGACTATGTTTGGACTTTGGGATATGCATAAAATGGTACCTTGGACAACTTGGATAAATGTTGCACAACTTGTGATTGAACAAGTCATACTACTGTGTATGTCATGCGTTGAATAATATAATTGGTGAAACCGTCTGAACTCTCCATTGCCTTGTCTTATATACTGTATACAGCTGTGTAGATAATTCCTCGTGGTGGGATGAATTCACAAGCAACTGAGATGTGCATTGTAATTAATGTAGGCCCTAACTACAGGTATTGTCACTTAACATCTTAACTTACTGAAACTGTAATGTCTCTGCAGGAGGCGTGTTCAGTTATTCCTTGCTTTAGGTTCTTCTTGTATTGTCTGAACATTGTCTTATTCCCTCACCTCTGTGATTGATTTTCCACCACACCCATCTACCTCTCCTTGGTTTCCCTCTGCACCTATAATAGTTAATCTTTGCCTTACCTGTGTGATTGACAACCTTTCTGCTAATAAAGTCTGGGTAGGGTTCTGGACTTCCTATGCACAGGTCTTTAGCCCACACAGGTTTGCTGGCTATTGTGACTCTGTCTTTGCTAGCTGTTCTCTTTGTTATTGTATTTTATGACTTATGACCTTTGGCTTTTCTTGTGACTATTCTTTTGGATTGGCTTTGACCCTTGGCTTTCTGACTCCTCTTCTGTGTAGTCTTGTTCGCATTCTGTGTTATTTAGAGAAGGGACTGTCACCCAGTTGTCCCTGTTATTAGGAAATTTGTGGCAAGTAGGTAGGGACAGGGGCTGGGTCAAGTTAAAGACTCACTGTCTCTGCCAGCCCAAATAACCTTCTGCATTGTTTCCCTTCCGGATCAGCGTGGATCCTATTCCAGATCTTGCAGTCTGGACAGTCTGGCAAGCCAGGTAGTTGAGCTAGCTAAACAGGTTCATACCGTATAAAGAACCAAGCTGAGGCTGCTGTATCATCCCCTGCTGTTTTTTCCCTTCCCAGGGTTAAGGTGTTACTCCCGGACCGAGGGGACCGAGAAAAATTTGAGACTTTCCATCTGTATTTCCATATTAATCCACATGCATCCCAAGCTCAAATGGTGGGAGTAGTCTATATCTTTCCTACAGGGGGATCCACAAAGTCTGTAGGATCCCTGGGATCTATTTATGTTGAGCTAGACCACATTGCGCTTGCGGCATCTCAACTCCTCACCATGTGGCAGGGCAAACGCTCTGCTGAGTGGTATTGCTGAGTTCCACAAGTGCAGTATAATTGCAGGTTGGTGTGAGTCAGCTCTAAAAGCTCACTTTAAACAAGGCCTGTGTGATCGTGTTAAGGAGGTCTGGTTTGCGCACCCAGATCCACCTACTCTTGAGCAGGCCATGACTTTAGCCATCTGTATTGACTATAGAATTCGGGAACATTTTATAAAGCGAGTAGGGCCTGTTTCCTGCAAGTTTTCTGTCTCTTTTTCCTTCTCTCCTGAAAAACCTACTTTTTCTCCCATCACTCCTGGTGAGGAACCCGCAACTGGGAGCTGTGGATGCCAAGATTTGATGAGAGCATTGTCTCCGGAATAACCTGTGCCTGTACTGTGTTATTTCAGTTCATATCATCCGAGACTGCTCAGTCAGACCCCGCACACCAGTGGAAAAACTTAAGTGCCTGAGTGGTAGTTGGAAGAACCACTCAGGCAACCAGGTATTTTCCGTAAATAGCAATAAGATGCTGTTCTCAGGGGATAGATCTGTTTCTTTCCAGGCCCTAGTTGACCCTGAGGCTGCGTCAAACTTTGTTAAATTTTTGTTTGTCGCATCATTAGGCATTGAACTTTTGCCACTCGATACTACTCTGTTGGTTACTGGGGCGGATTATGCCCCACTGGCCAGGGGTAAGTTCTGATTCAAGACCCCCTTAATCACTTTGCAAGTTGGCTCAGCACATTCTGAGGTCATAAGTTTTTTCTATAAGGAGCATCTGTGTTCTGATATTATTTTGGGGCTCCCCTGGTTGAACCTCCATAACCCTATTTTTGAATGAGGTAAAAGGTTGTTTGGTAAAATATGGAGATCAGTGCTCATCCCACTGTAATGCTTTGCACACCTTATATTGTGCCAGTGAAGAGATGGTCTCAGCTACTAAAGGTTGGGAATACCCCTCTAGTCTTAAAACCCAAAAGTATCGGAGAGAAAATACTGAATCCTTCTAAAGGATTCAGGGTCATAAAAGGGGGTTATGGTAATGTCTCTATCTGCTCAGTCCTCTGTGCCGCCTTCCGCTTGTGCGCTGCAGCTCAGGAGGTGTGTTCAGATATTATTCTTTGCTTTAGGTTCTTCTTGTATTGTCTGAACACCGTCCAATTCCCTCACCTCTGTAATTGATTTTACACCACACCCATGTTGGTTTCCCTCTGCTCCTATAATAGTTAATCTTGGCCTTACCTGTGTGATTGACAACCTATCTGCCAATCAAGTCTGAGGCGGGTTCTTCCTATAAACAGGTCATTAGCCCACACAGGTTTGCTGGTTATTGTGACTCTGGCCTTGCTAGCGGTTCTCTTTGCTATTTTATTGTATTTTATGACTTCTGCCCTTTGACTTTTCTTTCTACTACTCTTTTGAATTATGATTTGGTATCGCTTTGTCTCTCTGGCTTTGACCTTTGGCTTGCTGACTCCTCTGTGTTGTGTTGTCTTGTCCACATTTAGTGTTTACACTTATTTAGAGAAGAGACTGTCACCCAGTTGTCCCTGTCATTAGGACAGCTGTGGTAAGTAGGCAGGAACAAGGGCTGGGTCAAGTTCAGGACTCACTGTCTCTGTCTTTCCTTTTTCCAGGTTTCAGCAGCACTAGGGAATTACTCAACTGGCAATTCCCTTACAGAATCCCACTTGCAATGTTACAGCAGTTTTCATGTCTTAAAAACATTTGTGATGTCACAGTAGTTAGCTGATAAGGTATCACTTGTGATGTCACAGAAGTTAGCTGATAAGAGATCACTTATGATCTTGCCCTGACTGAAACACACTTGTAATTTCACAGTAAAGTTTTATTCACACGAATGTCAAAAATTGCCATTGATTTTTTGAACACATTGATATTAATGAGTTTAGTCGCACAGCCTTTTTTTGTATCAGTCTGTTTTAATGGTCCTATTTTTGTCCATTGCCATTGATCCCTCAATAGACTCAAGTCCATGAGGGATCTGTGAAAACAGATGCCTCACAGATGCAAAGCAGCCATTAAAAAAATAGACCATTCAGTTGTTTTTCACAGCTATTTTTTCTGCAATTGTGTGAATGTAGCGTTATTGCTGATACACACTTGTAATGTCACAGTAACTATTTTGATGAAAATATATTAGCAACGTCACAGTAGCTTTTGTGGCTCAAACACACTTGTGATGTCACAATAATTGTCCTGAATAAACTATGATTTATATTTCACAGTGATTTTCCTGACTTATACACACTTGTGAACTTCAAGTGAATGGGTTTGAAAAGTGAGCGCCTGTGAGCGTTTTGTACCTGTCCATGGCAAACCAGTTTTTTTTAACTGGACATAAAGTCGGACATGCAGTCACCACAGAAAGGTACAAAATGCTCACGAGCGCTCACTTTTCAAAACCATTCACTTGAATGGGTTTGAAAACTGACTGTAGGTTTTCCGTCCCCTGTCCAGTTAATCGGGGCAGAAGACTGAAACCCAGCTGGATTGATTAAAGCACACACGGGCGCAGATGTGAACCCGCCCTCAAACCTCTTTGTGATGTCACTGAATATACCCAATAAAAACACATTTGTGATATTGCAATAGCTTTGCTGACTGAAACGCACTTATGTCACAGCAGTTACCTGACTGATAGCCACTGAGTCACTGTGTTAAGAAAGTGACACCTGGATCCAGTGTCATAAGGTCACTGCCTCACAGTGTTAGGTGGCGCATAGCTAATACTGCTGGAGTAATTGAGAGTTTTTGTGTCACAGTAAATGGGTGAACACCGGCCTTCTGTTAGGCAGAAATAATCTGTATAGCAAGTACTTCCTAGCCTGGGCGCAACAGAAGAAATGCAGCTGCTGTCACCAGAAATGGAGAATAATAGTGCGAGAAGTATTGTAGAGATTAAACATGGTCCTCAGACATATGAGTGAGAGCAAACATTAAGACCTGACCTAAGGATACAGCAAAGTGAGTTTTCTCCACCTGCAATACTAGTCATAGTGCCATGTAGCCAGTCTCCATCCTCTGTCTCATCATGTCTATTCATCCCATGGTGAAACTGACCTTCATTACAACAAGAGAGTAGTAATCATAGTTAGAAATGAGCGAACACTAAGATGTCCGAAGTTCGAAATCCGATTCGAACAGCCGCACTACACTAAGCTAATTTAAGGCAGTGTTTGTACCTCGATCCTCTATCTTGGGGGTGGGTCTTGTTTCTGAAGTTATAAGTAGGGGAAATATTTTGGCTATTTAGCTGTGGATTATAAGGGATACTTTGACAATATTTGTTCCTTTAGTATATATATATTTTTGATATTCCCCAAGAAATACTTTTTTGGCTGATTACAAGATTTAGGTCTTTTTAATTTTATATGCTTTTTAAGAATATCAATAAAGGCTATGTTTAAACGTCCCTAGATAGTTACCTACCTATGCTTAATTTTTGTTTTTCACAATTGGGCACGTTATAAGGTATTATCGTTAATAATATTTTGGGATAGAAGTAACATCACCAACAGAACTATGTATTCATGGCTTCATGAAATGAGTTGTTATGGTTGAGTAGCTTGAAATACACTAAATCTCACCATATTCAATGCTAAACATGCCACCACTGTACTCTGGAGCAGTGTGTTCTTTGGAATGATGAATTATGTTGCAATATCTGGCTTTATCATGGATGAATCTGGGTTGGACGGAATGTGTAGTGTCTACTACCAGTGCACGAAACAAGGTCCACAAAGACATGAGGGAGTATGTTAAGATAGTTGTTTCATACTCTGAAGAGTACAGGAGAGAGTCACCAAATTTATTAAGAATCTATGAGCTGGCATAGGTTATGCTATAATATATACTCATAGCTGGTGTATATTATTAGAGATTAGCTAATTTTTCACTGTGCACCAGCTACTTGGACAGGGGCATGTCCCAACCGCCCTGATTTCCGTGGGATATTCACGGATTCGGTGTCCTGTCCTGCGGTCCTGGTCGGCGGGAGTTATGTCCCGATTTCAACTCATCGTCGTCCAAAGGAAGCCGATGAGTTGAATACATAGGCAATTAAAGCAGGAGCTGTCACAGCTCAGCTCCTGCTTTAATGCTGTGCTCCGGCTCCTGCATGTGTAGGCGCGATGTGATGACGTCACATCGGGCCTACAACTATGTTAGTGGATTGAGAGAGTGGTGGGGGAGCATTGGAAGGTGAGTATAAGTATTTGTTTGTGTTAAACATTGAGGGGAACATAATGTAGGAGGCCTATGAAACAGGGGGCAGATGAAGGGCGGGGGGGGGAACTGCATGACATTGCGGCAGATGAAGGGGGGAGAACAGCATGACACTGGGGCAGATGAAGGGGGAACGGCATGACACTGGGGCTCATGAGGGGGGGGACAGCATTAAACTGTGGTCAGAGATAGGGGGACATGAAACTGGGGGCAGAGATGGAGGGGGGACATGAAACTATGGGCAGAGATGGGGGACATGAAACTGGGGGAGAGATGGAGGGGGGAATATAATTTACAGGTGACTGTAGCAGGATTATACTGTGAGGGAGCACATGAAAAATGAATGAGAATGGGCGGAGTCAACATAAAAGTGGGTGGAGCTAAGTTTGCTGCGACGCGCATGCGCCACATATTTTGTCCCTCTTTTGTCTCCTCGAAAGTTGGGAGGTATGATATTCAGTTTCATCACTGTTGGATGAGGACACACATACTGTTGTCTCTTCAAAATCGTTTTGGTGATCGATTGCTGACACAGTGACTGACTGGGAGGAGGAGGAGCAGGTGCATCAGGACCAGCAGATGATGGGAAGGACACACAGCTTCCTTCGGCTGAGTTGGTGGAGCCTTGACTGCCCGAAATTGTTTGCGTGCCACTGGGTGATGCAGCGCTTGCTGTGGCAGGCTGGACCACCACATTGGAGCCATGGTTCTCCCTTGCCACTTAATGGTGACGCTGCATATGTTGACGCAGGGCTGTGGTATCAACATTGGCACCCTGGCTATGCTTCATCTTCTGCTCACAGATTCGACATATGGCCATGTTCAACTCCCCCAGAAGCTTAACAAAAAACTGTCACATCGCCGAGGAGGTGATTTTACCCCCAAAACTCCACACTGACTGACTTCTACCGCCACTACGGGCACGTTTGGCTCCCGACCTTCCACTGCTACCACCCTGCTGACTTCTTGCCACGCTACCGAATTGCTGGCTTTGCTGCTGCCTCATGCCTCTTCTCCCAATGATGATAAAGCACCTTCGTCATCCAGCTCACAATTGCGATTGGCTACATCATCATTGAGTACTGTCTACACGTCACTGATGTCCTCATCAACGGTCCCTGAACAAGGAGCCTGACAGCTCACAACACCAGCTCCCATGCCACTCTCCTCATTAATACTTGCCCACCTACCGGAGGAAGTGGCAGATGTCTCCTCCAGATCTTGGCTAGGCAATAGTTGCTAACTGTCCTCTAGTAGCTTGTCCTTGCTGTATAGTGGAGCTGAGCCCACAGAATAGAGTACTTCTCTAGCTGAGGGAACAGAAAAAGACAGAGACAGGTCGAGGACAGGTGAGGGCACAAGGCCTGCTCCTGGGACATGACTAAGGGTTGTGTTTGACGAACCCACCGACTCTTGGCTGGAGGGGGTGTCTGGTGTGACTTGAGATGAAGTAGAAGACCAAGTCAACCATTCTAGAACCGCTTGGTTGCTTGGTTGCTGGTCAAGACACAACTGCTAGCTGACACTAGGAGCTCAGGCTTCTGGAAATGACCCCTGATGCCACACCCTCTTACTCTTCTGTGACTTGTGCCTGAGCCAGAAACATTTAGGCCTGTACTTGAATCCAAGATGGCGGAAGGTATTTATAGGGCTGTCATCACAGGGCTGGCTATCTGCTGATTGGCTGCATGCATGGCATTTTGGGTGCTTCTGCGTTTCCAGAGTGCCTTGCCCCAAGTCCTAACGTGCAGCAGCCATTTTAGGAAAAGCGTGAAGAAATCTGTATCCGACGCAAATCGAATATTTCTTGAAATACGGAATGAATTCCACTTCATTAGCTTCAATTTGCTCATCTCTATATATTATAGTAAACCTGTTGGGCCATGGGAGGCCACATTCATCCCTGTAAACCCACCTACTTTTCTCAATACTTTTAAAAAAGTGTCAAGCAACCATACAGGATAAAAAAAAATTGCACATTTTTGTGCAAAAGTCTTTTTTATATACCAGAACACTTATGCAAAGTCCATGATAAATTCCTTCCATGGTTTGGTTTCTTGGTAGATGAACACAAGTGTCCTACCCAACCCCCAGAATTCAACCCCATTGGAATGAACTGGTATGCTATTTGTCAGCCACAATCAATGCCTGACCTCAGAAAAGCCCATTTGGCTAAATGAAACTAAATTCTTATAGTCTGGTAGAAAGCCTTCCAAGAAGAATAGAGACTGATATGGCAGTAACAGGGGGCCATATCAATGCTGGTTTTGGTATGGGATGTCCAACCAGCCAATATACTGTAGGTGTGAGGGTCAGGTATCCACAAGCTTTTGGACAAACAGTGGCTTTATGTTATTTATTTTCTCTGATCTTCTTTAGGGTCCATTCACACAAAGGAAAATGGTGCTGAATTTCAGCGCTGAAATAATAGCCTCCCACTGATTTCAATGGGCTCCTTTTTCTGCTAGCAGAAAATTCTGCTAGCAGAAAAAGAAACCCATTGAATTCAATGGGAGGCTTTTTTTTCAGCGCTGAAATTCAGCACCAAATTCAGCGCCATTTTTCTCCATGTGAACGGATCCTTACTTTGGATCCCAAGAAAGTATAGCTTTGTAAGCAGCTCAGGAGTAAGCTTTGGAAGGCAGCTCTTTTTAGAACAAATTTCATTTTTCTTTAATTACATTGGATTTTAACAAGATTTGATATCAATAAATAATTGGAAACTACTGTAGAGTACAAATTAGGATTGGAAGGACGGACATTTTTTTGTATGATGGGAACAATATTCAAAAGACATAGATTGATCTGTTTGGCAAAAGGCAAAGAATTCCTGCCATGAAAATTCTTTATTACGCATAAGAGACAAAAAAGATGGACACACAATAGGGGAGATTTATCCATCTGTCTCCAGCAGTTTTCTGGAGTAGAAGGATGTTATTGTGGTGGTCATTTGGTTCAAGACCCTTTCTTGCACCAAACTTGAGCCACAACCCCATTTTTCACCTAGCTCACCACATTGTGCGCAAATGTGAGCAGGGACGGGGACGCCTTGGCTCGACATATTCATTATAACTTACACCAATTCTCTGGCATACGTTATAATGGAAATCTATGCCAGTTGCTAACTGCCATAGATCTCTATTCTGGTGCAGAGATTCATAAATCACTCATTCCTTGCGCCTTTATTAAGACTGGAGTATGAAGCCGCAATCTTAATAAATGTGTCCCAATGTGTGTGGCAGATACAGATTTCTTAACTACAAAGATGTCAGAAAGGAAAAGGCTTGTGAACATTGTACAATAAATAAGGAAACACAAAACGTACTTTATTTTTTCATTTCTTTATACAAAATAAGTAAGCTCAGAAGCTTCTCAAATTATAGTACAGCAAAAGGGGCTTCCTTACTGCCCCCTCCTCTCGTCTCCCATAAATTATTTTTTTGGGGGGCTGGGAGGTTATTTAAAAAAAAAAACATTTGTGCACAATTTCTTGGAGGTCCATGAGTAATAGGTAAAGGTGACTTTTTGCCTAATATCAGTGAAAGACAAATCCTACAAACTTGCCACTAGAGGACATCCTAACACCACATTGTTGGTATACATCAAACAGATCAATTTAAGCCTCTAGAACTATCTTTAAAGGTTTTTTTCTTTCTTCAATGCATTTTTTCATCCGATTGTAAGAACATAAGGGTTATATATTTGACAACCATTTCTTAAGCACACTGGGTTAATTCCAGCTAAGAATTTAATCAATGTAAAAACTTAGAGTGGGAGCAATATCTAAATCCAATCCATCACATTAGCATGTTCAGGTCTGCTAACATTTCTTATTGCTGCAAGTACTGCCCAGCGTGACAGCTGATGCATAAGAAATAAAAGGAACTTTTTTATTACAAATGACCCATTAGTGACAGTGAGGTTTGGTGCCCAATTCGGTCGTTGTATTGTTGTCAATAGAAAATTCTATAAAGGATTGCAAAACACAAATGAAATAAACTATTTGGAATATAAGCTTTTGCCGACGATCTGAAAGCTAAATGATTTCCTCTTTTCATCATCTTTTGGAATTGACACTAGTAATAGAAAGTTATAGTAGGAAAATTGGTCCCAATCCATGTGGTAAACTAGTAGCTTCACTGGCTTTCCAATAAGAGGGAGGAGGCAGTCTATTCAACAGCCATGGAGGTGAATTTTGGTTTCAGTGCCATCTTGGTCCCAATGAAGAATCTTATCCTGATATAATGGTCCGGTATTTCAGGATGAGATACAAGGAGACAGGCTGGAGGTCTACTGTCAGGAAGTTGGCTTTTGGTTGTGTCTGTACTCATTCATTTTGGTTTTTATGTTGTCCCTTTTGTCAGAGGAGTGTTCATTTCGAGCTCAGCATGGGGCATTGTATTGTAGAGTAGGAGGTACTCCAGGACATCTTATTCTCTACTTTATGCAGGATCAAGTCTTTGTCCTATCACTTTGAAAGGATGAACTAAAAAACAAATGCTTGATGAGTGGTCAATGACAAGAGTAAGTTTATCCCCCCAAGCTTCCATTTATTACCACACTGTGGCCTCATTAATGTCAGGGTTTTGATGGGGTATAGGACCATTAAAGCCGCTATTGCTAGACATAGAAAATGGTGGACTTGGACCACTGCCGAAGACTTCCCCAGATATTGGATGAAGTGAGCCTGTCATACCAGGCTCTGGACTGGGTGTATCAGGGTGAGATATCATGTCCGCATATCTTTGGTTTTCTGAAGGGTGGTGGCCAGCTAGTGGTGGTTCTAGAGAACCAAGAGGGGTAGAACCAGGCCCTGAATTCTGTAAGTAGCTGGAATCTGCTGGGGATTGTGTCTGGGAGGATGGAGGACCATGAGGGAAAAAATCATAGTTTCCACTTCCGTAATAATCTCCTTGGTAATCTGAAAAAATAGAGTAAAATTGAGTGAGAATATAAGAAAAGAAGCTTACATTTCTAAAGACAGTGCAGTCATTTCTAATAATGATCTATTGTTAACCCTCATTTCTAAATGTCTATGGTAATGTTAGTAAAAAAAAAAAAAAAAAGACAACATCTGAGTAGAATGTCATAGACTCGTCCAAGATGTGTAGGCCTGGCTTTATAACCTATTTTGTTTCTAGTAGGTCTACATTTGGCCTTTTATGCATGTTAGTACAGCACAAGAGCCTAACATGAAGAATGGAAAGCTCGTCTTGGTGGCTGTGGTACACGAGATAGCACCAGAAAGCAGCTCTTTTGTGTGTTTTCTTGTGAATATATAATTTATTCTGTCAATGCAGGAGAGTGCTGCAGATAAAACCCGCCATAGGATTAAAAAGCAGATGACAAGCATATGAAAACTACAAGTGGAAGAAAAGACAAAAAGAATGAAAGGAGAGAGAAGCCACTGTGAAAGTAGAACTTGCTTTGCATTAATTAAGACCAAGACAGGAAAGGTGAGAAATTCATTTTTTTTCTCACAAGTTTTAACTTAGGTGGAAAAACTGTTTTATAAAAATATAAGAAATTTAGGCGAGAAAAGACTTTGCTTGGGGCAATGTTGACATCATCCAGTAAAATTTATACTGACACTATGTGCATTCATTTTTGTATGTATAAAAAATTAGAGGCCTAAGATGGAGCAATAGACACGTATAATCTTTACGGCTAGTTTATTAACAACAGGTTAAAAAAAATCCTATGGTTTATGTTGCAGATTTACTGTATGTGTTCGAGACCTTTTTCTATATGGGTGCCGATATCTACCCTTTTTGTTTACTATCTGTCATGTAAAAGGCCAAGTGTCTTCATGTGATGTTGACAAAGTTCAGCATCATTTCTTACAACAGCGGCATGCTTTGATGCCATGAGATGAACACCTCCCACAATACTAGCTTGTCTCGGGTCAGTGCTCTCATACCCTAATTAATGGTAAATAATAAGCCAAACACTTAGTAGAAATAAATCACACGCCTAGCAGAATGAAACCCATTTGTAAGTGTGGCAAGGCATTAAGTGTTCAGGGTATGCTGGGTTGCGTCAGGAGGAACTGAAGAATACAAAGATGCGGGGAAGGAGCAGATGGGGAAATAATTACTTTTTAGGCTACTTATTACACAATGAAAAAATGTACGAAGATTTAATAAAAATGATCTAAAATAAAAATGCTAAACCTAGGGAATGAGAAACATATTATACCATTATTATTATTAGTAATAATAATAATAACAATAACAAGTATACTATTAAAATAAATCTTTGGATACATTTAATAAGGAAGAAGACAGCCTATATTCTACTTCTTTAATTCGGGGTACTAAATATAATTGTAAATGAAAAAAGGATCGTATGTGAAAGGATCTATGGGTCAGATTTAGTATCCTTTTAATTGAATTTGCAACTAAATCACCTAGAGGAGAAGGAATAAAGCCATGTATTTGGATTCTTTTGTTTTGCTCTTTGCTCAGAATGAAAGAACCGATTCTGTAATCTCTTGACATACAAATCTATTCAGGGCACAGAATGCACAGCTCTTGGTAAACAGACATCCTCATTCATACAGCTCAAAGAAACAAGACACATCTAACTTGTAACAGATCACAAAGACATGGGAAGGGGGGTGATGTATAGAGGAGAAGGGAAAATCTGAGATTCGGGAGAGGGAGGCAGAGAAGTGGAAAAGATTGAAGAAGGAATATATATTAGGTACAAGGATGGCAAATGTCTTCAAAGAAAGACGGGGAGCTGGGGAATATGGAGGTGTGATAGAGGAAGCAGGGGAAAGGGAAAGACATCCAGATATTAGATATTGACAGCAATAGTATAAGCTCAGGACAGAGGCTGCGTAGCTTTATATTAAAATTAGTAGAGAAAATTAAACGGACTCAAAATGTAGAAATGCAGAATATATTTTAATGTTCTTCTATAACTAGAATAAAATACTATAAATCTATGTCTATGGTCATATCTATATAAATTAGATATTAGATAGGTTTGATTTGTTAAGAGCAGCCATGTATGAATACAAGTCGGATAAAGGCCTTTGTTAAATTTTTCTGTTTGTTTGGATAAAAAGCAAGTGGCAGTAACAATGTAAGAAAGTGAACAGAGAAGAAAACGAGAGAAAACATAGAAATCGCAGGTGAAGAGGTGAAATATGTGACAAGAGAGAAGACGGATATAACCCGCCGCTGCATTTTATTACTCTCAGATTATTATTTACGTCTGAGATTCAGGGGCACATGACACACATAATAATTGCAATTGGGTAAATTGTGAATCAGAAGAAGGAGAAAACAAACAAGAAAGGCAGGGTACCCTGCTCTCTTCCAATCACCCTCCATATGTTCAAAGAATGTGAAGGTAATTGGAACAACTGTTGTCTGAATAAGGTACAAAGAAAGCAGCTGTGCTATTGTCCCCTACAACACTACAGAGAGAGCGATGGAGAGAGTGAGGGGAGAGTAAGAAGGGGAGGTAGAGAGAGGGGAGAGGAGAAAGGTGGGGAGCATAGAGTGGGGGAAACCCTGAGGGGGGCATGTCACCTCCACAATGACATGTCTATCTTACTTTCTACTTGCCGCACGAGAAAAAGTTTACAGGAAGAAGGAAGGAGACCTTTAAGAGGTGATGGCTGCAGTAAGAGGAGGAGGTGGTGATGGTGGTTAGAGGATTGAGAGGGAAAAGGAGATTAAAGAGACCTCAGGAAGAAACCTTGTGAAAATCCTTCTCTTGGAGGCTTTGCAATCATTTAATCTTTGAAAATGAGGTTTCTGGGTAGGGCAAAGGTATTTTAGGGATAAAGAAAACTAAAATCCTTTACTATTCCTTAAATAGGCACTGATAGGGGTCAACACAAGGAATGTCATACATCTTAACTAAAATATGAGTTTTCATTATTGACCTTTATGTTAAAAAAAAAAAAGAAGTTGAAGCGATCGGCTAACTTTAATCTGTGCACAGCATGGCATGGAGCACACATTCTGTATGAGTCCAGTAGTGCTGCAAGCAAATAAAACAGATTAAACATTTTTTGTATGCCTTTGGTCACGCATATAGAAGACATGGAGTGAATACCGCTCTATGTGTGTCTTTGAGATATTTTTTAAAAATGAAGACATTTAATGTAATATAGAACTGTTCCTTTGATAAACCCATTCTAAAATTTAAGTAATGAGGTTTTGACTAAAAGATTTCCAATGTAGAAAGAAATTTTTATGAAAAAAATGAAAACATTGCTTCTGATTTTTCAGATAAGAACTCCAAGCTCATCGTTACAATATAGCAGGATGCTTTGCCCCCATGGGGACTGTATATTCTAATATGGAAGAAGTCAGAAGGCTATAAGAAATTAATAGTGGCCAACATACTTTAATGTTACTCATATTTACTGATGAGATGTAGCTAAGTATGTAACAGAGGTGTAACTGTTTGTACCTTGGAAGGATATTGGAATAGGTTGGATGTGTTGGTAAATGATGATAATAACCAAAGCTACATGTTCCAAGGATTTAGTTCAAGGAATAAATGTGCTTAGAAAACCTCATTTCCCAAAGGGTTCTGAACAAATACTCATTGCCATAAAAACATGCATTATACTTTATTTGTAAAAAAAAAATAATAAAAAAAAAAAATTAACAAATGAATTACAAAAAACGGTTAATACTGTGGAAATAAAATAATGTATGGTCCGGTCTGACATTACTTCAAATCCAAATTCCAACTTTGATTTTCACCAGTAAGGATCATTACTGAATTCCATTTCATAGGTGGGGTCCCAGTCAGCTGAGCATATGTCTAAAGGTACATCACACTCAGGCTGTAGGTTACCTCCATAGTAGCTGTAAGGGCCAGACCCAAGAATGTCCGACTCATCAAGTCTTCCGCCTAATGGCCTCATTCGTCTTGGGCTTCTGAAGAAAGCATGCCTTCTAGCACCTAAAGCACTGAGTTGTTTCATTCTCCTCTCCTTGGATCTCCTGTTTTGGAACCAAACCTATAATAAAGGTAATGAAAACATACACAATTAGTCATGTAGTAAAATGACATGCCAAATAAATGTCTTAATAATCTATAATATATATATATATATATATATATATATATATATATATATATATAAAATTTATTTATTTAGTTAAAGATGGCACCACACAGGAGGTAGGTGTGATTCTCCAGGAGCTAAAGACAGTGGAAAATGCTGCAAATCTCTCCACACCTATGATGGCGTCTAGTCACACAATAGTAACATACAAGTATTACCAATATCTTATTTGGTCTGCCAGGCAATGATACAATATCCTTTCTGACTTTCTCTGTATTCTATACATTACAGTAGCATAAGCCCAGGATATAAACTCAAAGACATGATAATGATGTTTTAGAAGAAGACTTGCATGTATTTGGACAGTCTTGTGCGCCACTGAGGTGATAAGCAACTGCAAGCTATTAGTTACTAAAGAGACTTAAAGGAAACTCGGTATGATGAGCCTGCAATCCAATGTGTAGTCAGCATATAAAAGCAGCTGAGCAGAGTGATATATAGGCTTGTGGGAAACGATTCACTATAACTTGTCATTTATTCATTTTAATTCATATTCATCCTAGACTTAGGAGTCTAGTGGGTGGTCGTATTAATGAGAATTAGTTTTCCTGGTATGTGTATGCATATAGACTTGTCAGTCACAGTGTAGGACTGCCCACTGGACTCCTAAACCCAGAATCTAATCCCCATGCCCATTTTACACTGCTACCTAACACCTTGAATGTAAATTTAGACTGGTGGATCCTATAATATGTACATAAATGTAAACCCATCGTATTTTTGGTATAAAAACTTTTCTGGATTGCTAAACGGGCTAATTTTTTTCAGTTTGGCAATGCCCGTGATCATGTGTACAGCAGTACCGTTTTTCATGAACCTGTCAAATACAGCCGTGTCCACCCATGCAAGTCCACAGAAGGCACTTATTCACATGACAGTGAATAATGGCAAAGTAAGGGCCATTTTGGAAATGGCCATTACATGGCAGTTATAGAACCCATGTATATTGCTATATCTATGTCAATTTTGACGGACAAAGATAATGCAAGTCAGTTTTTATGATGGCCGTTTTATAATGGGCTGCCAAGAAAACACCCATGTAAATAAACACATTGAATTCAATGAGTTCTCAAGACAACCATGTGACAAACTTTGCAAAAATGGCTGTCACACGACCATTTTTCACTGTTGTGTGAATTAGCACTGAGGATACCATCACCCACAGGTTAGCCAAAGTGTGTAGCTGCACTTGATAGTATAGGCAAATTTTTTGTCTACGATTTATTAGTGGCAAAATCAACTCTAATGTCTTTTTTATGTAGATTGTGAGTCCCATATAGGAATCACAATGTACATTTATTTTCCTATTAGTATGTTTTTGTAGAATGGCAGGAAATCCACACAAACACGGGCAGAACATACAAACTTCTTGCAGATGTTGTTCCTGGTGGGATTCAAACCCAGAACTCCAGCACTGCAAGGCTGCAGTGCTAACCACTGAGCCACCGTGTCACCCCAACTCTAATATCTTATACAGCATTAAACCAGGACATTTTTCATAACCACATTAATATAAGGTTCGGGACAAGCCAATACTTTAAAGAAATTATTTCACTGATAGGACAGATTCCTCTTCAGGTACTCCTGACTTCAGAGGATCTTAGGTATGTAGTTAGGTTTCTTGATATATTATGAGGGCTTGTTTCTTCTTATTGTTGTTACATTAAAACTTTGCGGCAATCTCTGCAGTGAATCTCTTGTTCCAGTCCTGTAAAACTCCTATCAACGGCTTTTTGTCATCTTGTCAATATGATTAAGGACTAGGTGACATCACACTCCACTGGTCCATACAAGGTCACTGACTAACAGAGCATAGAAATAGTGACATGGGAATGGATGATGTATAGTATATCCTCATAACAAACCTAAATTTATGGACCTTACATAAAGAACACTGCGAGAGGATTAGCATAATATCAGCCATATAAAAAATTAATAGAACAACTAAGCAAAAATGTTTTATGACCTATTTTGCGTTGTGTGTTTCACAGGGAATCTCTCTTCAATTAATTTTGGATCTGCAATGGAGACGCTATTGCCTATGACGATTACATGGCTACTAAAAAGGTAGTCATGACTGAAATGTCCTCAGTATGATAACCAAGGATACCCACCATTAATCTGGGGGCAGCGTTGTTGTGCAACAATTGTATTGGCCGAACAGATAGGATTTAGAAGGACAAATTGTGCTTATTTATGTAAGTAACACTATAAGATTACAGCTATCATTCGTCTACTTTTCTATAAAAATTACAATCTCTGACTAGGTTTTATGACCATTATCTCCATTGCTTTTTCTGTTGCATTAATGTTAAATGAATAAGCCTCATTAATTTTCATTTCTTGATTTATGTGTTTTACTAAATTGCCAGTAAATGGGAAACTAGTGTTGGTATATACTAAATCGGTCAGATGAAATAGATTCCAATAGTGAGGGTGGCCATATACAATAGATGCATATCATCTGAGCCCACCAATTTTGTAAGGACTGATGCATATGTGGGTGACTCCGCTCTGCTTGACAGATGATGTTGAGGGTAAGAGAGACTGTGCATGTTGACTTTTACATGCCCAATCGTTTTGTTCTTAGATCGGGGAATTTATTGCCAGAGGTACCTTATTCCTTTCTCCCCATTAAGAACATATGCATGCTCATCTGATCTTAACATGCGTGCATATAGTGGGGAAAATCACTGATGGTTGAATGTGACCAAAAGCTAAACAAGTGATATGGCCAATACTTACTATCAATCCTGAGCTAGGCCAGAGAGACTGTAATCTACTCAAAGGGTAATGACATTACAAATGTCCTATTAGTTGCCACAGATATTGGTCATTGGATTGGGCATACAAGGCAATGTAACTAGTATGCTACAGGAAGCATTATCATAATTGCCTATTATTGAGGTTAGTAGTTTAAAAGATTTAAGGAAAGCTGTCCTGAAAATAAACAGATTTTAGACAAAGGCCCTAAGTTGTAAATACAGAGGGAAAAAACACGGTGTTTTGCATTTCCAGGAAAATGAATGCTATTTTGTCTTATCTCGTTCACGCCATTGTAGGGGGGAAAAAAGGAGTTTTTGGAACACACTGGATGTTAATTTTCATCATGGAATGTTGTCCCGATATATTTTATTGTGGAAGAAAAAAACTCAGTGAAAACAATGCATTCTCACAGTGTTTTTCCCCGCTGCGTTTTTAGCTGTCTTTTGCTACATGGGGCCTTAGCCTTAAAGTGAATGGGGCCTGCAGAAATCTGTGTGTTCGATGGCAATAAACCCCAATCAGAGAAACAGAATTGATTTTCAGTCACAGACAAATCTGTCGTGCGTAAATATACTCTAGCCGGAGATGGTAATATGCCTTGTATGTGGTTCTCTAGCAGGAATATTCCTCAAAACTCACCACACAAGCCCTACCAAGAGAAGAGAAGCGATCACCTGGAAAAACAAAAGAATTCTATAGAACTGGGTGGATTAAAATCATCCCAATCAAATAAAAGTATTCAGGCACATCCCACCTGATCAGATTAGATGAGAAAATTTCATTGAAATAGCTTGTACTGGAGATGAGGGAAGGTTATGTATTATAATTATACAATTAATGTTTAATGAGTCTTTAGATGTCCTATTTTATGCAGACATGCACTGAAAACGTCTTACTGGTCATCCAGAAAAAGTGGATGGAAAGCCGACATTAATATGTAACTTAGGAGCAATTCTGAGAAGAGGGTTATGGCTGCTCCAATGAGAGCGACCCAATTGGGATAAGTCATGGAAATGTGGATATTTTCTGGAGCAAGAATTTATCATTTATCAGTCCGTTCTCACAAGAGTGAGAAACAGAGTACACTGCCCCCTCCCCAAAGAAGAACACTTAAAAGGTATGAATAAATTGTAGCTTTTGTGTCTTGGGCATTTATTGAGACGACTGTGCAAAAATTCATTAAAAAAAGGAAATCTATGTACACATTCAGTTAACGTATGACCCCTTTACCTGTGGATATATTAATGTCTATGTCTATTAATATAATTTTTAACAAACAATGAACTGCGTAGTGTCTAGTAAAAAAAAAAACACCCCAAAACATTAAGTTGAAGCCCCACGTTGCAAAAACAGAGTATTTTATAAAGTGGATGGGATTCTGGCTAAGAAAAAAAATCTGCAGCAAAAAAGCTGTGTTTTTTGGCTGTGCTTCGCTACGTTGGGCCTTAGCCTTAGACAAAGTTGAGTATCTTTACCAAGAGTTGCTAAGTAACAGTGACATCTGCCGAAAGTTGTATTTATTCCCTTTGAAACAAGGATTGACAGTACTATTTAGACTACATATTGGGTAAGTAGTAACTAATATTTAATATGGCGGCACAATGGGTAGTATTGCTGTTTTGCATTGCTGGATCTCCTCATTTATTCTGAATCAGGCACCATCTGCATGCAGGCTGAATGAACGACCCCATATTTGCATGGGTCATCTCTAGATACTCTGGTTACCTCCCACAATCCAAAAATCACAGCGGCAGGTTAATTGGCTTCCTATGAAATTGACCCCTGTGTGTTTATTTGCCTGTGCTATGAAAATTAGATAGTAAGCTCCATTGGGACAAGAACCTGACATGAATGCATAAATCCTATCTGTGCAGCCTTGCTTACCATGTTTGGGCTATGTTTGTAAAGATTAAAAATCGCCCTGCAGTGCTAGCTTTATAGTGTATTCACATCACAACAACAGATCACTATATATTTTGAAATGTTTGAGCAATGTATTTAACATAACAAATATAATTTAGTAAAAAAAAAATTATGAATATCAACTATCCAAATAGAATTACAATTGTCAATGCAGCGCCACAAACCAAACTCATTGTGGATTCAACATGATTTAGTGTCAATGTGAAGCCATGGGCTTCCAGGTGACCACAAAAGCACATATTACACCATGTGACTATGACACGGTGTATTTCACAAATAATGTATCCACAACCTCATCCAGTAATAAAACACATAGTCACAATAAATAATCAAATGAAGTGAATAGAAAAACATTGATTCTATGAGTATTCCGCAAAATAAAAGATTGCATGAAATTTATCGACATGTTGTTGCCGAGGATAAGGTACTGTAATTACAAACCCAGTGCTAGTCCTAGTGCACTGAAACAGTGATGGCATTTTAAAACCACAGGTCTACAGCTCATCCCTTGAGTTTGGTTCTGTCATGGCGTCCCACCCCTAAGATGAGGGATTACTGAGAACTTTGGAGGAATTCTTACTGGGATAAGCCGCAAAAGAAGGAACATGAAAACCATCAAACATGAAAACCACTTTATCAAAAGCATCATATCCTGTACAAGCCCCTCTAAAGGGCTTATAGGATCCGGATTACAACTCTTTCAGGGCGATGAATGGGGACCCCCATCTGAGAGACAAGGGAAGGACCTCACTCTTTTGCTGGTGAAATGAGGATTAAAAAACACCAATCTTTTTTCAAACTAAATAATAGGCAAGGACTTATAAGAAAAAAGTATCGAGCTTTGAAAAAAGCTACAAAAAAACAGAAAGACCAACATTAAAAATGTAACTAATAAAAGGACAGACCAAGCTCTGCCATTTCATACATATGCCTTCCTGGTTTTGTTACTAAGACAAGATAAAATATTAAGGGTGCAGCGCTTATTTGTTTCTTTCCTACTTTCCTGCTTTTTGTACCGTCCATTTAATATCAGATTCTGAAAACTATTTATTCCATGTTAGCACTTTGGACTGTGTTCACACTAATGTTTTTTTTTTTTTACATGCATTTTTTTAATCTTATTTTTGAGATTAACAGCTAATATAAATGGATTGCGCAACAGGTTTGTAACACAGTAGTTGACATCATTTTTTCTGAGCAATTTTTTGATTATGGTGCCACAAATTTTGCGTAAGAAAAGAAGAAATAGAAGGTTTCTTACTATATAGAGGGAAATCTGATGTACGTTTTTTGATTTTGTTTAACATGACTATAATCTTTTCACAATCATTTTTCCCATGTCTTCTAGTTCTTCATATTTTCAAGGCAAAAGCCACAAGACAATGGCATGTATTTTCCTGTGCATTATGCATGTTCAGGTTAGTCTTTTAATTAAAATGTAATCTAATTAAAACATACATTGAGTGATCAATATGGAGCTGAAGAAATGTAGAACAGAAAATAGAAGTGGATGAAGTATAGGTTTAAATAATATACCATTCATAAGAGATATTCGAGAATAAATTATTTCCATGAATGAAGTAGCAGAACAAGTAATATACATTTCTCCTATCTCTTGGAGCAGGGATAGGCCATGGTTCACCATTTCCTTGAGGCAATTAATTCTTTAAGACTTACACGAGCATGTGGTATATATATTACAGACAATTCATCACCAGTGGGAATATTAGCAGCATTTCATATTGCCTCTGTGTGATGTCGCCAATAATAAAGCTGTGGTAAGTCATGAATGGGCACTACAATTGACTCATTATCACTTATGGCTACTAATGGGCGATCATTGTAGGAGAGACTATTATTGGGCCTGAAACTATGTGAGCTGAAATCACCAGAATGTTCTTGGGTTAGCTCAGGTTCTGCCGAAAAAGAAACAAGGAATGTACTGCTTATAGGATGCACGTAATGCTTGTGTTTGTAATGTTCTGAAGGACGATGAATGCTTGACTATGTGCAGTCAAGGTCATTTTGATAATGGTGTAAAAATTTTGACCCATCAGGACAGAAGCCTGACTATAGTCATGATAGCCTGACTTGGTCATGTAGTCAAGATAATAATATATCCTAATTAAAGGGAACCTGTCACATTCGACAAGCGGTCTAATCTAAAGCAGCATGTTATATAACAGGAGGAGCTGATCAGGTTGAAATGTAATATTGTTGTCTTTCTTCGTATTCTGAACTTTGTAGTCATACCGATAGAGAGAAGGTGGTCCATTATGGAATCACTCCGCCTACTGGACTAATAAACTCAGATAAGCAAAGGTTTGAATGACTAAATTATAGCAAAGTTTTTATACAAAACGATAAATTGATCTGTTCAGTTCCTCCTGCTTTATAATATATGTGGAATCTGTGAAAATAGGTGCATCTTGGGCGCAAGATGGCCATGAAAAATTTATATTTTTTCATGCCTGTTTCATACCTGGATTGTGTCAATGTAGCCTAAAGGAAGAGACTTCTTTTGGGTTGATTCTGCTCAATGTAATTTTGCCCTTGAGCCAATGATATTACACAGTAGTCCTGTCTTCAGTGGCTCATCTGTACAAATCTTTGATAACTACCCATGTCAATCTCCATTGTTGGCCACTATATATATGTGACTAAGACAATTCTTCTTAAGGCTGGAGCCCCACGGGACGTAAACGCGGCGATTTGCTCGCAGCGGAGATGCTGCGGGAAAAATCGCGGTGTTTTGCAGTGCAAGCAAAGGGGATGGGATTCATGTGAATCCCATGCCCACTTTGCAGAAAAAAATGCAGTGCGGACACACTGCGATTTGCAAAGCCGTTGCGGCTTTGCAAATTGCAGCATGTCAATTATATCTGCGGAAACGCCAGCGGCTTTCGCGTAGATGTAATGGGAAAAGAAAGTCCGCAGAGGAAAACTCGGTGAACTTTCTTTTTAAAGCGCTGCAGAAAGAACCGCAATGCGATCACGCAGCGGTTCTTTCCGCAGCGCTTTAGTGCTGCGATTACGGCCTGTGGGGCCTTAGCCTAAGTTATACATTGTGTGTGGACTGCACACAAGAAATTTACCAACTTTAATTCCTTTCTTTATAGGGTAAAGGAAATAAAACTGCTAGAGACTGATAAATCAGTATAAAACTAGGGTTGCTTCTATACTTTCCAAAGATGCCTTTCTCATTCTGCATTGCAGTTCCATTTTCATGAAAATGAGTGCTTTATTCTTATTCAAACTAGCTGAAGGGGGCTTTAGGGGAGTGTGCTCTCCTGCTGGGGCTTCACTATCTGCTCTAGATAATAGCCCCTAACTGCCACCCAGCTCTGCTGTTCATTGATTGTACAACATCCTCCACTTTGTCACACTTTGTCTGCAGGGATGGTTATCTAGAGATGAGAGTGAAGCCCCAGCAGGAGGAACAATGATCCTAAAACTCTTTCAGCAAATTTGCATAAGACACTGATTTTTATGAAAATGGAGCTGCAATACAGAATAAGAAAAGTATCTTTAGAAAGTGTAGAAATCATCCTACAAGGTACTGGCATTAGTCTAATACCGATCTTCCTACTGACAGGCTCCCTTAAATGATTTGATAACACGAGTATAGGGTCAGTAAGTAACACTGCAGTCAATGATAATTTGGGAATTTATTTAAAGGAAAATTAAACTTACAGTGAAAGAAAATATACTCGTGTAATTCCAGCATTCACTGCTTTGTCAGCCTGCAGCATTCTTATGCAAGATCCCAAAACAATAGACATGCTACAAAGAACACGGGAGTGAATCCTCTGCTGATCAGTTCTGTCTCTGGTCAGTAGAGGCCTAGAGGAACAGGATTTAGTATTCTTTTGTACTACTGCACACAAGCCACTGTGCTCCTGTTCTTGCTCCAGCTAGTTGTCTTACAGCCTGAATAAGGGGGCTGAGCTCCTAAGGCACTCAATGTGTCTTAGTTTCAATTGTAAGATGAGACAAAACAGGAGAACTAAAGTAAAGGAGACAATGAAGTGAGGAAGAGCTTGGATATTTTCTGTGTTTAGCGTTCCTTTTAGAAACCTATTGGGATAACAATGCTTCTGGTTTAAGTGGCAACACCAAAACTTAAAATCATTCCTTCGGCTAGTTTCTTTGTCATGGCTCTCAAGTAATGATCCGCAAGCAAAGCATCTTGGCCACAAGTCTCCACATAGTAATTGTTTGTGTGTATTCTGAATCACATAGTTATCCTGGGATCCACATACTGGACAAACATCTACATTTACTCAACTCAACAACTTGCAACATACCATATGTTCTCATTATTGTGGTGTTAAAGCTCTTTGGTACACAAAGGTCTTAGGTGAATGTCTAATCTTGGTTTCTTTTTTAATCTATAAAGGTTTCTAATTCATTGCTGATCGATTTCATCAAATATCTTCAGCGTTCAGAGTAAGATTAATTTTTATACAGAGCTGTAGATCCCAAAAACTTGCTCATTGAACAGAATAATGAAACAGTACTCAGTAAACTTCTAAGCTGTCCCTAGTGGTAGATGCAGGCAATTGCAACTTAATCAATTAACCCTATGTGCACACAGGAGATTTGGAGCTCTGAGGAAGACAAATTGAGTTCCAATCACTACAAAGATAGAGTACGAAGTTAAACAGCGCAGAGTATTGGACCTAAAATACACATGCTAATAACAGATGTCAACTTAATATATTGTCTGCTGTAAGCAGTAGTAAAACGTTCTTGCAAAATTATCCTAAACAAAGCCAAAATACACAAATTTTCCTACTACAGCAAATGCTTTTATGGTTCTATACTAGAAGCCTACAGTTTCCACTTTGTGCTTGGAAGAACTTTCCGCACAATCACTTAAACTGCAAGAGTAAATACAAGGACAAAGGCTATGCAATGTAATATATTAATATAGCAATGATAGTACAACACACACATATACTCTATGAAATAACTGGTAATAGAGGCTGCAGGAAGTAATACACAACCGAATAGTGATTTACCTGAATCACCCGCATGTTCAGCCCTGTTTCTTGTGCTAACTGTTCTCGAATGTGCCTTGTTGGTTTTGGAGTGGCTGCAAATGCTGCCTTGAGGGTTTCTAGTTGCTTTGCTTTAATGGTGGTCCTAGGTCCTCTTCTTTTGGTACCAGAGTTCTGCTCCTCGTTCTCATTATTGGCAGTCTCCTTATCAGAAGAGGTGGAATGATCTGTCTCTTTACTTTCATCGTTTATTGGATCTTGAAGATCTGGAGATAAACTTCTGTCTGTACAAGAGGACACTAAGAAGCACAAAACATAGTGTTATACAACATATATGGAAACCCATACATATCATTTTCTAATTTTTTTCCAATTAAAAAACCCCAATCAAACAAGGACAAGACATACTAAAGTAGGCTGGTAATGTGGTCTTAAGAAAGCTGTAAGAAATATGACATCCGGTATAATATGTTTTACTATGTGTGGAAATCATTGGATAACTGATGACATATGGAATACGTAAACACATAAAGATATAAGTATACAAATCATCAGCGCACACTTTTTGATATTATTTCATTTACATTCCCAGTGGTATACAGACTGGACAACAGCATTAGTTGTTTGATCCCTTCAGCCCATAAAGAAATACAAAGTCAAAGTTTTAGGCTGAGGCCCCACGTTGCGGAAAAGCAGCTTTTTTGTTGCAGATATTGCTGCTTTTTTTTTTTTTTTTTTTTAAGCCCAACCCAAGAATGGCTCCAAAAGGAATGGGAAATATATAGGAAGCTCTTATACTTCTACCTTCTGCTCAATCCACTCCTGACTTTGGCTCAAAAAAACGCAGCAAAATCTGCAACAAAAAAAACTGCATTTCTGCAACGTGGGGCCTCAGCTTTACAGACACTAATGTGAACATAGCCGGACAGGTGGATCCCTGCAGAGACTAGAATTGTATGTTATTACAATCTTTACCTGTACATACCAGTAACTATCATTTAATAGCACAAACTCACTGCCAATAAGCCAACAGAAAGAACCTACATTAGGCACATTAAGTGTTCCAATAATCTCCTGCCATCTCTCCTGATATACCTATACTAAATACATGTACTCCCCATAAAATAATACTTCTGGAGCATACTTTCTTATAATTCTGCATTGTGCTGTTCCTCTTTTATTCCTATCAGAAATATAGGAATAAATTGACAAATTTCACATTTCCTCCTATCAAAGAGGAGTGGCCCTACATCATTTAAACACAGTCACCACTAATAGGACAGTGTGAGACTGTGCAGGGAAACTGTCTCCACCCAGTTGTCAATGTAGCCATAAATATCTAGTAAGCATAATAGAGGAATGATACAAGACACATTAAAAAGAATTTCAGAATTGCTATGTTTTCAGGAATACAAGTGTTTACTAAATCTGACGTTCCTGGAAAGCAGGTATATTCTCTTCAAGAATTTAATGAAAAATATATACATAGACAGGATAAACCTCAGGGGTAGGTGCAATAAGAAGGGTGTGATTGAAAATACTGAAAAGTCTGCAACATAAAAATATATAATGGTTGATGTATGGATAAGTACTATACATTATAACTATTCATGAGATGGAAGACCACATGTGGGTTATGTAGAAAAATAAAGAATTCTAGTGTTGGCCCTTGAAACAAATCTAATGTTGTGTCTTGCTTTGCAATGTGAAAGCATACACCTGGTTGAATAATGTAGACTATGTACTATGTATCACACTATGGACATATAAGAATCATTTCATTTTTAAGACACACTGTGTGTAGATATTATAGTGGATTTGTTTGTCTGGAACGTATCAGTGCTATTAACACATGAATTGGTCACTACATAGAGACCATATTAGCATAGGTATTGTATGCACTGGTTCTTTCTGCATACTGGATGCTGTTATACTGGAAATTTCACAATGTCGCCTCTTCTATTTACATGCGTCGTCCCATGCTAGTATATTCATCTATGTAAATGATGTCCACATAAGCATGTGAAAAGCATGACCAAGAAACACAACAGAACTGGATTTTATTCCGATAAGTTTTGTGTTTTAGCTTTACACATGCGATTAACAATACTATGCATGTTGTTACATATGCAGTTATGAATATTACTTCATTGCCTTTAAAAGTCCCATTGTGTTCACAATTTATAGGGCAATAATTTGCTTATTTATTGAAATATCAATACAAATGGCGATAAATGAAACTTTGTGCCCAAGAATATATGCAGTGTCTATCTACCCTGCCACTATGCAAAGCTAATTCCTTTATATATCCCGTCTCTCTTTTTACTCTTACCAAAAATGTTGTCAAAATAAATTTAAAATATTGACATTTCCAATTCCGCAACCTAACAAGGTCAACTATAATAACATCAGCCTCTCATACCTATTGAGCCCCTCTCTTCCCATATCCCCCTAAGGCCATATGTAGTGAAATACAACTAAAGTAATGCTGCAGAAAACCCCAATGAGAAAATGCGTCACTTTTTTTCTGCAGTATTCACCATTGACTGTTGGTGAATTTATATCCGCTTTTTTTTTTCTTCTTCTGTTAAATATATAGGAAAAACGCTTGCAATTCTGGAGTAAAAATTAACATACTGCATTTTCAGAAACACAGATTTTCTTCAGCTATTTTCCCATAATACATGGATAACATTAATGAAATCTCTTTCACTTGACTGGTACTGAAAAATGCAGCATTTCTTTCCAGTGTGTTTCCACAGCAGGTAAAAACACTGTATTTCTGCAATATGGGGCCTTAGCCTTAATGTGGAAGGTCTTATGGGCAAGGTCCTGTTTGTTTTGGCTTATTATCTGTCGCTTTATCCGTCTTTGTGTTTTGTTTACTGGTTTCCCTGATTCTATAATGCTATGGGATATGTTGGTCTTGTAGAAATAAAGGTTGTTATAATTTTGTGATGTGAAGGCCATTTATTGTACCTTGGATTTTATGTAACTATTATTGCACAGGGAATGTAGAGAAGGGAAGCCAGACTTGGTAATGTGCACTTGTCCTTACAATCCTGAGAGATGACTGCAGATATACAAAGTATATAACCTGTGTAATATGCGCTCATGTGTGAATATAGAATGACACAGATTTGCAAAACGCTGTTGAGTAGAAACCAGTATAAGGCTAAGGCACCACATTGCGGAAACGCAGCTTTTTTTGTTGCAGATTTTGTTGCTGTTTTTTGAGCCAAAGCCAATAATGGCTACACAAGGAACGAGAAATATATAGGAAGTTCTTATACTCTCTTCTGCTCCATCCACTCCTGGCTTTGGCTCAAGAAAACGCAGTAAAAGCTGCAACAACAAAAAAAAAAAGCAGCTCTTCCGCATTGTGGGACCTTACCCTAAGGCTGAGTCTGAGGCTGCACTTGACTTTGTACAGTCTGAAACTTCTGAACATGAAATTTCTTACAAACATAAAGCAAATTCATCTGTGAATGTCTAATACAACCAGAAAATTCCAGTCAATTAAAGAGAAATCATTTTACATATTTTCTTCTTAAACCATTCAGGTAATGAAATTAAAGGGATTTTCTGGATTAAAAATAATCATGACCTATCCAAAAGGATCAATGTCACATCTAACACTCTGGACCCCCGCCGATTAGCTGTTCTACGCAGCTAATACACAGAGAATAGAGCAGGAGGCAGACAGCTCTCTTCTCTGTGTAGTGGCTGAACCGAGTCACTGAAGTTTAGCTCTCATTCAAGTGAATGGGACATAATCTCCATAGATTGTAAGCCCTCGTGGGCAGGGCCCTCTACCCCACTGTGCCAGTCGGTCATTGTTAGTATTATATCTACCTGTATATTTTGTGTATTGTATGTAACCCCCAAATGTAAAGCACCATGCAATGCTGCTATATAAATAAACACTAATAATAATAATAATCTGCAGTAACGTGGTCTGGCCACTACACCGAGAACAGAACTGTCTGTTTCCTGCTCCATTCTCTGTGATTAGGTTGCTAAAAACAGCTGATCTATCGGGTGTCAGACATCAGACCCCACACACATTTTTACATTGATGATTCAATCTTATGATAGGTCATTTATTTATTTTTTTTAATGTAGGTTGTGAGCCCCACATAGAGCTCACAATGTACATTTTTCCCTATCAGCATGTCTTTGGAGTATGGGATGGAAATCCATGCAAACACAGGGAGAACATACAAACTCCTTGCAGATGGTTTTCTGCCCTTGGTGGGATTTGAACATCAGGACTCCAGCACTGCAAGGCTGCAGTGCTAACCACTGAGCCACCGTGTGGCCCCTGATAGGTCATTTATATATGCCAATGGCCTAGGTCATTATTATGCTTTGTCTGCAATGCACCTACATATTTCACAGATCTATATGTTACATAATATGAAGATAAGGCAAGCTAGGTTTAAGACAATATAGGTTCACAGCTTCTTTCCAAGCTGATGGGAGAACTGATGCATAAAGAGATAGGGCCTTATGCATGCGACAGTGACATTTTTAATAAATCTAATGGACGTACATATCTGTTTTTAACAGCTGATTTGCATCCGTTCCGTTTTTCCATTTTTGATGGCTAAGTTCTATCCATTTTGCATCAGTTTTTAACTGTCAGTGAAAAAAAAAATTGATACATTTCATTGGTCTTTCTTTTTTTTAACCCAACTGACCCATTTTTAATGGACATAACTTGGTCATCAATCTGTTTTAAAGCTACATTCAGCTGACCAAGGCCATGTCTTGCACCTGAGGGCAGCTGTTTTCACGGATCCCCCATACATTAGGCTACATTCAGATGTTCAAAATGCCCAAGGCCATACAAAATGTCCATTTTTCATGACAGTCTTGAACCCAAGGGGCACCCATTTTCACTAACCCCACCTACATTTGAATGTATGGAGTGATCTGTGAAAACAGACAGAAATAGGACAAGACCTATATTTTGGTAATCCGTGACAACGGACTATCAAAATAACAGTCATGTGAGTAGCCCCCCATTCATTGACATTAAATTTAATGTTGCGATGTGAGTTCTGTCAAAAAACAAACAAACAAAAAAAAAAACGGACGTCACACAGCCATTATTCACATGTGAATATGGCATCGATCAGATAAAATGTATACATTGATTGAAAACGTAATTTTTTTTTTTTCGATAGCTGCGTAAAAATGGACCATTAAAAGAACGGACAAGTAAAAAGACACATTGGATTCAATGTGTTCCCAACATGGCCATGTGACAGAAATTGGAAATTGTCCGTCCCACGTCTGGTTTTCACTGTCGTGTGAATAAGCCTTGTCTGTATATGCACTTGTTTTTTCTGCCTTTTGGACCCATTATTATTCCAGAACATGCAGATGTAGCAGGCTGTAAAAAATGGATCATCATTAAATAGATGCAAATAGATGAAGTTTTGCTTCAGTTCGACACCCAAGGAAACTAATGAGATCTGGCTTTTTATAATAAAATGTGTCAAAACAACATAAAGGAAAAATGTGTTAAAGCAACACATGTAGAGAAGCCCATGGAAGAGAAAAGCATTGATCAAAGGAACTTACAGTCTAAAAAGAGGAGGAACACTAGATCCCAGGTAGTGGAGAAACTGGGGGTTATGAGATTTGACTAATTGTAATGAGGTATTACGTGGAGATTAAAATACTATTCCTCTAGCTGTTTTCCATGTAATAACATCTACAGGATTATATTAAAATGATGCTGAGTGTCTCCTATATCTGTAAGCATCCATGTCACACTCAATGTTCTCACATGTTTGGGCAGCTCTCTTTGGAATAAAGCACAAACACTAGGAGGTTGTATACTGCATATACTGCATACTGCCATTTCATTTTCAGAGTGTGCCTCACAGTACAACAACATATTAAAAACGATGCAAGTATCTGAGAAAACAGGACAATGTGTTGTAGTTTTGGGTACTGGTTCTGAAATGAATGGGTGTTTCCAGCAGGGGACGCATCTCTGCACACTCTCACACTGTCCAATCAATACTGGTTGCCATTGACAAGGGGAATAGTAAAAGCATGTCCTCTTTAAGTAGTCTCAATATTGAGATGTATGCATCAGCTCAGTACCCCATTCTGAGGCTTAACTTGAAACTCATGGGCCTCACTGCAAAATCTGCACTATTTATAGCCAATACCCCCTTATAAAGGAAACCTAGTAGTGAGGGGGCAAGATTTTTTTTATGCATGTATGATTCTTAAAACCAACAGAAGTACTCTATCTAGAAAACTAGTGCTCCACGTCAACTTTGACTGTGTGACGTGACCTCGCATAGGCCAGAAATCAAACAGATTTCAGGCCACTTCAATGTCACGATTTCAGTAACTCGTGGCTCTCAACATGAACTTATTGACTTTATTAGTTGTGAGGCTGCAATCTTTGGCTGTGTGATGTGTTTCATAGCTAAGGTCACTGTGGGCCCTAGCCTAAGCTAAGACCACAATTACACAATTACATTAGACAATTACAGCCCCATTTATTGCTTATTGTTGTCACCCTTATAAATATCACTTTTTGTTCCATAGCTGTTGGACATAGCACCTTGGGATTTCCTTTTTGTATATTCCTCCTTCTAGATGTATTTATGATGGGCACTTCCTTATTGCTTGTTTCACTTGTACACTTGTCAGCTATATTTCCTTTATATTCTTTATGGTACTGCTATATTAACCTTTCATTCATTTTTTGGAAGTAATTTTTATACGTTTGGGTCACTTGAATTTATATTGATAGACTTGAGTAAAAAAAATTCCGATTCAGGGACTTGGTAATTTAAACAAATGCACCATATAGATGACATTATTCATATATGGTTTGTCTTCCATACAAATGGTTATGTTATCAGCAAGTTAACTATAACAAATTCCTTCATGGTCAAACATGGATGAAATAGATTGAAAATATACATATATCATATATATATTTCATATGGATAGATAGATTTTTTACAAATATTTTTAATTATTCAATAGAGCATAAATTTATTAATATTCAACGGGCATAAATTAATATAAAACTGTCTGGTACAGCCATAAGAAAAAAGGTGCAACAAAAGGAAACAATGACAAAACAAAACATGCACACATGACCTTGTGTCTCCATTGTGTTTTTATAGTGTATGGTTTGCTTGTTTGATTGATCAGTACACAATGGAAAAGAAAGGACTCCAACACATTAATGTGCCAGGGCCAACAAGAAATGCTCGCATAATATGCACACTGATGATGGGAAAGAACTAAATTGAATTAGTGAAGGCAGATTTGTGTCTTACAATCGGTGACAATTGTGCTGTTGATAATCTTATTCTATCTCTCCCATATTCTCCATAATCTTCCTAGCTACTTCTACACCACTGTACTTTTCACCTGCTTGTTATATGTAGAAATATTAAAAATAATTATTGCTTTTTCTGTTATGTCAGTCTAATTGTTTGGTCCAATGTTTATGTGGATATTTCCACTGGTTTATGATCAAATTACAAAAGATTTGGTACATTTCATGTCACAATTCATGTGTGAATATTGTTTATTATAATAGAATTTCAGGAAGCTTTATTTAGGTGGACAAAAATAAAAATATGGTGTCCAGTGCGGGCTAAAATCCCATTTGGAAGGTGTATAGGTAAATAGAATAGATGGACATTATCTACAGAAGAGAGCACAATAGTGTTCACAAGACAGGCAAGTTTCAGCAGAATAGTTATGATGCTTCAGCCATTGGTAAGTCCCAGGTCACTGTCACTATTATTAGTGGGAAGCCAAACTAGAGCACAGGAAAACTCACTCAACAAAGTACTGATCCTAAGTGTATGACTAGTGCTACAACTTCCACTTTAATGTCCTGTACATAATGTGTTGGGTTGGGTGTGAGATGTGCATAGAACTCTATGAGTGCATAGCATAAGGGTTATAATGTAAAATGAAGGGTTGGGCACAAGACCTCTTCTAGGGAGTGATAAAGCCTGGAGAGATGTCTGTTGTGGTGCTGGCTGGTTAACAAAAGCAGGTGTGTCTGCCAGTTGTGGTAATGTTCAGACTATAAGGCAGCTACTGCTTTTAGATCCACCCACAGGCTGGCATGGAGGAAAAGGGAGGGTGTTTGTGTATCTCTGTGCTGTCTGAGATTAGCAAATCATGACCTCTATTAAGGGCTCATGTAAAAGCGTTAGGATTGGGCAGGGGTGTGTGCAAAAGAGGAGGGGGCATGCAGTCAGCTACTTCAATTATAAGTGAGATGGAGCAAGGGCATAATGCAAATATGACTATATGTCTATATATATCTATACATATGTATAGTTAAATATATGTATAGATATAGTTTTATATCTATATAGATAAACATGGATATATATCTCCATGTCTAGCTATATATAGATATAAAACTATATCTATACATATATCTATCTATACATATAAATATCTGTATATATATATATATATATATATATATATATATATATATATATATATATATCTAGAGAGAGAGAGAGTTTTTTTCCCCTAAAGATCAAAGGTTATATGAAATATCTATTAGATAAAACTAATTCTCAAACCAAGAAGTTATATTACCCGCTCAAGTTCTTCATGATACTGGTCAAGTAAGTGACGCAAGATAAATAGAAATGACGTCACACTGGTCGGTGATCTCACCTGAGTTGAGGCTGCTCTCTTTCAGGCTACTGGCGCTGACATAATCCTCCTTGCAGACAAATTTGTTCTCGTCTATAATGTAGAGTTCCTCCCCAGTAGACAGCTGCTTGTTACACACCATGCAGGTAAAACAATTCAAGTGGAAAACTTTGTTCCTGGCTTTCCTCACCAGGTCGCTGGGAGAGATTCCAAGCGAGCACCCTGCACATTTAGTACCGAATCTCCTGTAGGAAAAGAAAAGAACTGGCGATAAATCTGGACTGGGAGACGATATTCCAGGTGCCATAGATCGCCGCGACGACATTGCTGCGATATTTATCGTGCGATCCTTATTCTTTCGGTAGCTATGGTATTAAATGCACATAGGTAGAGATTTCAGGATGGTGGGGGAAAAGTAGTGGCATATATACGTGTGTCGATAGGATATATAAATCCTTCTATTGTGTGTGTGTGTGTGTGTGTGTGTGTGTGAGTGTATGTATAATATATATATATATATACATATATATATATATATATATATATATATATATATATATATATATATATATATATTGGAGTAATATGTTCTGTCAACACATTGTATTTTCCTCCAGCGTATACTAACATATACTAACACTTCTATAGCATTAAGCCCCTTTAGTCCTAACAGAAGATAAAGCAGGGCTCGGATTGCAGAATTTGTCGCTAGAAATTCAGGAATTATTTCAGTGCTATTCCTACTGTCATTGGGTATACTATAGATGAATGATAACAAATGAAATAAAATATGAATTATTATATGTATATAATATATCTATTACATCATAATAGGATGAGCATGTGCAGCGAGAGATCTGTACAGGTTATGTCAGTCATATCTGCGATATTCTGCACCGGCCAGAGACATTGCCGGAGCCGTTCTTATTTATTCCAGGGTGTAACAAAAGGGATCTATCTATCTATCTATCTATCTATCTATCTATCTATCTATCTATCTATCTATCCATCTATTTCTATTCCATATCTGTCTAATATATATCAATCGATCCATCTTTCTCTTTCTGTTTGTGTGCAAGTATATATATATATATATATATATATACTGTTTCCATTTTGCTTCCTGTGCACTCACGTGTGTGTGTGTGTATATATATATATATATATATAATTTTGATTTAGTGTTCTGCATATAAATGTATATACATATTCAAACACATTTTTCTAAAGACTTACAAACTTAATCGACGAGTGCAAAATATTTACATTACATATAAATTCTGAATATATGTATGTGTTTACATATATGTTAATATAGATCGATATTATCTATTTATCTGTCTATCTATTCACATACAGACAATACAACTTGAAGTAAAAACATAGAAAAGCGTAAAATATCAAAATGATATAAGCTTGAGCAACAAAGTAATGCCATACATAGGATGGTTCCGTATTAATGATCCATGCGGAGTCTATTTGCGGTTACGTTTTTCAAAAATGCCCAGTATGTATATTTGTGTATATATTTATCATAATCAAGTGTTCTGGACTGATACTACGTCTACCTACTTGGGTGAGAGTTTCTTCAAAAAGTCAAATAGGCTATTTTATAACGATAGTATTAAATTATTAGTAAAT